>NC_086318.1:406146888-406795638 GCF_036172605.1 Pelobates fuscus | reverse complement strand
GTATATATATATATATATACATATATATGTATATATATATATACATATATATGTATATATATGTATATATATGTATATATATATATACATATATATGTATATATATATATATATATATATATATATATATACATATATATGTATATATATATACATATATATGTATATATATATACATATATATGTATATATATATATATATATATATATATATATGTATATATATATATATATATATATGTATATATATGTATACATATATATGTATATACATATATATGTATATGTATATACATATATATGTATATATATATACATATATATGTATATATATATATATATATAGTGCTTAAAATACAGGGCTACTAGCCAGGCATTAAATGTCACTTGCCCAGACAACCCAAGTCTCCTGCTAGTTCCAGCATTTTGAATGTGGCTCCCTGACTTCAGCAATGGTATACAATATCCTGGAAATCACACACACAATCCAAGTTAGTCAAACATAGAATGCTTTGACTTCTTACATGAGGTCCGATACTCTGGATGCTGTTCCTTGCCATTAATACTTCATACGTAGAGTCAGTCGATCCTAACTCGGAACTTCTATTAGCTCTCCTAAGCTAAACACTACATTGAAAAATTTGTGATATACCAACATTTTCATAAACATATAAATGATTTAAAAAAAAAAAAAAACACATCTGGAGCCTTATTCAGACACTACTGGTATAACATCTGGTAAAGGTACTTTTTATTTTTTACATTTACCAGAAACAAACAGTTCTACCTTTGGGGCTACAATATGCAAGAGTAGAACACTAATTAGCAGAACACTAACGAGTAGATCACATAACCCCTTGAGCCTCAGTTATGGAATAATTATGTTAACACAACCTAGCCCTTAAAGACTGTATGCGAAAAATGAAACGTGACGCTCATTTATTAGCAAATGGTATGTATAGTGCTATTAATGCTTAATAAGCAGGATATCCATCACTGAAATGGGTACTATACCAGTTTTTTATGGTGACATGAAATATCATCAATTCTTAAAGAGTTTAACATTTGGTGATAGTTAAAACTTGGGCGCTTGGCCTTGCACTTCGAGCCGTTGATGGCTGACAATTACTGCATTTTCTTCTGGCCACCACAATATTAATTTGAACATTTGGATTAAATCACTGACAATAACTACATTTTACCAGAGTGAAATACCTTGTTGAGCCAACAAACTAAACAGAAAAAATCTGCATCATTTTGGATGAAGGATTGTGTAACTCACACTGTGCTAATGGGACAATGGGAGGTTTTAACACCCACACAATGCTGTGCATTTTCTAAGTCATCACTATAATTGTATTTCAAGATCGACAATGATCATGACTCACAGGTACGTTGGACTCTGCACAAACCAGATAAAGTTACACTGTACAATAGTGAATAATATTAAAGAAAGGAATAATCTTTCCCCATTTATTAGAGCTCTTAAGTAATTTTCCTTACATTGTCCCACAAGCACACACAGTAAAAGGACACAACTCTTTACAAAGTGTAATTAGTGTTGTGAAGGGCGCAATAATCCCCGTGGAGCTGGTGACTAATCCGGAACTGACAGACAGGTCCAGGAGACAAAAAACTGTAGAAATCTTGCGAAAACGGAGACACATTTTGGAGATAAACTGTGGTTATGCACAAACAAATAAAACTGTGAACATATTAAAAATATATACATAGAAAATAGACAGAGCAGTGTATTAAACAATTGCAATAACATAAGGCTCAGGGCCACGCTTGCATGCAGGCACATCAGGCAGCTGTCTACAGGAGTCTGTTTATTAGGGGTGCTATCCCGAGTACAAATGTATACCGTTCCTTTTTAACTACATTTTTGTATATATTTATTGTAATATGTTTTTTCATCCTAGTCCTAAATCCCTAACCTCAATTTTTTCTAGTTCTCGCAACCCTAAACATTGCTCTCCTAACCTTAAAGGGACAATATAGTCACCAGTACAGCTTTATGTAGTGGTTCTGGTGTCTAGAGCCTGCTCCTGCAGATCTTTTAATAATTTTGTTAATGTAAACACTGTCTTTTCAGAGAAAAGGCAGTGTTTACATTACTGCCTAGGAACACCTCTAGTGGCAGTCACTCAAATAGCCACTAGAGATGCTTCCTGTGTCAGTGCAGCATAATGTGTACCACTGACGTTCAGCGTTTCTGCAGTCTGCATGGATGGAGGCGCTGAGCGTTTCCCATAGAGGTGTATTGATTAAATACATCTCTATGAGGAGATGCTGATTGGCGCAGTACTGCGTTTTGTAGCGCATACACAATAGTCTCCCAATGCTTTCCAACAGGAAAGCATTGGATTGGCTGAGATCATCAAGCTGAAATCCCAAAGTGGGGGTCCTGTGAAATGGCCATTATTCTAAACCAAACTCCTTGAAACCCTTTTTGTTCAGCTGAGACTCAACAGTTTGTCCATCGACTGTTCAATGTTTTGTATCATGAGACTGACTGCATGCATTGTAATGTCTGGCAAAGAAACTCCGTACATTTGGATAAGCAACGGATACTTTTGCTCCAGTTTATTGCCTTTACCTTTAGAATTGCTTCAAGGCTTCTGGCAGAAGTTACGTTAATACTAAACTTACAAGACTCCATGAAATAAATATTAAAGAATAATAAACTGCTAGATTTGGACCGGCCGTCCAGTCTTCAATGTCCAAATAGTTTAGTCATCTCATCAGTACAAATCGTTGGTTTTCATCTCATTATCTGATGAACTTTAGTTAATAAAACAAAACCACATTCTTTAATGAATTTCATTCTCTTGAAACAGATCTGATGTCTTCTGCTTTCAGGTACATTTGGTCCTAGATCACTAGTGACCCTTGACATCACAAATACTCTGGCCAACTTTTCTATTCGGATAAGTGTCTTTGAAGTTTCATTGTGTCTAGTTGAAGTGTTAATCAATTCAACAGCCCAACATTTTAACAATCTGAGATTATACTGCAACCATGCAGGTAATTCAAACATGATATGATTAGTTCACTAACAAGGCTATTTACTGAAGTGAGAATTGTTGGGAAGTGAATTGAAAGTGAATTTTAAATTTAAGACCTAACCAGCTGATTTGGAAAAATCCTCCAAGCTAGCTATGATTCCAGGTTGCCTTAAATTGAAATTTACTTTGAATTCCCAGCAATGCTGCATGTATAGAATGGGCTATGCACAAAGTAAATATGAGTGAAAACCTCTTGCCATTTATTCTCTCCCTGTGGTCTTACATGTTAGTGCAGATTAATTCAATGTTATTTAGGTTTTCTGCCTATATAGTCAATTTAAAACAGACCACCACACATTCTGCTTTTTTTGCCACTCCTGTTTTATTTTCACTTTCCCCTGCGCCAATCAGCATCTTCTTATAGAGATGCATTGAATCAATGCATCTCTATGGGGAACTTTTAGCACCTCCATGCAGAGCATGGAGATGCTGAATGCCAGTGCTACACAGTGTGCAGCACTGCCACAAGAAGCACCTCTAGTGGCCGTCTGAGTGACTGCCACTGGAGGTGTCCCTATGCAGTATGTGAACAAGTAAAGGCAGTGTTTACATTAAAATGCCTGCAGGGACATGCTATAGGCACCAGAACCACTACATTAAGCTTTAGTTGTTCTGGTAACAATAGTGTCCCTTTTAATAATTTTAAATAATTTAATGTTCTTTTTTTTTTCTTATAAATACATAAACTGTATTTTGCATAGTTCTAACTTGAAGCTATTGTTCTATCAACAGAGAGCTGCCTTTTTAAATATTTAAAAACATGCTGAATGGGGTATCCCATAATGCCTAGCAACCACTGTGATGACCATCTTAAGGGTAGCAGACACACAAAGATATTCACCAAAGTGAGAATTCAAAGTGAATTTCAATTTTAAGGACAAAGTAGCTAGACTGGAACCATAGCTGACTCCTCCAATTTTAACTAGAAAACATGACTTTTGACTAACTGTCAGGGTTTCTTTGCTGTTTTAAACAGCAACCCTTTCTGTTTCAGTGAATGAGTTTTCAGCTGCAATTACTTTGAGCTCCTTCTGCTTGTTACCACGGTTACTCACCTGAGAGTAGTAATCAACCCTGCTGCTAATCAGTTCTGCCTATTTAAGCAGCAAATCCCAGAACCTCCTTGCCCTTGCGTGGTTTCCTGTTTCCCAGAAGTCGCCTTGTTCCTGTGTTTCCTGTTTGTTCCTTGTTCCTGACTCCGGCCTTGTTCCTGACTCCGCTGCTCTCCGTGCTCCTGATCCTGGCTTGTCTGACTACCCGCTCTGGTGACTGACCCCTGCTTGATTCCTGGACTTTGCTTTTGTTATTTATTAATAAAGGTGTGTTTGCATCTAGTTCCGTCTCTGTCTGGTTCCTGGTCCATGACATTACACAAGGGCCATGAATACAGATGGTACAGGCAAGACACCTATACCTAACCTACTTACCCGGTGGGACCAGCAGAACCACCATTTGGACCAGTATGCCCATCTGGATCCAGTACCCGGCCAGCCTGCGATTGCGGCCGCCTCTGCCTCACTTCCTGTTCTAGCCTCCAAACCTGTAGCGGCTAGAGGAATGACTGGGTCTGTCCCGCTCCCTCAGTATTTTGGGGGCAACCCAGCTCAGTGCAGAGAATTTATAAATCAGGTTAAAGGATACCTTGAAATCCTGCCCCAGGCATTTCCTACAGACAGTGACAAAGTTCACTTCATGATTTCTTTGCTGTCTGAAAAGGCCCTAGCTTGGGCAAAACCTCTCTGGGAGGCAGAGAAGCCTATTATTTACTATTACCCTGAATTTGTTGCGTCCTTCAAAAGGGTTTTTGATATTCCAGCTCGCTCCACCCCTACTGCCGAACTACTCATGTCTAATGCTCAGGGCACAAAAACTATTGTCGAGTATGCCAGTGAATTCCGTACCATGGCAGCAGAAGGTGGCTGGAACAACGAGACTCTCGTGGCTGCCTTTGCACAGGGTCTCTCCGATGTGTTTAAAAATGAGATTGCAGCCAGAGAATTACCTAAAGATCTCGAGGAACTGATATCATTTGTCACCCTCATTGACATTAGACTCCGAGAGAGATCCTCATCCAGGGAGCACCTGCGGAGGCCTCTTGTAGATTTGGCACCGAGCTTTTCTTGCCCACCCAAACCTCCCTCACCTCCCATGCCTCCTGGTCCTGAGTCCTCTGTCTGTGTGGAGCCAAGGCGGTTAGGCTTCTCACGCCTCTCGGTCGAGGAGAGAGCCTTTAGGAGGAGGGAGGGTCTGTGCCTATACTGCGGACACCACGGTCACATGTTAAAGTCTTGCCCGATTCATCCGGCAAAGGGCCCGCACCCAAGATACTGTCAGGGGCAGATCTTGGGTGGTCTTTCTGCAGACCCAGAGATATGTGTGGGCAAACCCTTGGTGTCTATTATCCTCTCCTGGCCTGATTCATCCATTAAAACCCGGGCATTTCTTGATTCTGGGGCCGCAGGCTTGTTTATAGATTGTGCATTTGCATCAAAGCACTCTATACCCTTACAGTCTCGCAACTTTCCACTAGCCTTCGAAGCCATCGATGGCAGACCAATACAGCCAACCCATGTGACCCAAGAAACAGTGCCCATATCTCTGGCTGTAGGGGCTCTACATCATGAGACGATCCAATTCCAGGTCATTTCCTCTCCATATTACCAGGTTGTTTTGGGATACCCTTGGTTACAGAAGCATAACCCCACAATTGATTGGCGCAAACCGGTCAAAGTTTTGGGCACATGTTCTGCCGCTTCCTTACCCGCTGAGTACCAAGAATTCCAAGATGTATTTGACAAAGGTCAAGCCAGCGTTCTGCCACCACACTGTCCGTATGACTGTGGTATCGAACTCCATACTGGTGCCAATCCTCCCCGTGGCCGGATTTACCCACTGTCTGTAGCAGAGAATCGAGCCATGGAGGAGTATGTTACCGATGCACTGTCTAAGGGTTTTATTCGGAAGTCATCTTCTCCTGCCGGGGCCGGCTTTTTCTTTGTAAAAAAAAAAGATGGCGAGTTGAGACCCTGTATCGACTATAGGGGTCTCAATCGCATTACTATTAAGAATGCCTACCCCATTCCATCAATCACGGAGTTATTTGACCGCCTCAAGGGAGCAACGGTCTTCACCAAACTTGATCTGAGAGGGGCATATAATCTCGTCCGGATAAAAGATGACCAAGAATGGAAAACCGCATTTAACACCAGGAGCGGCCATTACGAATACCTAGTAATGCCCTTTGGTCTTTGCAATGCTCCGGCGGTTTTCCAAGAATTTATAAATGACGTCCTGCGAGATATGCTGCAGCAATGTGTGGTGGTTTATCTTGATGATATTCTTATCCATTCCACATCTCTCGAGAACCATCACGCAGACGTTTCTCGTGTTCTACAGAGACTTAGAGAGAATAATCTGTTCTGCAAATTGGAGAAATGTGAATTTAACTGCAAACAGGTCACATTCTTGGGATATGTTATCTCAGATGCTGGATTCTCTATGGATCCTGAGAAACTTTCGGCTGTACTAAAATGGCCTCGACCTACTGGTCTTCGCTCTATACAACGTTTTCTGGGCTTCGCCAATTATTATCAGAAGTTCATACGCAACTTTTCTTCCTTGGTTAAACCTCTCACGGACATGACCAGGAGAGATGCTGATCCACAGCATTGGTCACAAGCAGCCATTACTGCCTTTGAGTCTCTCAAAGTCTCCTTTGCTGCTGCTCCTATATTGGCACACCCTAACCCTGCCTTACCATTCATTCTTGAAGTCGATGCGTCTGAGACAGGAGTAGGCGCCCTCCTGTCTCAACGTCCTAACCCTGAGAACTCCAGGCATCCGTGCGGGTATTTCTCGAGGAAATTGAACCCGGCGGAATGCAATTACCAGATTGGTGATAGAGAACTTCTAGCCATAATTTTAGCTCTCAAAGAATGGAGGCACCTTCTTGAGGGTACTTCAGTGCCAATCCTCATTGTCACAGACCACAAGAATCTTACATATCTTTCCGAAGCTAAGCGGCTTTCCCCCCGGCAAGCTAGATGGGCTCTCTTCCTATCAAGATTCAATTATGTGGTTTCTTACTTGCCCGGTACTAAAAACATTCGGGCTGATGCCTTGTCTCGACAGTTCTCCCCTCCATCTAGAGAGGAGATAACCCCTACTCCTGTGATTCCTCCGGACCATATCCTGGCAACCATCCGTACTAACCTCACCTCACCCCTAGGCGAGGGATTCTGGCTGCACAAATTAATGCTCCTCCAGAGAAACCTAATGGCCGTTGTTTTGTACCTATTAACCTCCGTACGAAACTATTGAGTACATACCACGACCCCAAAGCAGCTGGACATCCAGGCAAAAACCAGTTAATCTGGTCTGTCTCCCGGCAATTTTGGTGGCCTAGTCTCCGTTCGGATGTCACCGCTTCTGTAGCTGCCTGTCCTGTGTGCGCTCAAAATAAAACCCCACGATGCCATCCAGTGGATCTCCTGCAAACCATACCTAGTGGTGAACGACCCTGGACCCACTTGTCCATGGATTTTATCGTAGATCTTCCGATCTCCCATGGCAATACAGTCGTTCTCATGGTTGTTGACCGATTCTCGAAGATGTCGCATTGCATTCCTTGAAAAAACTACCTACTTCCCAGGAACTTGCAACAATTTTTGCTCGGGAGGTCTTTCGTTTGCATGGGTTACCCAAAGTGATAGTCTCAGATAGGGGTAGCCAGTTCGTGACCAGATTTTGGAGAGCCTTTTGTACACAAATGGGAATTCAGCTTTCCTTCTCCTCGGCCTACCACCCGCAATCCAATGGTGCAGCGGAACGAGCCAACCAAACACTGGAACAGTTTCTGCGTTGCTACATTTCTGACCACCAGAACAACTGGTCTGATCTGCTACCCTGGGCGGAGTTTGCCCACAATAGTGCGATTAATGCCTCCTCCCAGCTATCCCCATTCCTGGCAAACTATGGGTTTCAACCATCCATGTTGCCTGATACGTTCTTGCCACAGGGGATACCGGCATTGGAGGAACATCTCAGGGAACTCCGTTCCACTTGGGTGCAGGTTCAGAATTCTTTGCAACGCGCAATGCAGAACTACAAACTCCAGGCCGACCGCAGACGCCTTCCTGCACCTACCTATCAGGTCGGAGAGAGGGTCTGGCTGTCTTCCCGCAACCTACGCCTCCATGTTCCCTCACAAAAACTGGCACCCCGATACGTTGGGCCATTTCGTATACTTCGAAGGGTTAACCCTGTAGCGTACGCACTTGACCTTCCTGCTAACATGCGCATCTCAAATGTTTTCCATGTTTCCCTCTTGAAACCGTTAGTTTGTAATCGCTACACCACCTCAGTGCCACGTCCATGTCCTGTTCTGGTTGACAATCATGAGGAATATGAAATACGCAGCATCATTGACTCACGGGTCTTCAGAGGACAGATCCAATACTTGGTGCACTGGAAAGGATACGGTCCAGAGGAACGCTCCTGGGTTCCAGCCTCTGATGTCTATGCACCATCCCTCCTTCGTTCCTATCACGCCCGCTTCCCCATGAAGCCCGCACCCACCAGCAGAGATGGGGAGGAGTCGTTGAGGGGGAGGTACTGTCAGGGTTTCTTTGCTGTTTTAAACAGCAACCCTTTCTGTTTCAGTGAATGAGTTTTCAGCTGCAATTACTATGAGCTCCTTCTGCTTGTTACTCACCTGAGAGTAGTAATCAACCCTGCTGCTAATCAGTTCTGCCTATTTAAGCAGCAAATCCCATAACCTCCTTGCCCTTGCGTGGTTTCCTGTTTCCCAGAAGTCTCCTTGTTCCTGTGTTTCCTGTTTGTTCCTGGTTCCTGACTCCGGCCTTGTTCCTGACTCCGCTGCTCTCCGTGCTCCTGATCCTGGCTTGTCTGACTACCCGCTCTGGTGACTGACCCCTGCTTGATTCCTGGACTTTGCTTTTGTTATTTATTTGTTATTTATTAATAAAGGTGTGTTTGCATCTAGTTTCGTCTCTGTCTGGCTCCTGGTCCCTGACACTAACACAGTAATCCACCCGTTGCCCCAATAAAACACATGAGACCTTAGTATGTTGGGTAAGAGCAGAGGCCACAGCTTTATTTATTAACAAATGCCAGCAACTTCTTAACCCTGCAGGCCAGGCTTCCCCAAACTCCGGCCCTCCAGATGTTGCTGAACTACACCTCCATGATTTTATGAATAGGCTAAGAATCATGGGAGTTGTAGCCGGAGTTTGGGAAAGCCTGCTGCAGGCTGTTGGGATGCTTCACCAACAGACAGATCTATCCCATTAAACCATGAGTCCGGAGCAGCCTGCCTCCGCCATCAGCTCTTGGCAGGCTGCAACTCCCCAAGCCAGGACTTCTGCATGCTGTTACAAAACAAGAAGAGAAAAAAAACAACATTTGTAACCAGCTAACTATGGAGGGAGGAAAAGGCAGGATCCCTGCATTTTTTCTAGCTAACTGGTAACCCTCCATCCCATTAGCCCCTGTTAATCTAGTCCCACAAATTGTCACAAATGATTCCAATTTGTCCAGCCCCTTATCCCTGGCAGCAGTCATGTCCTCACTACCTTGTCAGTCCAAGGCGGTTCTAGAGAGTTGCTGCATATATGACCCAGGAAGCAGCTCTAGTGGCCGTCTGAATGACTGTCACTAGATGTGTTCCTAGGCAGCTAGTGTCCCATTAATTCCTGCCTTCTCACTGAATTTCGAGTGATGTTTTACGAAGATTGCTGTGGGAATTTTGACAACGCTTCAGTCCGGAGCACCCTCCATTAATAGGAAGATGGTCGCTAATATCTAAGTGCTCCCTTTTTCGATAAGTTTTAGGATATCAGACTATGTTCTGGCCCACTTGCAGGCTGTAATCGGCATGGTGGTGTCCTAATGCACCCCCCACGTGTCTTATTTAGTATGCTTTGCATATTAAAAAGGGGTGGAGCTGTGTTGGCTCCATGGCACTAACGGACGTGACTTTCATTTCCCACTATACAATATGGGTGGAGTTTCCAAGCAATGTACCCAAGTGCTATCAGTGCTAATAAGGATGTGTAAGAATAGACATATAGAAGAATAACACACATCTTCGATTTCTCTCTCTCTTCTGGCGTTATCCCTGCTGACCTTAAACATGCCACTGTAGCATGGGCGTAGGAACCCAAAAAAATCTGGGGGGGATAGCATTTTTACTCGCCGGGTATATTCTTATTCCGTAAACTAGGAGTTGTTTATCCCATTGTACAGCGCTACGGAATTTGCAGTCGCTATATAAATGATTAAATAATAACAACATTAAAGGGTCACCACAGGGAAGGGGTTTTACTTACCCGGATACAGCGCCGGGATCCTCCTGATTAGAACCACCCCTACCCTTCCCATGAATATTAGAACCACCCCTACCCCTTCCATGCACAAAAGAACTCCACCTACCCCTTCCACGCACATTAACTCCCTACCCCTTCCATGCATATTAGTACCCCCCTAACCCCTTCCATGCATATTAGAACCCACTCTACCTCTTCCATTCATATTAGTACTCCCCTAACCCCTTCCAATAATTTTTCTACCTACCCCCTCCTCCCATCCATATTAGTAGCCCCCCTAAACCCTTCCAATTATTTTTCTACCTACCCCTCTCCCCTATCCTTATTAGTAGCCCCTCTAACCCTTTCCAATTATTTTTCTGCCATGTTAACTAACGCCAGTGCTGGAGTGCCTACATTAAAAGGCCTGCAGGGACAGGCTATAGACACCAGAACCACTACACTAAGCTGCAGTGCTTCTGGGGACTATAGTGTTTCTTTAATGTGAGGTAAATTAGAGATTAGTGCAACGAATAATATGCTAGATTGCCTACTTACAACCAGATGAGGATGATGATGGGCTCTAGCTGCAGTCTGGCTCCACTGGTCTGGTGTAGAACAGGCTCTCTGGAGGCTGTTTGTAACTGTGGTCACAAAAATCAATGTTCTGTGAGAACGGGAAGCAGCTCCATTTTTTGGGGGTCCTTTACACAGCTCAAGGTCTGGATCCCAGGGTCCACCTTCATGTTCCACCAATGAGTTTGTTCACAGGGGGTGGAGTGTGTAGGGGATGTCCTGATATGTGTGTAAGGAATGCATTGTGTGAATCTGTGTTTGTATGTGTAAGGGCTGCAAGGTGTGATTCTGTGTATGTACGGGATGCAGTGTGTGCGTCTGTAAGGGGTGCATTGAGTGTATGTACGGGGTGCATTGAGTGTGTAAGGTTGCATGATTGTGTGAGTGTGTGTGTGTGTGTGCACGGGGTGCATTGAGTGTGTGTAAGGATGAATTGTGTGTTTCTGTGTGTGTAAGGGTGGTATGATTGTGTGATTGTGTGTGTGTGTGTGTGTGTGTGTGGTGGATGTCAATCTCTCTCCCTCCCTTGTCACTCTTTCTCCCCCCCCTCCCTGCTTCTTTCTCCCCCCCTCCCTCCCTGCTTCTTTCTCCCCCCCTCCCTCCCTGCTTCTTTCTCCCCCCCCTCCCTCCCTGCTTCTTTCTCCCCCCCCTCCCTCCCTGCTTCTTTCTCCCCCCTCCCTCCCTGCTTCCTTCTCCCCCCCCCTCCCTCCCTGCTTCCTTCTCCCCCCTCCTCCCTCCCTGCTTCCTTCTCCCCCCCTCCCTCCCTGCTTCCTTCTCCCCCCCCTCCCTCCCTGCTTCCTTCTCCCCCCCTCCCTCCCTGCTTCTTTCTCCCCCCCCTCCCTCCCTGCTTCTTTCTCCCCCCCCCTCCCTCCATGCTTCTTTCTCCCCCCCCCTCCCTCCCTGCTTCTTTCTCCCCCCCCTCCCTCCCTGCTTCTTTCTCCCCCCCCTCCCTCCCTGCTTCTTTCTCCCCCCTCCCTCCCTGCTTCTTTCTCCCCCCCTCCCTGCTTCTTTCTCCCCCCCTCCCTGCTTCTTTCTCCCCCCCCCTGCTTCTTTCTCCCCCCCTCCCTGCTTCTTTCTCCCCCCCTCCCTGCTTCTTTCTCCCCCCCCTCCCTGCTTCTTTCTCCCCCCCCTGCTTCTTTCTCCCCCCCCTCCCTGCTTCTTTCCCCCCTCCCTGCTTCTTTCCCCCCCTCCCTGCTTCTTTCTCCCCCCTCCCTGCTTCTTTCCCCCCCTCCCTGTTTCTTTATTTCCCCTCCCTCCCTGTTTCTTTATTCCCCCCCCTTCCCCCCCCTGTTTCTTTATTTCCCCTTCCTCCCTCCCTCCCTGTTTCTTTATTTCCCCTCCCTCCCTGTTTCTTTATTCCCCCCTCCCCCCTCCCTCCCTGTTTCTTTATTCCCCCCCCTCCCTGTTTCTTTATTCCCCCCCCCCTCCCTGTTTCTTTATTCCCCCCCCCTCCCCTCCCTGTTTCTTTATTTCCCCTTCCTCCCTCCCTGTTTCTTTATTCCCCCCCCCCCCTCCCTCTTCCCCCCTTCCTGTTTCTTTCTCTCCCTCCCTCCCCTACCTATGATGTAGCGTGGCCGAGCGCTGTATAGTCCGCCGGTACAGGTAGCTTTTGTTTCCTGTACCCGGCGGACTAACAGGAAGTGCACACTCAGTGTGCACTTCCTGTTAGTCCGGCCGGGTACAGGAGACAGATGCTCCCTGTACCGGCGGACTATACAGCGCTCGGCTACGCTACAGTGAAGGAGTGACAGGAGGGAGCGCTGAGCGCTTCCCTCCTGTCAGCTCCTCTCTACATGCTGCGCCCGGGCGGTGCGCTCTCATGGACGCACCAGCCCGGGCAAAGCTGCAGCCGCCTGAGGCTCTCTGCAGAGCGCTCGGGCGGCTGCAGCATCAGGGGGGGGGGCGGCGGAGCTGGGGGGGATTTCCCCATACCTGTCCCCCCCGCATGATTTGCTGGGGGGGATGCGTCCCCCCCATCCCCCCCGGTTCCTACGCCCATGCACTGTAGTACCTATCCTGAAAAAAGCCATCTCTTGGCCCGTCCTCCCCCTCTAACTATCGTCCCATATCATTGCTCCCTTTTTCCTCAAAGCTTCTAGAAAGACTTGTCTTTACCCGTATGTCTCACTTCCTCAATTCCATCTCCTTTACCCTCTTTAATCTGGCTTTCGCCCTCTCCTACTGAGACTGCTCTTACCACAGTTACTAACAACCTAATCGCAGCTAAATCCAAAGCCTACTACTCCATACTAATTCTTCCTGACCTTTCTGCTACCTTTGACATGGTTGATCATGCTCTCCTTCTTCAAACTCTTCAATCACTCGGTCTCTGTGACTCTGTCCTCTCATGGCTTTCCTCTTATCTCTCCCAACGCTCATTCAGTGACTCATTTTCTAATGATACCTCTTCCCCTCGTCCTGTCTCGGTTGGAGTCCCCCAAGGCTCTGTCCTTGTTACCCTTCTTTTTTTCTCTTTATACTGCCTCTCTTCAGGGGCGTACCTAGAGCATGTGGCCTTTGGGGTGGGTCCTGGGTTTGGCACACCCCACTCCTCCAAAAACAAAAACAAAAAAAATCTACTAAATGTTTACATTTTTAAAAAATTTATTGAACAAATTTGTAAAGTTTTTAAAACTACTGCCCCCTTCTACAAAATCCCTGCACCCCCTCAAACACAGTTGCAGTCACACACAGTTACAAGCAGACAGGCACATGCAGACAGTCACACATATAGTCACAGGCAGTCATACACACAGTTACAGGTAGAGAGTTACACACACACACACAGTCAGTTACAAGCAGTAAAACACAGTCACGCACACTGTTACAGGCAGACAGTCACATGTACAGTCACACACACGGTCACAGGCAGACAGTCATACACCTAGTTACAGCCACACACAGTTACAGGCATGCAGTCACACACACACAGTTACAGGCAGACAGTTACACACAGTTACAAGAAGACAATTACACACACACACAGAGTTACAGGCAGACCTTTACACATACACACACACACACACACACACACACAGACACACAGTTACAGGCAGAGAGTTACACACACACAAACACACACACATACACACACAGTTACAGGCAGACAGTTACACACACATACACACAGAGGCAGACAGCTACACACACATACACACACAGTTACAGACAGTCAGTCACACACACACACACACACATATTTACAGGCAGACAGTTATACACACACACACAGTTACAGTCAGTCACACACACACACACACACACATATTTACAGGAAGACAGTTACACACACACACACACACAGTTACAGGCAGACAGTTACACACACACACACACAGTTACAGGCAGACAGTTACACACACACACACAGTTACAGGCAGACAGTTACACACACATACACACAGTTACAGGCAGACAGTTACACACACACACTCACAGTTACAGGCAGACAGTCACACACACACACACACACACATTTACAGGCAGACAGTTATACACACACACAGTTACAGACAGACAGTTACACACACACACTCTTACTTACAGACAGTGTGGTCTGGAGGAGGAGTGGATTCCCTGGAGTCCTTCCCTGGAGCCTGTTAGGTGGAGGAGCAGGGATTTATTCTTGCTGCACCTCCATGTGCAGCATTAACAGCAGCAGGTAAAGGCCGTGTTAAGCCCCGACCCCGCTCTCAGATTGGCTCCTCCCCTAAATGTCAGTAGCCCCGCCCCTTCTTCCTTCCGTGCGGCCAGTTAAGCTTGCTGGTCTCTCCGTGTCAGCTGTGCGACACCCCAGCTGCCATGGGGCGCAGCTTACACATCCCCCTTTTGCCCTCAGACCAGGGTCATGGCATACCCCTACCAGGTGGCACCCGGGGCGGACCACCCCCTCCGCCCCCCTTAGTCCGCCACTGCCTCTTTTGGCAAACTTATTACCTCATTTGGATTCCACTACCACCAGTACGCTGATGACACCCAGATATATCTATCCTCCCGGGACCTCTCCCCTGCCGTCCTGCAACGTGTTACTGCTTGCCTTTCTTCCATCTCTGACTGGATGTCCTCCCGCTTTCTGAAACTCAATTTCTCTAAAACTTAGCTCCTTGTCTTTATTCCTCCTAATACTGATCCTCCTCTTTCTCTCTACCTTCAAGTTAGTGGTATCTGTGGCGAAACCAACCTTGCCACGTGTCCTTGGAGGGGGCTGATTGCCCGCCTCTTGCCTTTGGACTATGGACCAGACTTTATGGGAATGTGATACCCCAGATAGCTATACCATGGAGCCTATTCATATAATGAAAGACTATGGGAAAGACTTTAGCTCCATGGCAATTGTACTGTGTGAATAGGATCTGCGCGCTATTCGGTAGTTTTGTGTGCTCAGATCCCAGCTATCTGGGGATATGTGAAATGTCTGTGTGTTATGGATAAAAAGTAACTTTCTGTATTTTAAAGTGTTTTATGTCTTTCTGTAACCATGTGGTTAATGGAGTCTGCTTCTAGCCCTGGATAATTGGATTACTTTCCTCTTTTTCTCCAGGATAGAGGCCTATGTAAAACCTTTCTAAACTGGTTTGCCATGCGCAGGGCCGGTGCTTGGATTTTTAGGTACATAGGCGAAGATGCATTTTCCCGCCCCACCCCATCCCCCCCAAAAAACATCTTCACCTATGTGCCTCTTAACCAGCCCCTCTCCCCTCCCAGACCATTAAGGGTCCCTTCCCTGTCCCTTAGTGTTCTTCTCCCCTCCCCCCTCTTTTCCCTGTGTTTCTCTCCCATTCCCTCCCTGTCCCTTGGTGCACCCCACACCCCTTTAGTGGTCACACTCCCCTTCCTGGTGTGTCAGTGTGTACAGAGTGGAGCAGAGCGCGGTACAGGAGCTTCAGTTTTCTGTACCCGGCCGAACTGACAGGGAGTGCTCTCTCTGTGAGCACCTCCTGTCAGTCTGGCCAGGTACAGGAAACAGAAGCTCCTGTACCGCGCTCCGCTACACTCTGTACACACTGAAAGTCACACACTCAATGACAAACACACAGACGTCACTGACAGACACAGACTCATTGACAGACACACTGATAGTCACACACAGACTCAATGACAAACATACTCTCACTGATTTGACAGACACACACACTCATCATACACTGACAGACACACTCATACACTCACATGCACACACACAGACGCACTTACTCACACACACACGCTGTCACTCACAGACACACGCTGTCACTCACAGACACACGCTGTCACTCACGGACATACGCTGTCAGTCACAGACACACGCTGTCACTCACAGACGCACACTCTGTCACTCACAGACGCACACTCTGTCACTCACAGACACACACACTCAGACACACACACATACACACAGACACATACACACACACACACAGACACAGACACACACACTCACACACACACACACACACAGACACATACACTCACACACATACACTCACTAATTATTTTATAAATAAATATTTTCCACCCAGCCTCCCTACCTGGAGAGCTGGTGTGGATGATGAATCCTTCCCTGGGGTCCAGTGGGGCTGCTGGGCGGCGTGCGGCTGTGCTGAGATCAGACGCGGCGAGGGAGCTCTAACCTCTCTGCTCTGCTCCCTCGCGCGTGTTGTCTGCTGATACCGCGGGAGCCGGAAAATGACGTCATATTCCGGCTCCCGCGGCATCAGCAGACAGCGCGCGAGGGAGCAGAGCAGAGAGGTTAGAGCTCCCTCGCCGCGCCTGATTACAGCACAGCCGCACGCTGCACCGGGGCCCGAGATTGTGGCCCGGCAGGAGGGAGAGCTTCCCTCCTGCCGGTCACTGAAATCTTGCGCCCCCAGAGCCCGTGCGCCCTAAGGCGGCCGCCTGTGCCGCCTTATGGACGCGCCGGCCCTGGCCATGCGGCTAGTAAGGGACAAAAGATACTTTTAGTAACTTTTGAACCCCTGGTCGGATTCATGCCATTTTTGTTGCCATAATATGTTGTTCCCCTGAATGGATTGATTGTGGATATGTATTTTTATGTGAATGTGATGTATGGTTTTAAAGTTATGAAAGTTGTGTAAAAGTATAGTTTACACTGTATGCATAATGGGATTATGTGTCACACTAAGGGGAGGGGATGTGTGGGAGGTAACATCTATGTCATTGGTTATTTTATGCCTCCCCCTGGGTGTGGCCTGTATGTGTGAGATGGAAATAAAAGCCGGGCTGGATGAGCCAGTCCAGAGTTCCTGTTTAACCCTCAAAGTGAAGTGTCGTCTCATTATTGGGGGAGGATTTATTGCATGCTGTTCCAGTTTGACTGCTCGGAGTGCAAACTTATTCGTATGGTTCCTATTCAACTGTCTACAGCATTCAGAGGCTTCAGAGGATTCATATGCTTCTCTGATTCGGTGATTGTGGTGTCTGCCAGAGTGCTTGGATTCCTCAGGAAACGCTAGGAGCATCCTTTAACGGAGGTACCCAGTTGGGGTGCCAGTGGATCCGTTACAATTGGTGGCAAGCGGCGGGATCGTTCCTACAACCAGAGGGACAGCTACAGACAACACCATTCCTGGATTACAAAGTGAGGGCAACGCCAGTACTCGTACAGTGTCCCCACCAGCAGTCATGTTCTATCGATATGAAGGCGTAGATTTTGATACTGAGGTACTGAGGAGAATAGCCAAATATGGCCCGAATCCCCGGAAGGAGATTGTTGATGCAGCTGTGCAGCAACTGCTTCAAGAGAACCAGAGGTCACGTGATCTCGAGCACGATTTCATCCTGGTAATGGTGAGACATGGTCAAGGAGATGAGGTAGCCGATATCCTCCTCCAACACAAACCAGAGAAACCCAAAGTAGAGGACTGCATGGAGTGGTACTGGAAAGGCCCCCAGCAGGCAGGTGGAGATGGGACCGAGGTCTCTCTACCGGCCCTACAGGGATGCTGGGCAGTCGGCCCAGATCCCCAGCAGCAGTGTGTACCCCAGGGAGCTGATGGTGTCGTCCATCCTCCCCAGCGGCAGTGTGTAACCCAGGGAGCCGAAGGTGCCGTCCTTCCTCCCCAGCGGCAGTGTGTACCCCAGGGAGCTGATGGTGTCGTCCATCCTCCCCAGCGGCAGTGTGTAACCCAGGGAGCCGAAGGTGCCGTCCTTCCTCCCCAGCGGCAGTGTGTACCCCAGGGAGCTGATGGTGTCGTCCATCCTCCCCAGCGGCAGTGTGTACCCCAGGGAGCTGATGGTGTCGTCCATCCTCCCCAGCGGCAGTGTGTGTCCCAGGGAGCAGAAGGTGCAGTCCTTCCTCCCCAGTGGCAGTGTGTACCCCAAGGAGCTGATGGTGTCGTCCATCCTCCCCAGCGGCAGTGTGTGCCCCAGGGAGCGGAAGGTGCAGTCCTTCCTCCCCAGCGGCAGTGTGTACCCCAGGGAGCTGATGGTGTCGTCCATCCTCCCCAGCGGCAGTGTGTGTCCCAGGGAGCAGAAGGTATCGTCCTTCCTCCCCAGCGGCAGTGTGTAACCCAGGGAGCCGAAGGTGCCGTCCTTCCTCCCCAGCGGCAGTGTGTACCCCAGGGAGCTGATGGTGTCGTCCGTCCTCCCCAGCAGCAGTGCGTAACCCAGGGAGCAGAAGGTGCCGTCCTTCCTCCCCAGCGGCAGTGTGCACCCCATCGAGCTGATGGTGTCGTCCATCCTCCCCAGCGGCAGTGTGTCCTGCAGGGAGCAGAGACAGTCAGTCTCGCACCCCAGCAGCAGGACAAGAGAAGGAAAGGGGAGACAGCTGGTCTCCCTTTTTCGCCAGCAGAGAGAGTGGCAGGGAGAGGAGCCTGCTAACCTCTCTCCCCAGCGGCAGTTTACCGTCCAGAGGGAGGAGCTTGTTACACCCTCTCTCCAGCGGCAGCCTAACCCACCAAGGGGAGATGTTAAGCCCCACAACTGTGCAGATGGGACCGTAGTCTCTGCACTTACAGCCCAAGGGGTAGGGACGGTCGGTCCTGTCCCCCAGCCACAGAGCAGTATAGCCAGAGGGGAGACAGTTGGTCTCTCCCTCCCACAACCAGGCTCCAACCAGGCTCCTTCCACGGTAGTACTGGCACCAGGGCAGAGTACCGCTGGTCTCTGTCCACTCAGCAACCCACCAGGGCAGACTACCAGTCCCCCACACAGCCGTGGTGAGACACCTGGACCTGAAAAAAGTTCTCCTCTACCCAGGTGTAGTAACCAGTTATTGTGGGTGGGCTGTACTGCTGTTTCTGTTTTGTGGGTGGGTTGCTGGACTAACCAGGGCACTGACCGGCAGGAGGTCAGATACCCTGTTAGTCTGGGGGGTAAAGGGGAGAAGTGTGGCGAAACCAACCTCGCCATGTGTCCTTGGAGGGGGCTGATTGCCCGCCTCTTGCCTTTGGACTATGGACCAGACTTTATGGGAATGTGATACCCCAGATAGCTATACCATGGAGCCTATTCATATAATGAAAGACTATGGGAAAGACTTTAGCTCCATGGCAATTGTACTGTGTGAATAGGATCTGCGCGCTATTCGGTAGTTTTGTGCGCTCAGATCCCAGCTATCTGGGGATATGTGAAATGTCTGTGTGTTATGGATAAAAAGTAACTTTCTGTATTTTAAAGTGTTTTATGTCTTTCTGTAACCATGTGGTTAATGGAGTCTGCTTCTAGCCCTGGATAATTGGATTACTTTCCTCTTTGTCTCCAGGATAGAGGCCTATGTAAAACCTTTCTAAACTGGTTTGCCATGCGGCTAGTAAGGGACAAAAGATACTTTTAGTAACTTTTGAACCCCTGGTCGGATTCATGCCATTTGTTTAATATGTTGTTCCCCTGAATGGATTGATTGTGGATATGTATTTTTATGTGAATGTGATGTATGGTTTTAAAGTTATGAAAGTTGTGTAAAAGTATAGTTTACACTGTATACATAATGGGATTATGTGTCACACTAAGGGGAGGGGATGTGTGGGAGGTAACATCTATGTCATTGGTTACTCCCCCTGGGTGTGGCCTGTATGTGTGAGATGGAAATAAAAGCCGGGCTGGATGAGCCAGTCCAGAGTTCCTGTTTAACCCTCAAAGTGAAGTGTCGTCTCATTATTGGGGGAGGATTTATTGCATGCTGTTCCAGTTTGACTGCTCGGAGTGCAAACCTATTCGTATGGTTCCTATTCAACTGTCTACAGCATTCAGAGGCTTCAGAGGATTCATATGCTTCTCTGATTCGGTGATTGTGGTGTCTGCCAGAGTGCTTGGAGTCCTCAGGAAACGCTAGGAGCATCCTTTAACGGAGGTACCCAGTTGGGGTGCCAGTGGATCCGTTACAGTATCCATATAAGTTCATCCTTTTCAAGCGTGATGTCTTGGCGACATACTTGATTCTGGCCTCACCTTTGAGCCTCACATCCAGTATGTTGCCAAATCCTGTAGATTTCATCTTAAAAACATAGCCCGCATCCGGGGGGCGGGGCCTGACCGCCAAGCAGCAAAGACGCATCTTGCATGAGCTCCTCACTATCACTACTGAAAAAGCGACTTTTAGCCCAAATAACCCGAGACACAACTCAGCTAAAGCCTCACCTACCTTAGCACGGAGCAACAAGGTACTACCGAGGACAGAAGCTGCAACGACACCAACCAGCGGCACACTCGGAGCCATGCAGCCCGCTGACCACAAGGCGGGAGAAACGGCCGACCTCCCAGCCCCAAGAGGCACAGATGCTCATCATGTAGAGCAGGTACCCTGCAACCCCCCCCTCTGGACCGGTGGGGGTAATCCCGGTCCAACCCTGGGGGACTACTCTGACCCACACCACACGAGGAACAGAGGGACTATAACTAAGAGCACCTCTGCCAACCCAGCCAATATGGCGGACGCCACAAGGAACCCAGACACTACAGCAATATGGGCGGACATAGAGGTCAGACTGGACAGAGCCTTCAAAACATTCTGGAGTAAACTGGAAGAGAGGCTGCAGCTCCAGGCTCAACAGCACCCAAACAAGCACTCCCCTTCGCCAGCGCCACCAAACAAGCGACTAAACAGACGACGGACACCTGCAATCCTGGCACGGATGAAGAGCCCAAAATGGCCGCGAGGTGGGAAATACCCTGCACACCGGCTGAGAGCAGCTCGCAAAGCACAGCCACTCAAACCCAAGCCACGAACTAGCGGAACACCCGCAGTAACTAATGGAATGCAAGCACAATGGGTACTCACCCCTCCAGGGCCCACTGCTATACAGCCCACAGCCTTGCCAGCCTCCCACCACTCTTCTGGGCCGAGGGCCCGCCTGGACCGTTTTAAACAGAGACGCACCCATGACTCGTGCTGGAGGACCCAGAGTCAGACGGCAACAGTGAGAGACAAACTGGAAGCTCTCCAACGGCCGACATATCATCCAGGTACTTCATCGCTGGGACTCACGAAACTGGGCAGGCTAACCGGCTGCGCCGAGTGGGACTCTCACATGCCCCTGAAAGGCATTGGCTGACAGACACCTGGACCACATGTGAGGCACCAGTTATACTCACAGGCAAATGCCAACCGGACTCCCACACCTATCACAAGGGGCCCCATGAGGGAGACCCTTTATACAGACAAGTACCCTCTACTATATACATTTATTGTATTTTCATGTACTGTCCTGCTGTGCTTTCAACCTTACTATAATAGACCACACCAAGCCTGCATGTTTGCAGCCTCACTTTACAGGCTTCTGCTTATTTGTATCTCACATTACTTAAAACTCGCTATGCTTTCAAACACATAAGTCTTCCTTCACGCTAACTATGAGATTCACCACAACAGACAGAGTATACCTATTTACCATTCCCCTACTCAGTGTCCCACTTCCTCACCGACACCACTTCACAGAAGACAAGGGGTAACATGGGCTCATTCATAAATCTTTAATAGCATGTTCACCGGCTCAAGCTTAATAGCCCTCACGTCCAAACCACATGGCACTGCAAAGAGCACACTGCTGGTCTGATACCCAGTCATACTGCCCTTACATATGCCCACCTGTAACCTGGCACCACTGTGTATTATTTAAATCACAGGCGCAACCCAAAAACTCCCCGTACATGTACTGGCCCCAGTCCTGCACCAGTCTGCATTATTTTATTGCTCGCTAAGTTGTCTGGTATTAAGGAGGTGAACTAAATGGTGCTCCCAAGCTCGACATATAGCCCTTAGAAGCCTGAGTAATATAGTCCCAAATCTTCAACAACTTCGCTACAACATACTCATCTTGCTACAACAGACAACGTAATTGCGTTCTTTTATTATTTTTATTGTTATTTACGTTACTATACTCATAAAACTGTGCATCTGCCTCGATTGCCATTCAAAATATGCATACACATCTTGAAATACCCACCTTGGCTAATCATTCACATGCTGTCAGCTAGCCTGGACTATTGTTTCATCATTTACTGACAAAAGCTTATTATGTCTAGTCTAGCTGTTAATCTACAGAATGTTGTTAAACTATACTGTTAATCCTTGATAAATAACAAAAAATGTGCCAGCCTAACTAATGCCACACATTGTAAAACAAATGTCTGCCAATTCATCCAGGTGTCGCTGTTGTGGCGCGCCAAGGCTACTTGTTCATTTTGTGCACAACAAAAATAAAGAATTAAAAAAAAACAAAAAAAAACATAGCCCGCATCCGACCCTTTCTTACGCAAGATGCTACAAAGGAGATTATCCATGCTCTAGTAATTCCCTGCATGGTTTATTGTAACCCTCTCCTAATTGGTCTTCCCAAAAGCTGTATTGCCCCGCTACAGTCTTTAATGACTTCTGCCACCAGACTGATTTTCCTCTCTAGTCGGTCCTCTCACACCTCACCCCTCTGTCAGTCCTTACATTGGCTTCATGTATCCTATAGGAGTCAATTCAAAGTGCTAACCCATACCTATAAAGCACTGAACAATTCTAGCCCCTCTTATATCTCTTCACAGAGAGTATGCCCCTTCTCGGTCTCTCCACTCTGCCCGTAACCTTCTCCTGCCCGCTGCTCGCACCCATAAGGTCGACTTCTTGTGGGCGGCTTCCTTCCTATGAAATAGCCTGCCTACCACCATCAGACTCTCCCCTAGTCTTCAATCGTTTAAGAAGTGCCTTAAAACCCATCTCTTTAGGAAAGCTTATGGCCTCCCAGAGTAACCTCTACCTCACATAACTGTCTCTTGCTCTCTCCTAAAGGGCAGCACTCTCTCCTCCAGCTCTGCTTCACTCCCACCTTATTTGATTGCTATTTCCTGTCCTAATGTGTTTTATACCCCACCTCCTATAGACTGTAAGCTCGTTTGAGCAGGGTCCTCTTTAACCTATCGTTCCTGTAAGTTTTCTTGTAATTGTCCTATTTCTAGTTAAATCCCCCCTCTCATAATATTGTAAAGCACTACGGAATCTGTTGGCGCTATATAAATGGCAATAATATTAATAATAATAACTATATAAATTAAATAAATTGTAGTTTCCTATACTTCTTAGAATTTAATGTTAACTCCTGATAAAGAAGGGAATTCCTAATGCCATTACTGTGACTCATAGAATATTTGTGTATATTTTTATTAGCCTTTGGAAGAATTAAGAAAAGTAAACCAACCCTTTGTTTAAATAAACAGTATTGTTTTCGTACAATGGCAGTCTGCTTCGCCAGCATTTACACATCGGAATGCTGGGGGAGACCCTACCAACTCTTTCCCTAAGTTCCAGACTTCATTTTAAGGAAAGAGACACTGAACATACACATCATTAGTTACCATGATCTCGCTACAAAAGGATTGGTTCTTGGATTTCATTAGCGAGAAAAATTAAGAAAATGGACAAAACATCCAGACATCTATAATTGAAACTCTAAATAGTCAGGTCTGGCTAAAAGGTTAGAGGAGTGGCTGGCTGGCTTCCTTTGGTACTCCAGATGTTTGTGACATTCCCTTTGATGCCCAGCCTGCCTTAATGATGGCTGAGGATTGTGGGAAACACACTTCACAAATATACAGGATTGGTTGAAAGTTATGTGGAAAACGTGAGGATGGCAAAGCATTGCTTAAGTGTATTTGTGAACAAAGTGCCTTTTTTCCATACCTGAAGAGAGCCATAGTGGTCAATATTGAAGGGTTTCAATAGTTTCAAATTGTTAATTTTCTAATTTCATCTCATCCGAAATTTGGAAAATATTAATTCAGACGAACCAAGTTATATCTTTGGATGCCCCTTGTTCCAAATGTGTAATGAATGATGGTGTCAGTCATAATGTTGCAAAGTGTCAGTTTAGGAACTTATCTGCTAAACTGCAGAAGATAAAAATTAAAAAAGCCCTTTTAGTTTATTTCAGCTGTTAAGTAGACAACTCCCTAATTTGTTATCCTTACATGGGATTGCCATAAGGATACCAAATAAGGAAGCTATCTGCCAAATAATGCCCTAATTTAGTATTCTTAAACACGGAAATCTCAAATGAGGGTACCGATTTAGGGAGTTATCTGCTAAACTGCTGAAACGTCAGAATTAAGAAAATGACTTTTCTTACTTTTACTAGTTTAGCTGTTTAGTCATTTTTTTGTAATAATTTTGTAATGTTATTTGATCTTAATATTCTACGGAATAGCTAAATTCACACGAATTCAACCGAAGTTCAATTTGGATCAAAACTAATTGTACGCCTCAAATTCGGCACTTTATATAACTGAGCTTTAATACACCTCCTCAGATGTCAATCAGACAGATCGTCCTGTTACTATTTTGGTAGATTAGCACTGTGCAGCTAAACGCAAAAGAGAGTTTGAGAAGTATTGCATTGCTGTTTGAGAAGTCTGTGATTGCACAGCTACAGAAAGTATGTGCTGGGGAAGATGGAGGTGGCTTGCAGTAGCTGCAGATACTAGATCTGCAGCTATTGCAAGACATGATTTCAAATATCGAAAAAAAAATAAAACACATGCTAAATGAATTACATGCATTTTTTTCTTTGGGGGTTTTATCTACTAAATAGTTTTTTATTCATTTATTTTTAACAAGGTGTTCCTTTAAAAACATCTGGGGACGGCTAAACCATTATGTTGAACATATCTGGGGATGGCTAAGCATTATGTTAAAAAACATCTGGAGCTGGCTGAGCATTATAGCAAATGGAGTTCAAAAACATCTGGTGCCTCAAGGTTAACCAGCGCTGGGTCAGAGCGTTCTAAAATGGCTATAATTGGAGGATAGTTTATGATTGGGATCAGCAGGGAATTTACATACATCTTGCCACTGACGTAGTGAGGACAGCTGTGAGGAATGTGTGCTGTGATCTTTAAACAGAATCTTGTGGTCATTCTGTCTGTAAGAAACTTCACATATTATTGCAGGACTCCCTATTATAAATAAACTCTATCATTTCTACTTTGTCATTAACCCTTTCGTGAACAATGGGAAAAAAACAACCCTTTTGCTGTCCATAATAGACCAGCGCATCATATCACTGTCAGTGTCATAAAGGCTGACATGTCTGATTTAATCTCCCTAGGAACCAGCGAAATTCATTTTCCACAAACGTCATGATATAGAAGGGTTTACCTATACCCAGGTGCATGAATGCTTAATTCGATGATGCCCAGGAAAGATAAAACGCGGGGAATAATGTGTGTTTGTGCCATGTGGAAAGAATAAGTGTCTCGAACCATAATATCAAAACCATATACCGGATAAGTAATATTAGATGTTTATGTACTTCTTTCATGCAAATATTTATAGCATTAAAGTTTGATATTATCAATCAGGGAGAAAATGCTACCGGAAGAAAAATGGATAAAATTCTTATGTTATTCTGGAAGTAAGAAATGATCGATCCACATTCCAAATATTAAGAGATACGTTAACTTGCTACTGCGATTTGACGTGCAGGTGGTGAAGGATATTGTTGGGTCCAGTCAGAAGGTAAAGAGCTCCTTTGTTGACACAAAGAGACATGCATTTGGCAACCCCTTAAAGAGATCTTCTAAGCACCAAAACAACTTCAGCTTAATGAAGCAGTTTTGGTGTATAGATCATGCCCTTCCAGTCTCACTGCTCCATTCTCTGCTATTTAGGCGTTAAATCACTTTTGTTTCTCTGGCTGTGACTCACACAGCCCCATGAATAAATTGTTTAATTTTTTCATTTTTTTTATTTTGTCTATTTTCTTCACATTTTAACTAGTGGTGTTAGTTATTATGGGTTTTAATTTGACCCTTTTTAGGGCTGAAGAACAGACGAATTAGAAGAAAGAACACATCTGATGGTAAGTAATTTTTTTAACAGGTTTTAGATTTATACCCCTCCTCACTTGGGGGCAGTGGAATTACTAACCCCTTATTTATAATTAATTAGGACCTGTACCCGTGGCAGAGGACCAGGGGGGAAAACTAGGTCTGTTACCCATTAATTATTAATATAGGGCCCCCACCTATTGCCACACTAGGTCAACCGTTCCTTTATTATTAATATTAGGGCTACGAACTGTCAAAGCTTCCCAAAAAATTAGGGGATGGTGTGTTCACTTGGCATTGACGGGTGGCATAGAGAAAGGCTATGCTGTCTTCCACTAGGTTTGGTGCAATACGTAAAGATTCAAAAAACGTCCTCTTATGTTTCAGGAGAGGATGCAGTGGAATGGACTTGATAAATGTTGTGAGCTGTTTATATTGGAATAGCTCCATAAATGATTAATGAGGATGGCCTAGTAGGGCTGGTGGCACTTGTATCTTACCATCCAGTAGGAGGTAACAGGCCTATGGAATGCCAAAATAAAGTAATGTAGATGGAGGACTCTAAGCTCTATGGGAAAGCTGGGGTTATGTACTAATGGTAAGAGCAAAAAGGGAAAGAGGAAAGTTCCAGTTTGGACACTACAACATGCCACACTCATAGTGTGGGTAATATTAAAGGTGAGGAAGTTGCCAGTATGGTCCATCCAGATTAGAACCCTCAGTGGCCTTACTGCATAGGTGGCTTCAATCTCATTCCACAATTTGTGAACCCTATTTATAGACCATTCTATAATTCATAAAAGGTGTTTGGTCTGATAATAAAGCTCAAAGTCTGGGAGAGCCAGACCTCCCCTGACCAAGGACAATGTCACCATAGAGTGACTAATTTGCTGGTTGCTCTTGCGCCAAATAGTGGAAGTATCTGAAGTAAAGTAGGCCTCAAGTAGTGGAGAGTAGGAGGACAAGACCATTGGGGTTGTCAGGTATTGCCACAGAGAAGGGGTAATTGCCCCTTTACAGGTGTCCCTTTACTAGCTGAATGCTCCCTGAGAATCACCTTAAGCCACTAGAGAGAGGTGTGTTCTTGACAATAGTAAACATTTCTCTGAAACAGCAATGTGTTACACTGCTAGACTGTTGAGGCTGGATCTAGGCATCAAATTCTCTTTATTAAGATAAAGTGATTTTGGTGCTTAGAATGTCTCTTCAATTGAAGACCGTGGGTGGTCCAGAGCCTCAGGAGGGGCACTGTTAGATTTTGTAAAAATTTCGAAACACATACATTCACACAAATACTGATGCATACAGTAGCAAGTATCTATAAACATATAAACCTGTAAAATCTGATGCCCTGATTCCTGTCAATTAAATACTTTATTTCCCCTGTGTGAATAGCAGGTATAATATGTGGTGGTCCTGAAACAACTAGGATAAAGGCATTCTGAGAACAAAGCGATGGTAACCCCTCAGTTAACCCCTGGGTCCAGTCTAAAAGAATTTACCCTGGTGCTCCCCCCTTGATCTGCCAGTTACAAAGACTTCCTCTGAACTGGGGGCATTATGATGCAAGAGTTCTGGGAGGCAAAGCAGTGGACAAAAAACAGTATCAAGGGACATTCCAGTATGGACATGATACTTTCTACTTTTAGTGCCTAATAAAGACAATGCATTAAAATATAAAAGCAAAATAATGAAAAATATATTATGAGATGCTTATATTTGATGTTCCTGCATTTGCTGCAAATTCCCGTGCTTTGTAGTTTCTGCAGTGTACCGGCCATCCTCATCTGTAGCAGCATTGAGTCTATTACACAAATGCCTGCTCACTAGTGCTGTCTGGGCTGAGGAGAAGATTCAGTGAGTTGTTACTCAACTGTCAGAGTGACGAGAACCTTGTAGATACATCCGTGGAGCAAAACGGAAGACACTGCAGGTCTGGCGAAATGCAGACAAGGCCGACATATAGAGTGAAACATTTTTTTTAATCGATGAGAAATTTGATGATTCAGACAAAACTATTTGTACCAAAATCCTACATTTTTTTTCCAATTTGACATTTCCAAGAATAAAACGTTTTAATGGTTATCAACATTTTTACTCCAATCGTATGCATTTGTCCTATTTTTTTTTTCTAACCCCTTTTCTTATTCCCAATTATATGCAGTCCCGATGTAATTTTTTCAGACTTAAGCAGGCGTTATACGTTTATCTACAATATATCAATTTCTCAGCTGGCACATTTATCTTATAATGAACAGAGTTTCAGCTTTCCCTGCCTTAAAACCCACACCCCTACAGGTGAACTGTTGCATCCCTATGCTTCAATGGTTTTCCATCCCTTTTCCTGTTCAGAAATGAGGCATTATTGTCAGACCTTCCGGCATTCGCTAACCGTGGACTTCCGGGTTCTCGGAGCGCGGCCACTCCCCCTCCTATGACGTGGTCGTTCCCAGGGTTCATAGAGAGTCCGCGTCAACACCACAGGGCTGGATCAACTCGAAAGCTCCCGCGAACTTCAAACTGAATATTTACTTCTACTGTGTATCGGACCCGGACTGTTTAATCATTTACCCTCCTTCTCCTCTCCTACGACCTCGGACTGTTTTTGGATATTCTCTTGCCTGCTGCAACCTCGATTCTCTGTGGAATCTCTATCACCAATTTGGATTATCACTCCTTCATAAGTTAAGTAAACCAGATTGGCTCAAACTTAATATATAACCATCCTAAATCTAAGTGGTTCGCTATCTGCTCCACATCAACTCATAATCTTGTTTCCAACACCTACTTATTAATTATCTGCATCCTAATTTGGAACTTCTCGCTGGTTGTGTTAAAATTACCTTATCCTAAAAACAACTTCAAACACCGCTGCTGGTTATAACCTGCCAGGAATTAAAGAGACAGTTCAAATTGATTATCTTTTTTATTTAAAGTAATAAACATTATCAAACTCAGAAATCTGCAGTTGTTTCCATCTTATCAACAATTGAGCGTTACAGATTGATCCAGCCTAATTAATGGATACAGCAGATCTCACTTCTGAAATCACCAGATTAAACCAAAGGGTGGATACTCTCACTCAAGGCATGCAAGATCTACAGATCACCAATGAAAGAATCCTTACTTATGTAAGGGACTTGCAAACCCATACTCCTCACACAGTTACACACTCGGCTAGTGACCCTGCTGTCTCCAACCCCGAAAAATTCTCTGGAGACAGGTCCCAATACCGAGAGTTCATCAATTCTTGCAAGTTGTTGATTGCATTAAAACCCCGATCATATCCCACAGAAAGATCTAAAGTTTGTTCTGTTATTTCATTTTTGAGAGGTGAACCCATGGCCTGGGCTCATTCCTTTCTTGAGAATGATGATCCCATATTGGATTCTCTGGATGAATTCTTTGAAGCCATGTCTCTCCTTTACGAAGACCCAAACAAACAAGCGACTGCAGATTTAACCATTAGAACACTGCAGCAAAGAAACCGGCCTGTTGAAGATTACATTGCTGAATTTAAACGATGGGCACCTGAAACTCAGTGGAATGACATAACTCTACGTAACCAGTTCCGTATTGGGTTATCTGAAGCTGTCAAAGATGAGCTCTCCAGAACTGAACTACCTACTACACTAAATACACTTATTCAACTGTCAATCAGTATCGACAGAAGACTTAGGGAAAGAAAAGCTGAGAAATCACTCACTAGCTCTCTATGGAAAAAACCCTTCACCTCTTCAAAGGCACCGGAGAAACCTATAACTCCCGCTGAACCTATGGAAATAGGGGTTGTGAGAAGTCCTCTTACTCCAGAAGAGAGAACCAGAAGAAGACAACTGAACCTCTGCATGTACTGTGCTTCGCAAGAACATGTGGTCCCAGACTGTCCCCTATTGAAACGTCCAAGAGGCGGTAAGCATGGTTCTACCACGACTATAATGAGTGTACTTCCTTCTAAACCAACCTCTCATTTCTCCTCTGTCTCTCTCATATTACAGTGGGACAAAGAAAGAATTACGACTAAGGCCATTATTGATTCCGGTGCTAATGGGGTGTTCCTGGACTCATCCTTTGTTACAAAAAATAAAATTCCTTGTGTTCAAAAACGTAATTCCGTCTCTGTCAGAGTTATTGATGGCTCCTTAATCTCCTCGGGGCCCATTCGCCTTGAAACTGTCCCTTTAAGGACTACTACTAATTATGTCCATTCTGAATTTCTTGTTTTTGATGTCATAAATTCTCCTCTTTATCCTATAATATTAGGGATAGACTGGTTACGGACTCACAACCCACTTATTACCTGGGCTCCTTTCTCTCTCACGTTTAACTCTGCATATTGCCAGAAAACATGTCTACAACACATCCCCATTTTGCATGTTACTAGGGAATCCACTATACCTTCCAGCTATTCGGAGTTCGCTGATGTGTTCAGTAAAAAGGAAGCAGAGACACTTCCTCCTCATCGACCCTATGATTGTCCGATTGACCTTGTTCCTGGTGCTCCTATCCCTTTTGGACATATTTATCCCCTCTCTGAATCAGAGCTAAAAACCCTCAAGGAATACCTAGATGAAAACCTCCGGAAGGGGTTCATTAGACCTTCCTGTTCACCAGCCGCTTCCAGCATGTTTTTTGTGAGAAACAAGGACCAGACTATACGCCCCATCATCGATTACAGGTCTTTAAATAAAATAACTATTAAGAATCGTTACCCTCTTCCCCTGATCAATGAGTTGATTGAAAGATTAAGAACAGCTACCATCTACACTAAACTTGACCTTCGTGGGGCATATAACCTTGTTAGAATCAAGGCCAATGATGAATGGAAAACGGCGTTCAGAACCCGATATGGTCTTTACGAATATCTTGTCATGCCCTTCGGGCTATGTAACGCCCCTGCAACCTTTCAGCATTTCATTAACGATATCTTCCGAGATCTCCTAGACGTTTGTGTCATCATTTACTTAGATGATATTCTCATCTACTCCAACAACCTTGAAGAACACAGAAAACACGTGAGATGGGTATTATCCAGATTAAGAACACACAAATTATACGCAAAACCAGAAAAATGTATATTTGAAGTCAATGAAATCACTTTTTTGGGATATGTTATCTCCCCTCATTCAATAAGTATGGATACCTCCAAAATAGATTGCATTGTCAACTGGTCTACTCCTACTAATACTAAAGACTTACAAAGTTTTTTGGGATTTGCCAACTTCTATAGGAAGTTCATTAAAAATTACTCTAAGGTTGCTCATCCCCTCAACCTGCTCAATAGCAGTAAACGGTCCTTTGCTTGGAACGAAGAGGCTCAAGCAGCCTTTGATGAATTAAAACGGAGATTCACAAGTGCTCCCATTCTTCAACTACCTAATCCTGCTTTTCTCTACGTCATGGAAACGGATGCTTCTGATACAGCTATCGGGGCTGTCCTCTCTCAACACCAAACGCCTCAAGATCCTCTCCATCCAGTAGCTTTTTTTTCACGATCTTTGTCTCCTGCTGAACGAAATTATCCTGTAGGAGAAAAAGAATTATTAAGTATTAAAGCTGCATTCGAAAACTGGAGACACATACTTGAAGACACACGCACTCCTGTAATTGTTTATACCGACCACAGGAACCTTGAATATCTTCATTCCAACAAAACACTCTCTGCCAGACAAGTACGCTGGAATCTTTTCTTTTCCCGTTTTAATTTTCAAATCATCTACAGACCTGGATCCAGAAATAAAAAGGCAGATGCCCTGTCCAGAATTCACCAAGATCTTCCTGTAAACGAAACTCAACCTCCTAAAATCATAGGTATTATTTCGTCATTAACTGATGAGATTAAACATCTTAAAGAAGAAGATCTTGAACTTCCCAAACAAGACAATCTATCAAAAAAGGACGGGTTGTACTACTTCAAAGACAGGTTATACATTCCTCCCTTGCTTAGGAATAAAATACTCTCCTTGATTCATGATTCCCCTCTGGCTGGTCATCCTGGTACAAGAAAAACACTGGAGCTGTCTAAAAGATATTACTGGTGGCCTCGCCAGGACAGAACCATAGAATCTTATGTCAAAAACTGCCCAACCTGTCTGAGATCAAAATCTGACCATCATCCACCATTCGGTCAATTACTGAGCCTACCTGTTCCAGAAAGACCTTGGCAGTCCATCTCAATGGATTTCTTGGTAGAACTCCCTCCTTCGCAACATCATACCACCATTCTGGTGGTGGTAGACCGTTTCACCAAGATGTCCCATTTTATTCCTTTAAAGAAATTACCCTCTTCATCTGAACTTGCAAAAGTATTCATCAACAACATCGTGAAACTCCATGGTCTTCCTGAAGAAATCATATCAGACAGAGGAACACAGTTCACCTCCAAATTCTGGAATGAGATGTGTTCCTCCCTCAACATTCAACGTAAATTATCTTCAGCCTATCATCCTCAAACCAACGGACAAACAGAGAGAGTTAACCAATGTCTTGAACAATACTTGCGGTGTTATTGCTCTCATTTACAAGATGATTGGATCACGTGGTTACCAATGGCAGAGTTCTCATACAACAACTCGGTACACACTAGTAGCAAAATGACTCCATTCTTCTCAAATTTTGGATTCCATCCTTCTTCATTCCCCGATCAAGGACTTCCTTCTTCTAATCCATACGTCTCCAACCATAACTCGTTCATGTCTGCCCTCTTCCTCAGGTTACGTGATAACCTTAAAAATGCATCATCTGCTCAGAAAAAGTTTTTCGATACTGGTAGACGACCTTCCCCTACTTACAAGGTTGGTGATCTAGTATGGCTCTCTTCAAAAAACATTGTTACCAACCGTCCCTCAAAGAAACTAAGTTCACTCTTCCTTGGCCCTTTTCGTATATTGTCACTCATCAACGAAAACGTGGTTAGATTGAAACTTCCACCTACCATGAAACTGCATCCAGTCTTCCATGTGTCGTTGCTTAAACCACACCACTCCGACCCTTTTATGAGGGATGTTCATACCACTCCTGATCCCATTCTGGTACAAGGTGAAGAGGAATACGAGGTTCAGAGGATTCTCGACTCACGAATCCATCGTGGTTCCTTACAATATCTTGTCCGGTGGAAGGGCTACGGAGTTGACGAAGACTCATGGGTGTCGTCCTCCGCGGTGCATGCTCGTCGACTTATCAACGCGTACCATGCTCGCTACCCATCCAGACCTCGTTGACAGCATCCGGTGGCTGCTTCTTATGAGGGGGGTTCTGTCAGACCTTCCGGCATTCGCTAACCGTGGACTTCCGGGTTCTCGGAGCGCGGCCACTCCCCCTCCTATGACGTGGTCGTTCCCAGGGTTCATAGAGAGTCCGCGTCAACACCACAGGGCTGGATCAACTCGAAAGCTCCCGCGAACTTCAAACTGAATATTTACTTCTACTGTGTATCGGACCCGGACTGTTTAATCATTTACCCTCCTTCTCCTCTCCTACGACCTCGGACTGTTTTTGGATATTCTCTTGCCTGCTGCAACCTCGATTCTCTGTGGAATCTCTATCACCAATTTGGATTATCACTCCTTCATAAGTTAAGTAAACCAGATTGGCTCAAACTTAATATATAACCATCCTAAATCTAAGTGGTTCGCTATCTGCTCCACATCAACTCATAATCTTGTTTCCAACACCTACTTATTAATTATCTGCATCCTAATTTGGAACTTCTCGCTGGTTGTGTTAAAATTACCTTATCCTAAAAACAACTTCAAACACCGCTGCTGGTTATAACCTGCCAGGAATTAAAGAGACAGTTCAAATTGATTATCTTTTTTATTTAAAGTAATAAACATTATCAAACTCAGAAATCTGCAGTTGTTTCCATCTTATCAACAATTGAGCGTTACAATTATCTTGGTTCCTCGCAACTAATTCTAAAATCAGAACCTTCACAAGTCAGTTTTCTTCAATGGAATCCTCAACACCCACACATCTCACTTCCAGATAGAGTCTTAACTGAGCCAAGATCCAGTCAAGGAACGGGGAGCTATGGTCTGGTAAACCTCATCAAAATTGTTTTGTCTTCCTTTACTTGTTTTTATTCCAGCTACTAGTTAGGCAGTAACTACGAACACACAGATAGGAAATAATGAAAACAAAGATTAAGCTGGGAAACAAGATCTCTTTCAAGAGAATTAAATTACTAAGCTATCTGAAATATCTTTGTGCTATTACGAGAACCCCGACTTTTCGAATCTAACAGCTGAATATTAAAATAAATCCTCCAACGTGCAGCTGCAGGCTAGGAATTTATTGCCTGCTCCAAAGTACACTTGGCAAGAGACACTCAAATCTAATCTCTGTCAAATATGTTAGTTAGGCACAGTGTCTTTCAACTGATTTATGGAGAAAACAAGAGTGAAATGGTAACACACTTTAAATGTAGGAGGCTCTAGATAAATTGACTTTTAGGTTCATTTTGCCTGTTAAACAATACATTCTGGAATAAGATATATCATGTTTAACAGAAAAGTCAAGTGATAGACATTAGACATCACATTACAATTAGCTGATCGACTATTGACTCCTAAAAAGTTAATGAGAATATTTAATGCATAACTGTTAGACTATATTTCCCAAAATGCTTAACAACCAAAAATGATTGTTTTTAGAACCTATCCACAGCTAGAGATCCAGATTACAATGAACAGAACGCCAGATAATCCTTTAGAACCCAGGTTACTAAAAGTCTCATCTGAATTAGCATTTTTTTCATCAATGTGCTTTGGAAACCACAGAGTAAAGGAATTGTTGCTGTCAACAATTTGGTACCCTTTTAAAGGGCACCTGTAATGCCCCCCCAAAACTCATGCTTATTAGATTTAGAATAAGATTGTATCTCTACAATGTGATAGCAGTTTTGCTAGCAAATGTATAGATTATGAGAATAACCTATTTAAAAAGAGGTTTTCTCCCAGCTGTCAGTCAATGCCTTGGCACGTCATTGAAAAATCCTACCTAGGGTAATATTAAGCTACAAAATAAATCAGTTGTTCTCAGAAAATCTTCAATTCCCCTTCATAATTTTGTAGCCCATCTCCCCAGTTTTTCCTTATCTGCAATATCAAACTGGTGGCCTCTAGGTATGGATGGCACAATTTCTTAGCAGAAAAGTGGATGTAATATTTTATTTACTAAAAAATAATATATTATATAGACATTACCAATCATCACAAAAACACAAAAGGGGACTCTTTTGGGGCCGTGCCTGACATCCAAGCCGGGCCAGAAGTGTATTCTTGTAGCTCCTGCAAACTCAACAAAATCTTATATGTGGCAGTACAGGGTATACAGTAGACCGACACTATCACAAGGGGATCATGCATTAATAGACCTGCATCGCTATGCTCTGACTACCTACAGCACTGTCACTGTGTGACAGATGACCCTGGCTAGGGGAGGCTGACGATCTCCCGATTAGGGGTGCGCATCCCAGAACATCCTCTCTGAAACCCTATTACCCCCCCTTTTGGACCGGTGGGGATATCCCAGTCCAGCTGGCGAAACTTGTTTTCTGCAGTTGCGGAATAGAATCCTGTTGACCACGTGGCTAGTCCAAGTTGGCCGCCACACCTACGTTTCTACTAGTCCAAGTAGTCTCGGAAGGCCAGGAGTGAATGGAGTGCTTCAAGGTTAAATTTAAGGAGATCTGACAGAATTTCTGACTCCGATTATGCTGCCCACCTTGTATCCCTACTGTGTTTGCCACACTGCAGGCATAACACGCTGTTTCAACTCACTGCACATCCTCTGGGCTGGAGGTCCACCTGGAGTAATTTCCATACCGCTGTCCACATACCCAAAATGCTCTCCATACTTCTGTTTATTAATATTATTTCTTCTTATTATTATTTATTATTTATATAGCACCAGCATATTCCGTAGCGCTTTACAATATTATCAGAGGGGGAGAATTAACAATAAATGAGACAATTACAAAAACTTAGGTCAACAATAGGTCAAACGAGCTTACAGTCTATAGGAGGTTGGGCGTAAAACCCAACAGGACAGGCGGTAGCAATCAAACAAGGTGGAGTGAAGAGTTTCTTTCAATACTGTTGGAAAAGTTTCCAAAATTATTTAACTACAGAAGTCAACATTAAAGTATATGGGAAGTTTTATAGATAAATCATTTGCAAATGTGTCTAACAGTATTGAGTGATTTGCAAAGCTTAATAAATCGAGGTCATATTCCAATTAATGGCCCACCTGTGACCTGTTTTTTTGTAACTTTGAACCTATGATTGAACCTAAAATGTCCTAAAAAATACCAGGTTTCTTTTGTTTTTTGGAGAGAACAAGATACAACAAATACAGGGTGCGCTAAGTAGGACAATCAGAGATAATAAACAAAAATCAGCAATAATATAAAGAGTCTCTTAAAGTACAGCGAAGACTTGGAGTGTATATACTTCAGTCCTTGCTTTGAATCCTCAGTGGTAAATATGAAATACAAAAGCAAAAATAGAGACCAATAGTGCAAAACCATTTTAGGAAAGCTGGATCACGAACAACAGAAGTAGAGAAGTGCCAACTCACAATTTAAAGAGCTATGCCCAGCTCTAGGTAAAATCAGCATACAGTGGTTTTTAATACTCCCCACATGTAGGATATAACTGGACACTTGGAGGTGTATCCTCAAGACTTCTTACAACATTCCAGATAAGCGTCAGCATCTAAAAATAAAAGAAAAGGGGGAAAACCCCAATGGTGCAATAACGTAGGTTAACTGCAACTACAGACAACACTGAGGTCCTAAGTGTGCCAACTTACAATTGGGAGAGCTATAACCAGCTCTGAGTAAAACAGCATACAGTGGTATTTAAACTCCCCACATGTAGGATATCCTTCTAGCGATGTTTGCAGTGCCGTTATTATGAAATTAGAATCACAAGAGAGGGCCCATAGTGTTTACCGTATAAAAAACAGCAGTAAAAGGTAAAATGAAACATACTTACAGTGTTCAGAGCAGCCACATTGCTCTATGAACCTGGCGTAGGTGGAATAATCCCCACCAGGGATTTCTTTTGTAGTACTGGATCTTTAAAATGATAAAAAATCAGCCAGGATAAAACAGCAACAAATAAAAGTAAGTGTGCAAAATACATCACAACGCGTTTCGCCAAAAACAGGCTTTATCAAGTGTACATGCTGTTTTACTCAGAGCTTCTCTACTTCTATGTTGTTCGTGATCCAGCTTTCCTAAAACGGTTTTGCACTATTGGTCTATGTTTTTGCTTTTGTATTTCATATTTACCTCTGAGGATTCAAAGCAAGGACTGAAGAATATACACTCCAGGTATTCGCTGTACTTTAACCACTTAAGGACCGAGGACGGTTCAGGACCGTCATCGGCATTTTTGCATTGCCGACCGCTAACGGTCCTGAACCGTCCTAACGGTCTTAGTTACTTACCCGATCACCGTCGTTCCCCCGGCGGCGATCAGCGTTGGTCCCGGTGTGGGGAGACTGCCTGCAGCCCAGACAGTCTCCCCATGGCAGATTAGGACCCCTGTGGCCATGTGATCGCTCAACAGGGCGACCACATGGTCACAATAGGTGTCCATGTGTCTGCCTGCAGGGGGACTGTCTGTGCTGATAGGCAGTCCCCCTGCTAGTGTAAAATCAAAGAAAAAAAAAGGTTAAAGTTAATAAATAAAAATAATAATTATATATGTGTATATATATATATATGATATATAGACGTATATTATATATATCATATATCATATATCATATATATGATATATATATTATATATATATATCATATATATATAATGTCATACTAAGTGTATTTTTATATTAATATGTACATATATTAATATAAAAATACACTTATAATTAAATTACACACGTATATATATATATATAATATATATAATAACTATATATATTGTATATATATTATTATAAAATACAAATAATAAGTAATTTAAATTAAATAAAAAAATTAAAAAATAATAATAAAAATTTTAAAAAATTATATATCTATATGAAATTTTATTCTAACTGTATTTTGATATTAATATATATATATATTTATATAAAAATACACTTAGAATGAAATTGTATATATATCTATGTATATATAAATAAATAAAAAGAATACGAACTATACAAATGTCCATATACAAAATTACATAAATAATTATATAAATATTCACGTAGACTTCAAATATATAAATATGCATATATATTTAAATTCTACGTGTGTATTTATGTAATTTTTTTACATATTAAGTAATTTTATTGATTGCAATTTAAGGGCCTGCCTGCCAACCCAGGTCGAAAGTCCAGAGAATTTAATTTGTTAGCACTGTATTTTACCCTGTAACGTTCTACGACACCCTAAAACCTGTACATGGGGGGTACTGTTTTACTCAGGAGACTTCGCTGAACACAAATATTAGTGATTCAAAACAGTAAATCATATCACAGCGATGATATTGTCAGTGAAAGTGACTTTTTTTTAATTTTTCACACACAAACAGCACTTTTACTGATGATATAATTGTTGTGATACATTTTCCAGTTTTGAAACACTAATATTTGTGTTCAGCAAAGTCTCCTGAGTATAACAGTACCCCCCATGTACCGGTTTTATAGCGGTTTTGAAAGTTACAGGGTCAAATATATGGGTCAAATATTTTTACATTGAAAATGGCCAGGTTGGTTACGTTGCCTTTGAGAACGTATGGTAGCCGAGGAATGAGAATTACCCCCATGATGGCATACCATTTGCAAAAGAAGACAACCCAATGTATTGCAAATGGTGTATGTCCAGTCTTTTTTAGTAACCACTTAGTCACAAACACTGGCCAAAATTAGCGTTCAATTTAGTTTTTTACTTTTTTCACACACAAACAAATATGAACGCTAACTTTGGCCAGTGTTTGCGACTAAGTGGCTACTAAAAAAGTCTGGACATACCCCATATTGAATACCCTGGGTTGTCTACTTTAAAAAAATATGTACATGTGGGGTGGTATTCAGAGATTTATGACAGATAATAGTGTTACAATGTCACTATTGATACATTTTAAAAATGTATGTTTTGAAACCGCAATATCCTACTTGTACTTATAGCCCTATAACATGCAAAAAAATAGCAAAAAGCATGTAAACACTGGGTATTTTTAAACTCAGGACAACATTTTGAATCTATTTAGCAGTTTTTTCCATTCGCTTTTGTAGATGAGTAAAAGATTTTTCACATAAAAGTCAAAAAACATGTATTTTTTTCAATTTTTCATCATATTTTTTCATTTTTTTAAAATTAAATTACATGAGATTATATAAATAATGGTATGTAAAGAAAGCCCCTTTTGTCCTGAAAAAAACCATATATAATTTGTATGGGAACAGTAAATGAGAGAGCGGAAAATTACAGCTAAACACAAACACCACAAAAGTGTCAAAAAGATGCCTGGTCGCAAATGTACAACATCGCAAAAACAGTCCGGTCCTTAAGGGGTTAAGAGACTCTTTATATTATTGCTGATTTTTTTTATTATCTCTCATTGTCCTACTTAGCGCACCCTGTATTTGTTGTATCTTGTTCTCTCCATTCTTTGAAGGGTTTGAGGGTTACCCTTCCCCTCAGGTGTGCAGCTCTATTCTCCCCTGTGATCAGTACTGTAGCGCTGTTCCTCTCCTATTTCTTTTTTCTTTTGTTGTTTACCTGCGACATCCACTTTTTGTTACCAGTACTGGATAATAATATACCCCTGTATCTCTTTTCAGGACAATATTTTTTTTTTTTTCAAAATTGTTCATTTTGGGTCCATTCATAATAAGGAATGACAAACATTTGCTAAGTAGTGCGTTCTTTCAGAAATATTATTGTCATTACCCTGGTGAGATCACTCATTTGGCAAATACCACAGGTTCATTTCTCAGTTTAACTTTTCATCTTTCATGGTCCATAAAATAATCATTTAGTTGGATCATCGTAAGATCTGCACTCCAGGACATACTTCAAAATTAGCAAAGCCCAAATATTCCTTTCTTGGATAAACATTCTTGTGAAAAAAAGCATATAGACTATCATCTAAATAACAAGTTTCACTCCACTCTTAAATGGTCTATGCAAATAATTAGACCTGAAATATTTTTAGGGCATAATTCCATATATTATCTACGTGCAACTTTCAGTTACTGACTGAAGCTTGGGAGATACTCTACCTCAGTTAATTTAACTCTGTTATCATATTATTTGTTATATAGCATTGTTCCCATTTATACCTGTAGTTTGCTGCTGTGATTTTCTGTGCATGCAGTTTGTTTTATTGCTATTTTCATTAAATGTATTCCACCAATATTTCATGTCCACATAGCTAATAATATTTTGGTTGATAGAATTTGGTTGGTAATCTTTTCAATGGTATACAACAAATGTTTGCTCTCACCCACAACCTCTCCATCCTTTGCTGCTCCTGGCTGTGAATACCTTCATATAACTGTTTCATCTCCATCACTGTTCCTTAGGCCTAACTTCAAACACCCAGATCAAAGCAAAACGGAATCTCTAAAAAAATTTGAAGTTGTTATAGTTCCTAAATGTTTTGAGCTTTTATTCATGTACTTACGGGGAATACCATAGCTGCCCTGTAAGTGCCTCATACCTTAATGGACAGTCAGGTATGTATAGGCGTTGCACCTCTGTTGTGACTGGCCACCACTGTATCTTTGATGCTCTTGCTTTCCGTGCTGTGTTATTAGCATGACTAGGTATAACTTGCGTATGGTGGGAATCTTGTGTAAGAACCGGCCAAAACCATTTTAAAACTTCATATATATGGTCCCATCCTGCATCATGCATAGCCATTATTTTCATGGTTTGGGTTTCTGTTTTAAAGCTTTTATTTTTCCAACATCTCGAGCGGATCATCTTGAATGGGCAATAAGGTCCAATTGTATGCTTATTTTAGAAATCTGTTTGCATACCCTCTTGCTTTAGATAACTCTCTAAGGTTGTCAGCTCTATTTTGGAATTCCTGAATTGTTATGCAAATTCTATATTGGCTAACTGGTATACCTTGTTTTGGGGCTTTTTGATGGTAACTTGACCAGCTCAAAAGGCAGTTCATTTCTGTATTTTTTTTTTTTAATAGATGGTAGTGGCCAGACAGTTAGTCTCATCTCTGCAGATTGTAATGTCAAGAAAAGTATGTTTCTCTGTTCTTATTTCTGAAGTGAAATGTAAATGTATAGTGTTGTCATTCAAAATAATCACAAACCCAGTGTCTTGTTCCAGTCCATATCAACAACAAATATTGTGTATGTATCATTTTCCATATATAGATGTATTTGGAAAAATCCCTTGTTTCAGAGACAAAGACCACATTTTCCTCCCACCAACCCAGATGCAGGTTAACATATGAGGGGCACAAGCTGTATCTAATGGTAGGTAGTCCTGTTGAAGATGAAGTAAATATTAACACAAAATGGAGTTTTAACGCAAAATGATTTTATGTAGTTTCTCTTCTTTGTAAGAAATAGTTAGTGTTATTAACGCCATCTTCATGAGTTGTGCATATGTAAAAAGCCGCTACATTCAAACTGCATGAAAAGGCTTTTTCAGGTATTTGGACTGACCTCAAATGTTCCATGGTTTCCTTGATGTCTTTCAGGAAGGTCGGTAAATTTTCCACTACAGGGAGTAGAATTTGATCAATGTATTTACTTATGTTCTTTGCTAATTTATTGTTACCCAATACCATTGGTCTTCCTGGTGGTTGATTAGGATTTTCTTGTGTATTTTTTAGCAAGCAATACAAGGCTGCTATTGTAGGAGACCAAGTAAATAAAAATTCCAATTCTTGTTTAAAAATTACTCCTTCATTAAATCTTCAGATAGAATAGTCTTAAGTTCTCGTAGGTAGTTTAGCGTGGAGTCATTCTTTAAGCTACGATAAGTATCGGTATATTTCAAAGTTAGTGGGATTTTCTCATAGTGGGTATTATTAATCAGCACAATATCACAACATTTATCTGATGATTTTATCACAATATTTCTGTTGTTTTGCAAATCATTAAAATCGGATCTTTCAGTTTGTCCTGTACAGAACAGTTGACAGCACTCCCGTCCAAACTTTTGATAGAGTCAGTGACCAGTTCACGTGTCTATATTGGAGAAATCTCTGAAACTGTGTGTAAAGTTACTCTTTACCTTAACGCCTGATTGGCCAGCTACTGACAGAGATTCATTACTTTCTTATAATGCTACTAGAGTGTCTACACATTCAATGTCTTTGGGTGTAAGTCCCAGATCTTTAGCTCTTTTTTCAGTCTCAATGGCATGATAATTGTGGAGGACATGTTTTCTTGCAAAGAGATTTACATCTTTGGTCCAGCTGAATTTGTTCAAATTAGGCTCAAGGACAAAATTGAGGTCTTTGGACAGAATGTGGAGGTGAACTGTGAGACAGATTGAAGATACATTTACAATGTCCATAGACTTGCTATTGCTTGCTAAAATCTCTTTTAAATAATCTCATGTCTAGACTCAGTGTTTTCTCAACTTGCTGTTTCACTCATTTCTAATTTTAATTTAATTTGCAGCACATTCACTCTTCAATTAGAAAGCCCTTCTTATGTGACTCTTCTTTGTGATCAAATGTAAAAAATCCAGTTGTGTGCATTGCTCCATCATCATCATCATCATCTCTCTTTTCTTTCCTTTAATATTCATTAATTAGTAAAAATTCACTCAAGTCGGCAATACTCACTTGAGTAAAAAAATACATAAATATTAATTAGCCCCCGTAAAAGAACCTTCTGTTGTGACGAGTCCAATAGTCCGTGTAACAATTACAGAAAAACAGACAAGGAATAATAGTGAGGAATAAAATCTTTGACCATTGTTCAGTTCATTCTCTCCGTCTCTTTATTTTGTTCATCTCTTCCTACGCCTTGAATCTGCCCTGTGGAACGTGACTTCTCTTCTCTTCAGAAGATCAAAAGAAAATTCTTCCTGCAGTTCCTACGAAAGTGTAAGTCAATATTCGATTAAAATAAGATATAAATGTCATCCCTTGTACTTTTCCACCACGCAGACCTTGCAATTACTGAAATGTGCTGAATACTAAAATATTAATAGAAATAACAAAATAACACTGCATATTTCAATAAAATGTAATTATAGATGCTATCAGTTCGCTCTTCAGTGCCATGGCAAAGGATAAAATGTCATTTTAATTACTTTACGGTACAGATATCTGTGCCAGCTCCCTAGATTATTATTCTTTCTTTTGGAATAAGTGAGCAGCAAGTTCATGAATCAAATGAAATGCACTCTTTTACAGACTTGGATGGACTGATAAGATTTGTTGATCCATTATAACATCTGTTCTGTTCATTATTTAACGTATCAAAGCCCATGGCATATTTAATTGAGGAAACCTAGACTAACACAATATAAAAACATTTTATTCTTTTACGTTTTAGCTACTCTGATACTAATGTTTCTAACTATCTCTGTTTACATTAATGCTGGCGGTATGGTGATGTAACCTGAAGGTAGACTTGCGCATTCGGCTTTAAATGAATTGGAATTCGCCAGATTTCGGGCGATCGTTGGGTCGTTCAAATTCTAGAACTCTGAAGCACCATATGGATGTATCCATAAAATCCCTAAATGGACAATGGATCAACAGTTTAATTTGATTTGGGAATCGGAGTTCTGTCTATGGTGCTTAAAAAAAAAAAAGAAAAAAAGAGAGATGACTGATGGTAAAAAAGACGATTTCTGACTAGGCCGCAGGCATAGTGGACTACATTGTGGGCATTGTGGACTACATCCCCCAAAACGCTCTTACACCTATAATGCTGGCAAAGCTCTATGGAAGGTGTAGTCCAAAACATCTGGAGTGCTGAAGGTTGCCTATGCCTGGACTAGGTAAGAGCCGCTAAATGTTGATTTTATTCACAGATCAGGTGAGAAGTGATCAATAGAGTGAAAAAGGAGGGGCAGTGCAAAAAAAACCCTATATTTATATACAATATTACAATGTGTTTAATACATTGTTTTATTCAATAAATATATCATTTTCCTTTTTTATTTCCTGTTCCTCCTTTTTTCCGTCTGTTGGTTACTTCTGCTCACTTGATCTGTAAATCAAATAACGAGAAAATGCACCTACGAATGTCCTGCCAAATAATTTCATATACCAGTATATTGCATTGCACTGATTGGCCCATTTTCTGACAATTCTTCTGAATCGTTTTTCCTAAAATGATTGAAATGTGATAGAGAAAACATTGAAAATGGAAATAAGGAGTCTTATTAAAGCTGGTCCCTCCACCATGGCTAAGATCATCAGTCTCGATCATCTCAGCCAACCAAAAGCTCTCCATTAAGAAAGCATTGGAAGGCAAGTGCACATGTGGAGCAAACCTCTGCACCAATCAGCATATCCTTATTGAGATGGATTGATTTAATGCATTCAGCAGGAGATGCTAAATAAAGGTCATGCAGAAATTGCAAAGCCAAACCCAGGAGGTCCCTCTAGTGGTTGTCGGAGAGACAGACAGTATAGGTGTTACTAGGCAGCAAAGCAAACTGCTCTTTCTCTGAAAAGGCAGCATTTACATTGCTGAGCCTGCAGGGACAGGCTTTAGACACCAGAAACATTACGCTGTGGTGGTTCTGGTGACTATAGGGTCCCTTTAATACTGAGTAAACTTTTTGTTTTGGCAATTTCCTTACAGTTGATCCTGACATAGCTTATTCTTTATGTTAATCAGAAGAGGGGATATCAATTGAGCCTCATTCAAACGATTGAACTTGGACACAGACTTTTATATTTAGCAAAACAAGGAGCTTAAAGGAACACTCCAATGAAATATATATATATAAAACACAATGTAATAGTTATACACCCAGTGAAAACAAGCACACATATATTGCTTCATTTTTCCATTGGGGTTTTATCTATAAATACTAGACATGTGGAATTAACTTAGTTCAGAATGTACATTTGGACGAATTTCGTGAAATGCGGACATTTGGATGCTTACGAATGTCCGAAGTTCGAATTGCCGTAGTACCGAACCCAACCGAATTGCCGAAGTTCCGAAGGGCTTCGTATTTCTGAAAGTTGGCAAAACAAGTGGTTAGGGTTAGGGTTTAGGGGTTAGGGTCCGAATTACCAAAGATCCGAATTGCCGAATTTGTCACATCCTGCTCTTGTTGCAGATCATTTCTGGCCATGGCTTCTGGTATCCAGTACTCTTTTTACAATTCTTGTATAGTTTTTCTTGTTTTTTCTGTTTTTCTATGTTATGTCTTTTTTTATGCTGGGTTTTCTGGGTTCATTCCTTTATTTCATTCCTGGAATTCCCAGTCTCCTGGATTCCTTTAAATATTTGTTTTTTGTTGCCACACCCGTTCCTTTGCCATTAATCCTTTTTGTTTCAGTCTGTTCCTGCAAGCATTGGTCTCATTTCCACTGCTCCTTTCTTTGCAGGTAAGTACTGTGTGTGTTTTATTGTTGTATTTTTAGTCATGCATATCTAGGTAGTTAGGACCCACCGTAATTGGAGTACTTTGGCGCAGTGGTGGGCTGCATACATCTTAGCCATTTATGTATGTCTAAATCTCCAATGTTTATAACATATATAGTACTTAGTTATGTCTCCTCTTGTTTTGCCTTGTATCTCTTGTCTTGTTTTATTGTGTCTTGTATTCCCAGTTCATGTACAGTCCTGTCCTGCTCTGTTCTTGTTTCCCTCATGTATATTGTACATGTTCAAGGTTCTGCTTTTTGTCCTGCTCCGGTTCTGGGTTGTTTGGTGCCTGTACTAGTCTTGCCTTGTTTCTAGTAGTGGATACATTTCTTCTGCAGAGCCTTCCTATTCAGATCCTGGGAGATTCGCATATTATCATCTAGCTACTGGGATCTGTAGAAGCTGCATCAGGGGCCTGGTATGTGGCTGCACAAATGCTGGTGCTCAACACCAGGGGGGGTGTGGTTACCATGCACCAGGCCCTGATAGCAGGCCCTGATTTCCAAACTTTGACTCCTATTATCTACATCATGCACACAGGGGTCCCGGTCTTCGGAAAGCCACCCATGACAGAATTGCCAAAGTGACGAACCGAATGCTCTTGGTCCGAATTGCCGAAGCAGACCCTTTTTATTATTTACCTGAATTTCTGAACCAAAACACATTTTTTGCCCATGCACATACCTAATAAATACAGCTTGCAAAATCTGCATATCTGCAGCTTTTGGAAGCCCTCCCCTTTTTTCAGTCTGTGCTGGGTAAATGACCAAGTAATCAGAAGCATCTCATTAAGAAGTTTTCAACCCAAGTCCTCCAGGCTGTTAGTCAACCTGTTGGACAGGTAATCCAGGCAGGTAATCCAAAGTGGGCTCTCTGGACACACGCTGACTGGCAAACTTTTACTTGAAGGCCGGTGTGATCTAGCAGAGTGTGCCTACTACTTCCATTAGAAAGCTGAAGTGCTTTCTGTGTGTCCCTTTTTTAGGAGTTGGTTAAATGCCTACAGTAGTTCCCCTCTTGAATTAGCCCCAAAATGTTTTATTTTACTAATTGGAAGGCTTTAAAGTGTGGCTTCCTTTTACTCTCTCCTAAAGAGCCACACTCCACTCTCACCTCCAATTCTGCTACTTTCCCACCATGTCTATTTGCTGTCTCCCTCAATACCCTTCCTATTGTGCCTGTTACATTTTGTTATTGTCTCATATGCTAAATTCCCGTTTTATTTTAAACCACTGTGGAATAAGCTGGCGCTATATATATACCAATAAAAATAATAATAATATAATTCAAGAACACAATGTGGATTACAGAAGGGGAACCTTAAGAATGATTTTGTTTGTCATTTAAAGCCATATCAGATCTCCTTTCTATTCAATACGTTGTGGAGTACGTGACAGCTGGCAGTCGGGGCAAGAAGTGTTTTTATAGATGCTATGATAACTGGAAATGGGACATAAAACATGGCTGTCACTTTAAGTAGACACATTAACGAGATCACCAGACTGATGGTGAGTCAACGAGATAAGGCAATTCTGAGTATTCTCAGAAACTGCTTCTACAGCTGCCAAAGTGCCTTAAAGCTGTGAAATTAAACTAGATTTTATTTTTGAAATACAGAAACTAGATTGTAACGCTCTTGTGTTTTTTAAAATAATTTTTATCATTATTGTAATTACTAATTCATTATAGTGAAAAATAACAGTTTATTTATTCGGCTATTATCTTATTAAGAATTTCCTGGAAGTATAAAGATCCACCATCTACAGCTATGGGTGAAGTTTAATCTTAGTTAGTCAAAGTGAGTGTCTGGTTTTTCCATTACATTCTTTTGCAAAGAACTCTGCATTACATCCTGTCTCATAACGAAAGACAATTCTATGTGTTTTGGCGAGAACTGCAAAATGTATCACAATTCTAATGTTTTTATAATGTTCACTGATTTATAAAAGACTTCCCTTTTGTATATACATTCTGATGAACTAATAGGTTTATCTGTAGTTTTATCCCATTCTGTAATAAAATGTATTCTGACTGAATATAAACCCTCTTTCTTTCTAGAGGAAAAAAGACTCTTTAGGAATTAAATATTTTATGGTTAATTGCTGATTGGTTGGATTTAAAGCCATGCATTTTTAATACAGGATGTATAACATTTTGCAATAAACCGATTATTGTTTTAAAAATCCGTGCAATTTTTTTTTGTTGTTTTAACTTATATATAAAATCTTCTTCAAGACACAGAAAAGTAAAATAGAATTTAGTGTGTGATGGGTGTAGCGGGGTGGTTTTAAAAGTTTTTTTAAAAGAGTATATGGTATCCAATGCTTTTGACATGTTCAATCTACTAGTGTACTAAGGTAAATGTACATTTCTATATATACACTAGGTGGGGACTAAAATAAATATAAAATGGTCAAATACCCGGTTTATATGTATTTGCTAAATAATCTGCTACTGTTTTAAGCATATAGATTCCTTAAAGTACAGAAAAGTATAACAATTTTGAAATTTGCTTATGGGCATAATGGAAAAGAAGCATCTACGTATATTATAGAAGTATTTCAGGCTACTATTACATCCTGCAAGCACAGTCTGTATAATTGATACCTCACTCACTTCTTCCCCTGCCTGTCTGCTATTACGAATCACTGTACATATCGGACCTCTTGGGTTCCTGTCAGGGGCAGGCTGGCAAGTGGGGCAGGGGGACAGTTTACACGCAAACCACTTTCATGCAGGAGTTTTGGACTGCAGCCTTACACCATGCTTCTACAGTTTAAAATAGGCAACAGGCAGGATTTGTGCAGGGCCTTTGCTAGTATGAGGTTTTACATGACCTGCTGACTGTCACCTTAGTGTCCTCCAGACCTGGACTGGTTCACAAAGATATTTCCAGTTGACTGCAGTAGCAGAACAGTTTTCATTGGTAGCAACGGAACCATGAGAAACAGAGTCCACGGTCGCTAGAAATGCACCAATCTTTGAGAATGCTCCATCATGCTATACAGGCCATACAGGTGTAACCAGAGATCTATCTGTCAAATCCACATATTGCATGTCCTGCATGAGAAGGTAAACCAAACTGAGATCTACGTGTTTGGTACACAAAAAAGGCATTTTCTTTCTAATTGCCCCCAAGGACAGCCCTCCCTTGGTTCCCGTATACTGTAAGCAGAAGATGGCAAGACTTTAATTGTTTAACTAACTGTGAGAAACAGACTGAATGTAAACCCAGCACAGAACCACAAACTATGTAAAGATGCATGAATAATCTGGCCTGTCTGTATAAGCCTGATTCTTTGGTGTTGTGGACCTGAAGTCCATGCTTTCTACCCAATCTTACCTTCTGATACTCCTTGAGGCCTTTTTTCCCTCTCCATTTTTTTTTTACCTCTTTTTTCCTTTTCTCCATTATTTTCCTATTCCTGTAGCCCTAAACCAGTTAAATGGAATTCGGCACTCGGTTACATGATTACACCTGCAGCAATTTGCTGTTAGAAAGTTTTGCTTAACTGGTTTGATTATATGTTTTATGTTTCATATTTCCTATGGAATGCTGTGTTTAAGCTACTCCTTGTCGTCTGAACTGCAATTGAAGTGATTACTATTTCTTTGCATTTTCACTTTTTGTTCCTCCAGTGACACTTTTGTCATTACCCACTAATGTATTACTTGGTATTAAATCAAAGCTGAATGATAAAACATACATAAAGATTTATAAAAAATAGATTATTTTCTTAAAGGGAAACTCCAGTGCCAGAAAAACGATCCGTTTTTCTGGCACTGGAGGGTCCCTCTCCCTCCCACCCCCCAATCCCCGGTTACTGAAGGGGTGAAAACCCCTTCAATGACTTACCTCAGGCAGCGGCGATGTCCCTCGCCGCTGTCTCCTCCTCCGTGACGCTCCTCCTTGTGATTGCGTCAGCCGGACTGATCTCGCCCACCGGCCGAGGAGACCTAATGCGCATGCGCGGAAATGCCGCGCATGCGCATTACGTCTCCCCATAGGAAAGCATTGAAAAATAATTTCAATGCTTTCCTATGGGGTTTTGAGCGACGCTGGAGGTCCTCACACAGCGTGAGGACGTCCAGCGACGCTCTAGCACAGGTTTCCTGTGCTAGAAACTAGGAAGTGACCTCTAGTGGCTGTCTAGTAGACAGCCACTAGAGCTGGAGTTAACCCTGCAAGGTAATTATTGCAGTTTATGAAAAACTGCAATAATTACACTTGCAGGGTTAAGGGTAGTGGGAGTTGGCACCAAGACCACTCCAATGAGCTGAAGTGGTCTGGGTGCCTGGAGTGTCCCTTTAATTGTTCTTTGAAAATTGATATATTTTATTATTCTAGCTGCAAACATTGGTTTATTTTCCTCTCTTTATGCAGATGTGATCAAAATGGGTGTAACTCTACGTTTATTATACTGAGCTCTTATTTCCATGAATCATGTGATGTAATAAAGCTACTATTATTAGTTTTGTTTCTTTAATGACAAATCCATTTGTTTCTAATTTAAAAAACAATCATTATATTATGCCGATAGACAATGTGTGAGTGAAGGGCTTAGAGTAATTCTTTATCCTATTTTTTTAACGATACTAGTTAGATCGGATACAGCATTGAAACACAATGAACGGACAGCACAGAACCATTTCAAAGAGCAGAAGCCGATAGCTTGAGACACAATGTCAAGTTAGATGCAAAGTGAACTAGATTAAGCAAAATAGAACTGAGAAATGCATTGGAAAAAAAATAATAGAGACAGCAAACAGAGCCGAGGCTGGCAGCGGGTGACACAATGTCATGTTAAAAGAAATGGGACTTGAAAGAGTGACTTTAACACTGAAATAAATGTAGGCATGTTACACAACGAGTGATAACAGCAAGATTTAAACAAAAGTCAAACATTCACTTGGTGAGAAACCAGTGGAAGATCGTCCCAAAGAGATTCAGCGAGACTGACACTAGGAATTCTTTAGAAGTGACTCAATCAGCCACAGTAACACGTTTGGCTACTGTCCCCCAGACACAGGTGGGCTAATAACGTAATGACTTGGGCTAGATTTCTTAGTAACATCCCCTTTCAGATTCAATGTGAACTATTAAACACGTCACTAACAAGTTCTTTCCGGAAAAAAAAAGGAGTAACATTAAGAAATTAGGACAAATTAGGACAATACAGCACCATCTGATGTTCCCTTCTATGTCCCCTAATCCAAACGTGCATGGACTGTCATGCAAAGAAAGTACCAGCAAGGGTTAAACCCCATCTAGCTGAGGAGATCCTGCCCATGCAAGGATAGGTTGTCATCAATCCAAGTGTTGAGTGGGATTTAAGAATGATTTTGCAGTGATCATAACCCCACCTCCCTTGTGATCTTGTCTCGGGCAGTGGGACACTGTGTATTTGCCTGGAATAGCTGCCTCTAGAATAGGCCACGCATTTTCATCTAGCCATGACTCTGTAATGCACGCTAATTCGCATGTTTCAAGAAGGTCGGCAATAATAGCCGTTTTGTTTCTTATTGATCTGGCATTGCACAGGATTGATCTGGGAGGACAGTCTTGAGATTCTCAGTTTTTGCTCTGTACTTCGGAAATAGTATGTATTCTAATGGGGATCACGCAAAGAGGTTTCCTTGATTTGATAGTGCGGTTTTTGTGGCTTCTTGGTTGAATCACTTCAATTGGGCTTGCAGGTAGACAGGGTGGTGGAGCAGCTGTGATAGAGTCAGGAGATGGAACTTTAAGTTTTGATTTTCCTCCATGACAGCCCCTATCAGTCCCTTTGAACATGCCAAGTGATTTTAGGGTAACCACTAGCGAGGGATTGAGTGCAGCGACCGCTTTTTGGGGTCTTAGTGAATACAGATATGAGGGAGTATAGGTGATTATTCCCTTTAGCAGTGAAAGTTACATTGCCATGCTCTATAGGATTCAGGCTAGATTACAGGAGTTGAAAACCAATGTGTTTTAGTTAAATGGTTATTATATCAATTAGTTTTCTTGGTGTTTAGAAATGAAATCTGAGCATTGCTGAATGGATGATAAAATCCAAAACCCAATTTACTCATGGAGGTGAGTAGTTTTTTTTAGTTTAAATGTACCTTGTTTGTGGTGTTCAGCTGAAGGTATCTCTTCCTGGTAGTAAGATGGTCCAGTGGAAGTATATTCCAATCCGTTGTGTATCTCAGTTTAATAATGCCATCCGTTCAATTTTGGTAAATTTAGTTGTGTGATATGTGGAGTCGATATTGGTCCTTGAAATATTTGTGATGAATTATGAGTGTAAGGAGGTTAAAATTAAGATAATTCCTGGAGAGGTCAGGAGCCTGAGAAAAGTGTGGCAGCCAGCAGGGGCGCCTGAAGAAGTAGCAGAGCCATGGATACATGAAGGACAAAAAACAATGTCAAGGGCTAGGCCTAGTAAAAAACACACAATAAAATAATATTGAGAACAACACTTAATGGATCTGAAACCATAAAAGGCTACCAATCACAGGGTGTACAGAATTTAAATGGATTCAGGCATAAACTTGTGTCACTTGTGCATTTGCATGCAAATTGACACTGTGTCAAAAACACTGTGCCAAAAAAATGTATAAAAACCCCAACCCCACAAAGTCACAGCTCGCATCATTTTAAGACAGACCAGTGTTAGAAAGAAGAGTTTGAAGACGCAAGGCCCGCAAAGGTGCGTCTAGAATGACACAAGCTGGGCAAAATTGATGTAGGAGAACCACTGCTGGTGTCTTTCCTTATAATTTATGAAGGACCATCATTTCTGGTGCACAGCAAAACTGGTGCTGGAGGGTATTCTTACACCAGTTCACTGAAGCTCTCATTATTATAGGTGGAATGCTATTATTATAGCCATTTATATAGCACCAACAGATTCCGTGGCACTTTACAATATTAAGAGAGGGGGGATGTAACTATAAATAGGACAATTACAAGAAAACTTACAGGACCAATAGGTTGAAGAGGACCCTGCTCAAAAGAGCTTACAGTCTATACAGTTCACTTCTGTATTTAACTTATACATTTATGCTAGCCAGATTGACAACAAAAACAGGGCCATATTTTCCACTGGGCAGAGAAAACACCTGTCTATAGGTGCCCTCTAGGGGGTGCTTGTTTTCAGCACTTATAATTAACCTATTTAGGGCTGGAGGGCAGAAATAGGTAGCAGGAGCCTTGACCAATGTCCTCTGTCATCCAGTTAGACTCCGATGCTTAATAGCAGGGCTGCAGGAACCTTTATAGAGGCTGCAAAACTCAGTGTTGTTCCAGTTCCTCCAGTGTCTGTGTGTGAGAGGCTGGACAGGAAGTAGAATGGATCACTTCCCATCTGCCCACTAACAGCCTCTTACACAGGAAATGCCTTGCAGGAGGAACATGGACAACATTGATTGATGCACACTGTATATCATAATACAGCATTGAGTAATGCACACTGTGAGACAGCTTCCGTAGCTCTGTTATCAACCATAGGAGAATGACTGGACTACAGAAGACATAGGAGGGTGTGTACTTTACAAATAATCCTTCAAGGGACCATGCCAAAAAAAAACCTTTTCTATAATCCTAAATTAAACCACTTCTAATACACTTTACTGAGACTCAAAGCCTAAACCTGAAAAAAAAACCTTTACGTAAATCTTTAACCTCCTCTTAAAAATGAAACTTCTAAGGTACACTGTACCCAAATACAAAAATTAACCCACTCTAACCCTAAACCAAATAATCCAAAACATTACTTATACCACAACTATAAGCCCCAAAGAAGCAAAGAAGCCAGCGTGTCAGTGTCATAGAGGAGGCTTGCCATATTTGGGGCAAGTCAATGAAGAGAATAGGAAGAGCAAGGGCAGACTAGAGGTGGGTTTTACAGAATCGTAACACCCACCTCTGTAAGGACAATGTGGTGCGGGAGTGGAGGGTGAGGTAAGTCATGACAGGATCCCTTTAAGCTGTGACTAAAACAGAGTTTGGAGGGTTTTTTTTTTCTTCAAATTAGCTTTTTGAGAAAATTGTACTATTCGGATTTCCATTTGCTACAGAGTTTTAAATAGAACACCGTGCTGTGTTTTGTTCCACCTAATTAACGGTATGTCTACTAGAATTGAAGTCAATAAGCATTCAGTTGACAAGGTATCTGCAAAATGTAGGCTTAACTAGACATTTTGGAAAAAAATATCCAACTCAGTTTAGTTCGAGTTTGTTTTTCCAACTCGCCTGTTTTGTGTTAAAGGTTGAAAATTAAATTTCACTAAACTTACTATAATCGCATGATGACAGATATAAAACTTATATAAAATGAAGTTTAAAACAACTTTACATAGAGCACGAAATTAGGAGTATAATTCTGACTGTCAACGGAAATATAACATTTCATCATTACCAAATGGGAAATCAACACACTCCTTTAATTCATGTTATTCACACTAACTCCCAACATTTTTCAACATGGAGCTTTGCCCAGTCTATTCCCACCCAATGCTGAAACGGTCAAAGGCCAATAAAAATGCGTTGCTGTCAAACTCTTCGTTTTTTATTTTGATGTCAGGTCAATTGAATGTGACAAGAGCTTTGCCTTCAGGATACAATATACTTTGCAGTGATTTGTGAGCACTGCCATTTTTAACAGCTTTAAAAGGTGAGTCAACAACATATTAGTGGACAATGGCCAACACCAATATTGTAGCCACGCAGGCTGGCAGGGTGAGCCGTCTGTTCTATCACTTCCTATAAGTCTAATTGGACTGTGCACACAGGGAGACAGCTGCAGGCCACGATCGTGCCACAGGTTCACTCCAAAATAGATTCAGTCAAGATTCCGATCTGTCTGCTGCTACTTCATCAGAGCACATAAATGTAGTGTTTCATTTTACAATTCTTAAAAAAAAAAATTAAAAACAATTATATATTCTTTAGGGCTATAACGTTCTTGGATACAAATAGTTAGCGTCAGATGTGTCCAGCCAGGAAAATCTAAAACTTCTCGTAGAAATTTATTTTTGTAAAAAAAATAATTTATTTTCTTTCTTTTTTGTTTTTGTTTTTATTTTACTTTAAACATGCAGGTGTCATTTACTAAACTATGATTAGTAGAAAATTTGACAAGAGAATTGCAAAGTTTAGAAGCCAAGCTATAAAATATTCTGCAACTCATCTATTTTCCAACATGTCTGTTCCCTTGACAGTTCTCGATAATTCACAGTTTAGCAAATTGTATGAAAAACAAGCCATTGATTTATCTGCTGTGTAAACACGAACAGTCTAAATTGTCCACTTGTTCCCTGCCTTCATCATAAGTTTCTTGCCTTAGGAAAATGCGTGATTTAACTAATTTCTGTGCACCTACCAGTCCAAGGTCAATAATTGCCACCGTAATGCCGTATAAATTTGTCGTAACCTGCTGATTAGCCTAAGTGTAGTGACTTGTTTATTGAGCTGACATAATGACCTATTAATTAGCCTTAATTAACGACAGAAAACACATATTGAAATAGACAGCAGTGCTTTAATTTAAGTTTAATGAATACTTAAATTAAGTACATTGAGGGGACTTCAAGCAATGATGTAAATATAGCTATTTGCATTGCTCCAGGAAGTCTAGTTTTTTTCTTTCTTTTATTTTTAAGCAGAAAGGAGGCTGTTATTCATTTATTCTCAAAAAGGACCACCGAACATAGCAGCTTTTGTTAAAATGACACTTTGGGGGAGATCTATTAAAAGTGTTATGAAAAGTGGTGCGTGGGACAATCGCCATGGAAACCAAGGGACTCAGCAGTTACATTTCATTGAAGATTGCTCCATATTCTATAACTTTTACTTCACATTATAAATGACACTCAGGTCTGGAATTAAATGTTCAGTGAGGATATTAAAAAATACAAAGTATTAAAGATAATGCCATGACTTGGGTAATAAAGACAACATAAGTAAGGGATTAGGTATTGAGCCAGGATGATCGAAAGTATAGGGTCAGGGTAAAGGAAATTATTAAAGGATGGGGTATTGAGAAATATTTATTAACAACATTGTTTTCTTTTGTGTCATTTCATTATTTGGTAAATTATAAGTTTTTAAAATATGTGAATTCCTTAACCCCTTAAGGACCAAACTTCTGGAATAAAAGGGAATCATGACATGTCACACATGTCATGTGTCCTTAAGGGGTTAAACTAAACTTGACCAAAACTGAAATTCTGGTCTTTCCTCCCTCAAGTGTTGTTACTCCTGTGTCTGTCTCCCTCCAAGTCAACGGTGCTACCATCAGCTCCACCACGCAGGCTCGCTGCCTAGGTGTTCTCTTTGACTCCGACCTCTCCTTCAAGCCTCATGTTCAATCTATCGCCAAATCCTGTCATTTTCATCTCAAAAACATTGTGCGCATCCGCCCCTACTTAACGCCAGATGCGAGGTGTTGGTCCATTCCATTCCACTGTCCTTTCTCGCCTTGACTACTGTAATCCGCTTCTCAGTGGTCTTACGTGCTCCCAACTTGCGCTGTTACAGTCCATAATGAATACGGCAACGAGGCTCATCTTCCTGTCCGCCCGCACCTCCCATGCCTCACCCTTCTGTCAGTCCCTACATTGGCTTCCTATAAAATATAGAGCTCAATTAAAAATTCTGGTTCTTGCTTTCAAATATCTACATAATGCTGCTCCCATCCATCTATCCTCCCTTATACACAAGTATGTGCCGTCTAGGCCCTTACGATCTGCTGAAGACTTACGTCTATCTTCTGTCTGTACTCCCACCTCTGATGCTCGCCTTCAAGATTTCTCGAGGGCTGCACCGTTCCTGTGGAACTCACTTCCCTCCTCCGTTAGATGCTCACCCAGTCTCCACTCCTTCAAAAAATCGTTAAAAACCCACTTCTTCATAAAAGCGTATCAATTAAACTGTTAATAGCTCCTGACTGATTTCATAGCTCCTGACTGATTCCTCTTCTGCAACTGTCACTAGTTTAATACTATCCTTACCTTTTTGTGTCACTTTACCCCACTCCCTCTAGCATGTAAGCTAATTGAGCAGCGCCCTCAACCCCTCTGTTCCTGTGTGTCCAACTTGTCTGGTTACAACTACATGTCTGTTCGTCCACCCATTGTAAAGCGCTGAGGAATTTGATGGCGCTATATAAATATCATAATAATAATAATAATAATAATAAATGTAAGAAATGGAGCAAAATGTTGTAGTATTTAAATATTTATGGTCTATCTAAATGTGTGTAATTATTTAACTAGTGATTCTCACTAATTATTTGCCTTCTCTGGTTAATGGGTTTAACTTGTAGCTCTATTCTGATTGACTCCAAATAAATAGCTTTTAAATGTACATTTACATTTATTTATTTAATTTTATTAAGCAGGGACTGAGAAATAAACTAACATGGAAATTTTCCAGAATCTCCATTTTGTAAAAATCCCATGTTTATTTTTGAAGAGAGGGGGGCAGGGTGGTGTTACGCACTCCTGCTAGCGCATGCACTCCCGCTCATTAAGCTGTTGTGGTTGAAGGCAGCGTTAATGTGTCAGCCTCCTTTGGAAGCAAAGGAGATGGTAATGGATCCAGAGATGGGCTAGTAGCAAACAGAGTTCTGACTTGGATTAAAATCAGAGCCTAAAGAAGTTCCCTTTCCAAAGCTACAAGTTATCGCAAGAGCGTGAGCATATATCTCCTGACTATGAGACGGACATTCAACAAGAACCAAAGAAAGGATTTTATGATAGGTCATGGTAATGAGATTGTAGCTTTACTACAAAACATCCTTGGTAAACGATTGTTTAGCTCAGTGGTTCCCAAACCAGTCCTCACGAACCAGCAACAGTCAAAGTTTTGTCAGTATCTCCAATGGAATAAAAAAAGTGAAATACATAAATCCCGGATTGTTGGTGGGCCATTAGGACTGGTTTGAGAACCTCTGGTTTAGCTGCTCAACTGTTCTTGTTCCTCTGGACAATCTGGATTAAAACACCTATTGGTTTGATGAGCAGCATTGTATGTATAGAATAAGACGTCAGAGCATTAACAGCTGTGAGCCAATTATTCCTTGCTGAACTCCCTTATCATTCACTGCCTATTGAAAGATATGTTGAGCAGGAAAATTTGGCAGAAGTACAGCGTGAAAACCAGAGTCCAGGGGAGAGTTATTGATTTACAGAATGGATAAATGTGTCCTTGTTTCTATCCTATGGATTTGTACGCAGGACTGCAGAAGTGATTAAGAGGCGATGAATTCTCCCTAAACTCCAAAGGCTACATATTGAAACAAAGGATAAATCATTTTCTGAATTACCCTATAAGGACTAGTGGGAGTCAAGCTACAAAAGGGCTTATGCAAGGAAAGATACGTTTGTAAAGCCTATTAAGAGGAAATGAGAAAGGGAAAGGAAGAAGATAAGAAAAAAAGAATGGAAAAGGGAAGGAAAAGGAGACTTATTAAAGGATCTGAAGGCTCATACAAATTTCCAATTTTGCTTTTCTTTTTTCATTTTTTTTGTGCATTGTGTAATCTAGGTCTTATTACGGGTCCGAAGAAGAATAAAACATAGGTTAGGGACAAAAGTAGGACAATTAATATGTTTTGCTCCCCTAAAAGTCAAACTACAAGTAATGAAGGAAATAAAAGATTATCATTGTTAGATCAAAGTGACCTTAAATCTTCCCACACATTCAGGTGGAGTTGATCAGTCAGAATAACACATTACCTATGGTTGGACTCGTAGAAATGATGGTAAACTTATATATTAAAATAAAAAGGGATTTTGAAAAGAGCAATTTTGAACTGAGAAATGAGAGCAGATATCGGAATCAATGCATTCTCAAAACTTTATTCTCAATATAATCCAGGAAGAATATTAAGATCTCAAACTAACAAATAATTTGAGTTACAGAAAAATGTTAGAATTCTTGAGTAAGTAAAATGACAGACCTTGAGGATAGGTCCAGGCGTAAAAACCATACAAGTGAGAAGAATTTCAGAGACTGTAAAAAAAAAAAGAGGATTTAGAAACTTTTCTGAAGGACTTATTAGCTACCTTTGTATATCCACAATAAATGGGTTCTCACTCCTTTGATAGGTTCCATCAATTACATAAGCCAAAAAAATCTAGATTACTCAATTCACAGAAAAACAACTGTCAGGTTCTCTAATTCATACATTAAGGATAGCATCGTACAGGCAGCATGGCCTAGACAGTGAGGTTAACAGACGCATGTTACTGTAGCTTCACATTGAACAGGCCCTCAAATCGCACAATTACGAAACCGTCAAATATCAAGCTCTTCACAATAATGTCTCAGCCTAAGTGCAAAAACCATGCTCATAAGTTCGAAAGAGGTGCCTTTTTCAGAGTAAAAATAAATCAAGGCAGAAGTTTACAAATGGACATGAGTCAAGATGATGCCGATCCTGACCTAGACCAGGTTCAGGGATCTCTCGCAACCAATGCCACATTTACACAAGGGATTTTACAATCTATGTTAGACAATATGTCTTTGAAAATTCAAAGCATGTTACAAACCTCTACTGGTGAAGAGCGAAGAGACTTACAGGATCTGGAAAGAAGGACATCTTTGCTGGAAGCGCACAATGACCTTGACTTGAGAGTGGAAGATCAGATAACTCAAATGGAAACATATGAAGTCAAACTTGCCGATATAAGAGGTGTGCCAGGATCTGTGGGTCAGCTTTTGTTAACAACTTGCTGAGAACATTGATACCTGACATTCCTCAAGAAATGTTGTTGATGGATAGAATACACAGTGTGTCCAAACCTAAGATTTTTTTCAACTGAAATCCCAAGAGACACATTAGTGCAAATGCACTATTTCCACACCAAAGACGCACTGCTGAATGCAATGCGAACGAAAAGGATCTTCCTGAGCAATAGAGGGGGATCATTATATTTGGTGACATCTCAGTCTCTGACTTGAAGAAAAGAAGAACTTTTAAAAAGTGACAGAACAGGGGACGTGACCGGCCGAGCACCTAACCAGTCGTCTCTCAGTGGAGATCTGCTGAGACTCTGCAAAACAGCGACTCGAGTCACGGATAAAGCTAAGCTACAGAAGGAAGACTAGCCGCATCCCAATGACAGGACCGGCACGTCCATAAGGCTGTTCAGGCTGCCAGCTTAGGGCGCCAGAGGAGGGGGTTGCAAAAATCCGAATCCCCTGCCTCTGGCGGGGGACTCAGATTTTTCACATCACCTCTCTCTCCCTGCAGTCAGCAGCCATGACACAGCAAGCAGGAAGCTCGTCTGGCCTCTCCTGATGATGTCAGGAGGAGGGTGTGTGACTTGCACTGCTCTACTACAGACTCCCCAGCAATTCACTGGGGAGTCTGGTAGAAGAGCAGTAGAAGTCACGCCCCTTCCTCGTGACATCAGGAGAGGCCGGCCGACTTCCCTGGCTGCTCTGTGCTGGTTGCAGGCTTCAGCTTCAGGGATTTTTTTTGTCAGCCCATGCCCCTCTCTAGAGCCCCTGCCCACCACTTCTATAGCCTCTGAGCCCCCTCTACAGACCCTGTTCCCCTTTCTATAGCCCCTGTTACCTTTCTATTGCTCCTGCCCCCTCTACAGCCCCTGTTACCCTTTCTAAAGCCACAGTGCCCCTTTTTAAAGCCCCTGCCCACCCCTTCTTTAGCCCATGTGCTCCCTCTCAGCCCCTGCCCTCTCTACAGCCCCTGTTCCTCTTTCTATAGCCCCTGTGCCCCCTTTTAGAGCCCCTGCCTACCCCTTCTAAAGCCCCTGTGCCCTCACTTCTACAGCTCCTGTGCACCTGCCCACCCCTTCTATAGCCCCTGTGTCCCCTCTCAGCCCGTGCCCCCTCTACAGTTCCTGTTCCTCTTTCTATAGCCCTGTGCCCCATTTTACAGCCCCTGCCTACCGCTTCTATAGCCCATGTGCCCTGCCTTCTACAGCCCCTGCCCATCCCTTATATAGCCCCTGTGACCCCTTTAAAGCCCCTGAGCCCCCCACCATAGTCCATGCCCCCTTCTCTACAGTCCATGCCCCCCATTTACACTCCTACCCCCCTTTTTATAGCCCCTGTTCCCCCTTTCAGCACCAGTGCCCCCTCTCAGCCCCAGTTCCCCCCTCAACAGCCCCTGTGACCCCCCTACAGCCCCTGTGTAGCCCCCCTCTACAGTCCCTGTGTAGCCCACCTCTACAGCCTCTGTGTCATCTCCCTCCACTGCCCCTGTCCACCCCCCCTCTATAGCCCCTGTGTCGTCGTCCCCCTCTACAGCCCCTGTGCCCCCATCTACAGCCCCTTTCCACCAGGAATAAGGTGATCTCAACCCCTGTGGATTTTGGGGGATAGAGGGTGGCGGCAAAATGCTACTTTCCCTGTGTAGCTAAAAATCTTTTAAATCGGCCATGCCCACAAACGAAATAATGGGGCGCAAACACAGCAAGTACCAATGGCCCGAATGTCCCCGATTGGCAAATATCAGGCTCTCTTTCAAGAGGCCCGCGCCACAACTAGCACCCAAGATAGCGCCTGAGGCTCAGAGCGAGCAGATAAAATTGGAGGAATCCCAAGAGGAGGAAGGATTGCTCACCTCACCTTGACCCAGCAGAGTATGGTTTTAAAAAAAATTGTCAAGGGATGCATGTACATTTACGTATTTTTCTCATTACCTTTACTTCATCTGCATTCCATCCTCTCTGCATATTTTGATGGCGTGTTAGTGTATACATAGTTCAGAATTTTTTTTTATTGTGTATTGCTTCAGAGGCCTTTACAACACATACAATAAAATATGATCAAAAGACTAATGATAAAGAATCCTAGAGAACAGTAAAATGAAAGGGTAATGTCTACAAACGAGAAGAGAGTTTGAGGGGAAAGAGGCGGAAGATAATTGGGAAGGTCAGGTGGGCTACCAGATATACCATGATAATCCGTGATGGCTTGTGTAGTTAGCTAGTACACGGAAATCTCCAATTAAGTGTAATTTTGTGAAAGAACCTTAGAACGCAGACTTTGTGAGATATAGAGATAACACTGTCTATAATTCGCTGCCTATTTTATTGTTTTCTGTCTGATTTTTGTCAGTGTCTCGATTCTTCTTTTTCTAGTCCTGGCTAATGGCCCCGGGATGTCTTACTGAATGTAATGTTTGATTTTTAAATAGAACGTTCAGAAATGCAATTATGTCAGAACAGAAAATCCCGGCCACAGAACAGCGAACCAAAATGAATGCATAGAGAGAGGTTTTCTCTAAAAGAAAATACACACACATATAGGAGCGAGTCACGCCAAGTCATGTGTAGCACTAAGTTTATTTTTAACGGATTTTATTTTATTATTTATGTATTCTTTTCGCACAGCAGACAGTTCTCAGTTCCAAAATATCTCAGATTTAAAAAAAATGGAATGTTTGCTCAGAATGCTGGGAATTTCCTGCTTTTATTAGGTGAAATTAGCTGGCAGCAACAACCAAATTTGAAGGCATGGCAAATTCTGGAAGGAGATTTTTTGACACCAAGTGTTACCGTAGAAATTATTTTGTTTGTATATAGAGAATGAAGGAGAGATGTGATGGAAGGGTTGGGAGAAGGTATCAAGGAGGAAGATGTAAGAAGACCAGTACCACCTCCGGTTCCAGCTGGGTGTGGAGTGGGGGAAAATGAGGATGTAGTGAGGGCAGCAGGCATGGCAGCATTTGGAAGGACTCATGTCTCAGTTTTAAGCATTAATCCATAAATGTGAAGTGATGTCTTCCATTTTGGAATCCACTTCCATTTTATCTTTCCAACTACTAAATCAGGTTTCATATTGGGGGAAGGGGCAGTGCATTAGTGTGTGGGGGGGGGGGGGGGTTCGTGGGAGGCTGTCTATTAGATTTGGGGGCCAGTATTATATGGGAGGGCAGTGTATTAGAGTGGGGGGACGGGGCAATGTATAAGACTGGAGGGGGCAGTCTATGGCATTGTATTGGCTGAGATCATGAAGTTTGATAATCTTAGCCAAAGTGAAGAACACACTCATAGGACTTCAAAATCAACAAGATCACCCTGATGACTACTCCAAGGAAGACCTAGCGACAGCCCACCCACAGGTTGGCTTGCCAATATGGCCTTGCCTTGGCAAATAACACTGCCGTAAATATAGCAGTAGGGAACCCGACAGACCAAAGTAGAGGCAACCACACCGGCATACCGGAGCGATAGGCCGCATAGGGCCTAATTCCCGAACACACTAGATATTGCCACTAGCCCGGACACTAATGTCTACTCACCCTGAAACCCCACATACATACTACCGCTTGCTGACCACCCCGCCCCGCCAGAAGCGCAGCTACGACACGCATGCACCCAAGTAGGAACTCACAAACCGAGGCCACGCCCGGGACGCGACACACAGGCCGAGTGACATCACTGCTACACAGAGAGATAAACCGACTGAGGGACGCGACACGCTGCACCCTGCATGACACGCACACATGGACCCACGTACGCTCTATACAGAAGGGACGGAGCGGCTGCTCTAACTACCAAGCCGCCAAGGAGACAGGTGACTACATAACACTTACCGTACACGGTACAACATTCCGCACTGCCACGGAATCGGCGGATGCCGAGAGGCGGACCGAATCTATTCGGACGAATAACCCGACTCCCCCACAGGCATAGGACAAAACAGTCCCCACTTGGTAGGGGACATATCACTCCCGACACCGACACAGGCACACCACTCGGTGTGACCTAGAGGCCGGTCAATAGGGACGCTTGTCTGATATCCTTGACATAACAGACCTAATTGACAGTAAACACAGATACAGCTCCACTCAGTACCCTGACGCACCACTGACTGCACCAAGTGACACACGTACACATTCACGGCTCGCTCGATCTACCCCCTAAATCCCGCCCGGGCGATGCCGACACCGGGACCCGGCGGATTCGCCAGGGAGGACTTATGCATAGTCTCCTATAATGTCCGCGGCCTGAACGTCAGAGAGAAACGCGCCAGACTACTGCGTGACTTGAAACACTACAAAGCTTCGATAGCGTTCCTCCAGGAAACGCACTTCCAGGAAGGCAGGGCACCAGCCTTGAAAGACCGCAACTTTCCAATGGGATATTTCAGCCACAATCCAGACAGCCGCTCGCAGGGAGTATGCATCCTCTTCTCACGCCGAGTCCCATACATTGAGCGAGCCACTGTAGGATGCAAACATGGCAGGTCCCTTTTCACGAAAGGCACAATCCTAGACCTAACATACACGTTCGCTAATGTGTACGCTCCGAACACGAAACAATACCAATTCCTCCGAGACGCATTGAACACCTTGATGAAATTCGCGGAGGGCACCTTGGTCATAGGCGGAGACAGGGCCGGCGCGTCCATAAGGCGGCACAGGCGGCCGCCTTAGGGCGCACGGGCTCTGGGGGCGCAAGATTTCAGTGACCGGCAGGAGGGAAGCTCTACCTCCTGCCGGGCCACCATCTCGGCCCCCGGTGCGGCGTGCGGCTGTGCTGTAATCAGACGCGGCGAGGGAGCTCTAACCTCTCTGCTCTGCTCCCTCGCGCGCTGCCTGTCTGCTGATACCGCGGGAGCCGGAATATGACGTCATATTCCGGCTCCCGCGGTATCAGCAGACAGCGCGCGAGGGAGCAGAGCAGAGAGGTTAGAGCTCCCTCGCCGCATCTGATCTCAGCACAGCCGCACGCCGCCCAGCAGCCCCACTGGACCCCAGGGAAGGATTCCTCATCCACACCAGCTCTCCAGGTAGGGAGGCTGGGTGGAAAATATTTATTTGTAAAATAATTAGTGAGTGTATGTGTGTGAGTGTATGTGTCTGTGTGTGTGTGAGTGTATGTGTCTGTGTGTGTGTGAGTGTATGTGTCTGTGTCTGTGTGTGTGTATGTGTCTGTGTGTGTGTGTGTATGTGTCTGTGTGTGTGTGTGTGAGTGTATGTGTCTGTGTGTGAGTGTGAGTGTATGTGTCTGTGTGTGAGTGTATGTGTCTGTGTGTGAGTGTATGTGTCTGTGTGTGTGTGTGAGTGACGGCGTGTGCGTCTGCGAGTGACAGCGTGTGCGTCTGCGAGTGACAGAGTGTGCGTCTGCGAGTGACAGCTTGTGTGTGTGAGTGAGTGCGTCTGTGTGTGTGCATGTGAGTGTATGAGTGTGTTTGTCAGTGTATGATGAGTGTGTTTGTAAGTGTATGAGTGTGTGTCTGTCAAATCAGTGAGAGTATGTTTGTCATTGAGTCTGTGTGTGACTATCAGTGTGTCTGTCAATGAGTCTGTGTCTGTCAGTGACGTCTGTGTGTTTGTCATTGAGTGTGTGACTGTCAGTGTGTACAGAGTGTAGCGGAGCGGAGCGCGGTACAGGAGCTTCTGTTTCCTGTACCTGGCCAGACTGACAGGAGGTGCTCACAGAGAGAGCACTCCCTGTCAGTTCGGCCGGGTACAGAAAACTGAAGCTCCTGTACCGCGCTCCGCTACACTCTGTACACATTGACACACCAGGAAGGGGAGTGTGACCACTAAAGGGGTGTGGGGTGCACCAAGGGACAGGGAGGGAATGGGAGAGAAACACCAAGAGACAGGGAAAAGAGGGGGGAGGGGAGAAGAACACTAAGGGACAGGGAAGGGACCAGGGAGGGGCTGGTTAAGAGGCACATAGGTGAAGATGTTTTTTTTTGGGGGGGCGGAAAAATGCATCTTCGCCTATGTACCTAAAAATCCAAGCACCGGCCCTGGGCGGAGATCTCAACCTAGCGATACATCCAGACCAGGACTCATCATCCTCGCATGGGAACACATCATACAACAGGCATGCCAACACACTCTGCCTCCTCCACCTCCACCAGCTGGCGGACTGCTGGCGGGCACTTCACCCCTCCACCAGGGACTATACGTTCTATTCAACGACCCATTCGACCTATACAAGACTGGATTACTTCCTGATGCCTCACCGCAACTTAGCCCTGCTCAACACTGCAGAAATCCTACCGATGACATGGTCGGACCACAGCCCAATCCGCATACGGATGAATTCACCGCTACACAGACCCAGACAAATGTCGTGGCGATTGAACGAATCACTGCTATCGGACATCACGGTCGTAGACCAGATGCATCAACACATCCAGGGGTACTTTGAAGACAACAAAACGGATGATGTTACTCCACTGACGTGCTGGGAAGCGCACAAAACGGTTATCCGTGGCCGGCTCATCGCGATATGCGCGACTCGCAAGAAGAGGGCAATACAGACGGTACATGAGCTTAGCACGGAAATTGAAATCTTGGAGGCCAGACACAAACGCACCCTAGACGCGATGACCTACGAAGAACTCTGGACCAAACGGACCCAACTCACCACACACTTGAACCGCGCAATTCAACGCTTGTGCCAACATTACAAACGAATACAAACAGTATATATGTATATGATACCTCCAAATAAGTCACAATAGTATCTGAATATACTTATACTTATCTCATATAGTTAAAACAGCCTCTCAAGGTCGTGGCCCAGTTCCCGACCTTCTACAGCATATATATAGATACAAAAGGAATTGAGATACGGCTGTGCATAATCTAGAATAGGAACAGAAAAAGAAACATAGTGTGATACAGCAAGGTGAGAGATACTGCGCTGATACAATATTACACTCACGAGATCAAAATGAATAAATCGCCAGAATAGGAGCCTGCCCGAATTGGTTTGGGTGGCTGTACGTCTCCACTCTCCACTGGAACGCCAAGCGGACCAAAAGATGGAATGAGACTTCGATAGAGGTAGGTATGATAAATATGCAAATTTATTGTAATAAAAAGGCTATAAAATGGTAGCCATTCTTTGAATGAAACAAATAAAAACGAAAGCAAGGTCCTACGCGTTTCGTTCCTATGCAAAGGAACTTCCTCAGGGACCATAATATAATTCAGTAAAATCAATCAATACAAAAAATGCATATAACATTACCCCCCCAATAAGTCTCTATAAATAGGCATAAGCCTTCAGTTCATTGGTGGATCCAGTGGGAGTTACCCTTGATTGATGACCCAGTTCAGATGTGGAGTATCCATCAGATTCGCCAGAAACACTCGTCGGAACATCCTTTCCACACCAGGACGAATCTGATGGATACTCCACATCTGAACTGGGTCATCAATCAAGGGTAACTCCCACTGGATCCACCAATGAACTGAAGGCTTATGCCTATTTATAGAGACTTATTGGGGGGGTAATGTTATATGCATTTTTTGTATTGATTGATTTTACTGAATTATATTTTGGTCCCTGAGGAAGTTCCTTTGCATAGGAACGAAACGCGTAGGACCTTGCTTTCGTTTTTATTTGTTTCATTCAAAGAATGGCTACCATTTTATAGCCTTTTTATTACAATAAATTTGCATATTTATCATACCTACCTCTATCGAAGTCTCATTCCATCTTTGGTCCGCTTGGAGTTCCAGTGGAGAGTGGAGACGTACAGCCACCCAAACGAATTCGGGCAGGCTCCTATTCTGGCGATTTATTCATTTTGATCTCGTGAGTGTAATATTGTATCAGCGCAGTATCTCTCACCTTGCTGTATCACACTATGTTTCTGTCACGTCTAAACATTTGTTATGAAGGAACACAACTGCAGATTTCGTATAGTTTGAATATTTATTATAAAAAGTAAAAGGTAAAGACTTTAATTCCAATTTACAGGTACTGTAGCTTTAAGTAGTAAACGATAACTGAAATCCACAATTACAGGCACTGTAGCTTTAAGTAGTAAATGATAACTGAAGTCCACAGTTACAGGCACTGTAGCTTTAAGTAGTAAACGATAACTGAAGTCCACAATTACAGGCACTGTAGCTTTAAGTAGTAAACGATAACTGAAGTCCACAATTACAGGCACTGTAGCTTTAAGTAGTAAACGATAACTGAAGTCCACAATTATAGGCACTGTAGCTTTAAGGAGTAAACGATAACTGAAGTCCACAATTATAGGCACTGTAGCCTTAAGGAGTAAACGATAACTGAAGTCCACAATTATAGGCACTGTAGCTTTAAGGAGTAAACGATAACTGAAGTCCACAATTATAAGCACTGTAGCTTTAAGGAGTAAACGATAGTAAATTGCAGACACTGAATTAATAAAGAGTCTCTTAGTAGAGTTAACGGTTTAGGTGATAAGTAATTACAATAGCTGTTCCATACTTTAACTGAAGCAAGACAGATGCAGATAACTGATATGAAGTATGAGTTGAAGTTAGCTGTAACGGGATTGTTTTTACCGAAGGACTTTGGAGACAGGTAATAACAGCTTTTAGATGCAACGCTTATCACATTGGTTTTACTTAGCTTCCGGCACATAGAACACTGGTTCCCGAGATCTCCTCAGAGGCGGATGAAGAGTGTTTAATCTTTAGTCGTGGATGAGGAGAGGTGAAGGGAACTTTTGCAGAGTCTTTCAGTCCGGTCTGGTAGCAGAGGCTGTCACAACGAAGTTGTAGCCGGGTTGTGAGTAAGGAACGTAGTTCAATAATCCAGCCTTGATCAGCTGGTGCAGTCAGATTAAATAGGCAGACCGTGTCATACAGGGGTGTGGCTAGGCTCCGTGGAACCAGGAAGTAAGAGGATACCATAGTTAAGGCATTACAGTACCCCCTCTCTAATGAGCAACCTCTGGGTGCTATTGATTTGGCTTAGAAGGGTTATGCTTGTGAAATTTGGAAATCAATTTATTAGCATGAACAACAGAGGAGTTTTCCCATGTATCTTCATCAACACCATATCCTTTCCATCTGATGAGGTATTGTAAGGAGCCACGATGGATCCTTGAATCCAGTATACTTTGAATTTCGTATTCTTCTTCACCCTGGACCAATATGGGATCAGGAGAAGTAGTGACATTTCTTTGGAAAGGGTCAGGATGATGAGGCTTCAGCAAGGACACATGAAAAACAGGATGTAGCTTTAAAGTAGGTGGAAGTTTCAATTTAACAACATTACGGTTGATAACCGATATTATTGGAAAAGGACCAAGAAAAAGGGAACTTAACTTCTTTGATGGACGGTTTGTAGAGATGTTCTTTGAGGAAAGCCAGACAAGATCACCGATTTCATAAGAGGGTGAAGGTTGTTCCACCAAGAAGTCCATAGAAATGGATTGCCAAGGCTGTTCAGGAATCGGTAATTTCAGTAATTGACCGAATGGTCGATGATGGACATGTTTGGATCTTTGGCATATAGAACAAGATTTGACATAAGATTCAATAGTTCGGTCTTGACGAGGCCACCAATAGTATCTCTTAGACCGTTCAAGGGTCTTTTTCATACCTGGATGACCTGCCAGAGGAGAATCATGAATAAATTCAAGTACTTTAATTCTGAAAGAGGGAGGTACATAAATCCGGTCTTTAAAATAGTAGAGACTGTTTTTCTTTGATAATTTCATTGATTTAGGAAGTTCAAGAGCATCTTCACCGAGATCTTTAATGTCGTCAATAAGAGAAGATAAGATTCCAATGACTGTAGGAGGAGGAAACTCCAGTTCGGTGTCAGAACAACATGAGGTTTTAGCTGGTTCTTTAGTAGACTGAAGAATTGGAATACGTTGCAAGCATGTTTTCTTGCAATAATCGGAATTAAAGGCAAGAGAGAAGGGAAACCATGAGATTTGAGGGTTGTGGTTCCTTAACCAGTTGATCCCTAATATAATAGGAAAAAATGGTGATGAGACAACATCAAATATAAGACTTTCAGTATGAGTATGATTGATGGTTACTTTTAGAGGGATGGATTCATTAAGTATTGGTCCCGATGAAATGAGGGACCCGTCAATCACTTTAACAGGTACAGAAGTTCTTTTACGAACACAAGGAATTTTATTCTTGGTTACAAAGGCTGAGTCGATGAATACTCCGTTTGCACCAGAATCGATGATAGCTTCAGTCATAATTCTTTTATTGTCCCACTGTAATACAAGAACGATAGGGGACATTTGAGTATTTGCTGTAGAGGGAAGTACACTTAGGATGGAAGAGGCATGAGACTGCCTACTGCCTTTTATCCGTTTCAATGAAGGACAATCAGAGACTAAATGAACTTGAGAGGCACAATACATGCAGAGGTTTAATGTACGTCTTCGATTTTTCTCTTCAGGAGTGAGGGGACTTCTTATTATCCCTATTTCCATAGGTTCGATTGGTTCGGATGGGTTGTCAGGAGGCCTTGGAGGATGAAATGATTTTTTCCCAGTTGAAGTTGAGAGAGCCTTTTCGGTCTTTCTTTCTCTAAGCCTTCTGTCAATGTTGATCGATAGATGAATCAGAGCATTCAAAGTAGTAGGGAGTTCTATTCTGGATAGTTCATCTTTTACAGCTTCAGATAAGCCGATTCGAAACTGGTTGCGCAATGCGATGTCATTCCATTGCGTTTCTACTGCCCATCTTTTAAATTCAGCAATATAATCTTCAACGGGTCTATGGTTTTGTAACAAGGTTCTAATTGTTAATTCAGCAGTATTTTGTTTGTATGGATCTTCATAAAGAAGAGACATGGCTTTAAGGAATTCCTCCAGTGAATCTAAGATGGGGTCATCATTGTCCAAAAAGGTATGGGCCCAGGACATAGGTTCACCTCTCAGAAACGAGATAATTGAATAAACCTTAGATCTTTCTGTGGGATAAGATCTAGGTTTTAAAGCAATCAATAATTTGCAGGAATAAAAAAACTCCTTATATTTGGAACGATCACCATAGAATTTTTCAGGGTTACATACAGCAGGATCGCTAAGTGATTGCAGAACAGTATGAGGAGGATGTGTCTGTAAGTCTTTGACATAAGTGAGAAGTCTTTCATTAGTAACTTGAAGGTCTTGCAAACCTTGGGCTAGTGTATTGACTCGTTGATTCAGAGTAGTTATCGTGGAATCGAAATCTGCTGGATCCATTACAATGGCTGGATTATTCTGTCACGTCTAAACATTTGTTATGAAGGAACACAACTGCAGATTTCGTATAGTTTGAATATTTATTATAAAAAGTAAAAGGTAAAGACTTTAATTCCAATTTACAGGTACTGTAGCTTTAAGTAGTAAACGATAACTGAAATCCACAATTACAGGCACTGTAGCTTTAAGTAGTAAATGATAACTGAAGTCCACAGTTACAGGCACTGTAGCTTTAAGTAGTAAACGATAACTGAAGTCCACAATTACAGGCACTGTAGCTTTAAGTAGTAAACGATAACTGAAGTCCACAATTATAGGCACTGTAGCTTTAAGGAGTAAACGATAACTGAAGTCCACAATTATAGGCACTGTAGCCTTAAGGAGTAAACGATAACTGAAGTCCACAATTATAGGCACTGTAGCTTTAAGGAGTAAACGATAACTGAAGTCCACAATTATAGGCACTGTAGCCTTAAGGAGTAAACGATAACTGAAGTCCACAATTATAGGCACTGTAGCTTTAAGGAGTAAACGATAACTGAAGTCCACAATTATAAGCACTGTAGCTTTAAGGAGTAAACGATAGTAAATTGCAGACACTGAATTAATAAAGAGTCTCTTAGTAGAGTTAACGGTTTAGGTGATAAGTAATTACAATAGCTGTTCCATACTTTAACTGAAGCAAGACAGATGCAGATAACTGATATGAAGTATGAGTTGAAGTTAGCTGTAACGGGATTGTTTTTACCGAAGGACTTTGGAGACAGGTAATAACAGCTTTTAGATGCAACGCTTATCACATTGGTTTTACTTAGCTTCCGGCACATAGAACACTGGTTCCCGAGATCTCCTCAGAGGCGGATGAAGAGTGTTTAATCTTTAGTCGTGGATGAGGAGAGGTGAAGGGAACTTTTGCAGAGTCTTTCAGTCCGGTCTGGTAGCAGAGGCTGTCACAACGAAGTTGTAGCCGGGTTGTGAGTAAGGAACGTAGTTCAATAATCCAGCCTTGATCAGCTGGTGCAGTCAGATTAAATAGGCAGACCGTGTCATACAGGGGTGTGGCTAGGCTCCGTGGAACCAGGAAGTAAGAGGATACCATAGTTAAGGCATTACAGTTTCTTTTTCTGTTCCTATTCTAGATTATGCACAGCCAACATTACAAACATATGATCCATGAACACGGGGACAAATGCGGGAGACTGTTAGCGAACCTCCTGAAGCAACGCAGGAACCAGCTATATATCCCGAAAATCAAAGACGCACAACAACACCTTAGACACCTACCGGAACAGATTTCGGTAGCGTTCCACGCATACTACCAAAACTTATACAGTCTCCGACACACCGATCCAGAGTTGCCGAGACCCCAAAAATTAGAGGACATCCGCAGATACCTGGACGCGGCGGACATACCAGGAATAGGGGAAGTAGACCAGGAAGCACTAGAAGCCCCCATAACCCCAGAGGAATTAGCGCAAGTCATCAAGAAAGCGAAAACCGGCAGAGCACCGGGACCAGATGGCCTACTCCTCCAATACTACAAAACCTTTGCTGGAGTCTTGCTACCGAAACTCTTGGCGGCACTGAACTCAGTCCAGGACGGGGCCACACCAACGGCCCAATTCACCTCGGCGAACATTACCCTTCTTCCAAAGGAAGATAAGGACCGGACACTGTGCCCCAGCTATCGCCCGATCTCCGTCCTGAATACGGACCTCAAACTTCTGGCGAGTGTAATGGCGGCACGCCTGGCACCGCTGCTCCCAGCCGTAATCCACCCAGATCAAACGGGCTTCATACCAGGCAGAGAGGTGCGGGACAACACTATCAGAGCCCTAAACCTCATAGTCCACGCGAAAGCACAGAAGGCCCCAACCATACTCCTGTCCACTGACGCAGAGAAAGCGTTCGATAGGGTGGACTGGGACCTGATGTTCGAAACGCTCCGCTCCCTTGGCATCGGGCCCAAGTATTTGACCTGGGTGCAGACGCTATACACTAATCCAACAGCGCGCATCCGGATCAATGGCGCACTGACAGACCCGTTTCAAATCCACAACGGCACCAGGCAGGGGTGCCCGCTCTCGCCCATACTCTTTGCCCTAACGCTGGAACCCTTTCTCAATAGGATCAGACGTAACACGGAAATCCGGGGACTGATGGTCGGAAACGTACATCACAAAACACTGGCCTACGCGGATGACATGCTGTTCGTGGTTACGGACCCGGAGACTTCCCTACGAGCTATTCAGACAGAATTTGACATATATGGCAACATCTCGAACCTCCGCATCAACTACATGAAATCGGAGATCCTAAACATAACTGCTAACCAAACTCTCAAACGCGTGATCCAGGAACAACACTCATATCGCTGGTGTGACCACCACAAGCTGGAACATTTATACATATATGGTGGACATGCACCCGCATCAGACTGTTCTGGGACAGAATTAGGACAATAATATACGAGGTCACGGAGGAGCTCCTGCCACAGTGCCCGGCCGCCTTCCTCCTGCACCACACTACCATGGCGACATAAACATACAAGAGATCGGTTATTCCTCGACTCCTGAATGCAGCCAAGGCGACCATCCCTGTCTTCTGGAAACAGACAAGCACCCCCCCCATAACAAGATGGATTGAGGAGGTGGAAGCCTTGAAGTCATTCGAGGACATGAAAGCAGACACCCCAAACCTCAGAGACCGTCATATCAAACGCTGGTTCCACTGGACGAGACTAACCACATCGGACTCCTTCAGGCACCACCTAAACATTCCGTAACCAGAGGCAGGTGGAGGAGGCCAGGTGAAACACGGAAGGCGAAAGGTGGCCGGCAGGGCGCAACAGTTCGGGCGGGGGACAGGGGGCGAACCACAGAGTACCCGACCCACCTGACTCTACCCCACACACAGACGCCCACCCGCTACAGCGACTACCACAACCAACCGCGAAGACCATGACTCCCACGGACAGGGCGACGTACTCATAACATACACGTGACCTCCGGTCAGACCACGACTGCGCATGGGGATAGCTGGATTAATAGCCCCCACGCGAACAGCAGACTAATCACACACCACACAGGACCATACACTTGACCCAACATGGTACAGTATCCTACCCCAGGACATACATGACGCAGACGGATTACGAAAACAGGTGGCTGACCTGATAAGAGAGTCACGGCGACATTGACGAAGATGTAAACAATGTTAGTGATGAAGCCAGCACATAGCACTGATTGTTAGTACTGATGCATAGTTTCTTTGCCCTAATCCGCCAGCGGACCTCTTAATGGCCCACAAGCGCCTAGAGGACGTTCGCCCGGAATAGCTACCATGCTGAACGCTACACAATATTCGACAGGGTCACAGAACCCCTACGCAGGCCATAACCTGTGGACCCGTTCATGCAACTATAACCAGACCTCTGCGTAGGCGCTGACCCGCTTTTCGACCACTACGTTCGCAATGTAATGTATTAGGAACCCACTACCCGCACATAACAGCTCAGAGTATAGTACACAAAACGACGAAATGTGAACAAAACTGCTACGCCGACTAGACCTCTGCGCAGGCAATCATATGCTTACACTGCTCTCAACCGCAGCTCACGCCCATGCGTAGGCAATCCCATGCTTTGGCGTCTTGTACATCAGCTAGATTCATGTATTTATGCAGTGAACACAATAAACAATAAACAAGAGCAATTACATGACTAATACAAACCTGCCCATGCAAAGCACTTGCACACACCAACACACGCGCAAAGCAATGCACAAACCAGCCACTCAGATGAGATTGCATAAACCAGCTAGCACAAAAAACCTACACAAACAGGCTCACGCAGTGGCGTACACACAACCCATGGGGCCCCGGTGCGAAAACTGATCTGTGGGCCCCCCCCCCCCCCGCTTACTCTGCGCGGGCTGGGGCCGCAACACATGGCGGGCGGGCACCTGGTCGCAGGGCTGCGACCCGTGCGACCGCGGTATGTACGCCAGTGCATGCATAAACACATACACTTAAAGGACCACTACAGACACCCAGATCAAATCAGCTCAATGAAGTGGTCTGGGTGCCAGGTCTCTCTAGTTTTAACCCTGCAGCTGAAAACAGCAGTTTCAGAGAAACTGCTATGTTTCACTGAGGGTTAATCCATCTCTAGTGGCTGTCTCATTGACAGCCGCTAGAGGATTTTCTGCGATTCTCACTGTGAAAATCACAGTGAGAAGACGCTGAACGTCCATAGGAAAGCATTGAGTAATGCTTTCCTATATGGGCGGTTTGAATGCGCGCGTGGCTCTTGCATGTGCATTCGGAGCTGAGAGGCGGATCGGGACGGAGAGATCCCCAGCGCCAAGGGAGCCCGGCGCTGGAGAAAGGTAAGTGCTTTAGACACACACACACACACACTCTCATGAACAGACGCACACATTTACTGACAGACACACACTCAGTGACAGACGCACACAAACATACTCAGTAACAGACACACACACTAACACTAACACACTCTAAAACTAACACACTCACTCACACTAACACACTCACTAACACACTCACTAACACACTCACTAACACACACTCACTAACACACACTCACTAACACACACTCACTAACACACACTCACTCACTCACACTCACTCACTAACACACTCACTAACACACACAAAAACTAACACAAACTAACACTAACACACTCACTAACACACTCACTAACACACACTAACACACTCACTAACACACTCACTAACACACTCACTAACACAATCACTCACACACTCACTAACACAATCACTCACACTAACACACTCACTAACACACTCACACTAACACACTACCACTAACACACTCACTAACACACTCACTAACACACTCTCTCACTAACACACACTAACACAAACTAACACTAACGCACTCACTAACACACTCACTAACACTAACACACTCACTAACACTAACACACTCACATTAACACACTCACTAACACACACACTCACTCACTCACTAACACTCACTAACACTAACACACTCACTAACACACTCACTAACACTAACACACTCACATTAACACTAACACACTCTCTCACTAACACACACACACACTAACACAAACTAACACTAACACACTCACTAACACAATCACTCACACACTCACTAACACAATCACTCACACTAACACACTAACACACTCACACTAACACACTACCACTAACACACTCACACTAACACACTCACACTAACACACTCTCTCACTAACACACACTAACACAAACTAACACTAACACACTCACACTAACACACTCACTAACACTAACACACTCACATTAACACACTCACTAACACACACACTCACTCACTCACTAACACTCACACACTCACTAACACACTCACTAACACTAACACACTCACTAACACACTCACTAACACTAACACACTCACATTAACACTAACACACTCACTAACACACTCTCTCACTAACACACACACACACTAACACTAACACACTCACTAACACACTCACTAACACTAACACACTCACATTAACACTAACACACTCACTAACACACTCTCTCACTAACACACACACACACTAACACTAACACACTCACTAACACACTCACTAACACTAACACACTCACATTAACACTAACACACTCACTAACACACTCTCTCACTAACACACACACACACACACTAACACAAACTAACACTAACACACTCACTAACACACACACTAACACACTCACATTAACACACTCACTAACACACACACTCACTAACACACTCACATTAACACACTCACTAACACTAACACACTCACTCACACTCTCACTAACACACTCACTAACACTAACACACTCACATTAACACACTCACTAACACTCTCACTAACACTCTCACTAACACTCTCACTAACACACTCACTCACTAACACACTCACTAAACACACACACACGTTTTTTCTGGGTTTTTTTTTTATTTAATCCCCCCAGCCTCCTTACCTGTGTGAGAGCTGGGGGGATTCCCTGGGGTCCAGTGGTGTTGCTGGTCACCCGGCTGGCGGGCGCGCGAGGGAGCACTGTCCCCTGGGTGCTCCCTCTTCAGCTCCCTCGCGCGCCGCGTACTGATGCCGGAGCTGGAAGATGACGTCATCTTCCGGCTCCGGTTTCAGTGCGGTGCGCGAGGGAGCTGAAGAGGGAGCACCCAGGGGACAGTGCTCTCTCGCGCGCCCGCCAGCCGGGTGACAGCAGGGCCAGCCTCGGGGGGCCCGGAGGTGGCCGGCTCCTGGGCCCCCCAGCAGAAGAGGCTGGCCCTGTGGGTACATACCGGGTCGCAGGGGCGGCCGGGCCCCCTGTTGGGCCGGGCCCGGTCGCAGCCGCGACCCCTGCGACCCTGGTATGTACGCCACTGGGCTCACGTACAGCAATTCGAGGGTACCTTCCGGCCTGCTCTTACATTATAATGTGTATGGACGTTGATTCTTAAATACCACGTTCTTTTTTCTTCCCTTTTTTTTTTTTTTTTTTAATGGCATACCTGCACCGTATCTGTTTAAAGGCGGTTACATGACAGACTACTATTGCTTAATCGCTAAATAATGCGTTAGATATATGTAATAGTCCCGGCAATCCACGCCGTAATGCTTGTAAGTTTAACCCTGCAAAGTAAGTTTGAATACGATTCTATGTTTTAATTGAATACGCCTCTGCGTAGGCGATACAATGTATTTCTTCTCATATGCTGACAATTAAGCCTCTACGTAGGCAACAATTCACCTTATTGAAAGTTACTGCTTAGGCCCCTGCGAGGGCAACTACTTGCCTTAATATAAACCAGTTCGCAATTTGCACTTATGCTGTGAAAAAATAAAAATATTCAAAACAAAATCAACAAGATAATGTAATTTGTTTTTTACAGCTGTGCAACAGCATACATTCACCATGTTAGTCCCATTACCAAACTTAATATGTCAAGATAGTTGGACTGAAACATTGGTTATATGCAAATGCATGTCTCCTTAAAATAAATTCGCTCTTTTGTTTACTTTGAAGCCCTACGAGCGTGTGGACGTCCCATGCCAGTTAGGCAACTTTTTTTTTTTATACTGTACTTTTCTAAATAAACCTATGTTTCTATGAAAACTTAAGTTTTAGTTTTTTTGCGGCCCACATAAACGTAAGCCTTGTTTATTTAGCCCGTGTTAGCCTTTGAGTTTGACATGCTTGATCTAGAATCTTGTCAATCCTCATCCTCGTTGATCTATCCACTGCTTTTGACATCCTTGATAAACAGCTCTTCTCCTTATTTGGCCAACTTTCGTATTACTGGTACTGCCCTTACATGGCTTTCATCCTACCTTTCTTTACTATCCTATCAAGTTTGCTTCAACAATCCATCCACTCTGCTGATCCCTTTTTAAGTTGGTGTCCCGCAGAGTTAATTTCTCTTAACTCTCCAATTCTGCCCCTAGACGACATCCTCTGTCTGACCTCATCTTCTCAGATGGCTTCAATGTCCATTTCTTTGCAGATGTCATCCAAATCTTATTCTCTTACCCTTCATTTACAACAGATCTTTCCTCCTGCATCTCTTCAAGTCTCTCTGATGTTGCTTAATGGATTTCATTACATTTATTACAAATTAACCCAGATAAAACTGAAATACTCACCTTCCCTGCACCCTTCTTTTCTCCTCCAGTTCCAAACCAGACTCTCCATCCTAACCCTCACTATATCCCCATCAACCACAGCTCACAACCTGGGGGTCATCTTTGACTCAGCTCGTTGAAAATCATATAGGCACTGTCACTTCTGTATGTTGCAGTCACCTATTTAATTTTCGTAAAATATGCTGTCTACTGACTTTCTCTTCTGCAAAACTCCTTATCAACTCCAACATCTTCACCAACTTGATTAATGTAACTCCCTTCTACTTTGTCTTCCACAACACACCTTTACCCCACTTCAATAAATCCAAAATGCTGTTGTCCGCAATACTCCTTAACATGCCCCATTTTGCTTATGCCCAACCCCTTCTTCAAACGCTTAACCGGCTTCCAGTATGCCACTAGTTTTTCTTCAAATGCCTCTATAACCATGCTCCACCCTACCTCTCCTCATTCAACTCCTGCTACAATTCAAACACTCCTCCCTTCTCTACTAACTCCTCCATCACTCGTACTAAATCCCACACCTATGCACTCACTCATAATTAATTTTACCACTTAACTTCCTACCACTGTAACAAGCTCCCTCCATCTTATATGCCACCTCTCTTTCATCATTTCACAAACTGCTAAAAGCACACCACTTCACTAAAGGCTTACATGTCACTAGACTTGTGCATGGCGAGGAAGATTAAGCTCGCTCGAACCATTTCTTTAAAAAAACAGAAACCCTCTCCCGAGATGAACGAATGAGAGAATGACAGTTCGGGAGGCCCCCGGGCTGGGCGGACCGGGGCAGCGACGGGAGACAAGATAACTGACCACCAACCCTCAACCCCCTCACCCACCCCTCTCAGGACCCTTCCACACACTCTAACACACTCAAACAAACGACTACAGACACAAGAGAAGGCCACACTACCGGACAAAGAGAAGAAGACACATAACACAACCGCAATCACCCGCTAAGACGATACCCGCATGACATAACCAACCCCACACAACACAGACAACAGGGAACAATCCGAGAGACTAAAGCAGACAAGTTCAGACCGAACAAGACACGACAGCGCAACACAAACACCCTCCAAACATACTACACAACCATATGAGGTACGAGCCACTACAACGCCCCCCACCCAAACAATAAAAAAAAAAACACACACACACTAACACAACTGTCAAATACTTAGAACAAATGCAAGACCGAAGTAATGGAAACACCCCAACCCGAGGAACTACACAGCGACAACTCAAGGATGCAAAACCACTTGACACATCAGACATTAGTGCCACCCACTAGATCCCAGCAGACCCCGCAAAAACCACGACAACAAGTAATACAATAAGACAAGATGGCAGGGGCCACAGCGGGGGTGGGCGGGAAAGATGCCAAAGAAGAGACAGCAACCCAGACGCTCAAAACGCTACAAGTACTCACACCACACATCCACACAAGGATCAACCACACACAGCCTTAAGAACAATGCAAACGCAATCAACATGGGCAGACCCCCCATAGATGCATCAAGAAGCGCTACAACACACAACGAGACCCAAAACATGCACCAGAATACGCACCACAACCACCAAACAACACACACACACAGGCAAAACCACACACAACACGCTATATATGTCAGATGATAAAGCCGCAAATTATATGATCAAACCGCCTCTGCGCAGGCAACTAAATGTTACGATTGATGCAATGAGAAACACGCCTCTGTGAAGGCGACTAAACGTTATGGTAAAGTACAATTGTAAACCAAGCCTCTGACATGACACCAATAAAGATATTTAAAACGAAAAACAGAAACCTGTTGGGATGTCTGAACAGTTCCAGAGAATCAGGGCTTGCGGTCGGTCTAGTTCGGTAATTTAAAAACGAACAAACTACCGAACATAGTCAATAGTCTTACCTGGAGCTTGTTCCCCTTGTTTGTGGGAACGTTTCCACCAAACAGTGTCTTCCTAGGTGTTATAAAACCGAACACAGACGATCATAGAAGTCCAGCGGTGTTTGGGAGTTTCAGTGTCCGTAAATAGTTCCATGAACTTGACCACCAAAGGTTTCATGCGAACAAGACGACCGCCACCTCGTGGTCATCCATAGGAATTGCGTCCACCTAGACAAACACTTAGAACACAGCGGTGGGAATTGCTACAAAGTAGCAATTAGGCTTAACAAGTTACAGGGTGGTCTCCGGTTCATGCGGCTGTCCGGTTCCCGAACCAAATATAAAATCCCACGAACCAAGTCTGTTCCCACAGTTTTTAAAGGGCTCATAGACTTTTGGTATGATGCTGGCAAGCAGGCCCCTCCAAGAACACGTGACGAGCCTCAGTTCATCACAATGTAATTATCTTTTTTTATGAGATGCTGAATTATCTTTTCAATTTATATGAAAGATTCAGCAAATTACATCATAAACCCATGCAGACAAGGTAAAACTAAGGCACAGATAGAAACATTGTTTAATTTCTCCTCTTCCTCGTATACCTTCCCCATGCTGACTGCCAGATTCAAAGAAGAGAATTAATTGAGCCAAGATGGCGGCATCCGATGCAGAATAAAGAGGTGTAAATTTCTACATTTAATTTTTCACACTTCACAAATACATATTTATTTACTATAGTGATAAGTAAACACAATATTTACCACCTTTGGAAACAAAACTTCCCTTTTCCGCACTTATGTTGTAAATAATTACAGGTTTGCTCGTTATTTCATGTTCCGTTATGAGATTTTCCAAAGAAAATTGGTTTGTTGTCATTCTCTTCTGTAAATTTCTATCACGCTTGCTGTAGTATTATCTCAGAATTCTGCATCTGTTCAGCTGCATCTGCTGACTACAGAAATACTCCACACGCATGGAGCTGATGTGTAGTTTGGAAATTGTAAGTTACATAGTAGTGAGTGTGTCTGATACAACTGGATACTGCTCAATTGGAAACATGCCTTGGTATTTAATACCAGACCACAATCCCACAAATGAGCTATTTTTATGAAGTAAACAGTGTAAAGTATTTCCCTGAGAGATTTGACGGATTTGAATTTGGTATTTTTGGAAGATATATTTTTTTTAAAGTAGCGCATGTACCCTTTTGCACAGTTTTTACTTTTTGCTCTCCTTGAGTTACTTGTACGCAACATGCGAAAATATAACCTAAAAGAAAATATATGTCAGAAAACAAATTGTTTCTAGTTTATATAGAATTTCCAGGATGGCTCAAGCTTCTGAGGAATGCAGTGCTTACTTGTGATCTACCATTTAAGTTGTAAGGCAGTACTCTAGTGTCAGTATTCCTGAATTATCATATAACTATAATGGCCTGTTTGTGCTGTACACTTGAGTTGTGCATTCAGTTTTATTTGGAATTCGGTTGGACAATTGGCATTCAGTTGGACGATCGGCGAGTCGCCCGAATTTCCGTAACTCCAAAACCACATGTAGATGAATCACAAAGCAAATGAAAAGTTCCATCCATGACACCCGAAAAAAGATGATTTATTGAAAAAAGATGATTGATGGTTAGGAGACAATAATTGTTGTCAATAAACAAAGTAAAAACAACAGAAGGGGTAGCACCACAGAGTAATAATCCTTAAGGTACAGTGGAAAACAGCTTAAATAAGAAAAATATGGTAATAAATACAGAAATGTCCACATTTTTAGTCCAGAGGTAGAGAAAGTCCAAAATCAGTATACCAATATGAGTGTAAATATACAGTAGGTGTAGGTAATATACAGAGGTGGTATCCGGAGGTATGGGAAGGAGTTTTCTATGGGGATGTCATAGATGATCAGCGGTGGATCCGTATATGGGAAAAGAAAGGATATGATGGTGCAGTATATACTGGCAGGAGGAGTATAAAATATAAAATAGATATAGTCCTACTCACGTTTTAAGGAGCTAGAAGTAGCTCCAGTGCAGATAGCGTTCAGTGGTAAAATAAAGCTTCTCGGTTGGGTGAGGACCACAAAATATAAAAAGAAACGACAAATAGTGCTCACAGTATAAAAAAAACAGGAATATAAATAGCAAATATATTACTCACTTGTTCCAGAGCAGGCAAACTGCTCTATGGATAGGGCGTGGGTAAAGTCCTAATACGAGCACGGTGCCTGAGGAGCGGATGTGGGGGTGGATGTCTCTCAGCGTTGGAATCAGGTATGTGACAGGTTTTTTTTAACCCCTTCTGCACCACAGGGTGATCGGGAGGAGGCTGCAAGGGAGGTGGGCACTAAAGGGTGCCAGGACACTGACATTTCTAACATTTAATGTGGATAAGTGCAAAATAATGCGTCTTGGCTGTAAAAAAACAAGGGCAGAGTATAGAATATTTGATAGCGTCCTAACCTAATCTGAGGAAAGGGATCTAGGGGTAATTATTTCAAATGACTTAAAGGTAGGCAGACAATGTAATAGAGCAGCAGGAAATGCTAGCAGAATGCTTGGATGTATAGGGAGAGGTATTAGCAGTAGAAAGAGGGAAGTGCTCATGCCATTGTACAGAACACTGGTAAGACCTCACTTGGAGTACTGTACACAGTACTGGAGACCATATCTTCAGAAGGATATTGATACCTTAGAGAGAGTTCAAAGAAGGGCTACTAAACTGGTTCATGGATTGCAGGATAAAACTTACCAGGAAAGGTTAAAGGATCTTAACATGTATAGCTTGGAGGAAAGACGAGACAGGGGGGATATGATAGAAACATTTTAAATACATAAAGGGAATCAACACAGTAAAGTAAGACTATATTTAAAAGAAGAAAAACTACCACAACAAGAGGACATAGTCTTAAATTAGAGGGACAAAGGTTTAAAAATAATATCAGGAAGTATTACTTTACTGAGAGGGTAGTGGATGCATGGAATAGCCTTCCAGCTGAAGTGGTAGAGGTTAACACAGTAAAGGAGTTTAAGCATGCGTGGGATAGGCATAAGGCTATCCTAACTATAAGATAAGGCCAGGGACTAATGAAAGTATTTAGAAAATTGGGCAGACTAGATGGGCCGAATGGTTCTTATCTGCCGTCACATTCTATGTTTCTGTGTTTGTTTTCCTGGCATTATAGTTTCCCTTTAAATCTGTAGGTATATCTTCTTTATAATAGCAGCTACAGAGAAACTGAGCATTCGGTGCTGAGAGATTCCCATTTTTGGCAAACCCCTGAAAACGTTTTAATAAGACAAAAGACTCCTTGCACCATAAGCACTGCAATGTCTGATACATGTAAAATAACCAGTTAAAAATTAAATATTCTCCCAAATAATGCTTTGTTTTTAGATATGGCTAAAAGTCAGCTTTAACTCGATAGTTTTATTGCCACTTTTTGACGTCCTCCCTTTTCACCCAGCCTTACGGTTAATAGCATAAAATCAATGGAACGTTTATAACGGTTACTTAACTTCCATAAAAAAGGCTTTGCATTATCTCAGTAAAATGCCCAAGTAAATTAAACAGGCAATTTATTATCTCCCATGAAACTGTGCATTAATATGAGAACACAGTCGGTACTGATCATATTAGCTCAGGTGGTACTGTGCAATAAGATCATGCTGCAATGACCAATTGAGGATCAAATGTATCAGGGTATTTTAATGTACCAAGACTCACGATGAATTTCATTTTTAATTAATTTTAGGAAGATATATATACACATGGTTTGTTTGATTCAGATGGTCCTGTATCTATTCACAGCACATACATTCGTTCTCATAAATAATGAACATTAACGCAAGATCACAAAATCAACTTCTGAAATTATGGGAAAAAAAATTTCAACTAATAAACACAATTTACTGTGAATTCAGAATGTGCGAGAACCCATCCTCTCTCTCGCTGAGCTAATTCAGAGTTTTCAGGTTTTCCATTCATATTTAGTTTTATTATTTTAAAAACTTGCCCAGTCTGGCTACACTTGGTAGTGTGACTGGCAATAAGTCCCATTAGACTAATCTAATCATCGCTGATCTAATAATTAAGCAATAAAAGCGTGTTTGCAGTGAGAAATCATAAAGCAAATGATGTCGCGGTATCACAGTACCTCTGATTTTTTTCTTTATTGGTTTTAGTTGAGCCGGTTACTATTTTTTGTTACCAATTACCAATAGTGAACCTAGTAAATATCAAAGCACAAAACACAGTGAATAAAATGAGTATAGAAAATATCACTTGGAAGATGTTCAGGTCGATATTATTTTCCTTGTGTATTTAATCTCTAGGGACTTTCTAACAAGGATACATATCTACCCAATAAACTTAAAGTCATGAAGGAGACAGTTGTTGAATCAAATCCAGGTATTTTAACCAACATAGTTGGTGAGCGATGGGGAGTTGGGGGTATTGGCGTGTGGTTGGGGTAGTGGAAGGGGGTAGTTTTTGTCAGGAAAGGAAAAAGGGGATAGAGGACTTTTAGTCATTGGTTATTTATTTTTGTAGGGAAATATCTAAAGGGCAAAGCCCATAGAGTACTAGGGATTTTGAAATTGGGCTGGTCATGGTCCATCTCAAAGCAACTGGAGGATTGAGGAACATCAATGACTCAAAGAGTGACAGAGCCCATTAGTGGATATGCACTTACATTTCCTAGCATTTGAAGAACACTCCAGGCACCATATCCATTACAGCTCACTCACTGTAGTGGTTATGGTGCCAAGAGAGCTCCAGGGGCCCCCCTCCCCTCCATTGCAAGTAGTCAAACTGTTTTTGAATAGTTTGACGTCCTACTTGGGGGTCTGCAGGAATTACGAGACAGAATTTCCTAGGAAGAAATTTCCATTAGCTCTCATGAGCTAAGCCCTACTGATTGGCTGAGAGTGATCAGCTGATATTATCAGACAATGAGCTAAGCCCATTACTGCAGGGCTAAGCTCAGGATAGCTAATGGATGTTCCTGATTAGGAACTTCTGGCTCTCAGATGTAAGTAGCAGTCACAGGAAATGTCTCCTGGCAGACCCTAGATAAGAAATCAAACCATCCTAAAACCATTTCACTACTTACATTGGGGTCACCTGGACACTCCTGGCAGTATAACAACTATAGATCACTGTAGTGGTTATGGTTCCCCCCTTGAAAAGCCGTTTTACCGGCGAAACGCGCGTCGGGGTTTCTGGGAGATTTTCATCTCGATCTTTGACCACCTCAGCCTTAGCCTTAATTTAGAACCACTACATTATCTGTTGTCACTTATACAACAGTTTTGTGATTTTCTTCGATATTAGGTTAAGGTAGTTTGAGTATCCTTTATCTATTTATGCCTATAATTCTCGGCATTTGCGCATAGCGCATTAGGACTAGAGAACTATCACCCGCCTACCAGAGCTTCACTCTAGATCTCCTATTCTTATCTTATCAGGGCTTTTTCTTACTTTACAGTCAGCTAGTTCAGTCTTTTTCATTAGAGGCAGGTGCCCTCGAAGGCACAGTTAGATTTTTGATACATATCTCCTACCTCTTTCTTTCTCTGCTAAGTCTGCACTGATACTAGAGTTATTTTGTTTTGTTTTATTTTAGAGGTGCCCTTGTAGGCACATCTATTTATATCCATCTATTCCCACTGATTTATTTAATTACTCTAGGGCAGATTTTTGCTAACTACATTAGGCAAAAGATATTTGACTTGAACAGCTGTAAACTGACAGACTTCATATTTCTTTAACTTATATTCATTTATAAGAGAAAGACTAACTTAGGTCTAGTACATTTATTCATTTGTGTTTAAAGAAATGCCTATATCTACAGGCATATCACAGAATATAATGTCATAGCCTTTGTATCTATATTGACACCTCTCTGTACAGTGTTACAATCCAGAAAAGTGTCTAATTTGCAACCATTGATATATACATTGCAACATCAGTTTGTATCTTTTTTGTTGCAATATGATTGATGGTTCTAACTCAGCTTTATATTATACCTTATCTAGAGTTGGACAATCCACTACTATTCATTAGATCTGTCTATCTTATACTACCTCTCTGGTTTTAGCTCTCTATATATTCCCTATTTGTATATTGAGGTCTATTGAGAGTAATTAGATCTGTTTTTATATACCCAATCACTTGCTTTGATTCACTATTAAAAGTTATGTTTTAAAAAAAATTCTACCATTATTATTTTCCTTGGCAGTGTTTCTCTCTTTTTTCATCATATTGGTTCCCGGAGTGTTCATTTAAGCAGGCAGAAAGTGGTGTCTTTTATATGGCATTGTTTTTATGTTAAAATGTTGTTTACCAGTTTTTATGGCAACGGTTTCAAGGTAATCAGCCTGAATACATTATTTTATGGAACTCTTGCAAGTGACATTTTTAATTTTTTTTTTTTTATCCTGTTTAGTGCTTTTATATGCACTGTTTTGGTTTTATTTGTGGCAGTTCACGTGGAAATAAAATTGGGATAGTTACTATTGTGATTTTTGGCTGCTATCGTTCTTATTTCAGTTGGTTCACCATGGAGTTACTTTGTGAATAATTTACTTAGGAAATCTTTGCAATTATAAACAATTCTATTAAAAAGCAAATTAATTTATAGATCCATAAATCTGAACACTCAATATAACTCCATAGAACGCTGTATAATGTCTTCCAAATGACTCCAAATCTGGATTAAAGTATTAAAGACTGTGCATTGCAGCCGAGAGTCGTTAAAATGATGTTTTTGGCCTGCAGCGCGAGACATATTAATACAATTTTATGATAAATTATATCCTGTCTAAATGGAAAATTAAAAATGCTGAGGGCTCTGGGCCAATCTCTTCTTGCAGATATCGAGAAACATGAAAGTGCATTTTGTAGGATTTAACCAGCTCTTTTTGCTGAAGAATCACATTCAAGCGACACAAGCGGCTTCTTCAAGTTTGGGGCTCACTCTAGTTATGTTAACCCTTTGAATGTCAGAGCAATGAGTACACACACACTGCTCATATCCCTCAGATAAAGGAATAGGTGAGTAGTAAAACAAGCGTTTGATGGTTTGGACTTTTTCTTAATAAACGAAATATGATGAAAAGATCTCACATAAATAAAAGATGCATTTTACAGGTGGTTTTGCCTTTGATCTTCAGACCTCTTACCACCCACTTATAGATCATGAAGTCCTTGCAAAGGTTAAATAGGTTACCGGAGAGACTAATAGAGGTTAAATGTAATTAATTCCACCCTAGTGTGTGAGCCATGGACCATCCAGGCTTGCAGTAGTGGGTAACTTTTAAGGCCTGGCTACTTGGGATGGGCTTGACATTTTGTTTTTTAATACATCATATTTATTTTGCTTTTTCTGCAGTACAAACAGAATTATTAATAGCCACTGCAGTCATAAAACAATTCCCCATATATAGACAATATATGAATAAATCAACTATATAGTCAGTGTGGGAACGTAGGTTTTGAGTTAAACTGGATTTGGTGGTGAAGAAGGGAAATAGAAAAATGAGGGTCAAGAGGTACCCATGATGGTTAAAGGGGTACCCACGGAAGGGGCGGGTGGGGGGAAGGGTGGCATGCCCGGTATTGGTCTCATGTTTTCCATACTTTGTGTATGAAATTTGTGCAAGAAGCCTAAAATCCTGTGGGACATATCTTCTTAATCACAAATGGTTTGTAGAGAGTCTTGAATTGGTCGTGTTAGAGGAGTTTCTGGGGACTTCCAATGCTTGTCTAAATTGGATTTTTTTTGCAACTTAACTATGTAAGTTTATCATAGTAGGTGTTTATCCCATGTGTTTAAATCATTGTGGAACATATCTAGTAAACTTGAGGGAGGTGCGGAACTGTATGACCTGTGATTTCGGCAATGAGCCTTTGGACTGTCTTCCAATATATGGAGATTTTATTACAGCTCCAGGAGATATGCGGCAGTGTTTTGGTGGACGAGTTACATCTCCAGCAGGTTGGTGAGGTCTCTGAGTAGATATGAGGTAAGCAAGTGGGCACCATGTACTCCCGAAAAACACGTTTCTGTTTGAAGCACTTGGAGACTCTGCAATGTTAATCTCCAGATATAGGCTATGGTTATGTACATTAGAAACTCGAGATTTGAACTGACCCATTATTTTTTAATACATACTATGAATAATGCTTTGAAAAATATGCTACACATCTAATGAAAAAAAAAATATACTTTTAAAGTTCCTTTTTCTGTGTGCAAATCCTTACACCTTACATCTTCAGCCTTTCGCTATGTCCACTCCAGGATGTGGCTTAGCCATTTAGAATCCTCTCATTCCAGTCTCTGGAGTTTGAATTGTTTATAAATATGTAACCCAGTACTGCAAGTTTATGGTGGGGATGGTCAAAAGATTTCAAAGCTCCCTGTGGATATTTTTTATCTCTGGTTCTGTAAATTGAACTGTAACTGTAGACTATTAACAGAGCAGGAGATAAGGAATTTGGTAGACCCTTTACAGGAAGTGTTTATGAAAGCTGTGCAAGTCACATGCAGGGAGGTGTGACTAGATCTGCATAAACAAAGTGATTTAACTCCTAAATGGCAGCGAATTGAGCAGTGAGACTGTGGGGGCATGATCTACACACCAAAACTGCTTCATTACGCTAAAGTTGTTTTGGTGCCTATAGTGCCCCTTTAAGTAAAATCACAAGGCAATAGTGGATAAGGTATCTTGGGTGTTTAGCATGGAAATCTGCCAGAAACACTGCATCCTATGTGCATGCATCTCTGCGGGAGAGTGATACAGTGTATCTAGGATATTATCAGATACATATGTATCAGATCTGCTTGGTGCCAACTTGATTTGGCTGTGGACATAATGCCCAAAGCTAACAGAATTTTGTAGCACATCTCAGTCAGAAGCCAGTATTCCCAAACACTATTCAATACACCCAAGTTTAATTCATTATGATAATTCATAGCACTGTCAGTACATTTTAATTATTCCAGTTTCCCCGGGGAGTATAGAACTTTGTAAATAAATCAATTATAATTATTTCTCTGAAAAATCAATAGGATTGCAAAAAAAAAAAAAGGACTTCTTGAAAAGCAGGTCAATGGAATCATTGTGTATGTTCTCCGTAGACAAATGTGATGCTTCGAATGTTGGAATTGCTGACATTCCAGTGAAACACAATGTATCATATGCTCCTAACAAAACAAACAGTGCTAATGCTTAAACTGTCTAACTGTTGACTCCTGGTTTTAAATATGTTATCACAACCATGCCAAACTCAATCTGTTTAAATACATTTGGCCCAATGTCAGAAAAGAGGCAAAGTACAGCATACACAGCACAATTTTCAGGAAAGAAAAACAATATTGTGTTTGTTAAACTAGTGGTGACTCTTAGCTAGATATATTATTTGACAGTCCTCTGACATGTACCAAGAATTCAGAATGTATACAGTAAATTCCTTTCTAATATATATATGTCCAGTTTTATGTATATGTGTGTGCTCATATAGGTATGTGTGTTTGTGGATATATTCTGTACAGTTTATATATTGCATATATTGCAGATTTAAAAACAAATTACAAAAATTACCACTTCCAATTCAGATAATACCTTAAAGGGACTCTCCAGTGCCAGGAAAACAAATCCGTTTGCAGTGCCCCTCTCCCACCCCCATCCCATGTTGCTGAAGGGGTTAAAATCCTTTCAGTGACTTACCTGACTCCAGCGCCGATGTCCCTCGGCGCTGGGTCAGGCTCCGCCCATGCTCCTCCCCCACCGATGTCAGCTGGCGGGGGAGACCTAATGCACATGCACAGCAATGGCCGCTCGTATTAGACCTCCCCATAGGAAAGCATTAATCAATGCTTTCCTATGGGGATTCTGCCGACGCTGGAGGTCCTCATTATTAGTGTGAGGACATCCAGCGTTGTTTAAAACACTTTTTGTGTTCTAAGAAAAACTGCAATAATTACACTTGCAGGGTTAAGGGTGGTGGGAGTTGGCACCCAGACCACTCCAATGGGCAGAAGTGGTCTGGGTGCCTGGAGTATCCCTTTAAGGCTCTCACTCCAGTGGTAAGTGGGATTCAAAGAAGGTTCCCTAGATTCACAGTATTTTCATTAGAAGCTCTTGGCCCAAAAAGGATAGTTATATCCCTTTTTTTTTTTTTTTTTTTTTTTAAAGCACACACATAAAATATAAAGTTTCAAAAGTTACATCTATTTTTTTTGCATACATTTTAGTCTTTACAGCAGCACCACTACTAAGTTGGTTCTGATTGAGGTGTTTATATATTTACCATCTTGCTACTTTTGAAACTGCAGAGGTCAGAAGTCCAGAAAAGGACTTTAAATTGGGACTTTCAAACCTACCGGTAATTCTGATCAGTTGGGAAGAGGCAGGTGAAATAGTTCAGTGGGCTAATGCATCAGCAGAATCTGTTCTAACCCTTGGGTCACATGTTCAAATCCCGGCAGGGTTGACTCAGCCCTTCATCCTTCTGAGGTAGATAAAATGAGTACCATTATATTGGGTGATAGTAACAACCCCTGGATGTTGGGCTAAGGTAACATCTCCAGGACATACTTGGAAACCAGAATAATCTGGTTAAATACTTTGTTATTATTATTAAGTATAAAACTTGTGCAAAGTCCCTAACGCCAGCGAGTATTAATAAATTAATCCAGAACGTCGGCAGTAATATATTTTGAGAAAGAGCACTTGACTCTGAAAAGCTTTGCACCATGCAGGTTATTCTTTAAATCAGGAATTGTGGAATGTTGACAGGGATATAATATATACAGCTAAATTATAAATCCTAATTCCCTTTAATTCTTTATAATTTACAGTTTAGTGAATAAACCCACATATTTAATTTCTCATACTTTATTCGTATCCCCCTTCCAGGAAGACTTTCTGATAATGAGTACCCTTATTCATCCAATACAAAATAAACTAAGGTAAGACAATGTGCATGCGTCATTAATGTAATATGAAACATGATATTTGCAGCATTTTATTTATATTTCTTACTCCCAAACAACTGCTTGCTTTTCACATTTTTTACAATATACTACGATATACTAGTCTTGTGCATTCAGTTTCAAACAAATTGCAAACTGTTCGCAATCCCAAGCACATATACCCTGATCAGCCACAACATTAAAACCACTGATAGGTGAAGTGAATAACATTGATTATATCGTTAAAATGGCACCTGTCCAAGTGTGGGATATGTTAGGCAGCAAGTGAACAGTCGGTTCTTGAATCCATGTGTTGGAAGCACGACAGATGGGCAAGTGAAACGATCTGAGTGACTTTAACAGGGGCCTAATAGTGATGGTTAGATGGCTGGGTCAAAGCATGGCCAGAACAGCAAGTCTTTTGGGGTGTTCCGGGTATGTAGTGGTTAGTATCTACCAAAAGTGGTGCAAGAAAGGTGTGTTGTTTACATTGAGAAGAGATGACAGCCAGATGCACTATGGGAAAAAGTCCGGCTGACTGAGGCAGTGTTATGCTCTGCACAATGTTCTGCTGGGAAACCTTTGGATGTTAGTTTGACATGTGCCAACCTACCTATTATTATTATTATTATTATTATTATTATCACTGGTATTTATATAGCGCCTGCATATTCCGTAGCGCTTTACAATATTACCTAGAGATTGTTGCAGACCACATACACCCCTTCATTGCAATGGTGTTCCTTGATGTCAGTAGCCTCTTTCAGTAGGATAATTCACCCTGCCACACTACAAACATTGTTCAGGAATGGTTTGAGGAACATGACAAAGAGTTCAAGGTGTTGAATTGGCCTCCAAATGCCCCATGGATCCATGGAGACTCCACCTCCTAACTTGCAGGACTTAAAGGATCTGCTGCAGGACTTAAAGGATCTTGGTGCCAAATACCACAGGACACATTTAGAGGCCATGTGGAGTCTAGGCCTCAAAGTATCAGAGCTGTTTTGGCAGCACTAGGGAGACCTACATCATATTAGGCAGGTTGTTTTAATGTAGTGACTGATCAGTGTATCTCTCTCTCTCTCTCTCTCTCTCTCTCTCTGTGTATATATATATACATACAGAATTGTTTACTGTTCCTCCTTTTTTCCCCTCTGCTGATGACTTTTTTTCACTTTATCTGTAAAATGATTGGCAGGAATATGTACCAATCAGTGTACTGCAAAATATACATAGAAAATCCTTTATATGGCTCTTTATTGCTTGAAAGAATTGTACCTCCTTTAAAAAAAAAAAAAAAAAAAAAAACCATTATATAGATAGATAAAGAATTACAAATGCATAAAATAATGTCCTCCCCCCTGGCCCCCACCCCTGAGCGGTGGGTGGTGGCCCTAAACAAAAATAAGGGGGGGACCTAATGTCCTCCCCCCTGGCCCCCACCCCTGAGCGGTGGGTGGGGGCCCTAAATATAAATTGGGGGGGGGACCTAATGTCTTCCCCCCTGGCCCCCACCGCTGAGCGGTGGGTGGGGGCCCTAAACAAAAATAAGGGGGGACCTAATGTCCTCCTCCTGGCCCCCACCCCTGAGTGGTGGGTGGGGGGCCCTAAACACAAATTGGGGGGGGACCTAATGTCCTTCCCCCTGGCCCCCACCCCTGAGCAGTGGGTGGGGGCCCTAAATACAAATTGGGGGGGACCTAATGTCCTCCCCCCTGGCCCCCACCCCTGAGCGTCAGGAGGGGGCCCTAAATACATAATTAACCCCCCCTCCCCCCAGGTGACTAGGGGTCCAAAAAACCCTAGTCACCCCCTCCCCCAAAAAATAAACTCCTATCTACCCCCCTCACCCTAAAAATAATGAGGGGGGACCTTTAACTAAATACCTGTAAAAATAAATAAAAATAAACTTACCATTCGATGTTTTCTTTCTTCTAAAATCTTCTTTTTTCAGCCCCAAAAAAGGGCAAATAAAATTCCATAATAACCAACGCGATAAAAAAAAATGTAAAAAAATAATCTATCTTCACCCGTGGAGGACTCCGCGCAGACTGAGCTCTGCAGGGTGGGGGAAGGCTTATAAAGCCTTGCCCCGCCCTGCAATTAGGCCCAGAGCACTCTGATTGGTGGGTTTAAGCCATCCAATCAGAATGCTCTCACAGGTAAATGAAGAGACTGACAGGTAAGTCTCTACATTTACCTGTCACAGCACTCTGATTGGTTGGTTTGAAATCCACCAATCAGAGTGCTCTGTGTCATTTTACACAGCGTGGGAAAGTTCTTTGGAATTTTCCCACGCTGTGTAATTTGACTCATTACACTCTGATTGGTTACCGTTTAATAGACATGCCCCTACTCGCGGTATTGCGAGTAGGGGCACAATTTACTAATACTAAGTCATTTTTACTTAGTATTAGTAAATTTGGCTGAAAGCCCAATTTAGGTCTTTCAGCCTTTTGGTAGATAACTCCCTAATACCGTGGGAATTAGGGCGTTATCTACCAAGCGGCTGCAACAAAAGTCCCGAAATGCCGGAGTTCCGAAGTTGCCGAAGTTGCCGAAGTTCCGAAGTGTCTAAGATCCGAAGTGCCGAAGTTGCAGAAGTTCCAAAGTGGTGAAGTTCCGAAGTGTTCAAGTGTCGAAGTGCCGAATTGCCGAAGTCCTGAATTTCGGAATGCCGAACCGAGCCGAATATTTTCCCCATGCACATGCCTAATAGCTAGGTGCACAAAGAATGAGTGGAATGTCTGAATAGTCTGATAGCAGCCATATTGTTATGTGTGTAAATATATTGTGTCACAGCCCTTGCACGCGTGAAGCCACGTCTCAGAGCTACAATGAAGAGGAGATAGAAGTTTCAAAGGTTTCCATCGTTAGCTCTCCAGCGGTTTTATTGCATTTATTTAGAATTGTCTGCCAACAAATGGCAAATACAAAAATCACTCTTATTCATCACTGGCATATCTCACGTTGGGCTATGGCATACTTTTAGGGCATAGAAACCCAAGAAATGAGGTTTCCACAACTATCCCAGAGTTCCCTGCTTGACATGCAAATGAGCACAGACAGGCATTGTGTTTAGGGAATTCATATTTCTGCAAATACCCTTCACAACGAGACACTGTTTTAAATACAGTTTTTCTTTTTTTTTAAACCAAAGCATGGATTGTGATCCAAGGGGACCAGTGACCAGAAACTAGACGTGAACTACAAATTCCAAACACCACCGCCAAAACAAGAGCCAGAGATGCAGTGCTGCATACAGCCGCTGTAAAGGTATAATATGCCACACGGAGGGGTAGGCAACCTTCGGCACTCCATATGTTCTTACAACCATTATGCAAGTAAAGCATGGGGGGGGGGGGAGGGGAGAAGGTGAAAGTTCCAAACCTTGTCTACCCCAAGCTATAGTGTGCACAGGCAACTCAGAGCAGGAACCAAGATTCAAACTTTAGCTAAGTTTACCTCTGGCAATTTCGGTAGCACAAAGTATAAATTGACCAAAAGCAAGAAAAAAAAAAGCTCCCTTCTAGACTTTTAATAGAGAGCCTGGTTTGTCTATTCTCCTTATTGCATTTCAATCTCCCCAGTGACTAATGTGCAGCAATGAACACTTAGCAACATCCCTCTCCTTCCTTCCTAACAGCACTCCTACACTCTGCTCTGGAATCTGATTTAATCCGCTCCACTGAGTCTTTATCTAGAGAAAAAATAATATAACGGAAGCAAACACATAGAAATCATTTACATAGTTATTAAGTTACGGCTTTCTCTGACTATTCCCCTTTCAATATAATTTACTACATATTTTCTATTGTGAAAAAGGTCACATAGTTCATGATATAAATGCAAAATGATTGAACGTTTCTTTTGCATTTGAAAGATTGTCGTGGTCTTGCACTAAAGAGCTGATTGCGATTTACAAGTAAGTCATTGTTTTATAAATAATATATTTAACCATTTTGTGATTGACAATCTGGCTTATTGTGATAATTAGGAGTGTAATTACTAATTAGTAGACTTGTGCACAAATGCTTTACAGCGGGTGCAAACTAATAAAATTCCTTTTAATCTATGCCCGAACAAATCGGTCTCTCTGCCTGCGGAGTTCGATGGATCAGTTCATTTGGGCGTAAATAAAAAGGAATTTGATTCGTCTGCACCAACTGAAATGCATTTGTGCAACAAGTCTTCTAATTAATAATGAAATTCCTAACTATCACAAGGAGCCAGATGTCAGTTCCAAATTAATCTACTAATTAGCGAACTGTGAATTTCGAAATTTAGGCCAAATTAGTCAATTTGGAAAAAATTTCAAGCGCAAAGACTCAACACAGCCTATGTGGGCTCCTGTCTTACCATCCAAGGTTTACTTGCTGGTGCCATGCATTTCATGGCACCTAGGAAATAATCTGAAAAAAAAAATCATAGTAAAAATCTGTTCAATATTCAACTAAAAAACATAAAAAAAAACTATTTGCACATTAAATGAGAATTCCTATTGCTATTCCTCAGTGGGTGCAATATACGTACTCTCATGGAGTCTTCGTCTCAGATGTATGGCTGTGACAATGTGTACCCATAAAGATTATTTACTTTCCTATAGGTGTTCCGGTTTTATTTCACCTCCTCTCTTAGACAATTTACTGTGTTAGCTACTGGAGTAATTGGCAGGCGTTAAATTGACACTGGTTCCTGGCATGGGTCATACTGTAATTTAAAGCCGTGGATGAAATTCGGTGCCTGATAAAGCTCTATCCCATGTTGAATTTTCTTTCAGTTGAGAACTGACCGGAGAAGAAATCGACATGAACTTTCCATAGTTGGATTTCTCTGCATGGACTTTAGTTCATTAAGTAGGCCTCCTGGTAGGTGGACGGTGTCCGCCGCACCCACTACCCCAGATGCTCTGACCCGTTTTTCTTACTATAAACATATCATCATTGTTTTCTTGGGACCAGACAATGGGTCATACTCCGTTCCTGACATGGTGTAACCAGAGAAGGCTTAAGATCCCGTAGAGCCTTAGGTTACTGGTTTAAGGCCTCCATTAGTCTTCACATAGGGATGGTGAATCTGGCCAAGTAAATTTATATTTTCAGGCCTCTGTCCAACCACTGAGCTGTAGGCGGCTGCCTGAGGTCCTCGTATGGTTAATCATAAGGTGACTCTATATTCGGGCCAAAGGGCCATAGGGATGATCTGTCAAAGACAAAGAATGTCTTCATTTGCAGACAGATTCCACATGCATGGCAACCTTTGCTGAAACAGCAGTGAAAGAGCAGTGAAAGAGCATTTCATATATTTTATTTGGCTGAGAAATATTACAGCTATCCTTGTTTTTGTAGGTTAAAGGGACACTTTAGGCAACAGAACCATTAGTACCGTTTAATCTAGTGGTTCTGGGTCATGTAGCCTGTTCCAGAAGACTGAGCTATGTAAATGCTGTCTTTTTTTTAAAAAGAGTCAGTGTTTACACTACTCCCTAAGGCAGGGGTTGGCAACCTATGGTACTAGTGCCATGCACGCCACTCAAGGGGCCTTTACACAGCACTCAAGGCTGCTACAGCCAAACAGGCTCTGGCCTATCAGGAGTCCCAGTGAAACTGCAGATATCTGCTAATACGAAAAAGTGGTGAAGGACAATCCTCAATTTATGCATTGCAGCACGTAGAGTAAGTGATCTCAGATCACTTCCTCCCAGCACTTGTGAATGGGAATCCACACTGTAGTAGAGCAGCCTGCAGCTGCTGATGCAGCTCCTGTCCTTGACCTGTACCTGCCCAGCCTGGTTCCCACTGGAACCCAGGGAAGCCACCCACACTGCTAGATTTACTCATTCAAATAATACGAACAGCCAACAAACAAACATACATACAATCCACACAAACGTAACCCGCTAACAATCCACGTACATGCACACAACCCCACAGGCAGCCTCTCACATGCAATACCCCAAACAGCCCCCGAACATACACACACTACCAAATACACAATGGGACATATCCATCCACACACAATTCCACAAGCAGCCCCCATACACAGCCCACATTCATATGTATCATACACGATACCACAAACTACTCCTGAACATATACAATATAATAGATCATATACGCACAAATACAACGATACAAAGAAATTACAGTATAAATAACACAAGCAGAATACAGCAGCATACACACCTCAATTTAAAAAAATAAGACCGGCACGCCACAGGACATCACAATCCTATTTTGGCACAGTGCTGCTAAAAGGTTGCCTACCTCTGCCCTAAGGTCACCTCTAGTGTTTTTTACTTTGACAGCCACTAGAAGGGCTTCCTGGGTTCTGTCCTGCAAAGATTGCAGGACTGACGTTTAGTGTCTCCACGGTCTGCATGAAGACAATGAATGCGTTTGGCCAGGCATTGGATTGGCTGAGATCATCACACTGATGATCTCCGCAGGGGAGGCAGGGAAGCGCAATAATCTAAATAGTTACTAGAACACTAAAGTGTTATAAATACAGGTTTGTAATTCTAATGCTATAGTGTTGCAATAAATTGAATATTAGGAAATAATCAGTATTGTAATTATAGCCTGGGTTTTTATTGGAACCATTCGTCAATTTTAATCTGTCATCTCGTTATCAGAATATGGCTCTACTTCTACATAATTGCATTTCCCTAATATGTTTTGTGATGAAAATATATATCAAATTATAACTGAGTAATTATAGCAATTATTTCAATGCAATAACACAACTAACGTATTGTAGAATATCTTTCTATATAGGCTTTCATTGCTGTTTAATTTCCTGCCAAAATATAATTCTTTGAGGCATATCTGGTGTGACTTGCTGCTAGCTTGTGATCAATAATTTAAAGTAGCACGAGATATTTATATTAATATAATACACATCGGTATAAAAATATAAACAAATCCCAAAGTATAGGACAGAAAAGCTGAGTCAAAAAAATCAGCAGTTTCGCTACTTTGAAAATTGTTTGTCGTTTAACTACCCACTCTATGTTCAGTGAATAAATCTTGTAATAAATTATAGATCAATATTGTACGGGCAATTATAAATGGTACTTCTGGGCCCCATGGGAGTGGGACATAAAGTGTATGATGTAGTTCTCTACAATATTTTACATCTGTGATATTTGACTGACGTGTATATATTTTTGGCTTTTAGACTTTAGCTCTGAAGTAAAAAAGTATGAGGATGGCAGTTACGCGAAGAGAAACAAGATGAGAGAAAGAAGATGTAAATTGATAGATTGAGGTTAGAAGGCGTGCAGTAGAAATGAACTGGTGCTCTGCGTGCTAGTTTGTCTTCAAAGGGAAAACTTTATAGGGAGATACGAGGACACGGATGACAAATATGACCTAAAATAATCTGATCTCTACTTTTATCTTTTATTTTTAAGACGCTGGCATTATATGTAAAAAAAAAAAAAAAAATAAGTCTTAAAAAGTGTTGTTGAACATTTTATAGGATTTATGCACCAAAAGTCCACAAGTTAAATTCCTGCAAATTAGTAGTTTACAGTCAGTGTTCCGTGGCACACTGTGTCCTTCAAGCCTCCTCAGTGTGCCACGAAATGTATTAACTTCAGGGCTGCTTGCAGCTTTTAAATCTTATTTCTTTGTTGTGTCAGCATTAAAATTGGTGTTCACATTTGGCAATTGGCAGTTAAAGGGACACTGTCACCAGAACCACTACAACCTAATGTAGTGTTTCTGATGTCTGTAGCCAGTTTCTGCACTCTATTCAATGTAAACGCTGCCTTTTCAGAGAAATTGCATTGTTTATATTGTTTCCTAGTAACAACTCAGACAGACACTAGAGGCCCTTCCGCATTTCAATGCTGGAATCTTTGCAGGACCAGGGCCGGCCTTAGGTGATCAGATGCCCTGTGCAGGACCTATATTATAAGGAGACGAACATTCAGAGATGCACTGAATCAGCCGAGGAGGCAGGGCAGCAGCGTGGAGAGCAGTGCGGAGAGCAAGAAAAGGTAACAAAAAAATATCTTTTTAAAGCTTATAGGGTGAAGGGGGAGCGGGGGGTGGGGGTGAGGAGGGGCAGTAACCTAAGCTGTGACCCGGGCACTATATTAAGTTTACTTAAAGGAACACTATAATGTTATTCCTAACAGAAGAAGTCAGTTTGGCTATAAGTATGCATATCTCTGTAGTAAGGATTCAAGAAAATGTGACGTTAATAATGTGATGGATGAGGTAAAAATAAAAAAATAAAGTGCATTGTATATTTTTATCTTGCTTAATTGTGCCACGTTCCTAATAAGGGAGGGAACCCCACACACATTAAGCTTTTTTGATTCAAGCTTTTTTGATTGTCAGCTTTTTTGATTCTAGCACCATCCTTATAAATGAGTAGCACTGACGTAGCTTTTTTGATTCTAGCACCATCCTTATAAATGAGTAGCACTGACGGAGCTTTTTTGATTCTAGCACCATCCTTATAAATGAGTAGCACTGACGTATCTTTTTTGATTCTAGCACCATCCTTATAAATGAGTAGCACTGACGTCGTTTTTTTGATTCTAGCACCATCCTTATAAATGAGTAGCACTGACGGAGCTTTTTTGATTCTAGCACCATCCTTATAAATGAGTAGCACTGACGTAGCTTTTTTGATTCTAGCACCATCCTTATAAATGAGTAGCACTGACGTAGCTTTTTTGATTCTAGCACCATCCTTATAAATGAGTAGCACTGACGTAGCGATGGCATTTTATTAAGGTATGATGTTTTGGAGAGGAGAAATAATTTCTCGACTCATATTATATTGGGACCCTTATCTTCCATGTTAATGGTTTTTCACACTGCAATACATGGATAATCCTGGAATTGTGATGTTTATGGTTTTATTTTTCCATTGGGTGACTGTGCTTTGTATCTCATTTTATATCTGTAAAAAATAACCTACCTCACAACGTTTGACAAACCAATGAAAACATACCTCTTCCAAAATACCTTCCCTGGCCTCCCATAATTCAATATTCCACCAGTACTTCTCAACTCACCCAAACATACTCCCTTTTAACATTATCCCCACTATAAACCCAACATTCCTTTCTTCCAGTTCTAACCCCACTGTCTTTATTCCAATTGATGTTAAGTACTCACATCATATACACTGCGATTGCACAATATCCTGTTTCATGTACTCAATTATACTTGCTAATGACACTGTATTGTTAAATCAACCCAGTTTGTCTCCATCTTATGCAAAATGTTCTCAGTGACTAATGTGAGCTTGTTTGGGCTGGGCCCACTTCGCCTACTGTTTTGTTAGTATTAATTGTTTCCTATTGTACAGTGCTGCAGAATACTTTGGTGCTTTATAAATCGTTGTATTTATAGTTTACATCCAGTAATGGCTTGCCAGACATTGCCCCCGATATCTAATATCTAATAATTGTGGCACAATGCACTAGGCATCAAACGCCTATAGTACATCACTAAGACCTCCAGTTACCATAGCACATATCATTCATTATAACTCCGTAGCTCATATTAATAAACATTTAGGACCAGGGATCTCTGGGAATAAATATATTTAATTTGGAAAAATCATCCTTCCACATTCAGTCTACATATAAGAGCCAAGTTGAGTGCACTCACCTCAAGGACCTGATTTGACCTTAAAGAATGATATACAATATGTTATTAAATATATGGAATAATATTATTTAGACCAGTGGGATCTCGGGCATTGTATATATGTTTCATGGCAACGAATATACCACTCTTCAAATTACAAAATGTAATAGTGATCAATAATTTGTATCATTTCCACAATGTGCACCATATGATTTAGCTTCCTCCCCTCACCTCGAATAATCAGGATTATCCCATTAACAAAATGATCTGATTTCCTTTAACATGCTACAAGTCTCTGTGTAACTCACTAGCTAGCTGAATGGGGATAGGTACATTAGATGACATTGAACGTGGACACACAAACTGATAGTAAAACATGGTCACACCATATGTAGCAACCCAACAATCTCTATCTGTGTAACACATAAACCATGTTCCATTGTGTTTACTCCAAATATAAATCTGTATCAGTCAATCAATCAATTCAGATTAGCATTGGAAACTATATTCTGAAACCAGTATACTGCGTACCAGCAGTGACCAGCATCCTTTTCACATCTTATCATATTTAGTTAAATTCAGTGCCTCGTGCTTTGTGTACCTGACAAATAACATTGTATTCCTCATGTGATGATGATATGTATGCTGGGAATTAATATTAGGAGGAGATAGCCACGTACTGGAAATAGAGAATAAATGAATGGTGATATAGAGCAGTAATACGGTTGCATTTGATAATTGCCCACAGGTACCTATTCTGTGTAAAAACATAGATTTTTGTATTGTTATGGCTCTTATTACTTTGATTATATTTATGAAAAAATATTCATTAAAGGGTTAGTCCAACCACCATTACCACTTCATTATTTTGAAGTGGTCATGGTGGTAGGACTCCGGATGTACATGGGGGCTAGTTACACCCCCAGCACGCTTGATTTTGGCAGCCAAGAACTCTGTTCCGGACTACCAGATGTTAATTCTGTTCCAAATTTAAGAGTGTCGTCAGGGCACACTGTGCATTGGTGACAGATGTAACAATCTTATCCCTTGCAGGAAGCTTGCTCTCTCCTTCTTCCTATTGTGTTTCCCCCCTTCTATTAAATAAATAGTGGGGTTTTTTTAAGTTACAAATTCCTCCCTCCCACCCTGGCACAGAGCGCATGCATGCACTCTGAGCCAGTGAAAAAGTCCAATCAAGGGCTTCTCTGTGAAAAGCTTTTGATTGGACCAAGCTAAAGCTCCGAACATTGGATTTCACTTGAGTTTTAAAAGTTTTTTTGTTTTTTTTCAGGTTTCAAGGGGGGAAGGGATATATTAGTAACGCCCAAGAGTATTGTAAATCAAAAACAATCAGTAAAAAAAAAAAAAAGTTTTGGAGTAACCCTGTAATCACCATAAGAATCATAAACGTGCATGAGAAAGGAAGAAGCTGCCTTTAATTCTGTGTTAAAATATTTGCCTCTAAAAATTTAATATGTTAGAGCATGGGTCGTCAACCTGGTCCCTACCGCCCATTAGTGGGCGTTTAAGGATTCCAGGTGGGCGGCAGGGATTTCCTCATTTTGATAGACCTGCAACTGGGTACCGCCGTCACCATTTGCGGCCCCGGCCCGCGCGGTAAACCGCTGGGGCCGCCTTCCAAGGTGTCGATCGGGTGGCCCATGCTGTCAGGGCCACCTGATGGATGTGGATTGTAACGGGGCCCGGTCAGCGCACGTCACTCCTCCCAGCTAACACTGAGAGCCGCGCGGGAGGAAGACCAGGGAGTCAGAGTGGGAACTCTGACTCCCATCCACCTGAGCCACCACTGGAAAGTCACCCTCCTGCACCTTAAAGGTAGGAAACAGGAGGGTGGCTTAAATATAATGTATGTGTTTGTGTGTGTGTGTCTTTGTATGTATGTCTTGTGTGTGTGTCTCTGTATGTCTTTTGTGTGTCTGTCTGTATGTGTGTATTTGTCTTTGTATGTATGTCTTTTGTGTGTGTGTGTGTGTCTGTCTGTATATATGTGTGTATGTATGTGTGTCTTGTCTTTGTATGTATGTGTCTTTGTGTGTATGTGTCTATGTATGTCTTATGTGTGTGTGTGCATGTCTGTGTGTGTGTGTCTGTATGTATGTGTGCCTGTCTGTTTGTATGTATGTGTCTTGTGTGACTGTATGTGTGCGTGTGTCTGTGTGCCTGTCTGTGTGCCTGTGTGTGTGTCTTGTGTGTGTGTCTTGTGTGTGTGCCTGTATGTGTGTATGTATCTGTGCCTGTCTGTTATAGTGGACTATAGTAAGTGGGCTACCTAGCTCAGCCTTCCTACTGGGCATTGCTATAAGGAAGGTTAAAAAATAGAAAAAAGGGGAAAAAAAGGTGGGGAGGGGAATTGAGGAGGGAGAGGAGATGAGCTGACGCACAAATGAGAAATTATATTATGCGCAAACAGAGAAGTCGCCTGAATATCACCGAAAGAGACCTTAGTTTGTTCCTTACGAAAATCGAACCAGATATCAAATATTTAGTCTCGCAGCATCAACCTCAAGGATCTCATTAATCACTAGTATAGGTAATTTCAATTTACTTTATTGTTTTCTCATTAAACTTTATAAAGTTAAAAACCTTATAAACCTGCATTAAGTAGAAATAAAAAGATAAATGTACGTACATTTATTTTTTTAAAAACACCCTCCTTTCTAAAAAATATCCTGCGCTTGCGCGAAAACTGGTGGGCGGTAAGGAAATTCTTTCAACCAAAAATATGCATTAGTGGGCGGTAGGTAGAAAAAGGTTGACTACCCCTGTGTTAGAGACTGTTCACCAAAGTAAGTAAAGAAGATCTTACCAGATTAAAATATCCAAATGGTGTTCAATTAGGATGGGCTGACATGGAAAACATTGTCTTATCTAAGGAGGTACAAAGCACAGTCAGTACGGATGTCGCATAGTACAGGTCTTAAACAAAATAATTCACATCCTTTTATATAAATAATTTTTTTTATTCCAAAAGACTTTGTGAAATCACATGATGGATTACCACACTAAGAGCACATACTGCAGATAATCAACAAAACAAAATAACCCAAAGAAGAATTTATTTTACTCATCATAAAACTATAAATAATACTTCTAACAGTTCTTTAAAGGACCCCTATAGGTACCCAAACCACTTCAGCTCAATGAAGTGGTCTGGGTGCCAGGTCCATCGAGTGTTAACCCTGCAGCTGTAAATATAGCAGTTTCAGAGAAACTACGTTTAACTGAGAGTTAATCCAGCTTCTAGTGGCTGTCTCACTGACAGCCGCTAGAGGCGCTTCCACGATTCTCACTGTGAAAATTACAGTGAGAAGACGCTGGACGTCCATAGGAAAGCTTTGAGTAATGCTTTCCTATGGGCTGTTTGAATGCGCACACGGCTCTTGCCATGCATGCGCATTCAGGGCTGACATGGGCAGGAGAAGGAGAGATCACCAGCGCCGAGGGAGCCCTGCGCTGGCGAAAGGTAAGTGGCAGAAGGGGTTTTAACCCCTTCAGGCCAGCGCGAGGGGGGCCCTGAGGGTGGGGGGGGGAGGGGGGGGAGGGGGGGGAGGGGAGGGGGGGGAGGGTAGGGGGGCTAAGGACTACATAGTGCCAGGAAAACAAGTTTTTTTCCTGGCACTATAGTGGTCCTTTGAGAATCACAGGCGATCATTGTTATATACTAAAGAGAACATATTGGGGTTTAGTACTTTTTAATCTAATTATTCTTACTTTTCAATTATTTACAGGTCACTATCTTTTTCTACTATAATATAACAAAAGCAGGAGAAAAAAAAATAATTTGCACTAAAGGATGCATTTATGTGATTTTCGTGGATGACACCGTACTTTTTTCTGTACTCAAAATGCAATTTTTCTTTTAGTTTAAGTTTATATGTTTTTCATAAAGATTCTATACAGTATTTCTGTACTCTAAGGAATAACAGTACCACTTTAATATTATAGGAGCGAGCAGTGGGCTGTAACTTGGTGGATGGCTTTTGGTGTTAGGGTAATTTATTATTGTTGTTGTTGTTGTGCACTTTTATTTTATTATTTTGTCCAGTGGTACTTGGGATTTAATTTTTATTTTTTTTATATTTCTAAATGGAGTTTATATTTCTCAATATACGTAGAGATCAGTTGTCGGCTCTTTTCAGGATCTAATGATTCTTCCACTTTTCAAAGAATTTTTGGCAGATTTACTATTTGACCGATGTTAGTTCACAGTGATTTGTCAAATAAGAAGGGATCTTAGCATCCTGAAACCTTGCAGTTACTACCCACCTATCTATCTATTCTGTTCTATTCTATCTATTTTTCCCAGTGCTGGCTGGCTGGTATGATATAATTAAGTGTGCAAACCTAAATTTACTAATAACTGAAATGTACCAAAGAGAATAGTATGTTCCATTGCCGTTACATATACGGTGTAGTCTGTTTCTGTAATTTGATTGAATCATTTTCTGTTCATGGCTTCTTCTATGACTTTTCTATTGTGATTTCTTTTGGCAGACTGTGGTAATGGAAGATGGAGGCAAAGAATGATCATGAGTTTACTAAAATACAGCTTCATGTTTTGCTTCTTTTGTTGTGCAGTCCACTTGTTAGATATTGATGCGTGATGCTGTGAGTTTGTAAAATTCCACCAGTTCTTCAAATTTTCTTCATGAATTATATATCTTAAAATGACTACAGAAGGGAGTTCAGGAACTTTATCATGAATTTGAAAACCTTGAGAAACTGGGTTTGATGGTCATAAAGAACACAATGCCAAAGAGTATATATCTGTAAGGAAAAAGACTAGACATGTGCAATTCGTTTAGTTCCGAATGTAAATTCGTCCGAATTTCGGTCAATTCAGACATTCGGTTAGGGGTAGGGTTGGGTTAGGGGTAGGGTTAGGGAGCCCTACAGATGTTCTGAGTTTCGAATTCCCGAATTTCCGAAGTGCCGAACCGAATCGAATTGCTGAAGTGCCGAATTTTTTTACTTACCCGAATTACCGAACTAGATTTTTTTTGCCGATGCACATCCCTACAAACGACTAGACAACTGGACATAGATCTCAGACACTTGCTAAATATCTTGGATCCGTGGAATTGGCAACTACAAATTCTTAGAGGGCAATGCCCAACACAAAATGTTCACCCGAAAGGACCACTTAAGGCACTCAGACCACATCATCTCAGTGAAGTGGTCTGGGTGCAGTTGCCTGCTAGCTTTAACCCTAAAACGGACATATTGCAGTTTCTATAAAACTGTAATCTTTTACATTGCAGGGTGGAAACTACAGACCACTTCACTGAGATGTCCTCCAGACAGCCACTAGAGACGCTTCTGCATTGAGAACAGAGATGCTTAAAGTTCACATACGTCTGTAATTGCAACCAATTTGCAATAATATTTAAGTTCACATACAGTATCACACTGTGTTCTGTTAATTGTATCTCTTTAAGTATACAGCTGCATCCTGGTTGTTGTACCAGGGTATTCTTGGAACTGTCATAGTAACTGGACTCTGGGCAGATGAACCTGATAGGATATGGTGACTTTAGGTGGCCGACCTGTTAGATCGAAACTCCGAAAGCATGAATTAGCTTGACCTATTTACCTTCGTCAAATGAAGAATTAGAGGGGGGCACAAACCAATAATCTGCCTATGGTCTTTATCCTCTTCTGAGGAAAAGAGAAAGCAAGCATGGCATGTCTGAATTGTCCAGAAATTAGATCTAGCCAGAAAGCATGCAGCTGGTGAAACCGCACTCCTCGTGGCTGCACGTATTAGCTTTTGGACAGCTATGAGGATCCTTATATGTAGTGGGGGTCCAAGGCTTACTCAAGTGTCACTAAAAATCAAACAATCTATAGAATGTTTTTATCCTAATTTCCATTTATTTTATTAATGCAATGCTTTTATATTACTATAACATTTATTGGGGAAGAAAGAAAGGCATCACGTCTGAATATCTAGCAGCTTCAGCCTTACCAAACAAGCAAAAGAGGAACATTGTTTTCTGTCGTTTATTGTGTGTGTTTGTGAATGAACAATGAGTATAACAAAGTGTCCTTGATTAATACTGCTGATAAAATAAAACAACAGTGTGTATTGAAGCAGAATACATTTTGAAACCTTGTGTAATTTCGTAAGCAAAAAGTACAATAGAATGCTTTTTTTATGAACAGATGCATACAGTTCCTAAAAGATACACCCTTCCTATGTTTTGACATCTATAGTAATTATCCACAGAGCATGTTTATTAATTTAGCAGAATTAATTATTTAGGAAATTATTTAAACTTACTAGAATACTAATGCTAGGGAGCTTATTTTTCATCAGGTTGACAACTTGATAGAGATACTCATGACTTAGGGGTAAACAATCTTATCTCTCTGTCTGTCGTTGAATGGATTGCAATCATCAGATTTCCATGGCATGTAACAAAATGGAGCCAGTTATTATATAGTATAATATATGTAACTGAGCTTAGGTACTCAAGGCACTCCGCTATCTGTCTTCCTTCTATCCGAAGAGTACAGTAGTGTGAATATAGCCCTTATCCCCATACCCCAGTCGAGACTTTGTGTGGGTAAAACAAATACGGTTATTAACACAACACGCACTTATTTTGTATAAGGTAGAATCGATATATATTACATCTGCAGGCGCTGATTAATTAAACAATAGAACGAGTTCCCTCCTCAGTGCCACCAAGTCTGAGCTTATAACAGTTAATTAGTAGAGCTCAGGCTACAGATATTATCCTCTAGCTGTGTCCTCACCAGAAAGGGGAATCAATGAATCCAAATCCCCAAAAGACATCCCTAGATAGCGGCTCGTATTATTTGATTTACACCTAGAACTTTTCCCTTTCTTCCAGTATGCAATAGGAGAGACACCAGAGCTGAATTAGTTCTTATGACCACCGACCAGTTTACTTGATCCTTCACCATCGATTAGTTTCAATGTAACAGTTCAATGTTGCGCCTTAGAAATATGTAGCAACTTGATAACAGATTATTATACTTATGCTACTTAGATACAATACAGGAGATTTAGTATGGCCAGCCGGTATAGCCAATTTGTGTTACCGCTTATCTGCAGACTTATACACAGCTCGACTTCCCTGCTTCACAGGTTCATAGCTTCACGGCTACACGACTTCACGGCTTCCACTCTCCAGACCTCACTATCGTGTCTCCCCGCCGGTAACCGGTGCAAACAGAATGCCGAGTGCATCCTCCACAAGCCCAACATACAACCACCAAGTTTTGTATGGACAAACAAAGCTCGTTCATTCGACTTTGTCACTAGCTGCTTCTTTCAATAGTTACCGCGGCTGCTTCAGTAATTACTGTGGCGTCTGCATTTACCCCTTAGGCACGGCTTCTTGGAATCACCCCCTCCCTCCCATTACCTCGTGAAGGTGAGAGCGTGCGCATTCACGTGTCACGTCATCCCCCGCGCCCACGCATCTGAAATATTTTAAAGTTACATAGTTGTCTAGGTAGAAAAAATAGAATAAAGTTCATCAAGTTCAACTTTGAAACCCATTTTTTTATGCTGTTAATCCAATTACGGCACAAAAACGGGAAAAAAAAAAAAAGTATTGACTCCATAATGACAATCAGATTTCTCCTTGGATCAACAACCAGTTTCTATACATACTAATTACAGCCTTGAATATTATCTTTCTACAAAAAAAAGCATTCTGACCTTTTGAAAAAATATCTATAGAATCTGATAAGACAACCTCTTTAGGCAGAGAATTCCACATCTTTATTGCTCTTACTGTAAAGAACTCTTTTGTCTGCTATAACCGAAAATGACTTTCTACCAGTCTCAATGCATCTTGCCTGTTGTATACTCCTGCTAATGAACAACAGGTTATATTTATGTATAAATGTAGGCATTAGTGAACAACACCCTAGGTCAAATAAGGTCTAAGCTGTCCAGTTGTAATTTTCTAATATTGTGTATGTATCTGGATGTATAACTGTCTCTTTCTTGTTGCATATCTTGGAATTCTGAGAACTGGACTCCAAGAGTCCTGACCATATGTATCTAGACGTTGAATAGGAACATGGCACAAAATCAGCTGCATAACACAAAGAGTCTAGTAAGTTAATTAATTTCCTAAATTAAACTTACTACAATAATAAAACATTATGGGAGTGCTCTGCAGATAATTACTGGAGATATCAAAACATAGGACGGGTGTGTCTTTTCGGAAGTGTACACTTCCGTTCATGAAACATCACTCTATTGTACTTATTGATTATGAAATAGCACAGGGTTTCCAGATGTACTCTGCTTAAATACACACCGTTGTAGAGAGTGTGTGTCTGTGGTAGAATGTGAATTGTCTGTGAGAGCGTTTGCATGCTGGTCAGAATACACACAGTTCACATAGCATTTTGTTTTGTTGTTTTTTTAAACAAACGCAGTGAAGTCAAGTCAGTGCTCTCCCCACTTTGAAGAATTCTTAGTTTTACTTTTTTATTACCTGTATAACTATGCACTATGCTGGCGCAATGCATTACATGAACTAAGAGGGAAGGAGGCAAAAAAAAAAAAAGAACTAAACTCAAGAGGCAGCAATTGCCCAGAGCACCGGGACACGTTCACACATAAAGCATTTCAGCAAGCATTAGGGGTCTGGAGTGTCATTTTAAGCCACAAAGCTATTTAACCCCTTAAGGACCAGACTGTTTTTGCGATGTTGTACATTTGCGACCAGGCATCTTTTTACACTTTTGTGGTGTTTGTGTTTAGCTGTAATTTTCCGCTCTCTCATTTACTGTTCCCATACAAATTATATATTGTTTTTTTTCAGGACAAAAGGGGCTTTCTTTACATACCATTATTTATATAATCTCATGTAATTTAATTTTTAAAAAATGAAAAAATATGATGAAAAATTGAAAAAAATATATGTTTTTTGACTTTTATGTGAAAAATCTTTTTACTCATCTACAAAAGCGAATGAAAAAAACTGCTAAATATATTCAAAATTTTGTCCTGAGTTTAAAAATACCCAGTGTTTACATGCTTTTTGCTATTTTTTTGCATGTTATAGGGCTATAAGTACAAGTAGGATATTGCGGTTTCAAAACATACATTTTTAAAATGTATCAATAGTGACATTGTAACACTATTATCTGTCATAAATCTCTGAATAACACCCCACATGTACATATTTGTTTTAAAGTAGACAACCCAGGGTATTCAATATGGGGTATGTCCAGACTTTTTTAGTAGCCACTTAGTCCCAAACACTGGCCAAAGTTAGCGTTCATATTTGTTTGTGTGTGAAAAAAGTAAAAAACTAAATTGAACGCTAATTTTGGCCAGTGTTTGTGACTAAGTGGTTACTAAAAAAGACTGGACATACCCCATTTGCAATACCTTGGGTTGTCTTCTTTTGCAAATGGTATGCCATCATGGGGGTAATTCTCATTCCTGGGCTACCATACGCTCTCAAAGGCAACGTAACCAACCTGGCCATTTTCATATTTGACCCTGTAACTTTCAAAAACGCTATAAAACCTGTACATGGGGGGTACTGTTATACTCAGGAGACTTTGCTGAACACAAATATTAGTGTTTCAAAACTGGAAAATGTATCACAACAATTATATCATCAGTAAAAGTGCTGTTTGTGTGTGAAAAATGCAAAAAAAAAGTCACTTTCACTGACAATATCATCGCTGTGATATGTTTTACTGTTTTGAATCACTAATATTTGTGTTCAGCAAAGTCTCCCGAGTAAAACAATACCCCCCATGTACAGGTTTTAGGGTGTCGTAGAACGTTACAGGGTAAAATACAGTGATAGCAAATTAAATTCTCTGGACTTTCGGCCTGGGTTGGCAGGCAGGTCCCTTAAATTGCAATCAATAAAATAACTTAATTATGTAAAATATTACATAAATACGCACGTAGAATTTAAATATATATGCATATTTATATATTTGAAGTCTACGTGTATATTTATATAATTATTTATGTAATTTTGTATATGGACATATGAATAGTTCATATTCTTTTTATTTATTTATATATACATAGATATATATACAATTTCATTCTAAGTGTATTTTGATATAAATATATATATATTAATATCAAAATACAGTTAGAATAACATTTCGTATAGATATATAATTTTTTTTAAAATTATTATTATTATTTTTACATGTTTAATTTAAATTACTTATTATTTGTATTTTATAATAATATATATAGTTATTATATATATTATATATATATACACGTGTGTAATTTAATTATAAGTGTATTTTTATATTAATATATGTACATATTAATATAAAAATACACTTAGCATGACATTATATATATGATATATAGACGTATATTATATAGGTATAATATATGTCTATATATCATATATATATACACATATATAATAATAATTTTTTTTTATTCACTTTAACTTTAAATTTTTTTTATGATTTGACAGCAGCAGGGAGACTGCCTGTCAGCACAGACAGTCCCCCTGCAGGCAGACACTAGGACACCTATTGTGACCATGTGGTCGCCCTGTTGGGCGATCACATTGCCACAGGGGTCCTAATCCGCCATGGGGAGACTGTCTGGGCTGCAGGCAGTCTCCCCACAACGGGAGCACCGCGATCGCCGTCGGGGGAACGACGGCGATCGGGTAAGTACATCTTAATTTAGGACGGTTCAGGACCGTCGTCGGTCGGCAATGGAAAAATGCCGATGACGGTCCTGAACCGTCCGGCGTCCTTAAGGGGTTAAAAACATACATGTGATATTCGCTTTACACAAATATTGATATATTTTGCTCTTTCCTCCAAATTACATTCTACTGAATTAAATATTTCTCCATTTGCATTTTTTGGGAGTGTTGTCTACAAATTTGTGAATGCTTAGACTGAACAATTTACAGATGGGATGATTTAAATTGTTACTGTGTTCTTCTGCCTTCCATACTATATGGCACTATTGTAATACTGAATAACTGCTCTCCTTACATAATTGTGTTTTTTTGGACTTAAAAACCCAAGGGCAGAGTACAGAATATTTGATAGAGTCCTAGCTGCAACATCTGAGGAAAGGGATTTAGGGGTGATTATTTCTGATGACTTAAACGTAGGCAGACAATGTAGTAGAGCAGCAGGAAATGCTAGCAGAATGCTTGGTTGTATAGGGAGAGGTATTGGCAGTAGAAAGAGGGAAGTGCTCATGCCATTGTACAGAACACTGGTGAGACCTCACTTGGAGTATTGTACGCAGTACTGGAGACCGTATCTTCAGAAGGATATTGATACTTTAGAGAGTTCAGAGAAGGGCTACAAAACTTGTTCATGGATTGCAGGATAAAACTTACCAGGAAAGCTTAAAGGATCTTAACATGTATAGCTTGGAGGAAAGACTAGACAGGGGGGATATGATAGAAACATTTATACACATAAAGGGAATCAACACATTAAAGGAGGAGACTATATTTAAAAGAAGAAAACTACCATAACAAGAGAACAGAGTCTTAAATTAGAGGGGCAAAGGTTTAAAAATAATATCAGGAAATATTACTTTACTGAAAGGGTAGTGGATGCATGGCATAGCCTTCCAGCTGAAGTGGTAGAGGTTAACGCAGTAAAGGAGTTTAAGCATGTGTGGACTAATGAAAGTATTTAGAAAATTGGGCAGACTTGATGGGCCGAATGGTTCTTATCTGCCGTCACATTCTATGTCTATGTTTCTATGTGTATTATTTTGGTTGTACGTTGAGTGCAGAATATTCAAGATAAGAATTCAAGTTAAATAAAACATATTGGCTGAAACCATAGTGCTGCCTGTTAACCGAGGTGGTATTGCAACAGAGTCTGTAGACAAGTTAAAAGTGATCTCAATCCAATGAATCTGGGAGACAAAACTTATCTGTGAAGACAGTTTCTGGATCCTTCAAAAGGCACAATATCTACCATGAACAAGTAGGCCGAGCAGTTAATATGAGCTGAGGCTAAAGGAAGACCTTATCCTGAAATGTCTCTAAGTTCCAGATTGTCTCTGCTGGTATTCTGGATGGATCGATAAAAGCAGCAGGACGGATCTGGATCCTAAACTAGTCACCCCTGTTACTATTCCAGTAATATGCAGAAAAAAGTTGCAGTGCAGACCATATAGATACTTCTATTTATTTTTTTAAAGCCTGTGCGATAAAGTGTGTTTATTCGCCTCGATCTACCAGCTGGTGCCAGAATCATTGTATCACAAATATTTAAAACCAGAGTCTATTCGCGAAATGATTCATAATATGTGGAACCAGAAGAACAACATAAAATGTATATAGTTTTTGTTAGTTATGCACAAACAACATTTTAGACAGGAAATTGTGGTTTTACCCAATATGCAAGGTTTACATTACTTTCATCAGGCTTAAAAAAACTTAAATGGTTTTGGGGTTAATAATGAAACTGTGGCTTCCCCCATTAAATTAAGTTAAAAACAGCAGCGGCAGAAAGGGACAATTTCACACTGCACTTTATTTGGCACTTTGCTCATCCATGGTCTCTGTACAAAATACATTAAGAGAGGAACATGCAGAATTGGTTTACCTACTGTATACAATGTAGCAATGCTACTGAGTTCTATAAGGATTGTAGATATTTAGTGTACAAACAAATCTTATTTATTAAAATGTTGCTGTGCAATTTCATCGAAGCAGCAAACCATTTGGAGAGGTCGAGCAAGTTGCTGATAGCGAGCCATATAATGAAGGAGTAATCTGTTCATCGCAGAGCACTTCAGACAAAGCATGTGATACTAGCATGAAAAGCTATTATATAATTTGATCATCTGCTCTCTTGTAGGTCTCCTCGTTTTTCTTTAGTTTCTTATCATCGAGTCACGCAGAAATGATAACATCTTCCAATATTCTATTCTGTGTTCTAGCATACAAAAAAAAGTGAACGATACATGCACACAATAAAGATAAAAATCCTTTGCATGATATTTACATTGCATATCCTTGTACCTTTACATTTGTCTCACCACCTTCGAAACAAACGAAAAAGAGCTTTGGGGACGAGATTGTGCCTAGATAAAAATGTTCAAATTGTAACAATTGGTAAGATATCTCACAAAGAAAAAGCACATACAAAGTTTAATGTAATTACCCTATGTGGTAGCGCTAGTTATCCTAGAGTGAAGCTAGTAAAACAAAGTTGTTTTTCCAGCACTCTAGATCCCTAAAATGTTCCTCTCCGCCCATGGTGATAAAGAGGTTAAAACCACTTTATCAGTGCATTAGGACTCCCCCCATAGGAAAGCATTGTATACCAAGGTTTCTGTGCTGTACCTTCGAGGGCACCTATCCTAAAGCCCCCACCTCCTGTCCCTGAGATAAACTAAGCGCTAGGATTACCACTAATAAATAATATACAATGTTAAATAAAAATATAAATATAAATTTAAAAGAAAGAACTCTGTGTGTGATCAAGTACCCTTAATACAATCACATTAAACACTATCGAAGCTTCAAATTAGTATAATTATACAAGTGAACCCCTATAATCCTAGCAGAGATCACACACAGAGCTCTCGATGTCCCGACACACGTTTCGCCGCAACCGGGCTCTTCAAGGGTAAACGAATAATGCAGAAGGGGGGTTTAAATAAATTTATGTCCAAAATAGCTGAACTGGTCTGCTCCCAGTTTGGTTACTTCAAACGTAAAATTTGAAATTCACGTTGCATTCACCATTAATTCCAGACAATTCTCGTTTAGTAAACAACCCTGATGGTGTGAGATAACCCCCTAATAACACAGGTGTAAGATGCTGTGATAAAATGTCAGGGCCAGCTAGATGTTCATAATGACAAATCATACACTTAAAAGTCCATTATCATGATAGACATGTATCGACATTGTATCACAGAAAGTGAAAAGAATAACAATGGCAGGCTGTCACCCAAACCTCCAGATTAAATGTGAGCTTTGTGGGTGTGGGGTGGATCTCGCTAACATATCAAGGACTTACTAATCAATGCTGGCAAAATGTAACCAGTCTTACAATGCTTTGCTCCAGAATTTACTATCTAAGCTGTGCGGAACTTTTGTAATTGCTATTCATGTTAACCAGGTCTATTACCTCTTCCATAGTGGGGGCTCTGTATTACATATCTAGCCAGTAGGGTTAAGGCTGCCACTAAGATGTGGAATATCAAGTATTTTGTTGGTTTAAGGATTCCTAACGAGAACATAATTGGCCTGGATGATTTGCAAGCTTAATTTGGGTCCTGCTTTTAATAAATCTAATTGCCATTTCCCAATAATGTTTTAATCGATTACAATTCCGCCGTACGTGTAGCAATGGTCCCCTATCTTTAAAATAACAAGATTTGTCAGATTTAGAAGTGCACACTGCTTATGTCTACTGGATGCGAGAGACCAAACAGTAGCGTTTGATTTCCACATTATTGGAGGAGAACGTTAACTCTTTAAAACTATCAAACACCCATGCCAAAGATTAATCTGAGAATTGCCATCCCAAATCCCATTCCCAAGCTTTAATGAAGGGAAGTTCCTTCACAAGAGAAGGGTCATGCATGGTCGTCCGCAGTGGGGGCAATTGCCCCCCTGGATTTTTCTGCTTGTTCTGCTATTTTTCTATAGCCTATAGATCAGGGAGGTGAGGCATAGGGTGGCAGCCTATAGATCAGGGAAGTGAGGCATGGGTGGCAGCCTATAGATCAGGGAAGTGAGGCATGGGGGGCAGCCTATAGATCAGGGAAGTGAGGCATGGGGGGCAGCCTATAGATCAGGGAAGTGAGGCATGGGGGGCAGCCTATAGATCAGGGAAGTGAGGCATATTAGGCAGCCTATAGATCAAGGAAGTGAGGCATAGGGGGGCAACCTGTAGATCAGGGAAGTGAGGGATGGGGGGCAGCCTATAGATCAGGGAAGTGAGGGATGGGGGCAGCCTATAGATCAGGGAAGTAAGGCATGGGGGCAGCCTATAGATCAGGGAAGTGAGGAATGGGGGGCAGCTTATAGATCAGGGAAGTGAGGGATAAGGGGCAGCCTATAGATCAGGAAAGTGAGGAATGGGGGGCAGCCTATAGATCAGGGAAGTGAGGGATGGGGGGCAGCATATAGATTAGGGAAGTGAGGGATGGGGGGGACAGCCTATAGATCAGGTGAGGGATGGGGGGAGGCCTATAGATCAGGTAAGTGAGGGATGGGGGAGGCAGCCTACAGGAAGGGTCAGCAAGGACCAAGAAGGTAAAGTAAGAGAAGGAGCAGAATGGAGAAGGAACAAATGAGCAGGAAGGGACATCAAGAAGCTGGAAAGGACAGCAAGGAGCTGGAAGGGACAGCAAGGAGCACAAAAGGTAAAGTAGGAGAAGGAGCACAAAGGAACAGAAATGAGCAGCAAGGAGGAGGAAGGGTCAGCAAGGAGCTGGAAAGGGCAGCAAGGAGGAGGAAGGGACAGAAGGAGCAAAACAGTAAAGTAGGAGAAGGAACAAAAATGAGCATGAAGGGTCTGCAATGAGCTGTAAGGAACAGAAGGAGCATAAACGTAAAGAAGGAGAAGGAGCAGAAATTAGCAGGAAGGGTCTGCAAGGAACAGGAAGGGGCAGCAAGGAGCAGGAAGGGTTTGCAAGGGGCAGCAAATAACAGGAAGGGTCTGCAAGGAGAAGGAAGGGTCTGCAAAGAGCAGAAAGGGACAGCAGGAGCACAAAGGTAAAGTAGGAGAAGGAGCAGAAAAGGGTCTGCAAGGAGCAGAAAGGGATCAGAAAGAGAAAGGAGCAGAAGGGGGAGCAAAATAAGCAGAAAGGTAAAGGAGCAGAAGGAGCCAAGGAGGAGAGAAGACAGTGTCAGAAGAAAAAGAAGACTGTGTCAAATGAAGGAGAAGAAAAGGAGATTGGAGCAGGAAGGACAAGTGAAGTGAACCCTCCATTTTATTCTGGACACCACATCATAAGGCTTTGGTACCAGGGCCTGGCAGGGAAACTTTGGACCTTTTCATATCCCCAGGTAAAAAAAAAAAAAATCAATTATATGTTAATGTGTTCACTTTTATATACAGAGTGTCAGGAAGAGTGCTGCTGGGTAGGGGTGTCGCTGAGTGGCTACAGCGGTCAGCTGGCATTCTCAGCCAATCAGTAGCTCCTCATTCATAAAAAAAGTTAAACATTTTTATGAACCGGGAACTAGCGATTGGCTTAGAGAGTCAATTGACCACTCTATCCAATCTGCAGCACCCATGCCTGACGTTAATCTGCACTTCCTGACACTCAGTTTCAGAAGTCGAATACCACTGAGCGACCTGGAAATCTGGAGATGGAGGAAGCCTTTGGGGTTAAACCATTTGAGAGTGGTTTAACCCCTTAAAGAAAAGAGAGCACCCAGGAGCTTCCTGGCATCATAGCATTTTCATTTAGATGAAGTTGTTATGGTGACCAGAATGTTCCTTTAATTTGCTTAAAGGAACACTATAGTGTCAGGAATACAAGTATGTACTCCTGACACCATAATTGTCAAAACGCTATTCACCCTGGCTTTATGTGTCATGACACTGTCAAAAAGGGACCAAGCATGGATGTCATTACAATTATGCCCCCCTGGAAAAATTCCTGCGGACGCCCATGGGGCCATGTAATAGTTGGTATACCAGTGATATTGTTTTCCAGGGTCGAAGGATTCACAGATTGCTTTTCAAAACTATGTCAATTGTTCTCTTCTAACTGGTTCTAATTTAGAGGGAGTATAGTCTACGACTCGATATTTTAATTGTAAGCATGGGGTGGTTTTAATATCTAGTTAACCGAGGACATTGTGCATAAGAGCTGTTTTACATGGATAAAGGGTGGAGCATTTAACACAGTTTCTAGTATGACACACAGGATAATTAAGACGGACATCTGAGGGCTGAAGATCAGAGAAGACCACCGCTGACATCTGTCACTTTTTCTGGACTGTAAAAGTTTATTTTCAGTTTACAACTACCCCTGGATTATGTGCATTAGATCACCTGCAATCCACAAAACATAGGAGTAATGAACTCCGTACTATATCATGCAAAGCATAGTCCTGGCATTCCTGGCACTATAGTATCCCTTTATTTTTTTATTTTTTTTACACAAATAATTAAGTGTTCTTGCATAGCAAGACCACTTAATAACAATATTATATATGTGAGATAACATTAAGTGGTCTTGCTATGCAAGAACACTTAATAACAATAATATATGAGAGATAACATTAAGTGTTCTTGCATAGCAAGACCACTTAATGTTGTTATCTCACATATATATAATTATTATAGCCAAATTTGCCACCCTAACTCCTCCCATAGTTTTTACACTACATAGACAAAAATATACCAAAACGTGCAGATTGTTCCCGATCGGATTGCTATTACTTTGTGGAACGTTTCGGCGAATGGTTCTCGGAATATCGTCGTTCTTGTGGCGAAATTTGTCCCATAGGAATGAATGGCAAAGCTAGAGTGGGAGCTGGCAAAAGCTGAAAAATCAGGACATGATTTCTAAACTGCCACCACTCCCTCATTTTCAGGCCCACCTACACAAATCTTATATCAAAACGTTCAGCTATCCCTGCTGCCACTAAAAATATCCACGGCTAAGCCATATTCCTGATAGTTTTTACAATATGACCATTTGTTTGCAACTCGCGCCACCCATTGACATTCATTGAAACTCCACTCTGCAAAGCTCACATTTGAAGGGCAATTTCTAAACTGCGACTGTGCCTTCATTGTTAATATCTCAGAGACATACTATACATCAACATGTAGGTCTGGGTCTTGTGATTCTCACAAGATAAAGCTCTTCACTGTAGGATTTATTGTTTTTAAAATACGACCGTTTGAAGATGGCAACCGCAAAAATACTCTAACCTGTGCCAGGCTGCAGCAGCAAGTGATGTCATAGACAGGGCCTTTTGCACCTGCTAATGTTTTTATAACTGTATGTTTTAATGTAACTGTAAAGCACTGTGGGCAACAACGTTGCAATTAAATGTGCTATATAAATAAATAATAACAGTTACTCCGCCCACTCAAGTTGTAGACTACTGGTGGAGGCAAGAACACTTCACACAATTTCCCCAGAAATTGTAGCTTTTCTAGTTGTGTTCTTGCATAGCAAGACCACTTAATGTTATCTCACATATATATTATTATTAAGTGTTCTTGCATAGCAAGACCACTTAATGTTATCTCACATATATATTATTATTAAGTGTTCTTGCATAGCAAGACCACTTAATGTTATCTCACATATATATTATTAAGTGTTCTTGCATAGCAAGACCACTTAACCTCCCTGGCGGTATGATTATGTCAGGAATTTTGTACCAAAAGCGGTACCATTTTTTTGCATTTGAATTACCCGCCCAGTTCCGCCCCCATGTCAGGCATGTCAATCAAATTTTAATTAATCAAATCACATAATTACATTAAAAGATTATTTAAATATACATGTAGAATTTTAATATATATGCATTTATAGGTATTTAAATTCTACGTGTATACTAATGTAATCTTTTATGTAATTATATGTATTTATCTATATATATATATTTGCGCTTATTTGTATTTTATATATATATATATATAGATATATATAGAATGTCATTCTAAGTGTATTTTGTTACCGATATATATATATATTAATAACAAAATACAGTTAGAATGAAATTACATATGCATATATAATTTATATTAAATTTTGTTTCAATATTTTATTTATTTATTTTATTATTTTATTTATTTATTATTTTAATTATACGTATTTATATATAATATATATATGTACATCTATTATATATATAATATATATACATATTATATATATATATATATATAAAAATATATTTAATTTATTTTTACACTTGTCTTTTTTTATTTTTTTTATACTTCCCACCAGCAGGGGGACTGTCTGATATTTCAAACAGTCCCCCTGCTGGCAGATCCACAGCCAGCTATAGAGGGCCATGTGATCGATCACATGGCCCCCGGGGGCCTGATTTGCCGTGGGAGGGCTGCCTGGGCTGTGAGGCAGTCCTCCCGAAGCGGATCGCGGCGGAGGTAAGTAAATCTTATCTACCCCGAGCGTGACTCGGGGTTACCGCTTCTGGCGGCGAAAATTAACCCCGAGTCACGCTCGGGAATACCGCCAGGGAGGTTAATGTTATCTCACATATATATATTATTATTATTATTCTTATTATAGCCAAATTTGCCACCCTAACTCCTCCCACAGTTTTTACACTACATAGCCGAAAATTTACCAAAACGTGCAGATTGTTCCCGATCGGATTGCTATTACTTTGTAGAACATTTCGCCGAATGGTTCACGGAATATCGTCGTTCTTGTGGCAAAATTTGTCCCATAGGAATGAATGGCAAAGCTAGAGTGGGAGCTGGCAAAAGCTGAAAAATCAGGACATGATTTCTAAACTGCCACCACTCCCTCATTTTCAGGCCCACCTACACAAATCTTACATCAAAACGTTCAGCTATCCCTGCTGCCACTAAAAATGTCCACAGCTAAGTCGTATTCCTTATAGTTGTCACAATATGACCATTTGTTTGCAACTCACGCAGTCCATTGACATTCATTGAAACTCCACTCTGCAAAGCTCACATTTGAAGGGCAATTTCTAAACTGCGACTGTGCCTTCATTGTTAATATCTCAGAGACATACTATACATCAAAATGAAGGTCTGGGTCTTGTGATTCTCACAATATAAAGCTCTTCACTGTAGGATTTATAGTTTTCAAAATACGACCGTTTGAAGATGGCAACCGCAAAAATACTCTGACCTGTGCAAGGCTGCAGCAGCAAGTGATGTCATAGACATGCACCTGCTAATGGTTTCTATAACTGTATGTTTTAATGTAACCGTGAAGCACTTTGGGCAACAACGTTGCAATTAAATGTGCTATATAAATAAATAATAACAGTTACTCCGCCCACTCCAGTTGTATACTACTGTTGGAGGCAAGAACACTTCACAATTTCCCCAGAAATTGTAGCTTTTCTAGTTATTATTATTATTCTTATTATTCTTATTATAGCCAAATTTGCCACCCTAACTCCTCCCACAGTTTTTACACTACATAGACAAAAATATACCAAAACGTGCAGATTGTTCCCGATCGGATTGCTATTACTTTGTGGAACGTTTCGCCGAATGGTTCACGGAATATCGTCGTTCTTGTGGCGAAATTTGTCCCATAGGAATGAATGGCAAAGCTAGAGTGGGAGCTGGCAAAAGCTGAAAAATCAGGACATGATTTCTAAACTGCCACCACTCCCTCATTTTCAGGCCCACCTACACAAATCTTATATCAAAACGTTCAGCTATCCCTGCTGCCACTAAAAATGTCCACGGCTAAGCCATAGTCCTGATAGTTTTCACAATATGACCATTTGTTTGCAACTCACGCCTTCCATTGACATTCATTGAAACTCCACTCTGCAAAGCTCACATTTGAAGGGCAATTTCTAAACTGCGACTGTGCCTTCATTGTTAATATCTCAGAGACATACTATACATCAAAATGAAGGTCTGGGTCTTGTGACTCTCACAATATAAAGCTCTTCACTGTAGGATTTATAGTTTTTAAAATACGACCGTTTGAAGATGGCAACCGCCAAAATACTCTGACCTGTGCAAGGCTGCAGCAGCAAGTGATGTCATAGACAAAGCCTTTTCTACACCTGCTAATATTTTTATAAATGTATGTTTTAATGTAACTGTGCAACAACATTGCAATTAAATGTGCTATATAAATGATAACAGTTACTCCGCTCATTCCAGTTGTAGACTACTGGTGGAGGCAAGAACACTTCACACAATTTCTCCAGAAATTTTAGCTTTTCTAGTTATTATTATTATTATTATAGCCAAATTTGCCACCCTAACTCCTCCCACAGTTTTTATACTACATAGACAGAAATATACCAAAACGTGCAGATTGTTCCCGATCGGATTGCTATTACTTTGTGGAATGTTTCGCCGAATGGTTCTCGGAATATCGTCGTTCTTGTGGCGAAATTTGTCCCATAGGAATGAATGGCAAAGCTAGAGTGGGAGCTGGCAAAAGCTGAAAAATCAGGACATGATTTCTAAACTGCCACCACTCCCTCATTTTCAGGCCCACCTACAAAAATCTTATATCAAAACGTTCAGCTATCCTTGCTGCCACTAAAAATGTCCACAGCTAAGCCATAGTCCTGGTAGTTTTCACAATATGACCATTTGTTTGCAACTCACGCAGTCCATTGACATTCATTGAAACTCCACTCTGCAAAGCTCACATTTGAAGGGCAATTTCTAAACTGCGACTGTGCCTTCATTGTTAATATCTCAGAGACATTCTATACATCAAAATGTAGGGCTGGGTCTTGTGATTCTCACAATATAAAGCTCTTCACTGTAGGATTTATAGTTTTTAATATACGACCGTTTGAAGATGGCAACCGCAAAAATACTCTGACATGTGCAAGGCTGCAGCAACAAGTGATGTCATAGACAGGGCCTTTTGCACCTGCTAATGTTTTTATAACTGTATGTTTTAATGTAACTGTGAAGCACTTTGGGCCACAACGTTGCAATTAAATGTGCTATATAAATGATAACAGTTACTCCGCCCACTCCAGTTGTAGACTACTGGTGGAGGCAAGAACACTTCACACAATTTCCCCAGAAATTGTAGCTTTTCTAGTTATTCTTATTATAGCCAAATTTGCCACCCTAACTCCTCCCACAGTTTTTACACTACATAGACGAAAATTTACCAAAACGTGCAGATTGTTCCCGATCGGATTGCTATTACTTTGTGGAACGTTTCGCGGAATGGTTCACGGAATATCGTCGTTCTTGTGGCGAAATTTGTCCCATAGGAATGAATGGCAAAGCTAGAGTGGGAGCTGGCAAAAGCTGAAAAAGCAGGACATGATTTCTAAACTGCCACCACTCCCTCATTTTCAGGCCCACACAAAACTACACAAATCTTATATCAAAACGTTGAGCTATCCCTGCTGCCACTAAAAATGTCCACAGCTAAGCCATAGTCCTTATAGTTTTCACAATATGACCATTTGTTTGCAACTCAAGCAGTCCATTGACATTCATTGAAACTCCACTCTGCAAAGCTCACATTTGAAGGACAATTTCTAAACTGCAACTGTGCCTTCATTGTTAATATCTCAGAGACATACTATACATCAAAATGTAGGTCTGGGTCTTGTGATTTTCACAATATAAAGCTCTTCACTGTAGGATTTAGAATACGACCGTTTGAAGATGGCAACCGCAAAAATACTGTGCCAGGCTGCAGCAGCAAGTGATGTCATAGACAGGGCCTTTTGCACCTGCTAATGTTTTTATAACTGTATGGTTTAATGTAACTGTGAAGCACTTTGGGCAACAATGTTGCAATTAAATGTGCTATATAAATAAATAATAACAGTTACTCCGCCCACTCCAGTTGTAGACTATTGGTGGAGGCAAGAACACTTCACACAATTTCCCCAGAAATTGTAGCTTTTCTAGTTGATTATGCTCTTTAAATTTCACCAGAAATTAAAGTAATCCATATTAACAGATGATCACATGTAAAGACTTAATTAGAAGACACTATTCAGATCTGTATTGGGGTGTGCCTTGGCACATACCTATGCATATTAGTGCCAATTTTACCACATGACAGGAGGCTTCAGATTTGCATATCTTTCTTTACTGAAAACTCCAGCAGCATAGAAACAGTAACAACCAATCAGATAAAAGATATGCTGCCCATAAAAGGGCCTGTCTATGACATCACTTCCCCTTTCTTTGCTGCTCCAGCCATCAACAGGTCAGAGTAATTTTACCTACTGCTTACCTTTCTGTTTTTCTTGCTCTATGATTGTGTACTGAATTATATTTGAGTTATCCTAACCCAGACTACCTGTACCTGTCCCCCTCACTGTCTCTAAATATCCCTGTGTCACTGCTTCTGATATAATTTTACAGTTTTTCCGGCGATCCGCGGGCGGTGCAGCTGTCCGTGCCACGCGGACCTGCCTCTACCTCACACACAGGGGCTGGTGGGGACGGGTGGAGGGTAGCCGGGGTTCTTGTTGTTTAGCTTTGCCGCCGTGTTTGTTGTATCTCGCTCGCGGCGAGCGGGAACCTCTTCCCCGCGCGGCCAGCGGCCATCTTGGATCCCCGCGGCGGCCGTCTCTCCTTCACACGGCTCTACAGGTCGGGATACAACTCAGATCATGGAGGATGCACAAAATAGCACAGATTTTCAAGCCATGATCAATGCCGCCGTGGCGGCTTCTGTGGAGAAGGCCCTCTTGAGAGCCCTACCCCACAGTCAAGGCAACACTAGCCCTCCAGAACGCATGGAAGTGTCGGGCTCAGAGGTGTCTAAGGCCAAAAGGCACAGAAAGGCTTCGAGCCCCCCTCCGCCAAGGCGAAGGGCAAGATGCCCGTCAAACGGATTAAGAACACGGACCGACGGCCCGCACTCTTTGCACACCAATCCTCGGACGAGACCTATGGCCCACGCCCCCTAGAAGTGGTGGACGAGTGGCACGGGGACGGCTCACCCTCGGACGATGAGGAGTGGCAGGACCTACTGCCTACCTCTTCAGCTTACATCAAGGAGACCTTCCTAGGCAAGGAAGCCGATGACGACCGCCACACCGTTTTTTTTGTTTTTGGACGACCAGGGGATGATATTATTCGACCCGCGCACCATCCGACACCCAAGTTCCTCTGAATGGACGCTGCCAGATCATCTGGCAAAATTCATCCACTACTAGCTGCGCAAGCCATTGGAAAAGGAGGTACGGGTGCGCCTCCGGGCCGAATGCCCCAGACCGCTGATCCCCGATAAAGTGGCACTAACGCCAGAATTTGATGACACGATGGTGGTTTTCATGTCACGCACGGACAGAGACCCACGCAAAGGGGTAGAGAAGGGCATGAAAGCGGCACAGGACAAAGTGCTGGATCTGCTCTGCCCCATCGCTAAGATGCTGTATTTCGCTGACCTAGCCCTCAGCCAAGACTCACAACTGGACCGTCACGTCATACGCGAATGGGCCCAATGCGCAATATGCCTACTGGGCAACGCTAACGCCGCGATTTGCGTCGAGAGACGCAGATCGGTGCTGATACGGATCGATAGCAAGCTCCTGGAACTAGGGGCCAAGGAATTTGGACCGAAGGCCAAAGGCCTACTATTTGGTGATGCCTTCATCGCAGAACTCAAAAGACATGTGAACCTTTTCACGACCTTAAACAGAGCTCAAACCTCCCTCAAGCAGGTGTTGCACACTCCACCCACAAGAGGTGTTTTTGGAAGGGCTGGTCGACAGCGGAACCGTGCTGCCAGCCGATTTTGGACCTCAGGTTCCAGATCATACCCGCAAACCTCGAATTTCTTCCCGTCATCATCACAAAGGCCCTCAACATTCCAAGGAGCCGGGAGGACCAGAGGTTTCAGAGGCCGTGGACGCGGCCGCTTCAATAATGGTGAGTCCATCTGTACAGACCAATGTCCCAAAGTTTATTGCAGGCAACCTTTTTTCTTCCAGAACTGGGAGCGGATTACCAAGGACGCCTGGGTCCTCCAGACGGTACGCGGCTTCGTAATAGACTTTGCCACGCAACCCGTCTAGACCACTCCCCCCCCCGATCCACATGTCGTCAGAACAAAACAGACTGGTGGACGAAGAGATCCACGCACTCTTCGAGAAGGGCGCGATTCAATACGCGCCAGACGGGGGAGGCTTTATAAGCAATATCTTCTTGGTCAAAAAAAAGACGGGCGAGTATCGGCCGGTTATCAATCTCCGACAGCTAAACTCTTTCGTGATCTACAGACACTTCAAGATGGAAGGAATCCATCTTCTACAAGACCTTCTCGTCAAGAACGACTGGTTTACAGGCCTGGACCTCAAGGACGCGTATCTCACGGTCCCCGTGGACAGACGCTACCATCGATTCCTCCGTTTCAGATGGAGAGGACGGGTATTCCAATTTACATGCCTGCCGTTCGGTCTCAGCTCGGCCCCGTGGTGCTTCACGAAGCTGTTGAGACCAGTGATGGCTCGCCTCCGTACAAAGGGCATACGGTGTCTCGTATACTTGGACGATTTGCTGATGTTTTGCGAATCCGCGTCCAGGCTACGATCGCAGACGAGATTTGTAGTTCACTTGCTGGAATCTCTGGGATTCGTGGTGAACAGACAGAAGTCGTCTCTCTCTCCATCCCAGTCGGTACAATTCCTGGGCTTCGACATCGATTCGAGGGAATGCGTACTGCGCCTCCCCTCGAAAAAGATTGCCTCGATAAGGAAGGAAATCAGACGAGTCTTGAGGATGGACTCGATACCGCTCAGGATGCTCGCTCGGATTGTGGGACTCCTATCCTCATCCATACAAGCGATATTCCCGGGCCCTCTACACTACAGGGCCATGCAACGGCTGAAAGCGGGATATCTGCGTACTGGACATTCCTACGACCACTGGATTCCACTCACTCAGGAGGTGAGATCGGAACTGCGATGGTGGTTGCTACACATACAAGCCTGGAACGGCAAGGCGATCTTCGGCCCCTCCCCGGACTTCATCGTGGAATCGGACGCCAGTTTGTGGGGATGGGGAGCTCACTGCTCGGAGGCCTCCATGGGGGGCCCATGGCAGGGAGAGGAGACCGACCTACACATCAACTGCCTGGAGTTGATTGCGGGTTCCTTCGCCATCCGCAGCCTGGCCAAGGACAAGTCGAATTGCTGTATCCTACTCCGTATGGACAACGTCTCGGCGGTACAATACATCAACCGCCTGGGCGGAGCGAGGTCCAAAGACCTGGCCGAAGCCACGAAGGACATGTACAGTTTCTGTCTACGGAGGAACATCACAATACAGGCGGAATACCTCCCAGGAGTCTCCAACCTGACGGCGAACTGGTTCTCCCGACACTGGAGAGACACCAGCGATTGGAAACTCAACAGGGAGATATTTCAGACACTACGACAGTGGATGGGCCCGGCTATCAATAGATTTGTTCGCCTCAAGGACCAACCACCAACTGCGAAGATACTACAGCTGGCTTCCAGACCCGATGGGCAAAGCGGCGGACGCTTTCCTTCAGGACTGGCCCTCTCACGGGGCCTACGCCTTCCCTCCGTTCTCTATGATCCCACGGTACACACGCACCCACAGGATATCGCTCCTGCTCATAACGCCTCTCTGGCAGAGTCAACCGTGGTTCCCGGATCTCCTGGAGATGTCCCACGACCATCCCATTCTGCTTCCAACCTTTCCACTCCTCCTGTCGGGACCTCGAGGGGAACCTCACCCCCTCGTCCTGGAAGGACAACTGGAACTGGTGGCCTGGACGATTTCAGGGGCTCCTAGTCAGTCCACGGCCTATCGCAATCTACTAAAGCTCTCCTGTGGGACTCATGGGCTCCGGGCACCAGGAGATGTTACATCTCCGCCTGGTCAGCCTGGAGTGATTGGTGCATGGAAAGGGATTCCGATCCCTTTACTGCCCCTGTCCCACTGATACTCAATTACCTTGCTCATCTTTTCTTGACGGGTCGATCGTATAGATCCCTTAACGTGATCAGATCGGCCATTTCAGCAGCGCATATCCCAGTACAAGGCAGGCCGGTGGGTCAAGACCCGCTGGTATGTCGTCTACTGCGGGGTGCCAGACTTACGAGACCCCCAGCACCCAAATACTCCAGCCTCTGGCAAGTGAATGGAGTGCTGGATTTCCTTCGGGGCTGGCCGGACAACCCTTTTCTATCGCTGAAGCAGCTCTCAGCCAAACTGGCCCTTTTGTTATGCCTCGTCTCTTTCCGACGAGTGTCAGACATTAGGGCTTTTGACGTGGACGGTTTCTCTCTCACTCCAGAGGGAGTCACCTTTTCCATTGCAAGACGGACTAAATCAGATTCGTCCTCTGTGTCTTATCCATATTTCGAATCAGACTCCAAACTGTGCGTCGTCAAGACACGTATGAGATATATAGAAATCACAGCCACCCTCCGGCACTCCTCGACGGGCCAGCTGCTGATTTCCTATGTAAGACCTCACGGCCCAGTGTCTGCGACGACCCTGGCCAGATGGGTTCGCTGGTTACTACAGCTGGCAGGAATCGAGTCTAGCTTTGGAGCGCATTCGGTCAGAGGGGCGGCAGCATCCCAAGCATTCTTGGCAGGCGCCTCCCTAGCCGACATTATGCGTTGTGCAGACTGGTCTCGGGAAAGTACGTTTCGGACTTTCTATTTCCACCAAATTTCGCATGCTTCCTTCACACTAGTTAGGCCCAAGCTTTAAAAATGCAAATATGAAGCCTCCTGTCATGTGGTAAAATTGAAGATTATATTAGCTTTAGTGTACTAATAATCTTAATTTTAGTAATGACAGGAGGCGAATATTTCCCGCCCTATAGAATTCCCCCCCAGGTTTATTTCGGGTTATACAGAACTGTGTATTAGTGCTCAGGTAAGCATGCAGGCTCTTGTTGTATAGGTTTTTTCTGATTGGGTACGTTGTTTATCATCATGTATGGATTGTATAGTTTATCTGTTGCCTTAATCTTGGTTGTGGTTTGTCATGCTCTCTCATGTTATGTTTGAAGTCTTATGTTTAGCTATAGATTTCGCATCTTAATATCCATTAGTGTTCAGGTTTTTAATGTTTATGATATGCGGACATATTGCCACGCCAGAAACCTTTCACCTTTTTCTTTCAGCGTGAACATCTCTTCTGCGGGACGAAGACTCGTCTTCCAAAACGTCACACCAGGGACCTACCAAAAGTTTATTTTCCTAATATGTTGTTAAAATTGTTAATTTGAATTGGTTATGTTTTGACTGTTAATTATTTTCGCCTCAAAGAAAGAGGAAGTGATGTCATACACAGGCCCTTTTATGGGCACCATATCTTTTCTCTGATTGGTTGTTACTGTTTCTATGCTGCTCGAGTTTTCAGTAAAGAAAGATATGCAAATATTTGCCTCCTGTCATTACTAAAATTAAGATAATTAGTACACTAAAGCTAATAAAATCTTCAATTACTACATACTATTTAACAAAGAAACATGGTTCATTTTTAACTTTTGCCTGCTTTGTCACCCAGAATAACCCAACTAGAGAGATTTCATCAAAATGTAGTCTCTATAAGCCTCTTAAGCATTACATTCTTAGTCTGTATTTGCATTCCTCTTAGAGAATTACCAGATGGAGGATTTTAAAACATGCTTAGTCTTTAAATGTTTCTTTAAAAGGAATTTACACTACATATATACACATGTCACATATGATGCCTGTGTCATGTATTCTGCATTCTTCTACATCAGCCATAGCAGGCTTCTATTTTTGAGGAAGCAAAACCTATTACCCATAAGAAAACATCGATGTAGGTAACTAAAATGGAAACCACTTTCCTGTCAAACGCAATGTGTCAACGAATGCAAAAAACATTAACACAATACAACTTTGCAAAAAATGGAGGCCTCACACTTAAAGGTTTAGGAAGTAGCCACCACTCTGGAAGGATCGGCAGCAATTCAGTTAGGCAATGGCATTTGCTCCCTACAAAAGTAACCGAAGATGAATGAATTTCACTGTAAACTAAAAGAAAAGGGGAGTGTCTGTAGCAGAACGGCCCCAGGAAGAATGTCTTATTTTAGTCACCACAATTCTGTAAGTCAACATGGGTCCCTGAGATGGAGCATTTGGAGTGAAGGGAGGGCCAGTGCTCCACTCCACAGTTTACACACAGCACAGCAGGTGAGGAATCCAGTCCAGGAGTTCTGGCTCACCCAGGTAGTTCATCACCTGTTCGCAAAGAACAGCACAAGACTGCTATATACTTGCTCTGTCAGGTATTCAGGGAGAAGGACAAGCAGTGAGTGAGAATGCATTTTTTCTCCAAAAACAGCCTGCTGAGAAAAAGCCAAGTTAGAGAAAAATAAATGCTTCGTTGTATATGTTTTGTTGGCAGTGGGTAAGCCGCCAACTGTAGTTAGTTGCAAATGTCAGCTATTGTTCAAAAGAGCAAGGCTTTTCTTTTTGTTTATTTTATTTAAAATAGTTTGTTTGCCAGACCTATTAATAAAAGGACTGACTTCTAAAGAAATACAAACGTGTGTGGTATTTAAAACCTTATTACAGTGTTATATGGTCCTAGGTCACTACACACACAACTATATATATGTGTAAGCATTACTGATAGAGGTCTGCAGTGAGGTCAGACAGAAGCTTTGTATATAGCAAAGGTTAAAGGACCACTATAGGTACCCAGATCACTCCAGCTCAATGAAGTGGTCTGGGTGCCAGGTCCCTCTAGTTTTAACCCTGCAGCTGTAAACATAGCAGTTTCAGAGAAACTAAATGGGTTAATGCAGTCTCTAGTGGCTGTCTCGCTGACAGCCGCTAGAGGCGTTTCCGCAATTCTCACTGTGAAAATCACAGTGAGAAGACGCTGGACGTTCATTGGAAAGCATTGAGTAATGCTTTAACCCCTTAAGGACCAAACTTCTGGAATAAAAGGGAATCATGACATGTCACACATGTCATGTGTCCTTAAGGGGTTAATGCTTTCGCGAGTTTGTTTTCCTGGCACTATGGTGCTCCTTTAACTTTCACCAATACAGAATAATGTGTAAGTAAAAAAAAAAAAATCACTCATCCAATACAAATGAACAACAGCTTCCTCTCAGGATACTCCAGACAGTATCCTATGCATCAAATGTCACCAAACAGAATACAGAGGATGCAGCTGATAACCTACAGCAAAGTAAAATATAATGATGTAATACAGTTTGAAATTGGTTACCATGCGCTAAATTCAATTGCACTTACCAAATGGAGACTTGAAAATATCCTTAGGGTGCTGTGAACGCTGTGAACACGAGTATGAGTTTAACTTTTTTTTTTCTGGTTGATCGAAATATATATAAATTTTTAGTATAGTAATAGCAAGCTCAGTAAAGTTCGTATATTCAATTACAGCTGCACCAAGTGGTTTTCAGCCAGGGATCCCCACACCTGTCTCTCCACTTTATGGGTTTTAACAAACTGTTTTACTTTTATAAAGATGTTGAGCTCTTTATACTTTATATACAGTTAGAGCCAAGGCTTGTGCTCGTGAGTTTTCTCTGGGCATTGAAACAAATAAAACAGGAGATTTTTAATAGCATTAAAGATCTTCAAAAAAACATGAAAAAAGAAAATGTTCTCATGTTCCAGATATAAAAACCTGGAACAAAAATAACATATTTGTAAAAAAAACACTTCCTCTAACAAATCAGCTTAAATTATCCAATAACCAGAGAAATACACCCTGTTCCAAATTATTATGCAAATTCTATTTAAGTGTCACAAAGATTAAATATTTTGTTTTTCAGTTTAACTCATGGATGGCATTGTGTCTCAGGGCTCTTTTGATCACTGAAAACAATCTCGGACACCTGTGATAATTAGATTGCCAGGTTAGCCCAATTTAAGGAAAAACTACTAAAGGAGGGTGTTCCACATTATTAAGCAGAGCACCATTTTCATGCAATATGGGGAAGAAAAAGGATCTCTCTCCTGCCGAAAAGAGGGAAATAGTTCAATGCTTTGGACGAGGTATGAAAACATTAGATATTTCACAAAAACTTAAGCGTGATCATCACAAGAGATTTGTGGCTGATTCAGAGCACAGACTGGTTCGTGCAGATAAAGGCACATTGAGGAAGATTTCTGCCAGATCCATGCATCGGATCAAGAGAGCAGCTGCTAAAATACCATTACATAGCAGCAAACAGATATTGGAAGCTGCTGGTGCCTCTGGAGTCCCACGGACATCAAGATGTAGAGTCCTCCAGAGTCTTGCAACTGTGCATACACGGCCACCACTAACCAATGCTCACAAGCAGAAACGGCTGCATTGGGCAGAAAAAGACACGAAGACTAATTTTCAAACAGTTCTGTTCACTGATGAGTGCCATGCAACCCTGCATGGTCCAGATGGATTGAGTAGTGGATGGTTGGTGGACGGCCACCCTGTTCCAACTAGGCTGCGACGTCAGCAAGGCGGTGGTGGAGTCATGTTTTGGGCCGGAATCATGGGAAGAGAGCTGGTCAGCCCCTTCCTGGTTCCTGAAGGTGTAAAGATGACCTCTGCAAAGTATGTGGAATTTCTGACTGACCACTTTCTTCCCTGGTACAGAAGGAAGAACTATGCTTTCCATAATAAAATCATCTTCATGCATGACAATGCACCATACCTCTGCATCAATGGCTGCTATGGGGATAAAAGGAGAGAAAGTCATGGTGTGGCCTCCATCCTCCCCTGACCTCAATCCTATTGAGAACCTTTGGCGCATCCTCAAGCAAAAGATCTATGAGGGTGGGAGGCAGCTTACATCCAAACAACAGCTCTGGGAGGCTATTCTGACATCTTGCAAACAAATTCAAGCAGAAAATGTCCAAACACTCAGAAGTTCACTGGATGCAAGACTTGTGAAGCTGCTATCAAATAATGGGTCCTATGTTAAAATGTAACGTGACCTGTTAAAATGTTTAAAAAGTTAAAATGTTGTTATAAGTTTGATTGAAATAGCTTTTGATTTCAGTAAATATGCTGCAAACACAACAATTGACAATTTTCAGTTCTTTACAGCCTATAAAGTGTTTTGAAACTTACTGTGTGTAATAATTTGGAACAGTGCATTATAAGTTTATGTTTAAAAAAAAAATACTGTTATCATTAGGAGGTTTGTTCAATAAAATTTGAATTGTACTCTTAATAGTTGATAACATGAGAATTATGCTGACTGTTATTTACATCAATAATTTGGAACAGGGTGTACTGCCAGACATAAGCTTTGGGCTCTAGTTAATTCAATGGGACTTAGCTGATGATTCAGTTACATGCTGCTGTTTTTTGCTGAAACCTTTTGAGCCGTGTAGGCTTCCTTACTATCCACTAAAGATAGAACCTTTCTGTATATTGTAATCCTGGCTACAAATCACAATTCAAGCGTGGAACGCATGATGGCTGCAGATTGCAATGCACACGTCATACAGACGCGATTACCGGAAGTGACACATCGGAAATGACGTCACACTAACAAGGAACACCCGACAAAATTTTATTATGGATGTGGCGGAACCAACCTCGCCACTGTGAACTGGAGAAGCCTGGTTGCTAGCCTCCTGCCCTGCGACTATGGCCCTGGGGTGTATTAACCCTGTAAGAAGTGTATTTGGGCATTATGGACTTCTGTTATGCTGTTTCTGGCCCTTTAACTGTTTTGTGCAAAGGATTGGTACTTCGATACGTTAATCCAGTTGAACGCGGTGACCTGTACCTTCCCCTACCCTCTGGAGGAGTCTACGGTGGTTATGGTGTCTGCTGCAGTGCTTGGAGTCCTCAGGAAGCGCTAGGAGCATCTTTCAATGGAGGTACCCAGTCGGGGTGCCAGGCGATCCGTTACAATGGACAAGCCAAAACAGCTGAATATCGCGGGAAACACTCACATGCAGGGATGTGTCTACCACGAGGCAAACAAGGCATTTGCATTGGGTGGCAATGCCCAGGCAAATACCTTGTTTGCCTCGTTTTATGGGAGCCCAAGAGCTGGCCAGCTGGCCACCTTTGGGCTCCCCCGGGACAGGCGGACAGTTGTTTCCCGGGAGGGCGGCGAGGGAGCACTTTCCCCTGAACTCTCTCTGCTAACATCATATTCCGGCTCCCAGCATCACTCAGGGGCGAGCTAAGGGGAAAGTGCTCCCTCGCCGCCCGCCCGCCTGCACGTCACTGCTTCCTGCCCAGCAGCCCCACTGGATCCCAGGTGAAAAATCCACCCAGCTATCCCAAACAAAGGGAGGCTGGGTGGATTTAAATTTTAAACAATTATAATAATAATTGTGAGTGTGGGGAAATGTGTGTGAGTGTGTGTCAGTGAATTTGAGTGATTGTGTTTCACTGAATGTGTGTGTGTCTGTCTATCATTGAGTGTGTGTATCTGAATGATTGTATGCGTCTGTCAGTGAGTGTATGCGTCTGTCAGCAAGTATGCGTCTGTCAGCATGTGTCTAAATGATTGTATGTGTGTCAAATCAGTGAGTGTATGTGTGTCAGTGTATCTGAGAGTGTGTGCTGGTCCGTGAGTGTGTGTCAGTCAAAATGTGTGTAAGTTAACAGGAAGGGGCAGGTACATTTAAAGTAAGGGGTGCCTGAGATCTGTCATGCCTAGGGCAGCACCATATTAAAATACACCACTGCCCACAGGACCTCTCAGGAGGCAGACAGGCAAGCAGACTGATTAGTCGGGCTCTCGATCCATGCCCGCCGGTCCGATACCAAGAGGCCTGTAGGCCGCCGGGCCCTCCATCAGTCTGCCTGAGAGAGTGCCCACAGTGTGCCAATTGTATGCCTCTAAAGCTGATTGCCATGGTGTGCCAGTTGTATCTTTTAAAACGGATTGCCATGGTGTGCCAATTTTATGCATCTAAGATTGTTTACTATGGTGTGCCAATTGTATGCCTCTAAAGCGGATTGCCCTGCTGTGCCAATTGTATGCATCTAAAGCTGGTTGCCATGGTGTGCCAATTTTATGCACCTACTTTTGCCATGATATGACAAGTTTATACATCTAAATCTGATTGCCATGGTGTGCTAGTTATATGCTTCTAAAACGGATTGCCATGGTGTGCCAATTGTATGCATCTAAAGCGGATTGCCATGGTGTGCCAATTTTATGCATCTAAGATTGTTTACTATGGTGTGCCAATTGTATGCCTCTAAAGCGGATTGCCCTGCTGTGCCAATTGTATGCATCTAAAGCTGGTTGCCATGGTGTGCCAATTTTATGCACCTACTTTTGCCATGATATGACAAGTTTATGCATCTAAATCTGATTGCCATAGTGTGCTAGTTATATGCTTCTAAAACGGATTGCCATGGTGTGCCAATTGTATGCATCTAAAGCTGATTGCCCTGCTGTGCCAATTGTATGCATCTAAAGCTGGTTGCCATGGTGTGCCAATTTTATGCACCTACTTTTGCCATGATATGACAAGTTTATGCATCTAAATCTGATTGCCATGGTGTGCTAGTTATATGCTTCTAAAACGGATTGCCATGGTGTGCCAATTGTATGCATTTAAAGCTGATTGCCATGGTGTGCCAATTGTATGCATTTAAAGCTGATTGCCATGGTGTGCCAATTGTATGTCTCTAAAACGGATTGCCATGGTGTTCATTTTTAAAATATGCATTAAAAGCAAGTGGTTCTCAAAAAATTACAGTTTTCAAAAGTGGGTCTCGGCCCATAAAAGTTTGGAAAGCCCTTCTCTAATAAATCTTCATCTTTCGGACCACAGTTGTAAAAACTGTTTCAGACAGACAACCTTTATAAAGGCAAGTCCTTCTACCTTTTATCAACCCATATATTTCTCTAGGTTTTACCCAATGCCTTTTTTCTTTCACATTGTATATTGTATAACCCCTAGCTATATCAATACCTTAGCCGTTTACACTAGAAACATAACGGCAGATAAGAACCATTCGGCCCACCTAGCCTGCCCAATATTTTGAAATACTTTCATTAATCCCTGGCCTTATCTTAAGTCTAGGATAGCCTTATGCCTATCACACACATGCTTAAACTCCTTTACTGTGTTAACCTCTACCACTTCAGCTGGAAGGCTATTCCATACATCCACTACCCTCCCAGTAAAGTAATACTTCCTGATATTTTTAAACCTTTGTCCCTCTAATTTAAGACTATGTCCTCTGGTTGTTGAAGTTTTTCTTCTTTTAAATATAGTTTCCTCCTTTACTGTGTTGATTCCCTTTATGTATTTAAATGTGTTTTTTTTTTTGTTTTTTTTACCATATCCCCACTGGCTCGTCTTTCCTCCAAGCTATACAAGTCAGTTCCCCCAAGGGTGATCCCTTTTGATCTGTTTATATGCTTTTCCCTATAATTACCTGTGGTAATTTTAATTCACTTGTCTTTGTCAGCTTATTTTGGGTGACGCCCACTTTACTGTTATTGCCTCTTCATTGTGGGTAACCCCCTCTTTTGTCTGCATATATACAAGTGCCAAAGAGGCACACAGATCAGTGAACTTCACATTTGTTTTAGAGTAAACTGGTTAGTATGGTCATTACATCTCTAGTATCAAAATATCTAGATAATTGTATGATCTCTGTCGTTACCTGCCAGGTAGGGGTGTGGGGGGGGCAAGAGTGTATGAATATTCATCTTTTTTGCGTATTTGCATGGGTCGCAGAATGGAGATAGCAAAATCAGATGTTATAAGGGTGTCGCCCGGTGTAATGGTAGCATTTGTAGCGTGATTTAGGTGGTCGCTGTATCATAGGGTCATAGATATGTGAATATGTAACTAGGGCCTGTATATGTGCTGATCTTGCTTGTTTTGAAGAAATTTCAACCATGGAGGGTATGTGTATTTATGTACTACAGAGGCGTTCAGTTATTCCATTACACGTATGTTTTCCACTTTTTGAATCCGGTCTCGTATTGTGGGTGCTACTTGTTTTTACCAGAACAGTGGAATTAATAGATTGGCTGCTGTGAGTAGCAGTATAGTTAACTTGTGAATTGGTTTGCATCGTGGGGTTGTGATGAGGCCAAAGAGAATCACTTTGGGCTCTAGGTGAATTAGAATGGATGTAATGGATTGTATAATTTTTGCAAGTTTGGCCCAAAAGAAATGGATAATAGGGCATATCCACCAAATATGGGCTAGTGTGCCTCGTGGTTGTAGGCATCTCCAGCATGGTTCAGATGTAGTAGGTGAAGGTGGATGGTGGTTGGTTGGAGAGCTTGTGGAATGCGCAGTATGTCTCGAATTTCGATTGTTAACGAGCTTTGACTATCAGGTCTGGTTTAGATTTGAGGAAGTTGATAAGCTGGTTGAATCTAAATGTTTGCAGAGCGGATGGTGTGTCCGTATGTATGAGATCTTTGAGAGGAGTGAATCCCGATGTTTGGTGGATGGTTCCTTGTGTAAGTTTATGGGATGGGCAGAAAAAGTGGTAAGCCTCGGGTGACATGCCTGGTTTGAAGAATGGGTTCAGAGTCAATGGGTATAGTGGAAATTGATGTGCAGAAAGGAATGTTTGCATTCCCTGCCAGCATTTTAATGTCGGTACTATGATCGGGTGTGTGCTATGTTGGGGTAGTAAGGATGCTTTCCCCGAATTATGCCATGGTATGGATAGAGATTTGGAACATGGTCGCCTTGATGTGAACCCACTGTTTCATCGAGTTTGGGTTCAACCACTCACTCATAGATCCATGACAGGCAAGTTGCTTTTTTTATATATATATTTCTAGATCTGGTAATCCCAAATCTCCCACAGCCTTGGGTCTAGCTAGGATGTCATATGGTACTCTGGGGTGCTTAGAGAGTCCCTTAGTAGAGTCGGTAGATTTAGGCCATATAGCCAGGCTAAGGAGTGTGGGAGTATTACTCCTAGATATATTTGATGGCCTCAGAGGCCCTTGTGAAGGAAAACTGCTGTGTGAGGAGGTGTTGTTCATTGGGGTGTACATTGAGCGCCAGGATCTCGCTTTTAGTAAAGTTAACTTTAAAATTGGACAGTTCACTCTAGAGCCTGATTTTATCTAGAAGGTGAGGCATAGCGCTCAGTGGATCTGTGATTGCGAAGAGCAAGTCATCCGCAAATGCAGCTAGTTTGTGTTCTTCCTGTGCTGCTTCTATCCCTCGTATTTGGGGGTTCTCTCTTATGCCCTGGAGAAAGGTGTGACGGAACGCTGGCACGCTGACCGAGTACCTCCGCCAATCGATGCTCCTAGTGCTTGCCGAGGACTCCAACCGACACCATCAGCACTGCAGACCCCAATTTCAACGATGCAGCTGCGCCGGGGTCTCTTTCACCCACCCTGGTCCCAAGGCCAGGATCCAGCTTCCAGTGGGCAGGCCTCTCTTCTTCCAGAGAGCGTAGCAGGAACAAGAACAGCTTACCCTGGGGAGTATAGTGTGAATATAGCAATCCCCAAGAGTGTAGTTATCCCATCCCCCAAGTATGAGCCAAGGCTTCAAGAAAGGGTCAAGCAGGTCTCTTTATTAAGCACCTAGGGGCTTTCTTTTATGCAGGTTTTACACACATAGTACCACTTACATGGGTTTGTAGAACAGCCAATCAAACATGTACAATACAGTAAAACACTCCCATTCATTCCCACAAAATCCTCCCCTCTGCCTGTGATATAATTACTGTACACAATGGATTAATGTAATTCTCACTGGCAGGAAAAATATACTTTTTACACATTTACTATAACTTTAAAACTATGCATCCAATCTCCATAAAAACACACATATTATTACTCAGCATACTTCAAATACGAACACTCTCAAAATTCAGGCAATTCCTTCCAGGGATTAAAAAGTTAGCTGGAAGTCCTTTGTGACCGACCGCAAGCATGCTTTCCTGCCCAAAAGAGTTCCATAGATTTGGGCTGTGCAGTCGGTCAATTTAACTCAGAAAAATGACTAAGTCCCATTTGCATGCACGAACGGGGCACCGTTCGTGCAAATAGCTTAGTTTCACTGTGGAAACGGGACTTAGACGATGCGGCTGAAAACTAAGTGGAGGAGAACGTAAGGGTCAGCGGTGTCCGTGCCGTTTTGTAGCCGATTTTAGTTCCAGAGATTTGACTGCACACACCGCTGACCGCGTTCGCCTGAATAAAGATGGCTGCTGGCACGTGCTCGTCTGTACGAACGGAGGCCACCCAGCGGTCGGCAATTAACCTACAGCAACCCCTCAGCCTGGGAGTTAAATTAGTCGCACACTTCCACTTCTGTGTGGTCCGCCTGTGTAATACTTGGTTCAGTAAGCCCCATTTACCAAACCAAGTGGGGAGAAGCCATGAATAAAGTATTTTAAGGGTCTGGGGACACCGTCTTAAAGTGGCACTGTTCACAATAATCACAATGTGCCCACAGACTGTTTAAAGGGCCATACACCCCAGGGCCATAGTCACATGGCAGGAGGCTGGCAAATAGTCCTCTCCAGGCCCAAGTGGCGAAGGGCACTTTGTCACAAAAGGGTTCCATGATTAATACGAATAGCAGTGGGGAGAGAGGGTACCCCTGTCTTGTGCCATTTCTGATACGCACTGCATCAGATAGCCATTGATTTTGAGTTTGGCTGTTGGTTTTGAGTATATTGCCCTAAGCTATTTTATCCAATTTGGTCCAAACCCCATTGCCTGTAATGTAGTGAAAAGTATTGACCAGTCCACCCTGTTAAAAGCCTTCTTGTCAGGATTACTAGTTGATCCAGCACGCACAACTGTATCACACCTAGGACTAAGGGTAAAGTCTTACCAGACCTTAGAATGGCCGGACTTAAAGTACCAGAGAATATAGTCAGAATACTTGCCAAGGTCGGGGATACAGAATGAAACACAATGATAATGGAAAGCCAAAAGTCAAGGATACCAGAATACAGGGAAGTCAAAACGAAGCCAAAGACAATAACCAGAAATAAAGGCTCAGGAACACAATCTCGGACAACCACTAAGGGAAACCACGACAGGGCAATGAGGAAAAGGCAAAAGGAGTTTAACTAAGCTTCCTTCAGATCCGATTGGCCGTACTCTGCCATTGACCCCAGAACGTGCGTGCGCGTCCTTGACGTGACATCACACGCACGCCGACATAGTCAATACCGTGGACGGAGGTGGGGCTACAAATTGGTATAGATCCGCAGCGGCCGGGGTCCACCAGCATGCTGCAGGAGTCAGATACATTGACGCATGGTCGCTGAACGGATTTGTTAGGAAGGCAATTACTGCAGATACCGCAAGGTGAGGATGAATATGTTACACTTCTCTGCATCAATTGAAAGCAATAGGCTCTGTTCAGTCGATAGTTTTGATACATAAATTAGGTTGAGCAGTTTAGTGGTATTATTTTTCGCTTCTCTTCCAGGTATGAAACCTGCTTGATCAGGGTAGACCAGTGTCTGCTTCAGTGGGCATAAGCGATTGGCTAATATTTTAGTGAATAATTTGAAGAGATAGGGCGATAGCAGGATAGAGGTAAATACTTAAAATTATTTGGTTGTGAACACATCAGGTCCAGGACTTTTACCTCTGGGCAATTGTTTGATCGCTGCTTTATATTCATCAGGGGAGATAGGGTCATCTAGGACCAGCATAATAGTTGTAGAGTGTGTATGTTTAGTTATGATCTCTAGGTATTAGACAACGTTTTGGCATTATATAACAATTATTTTTTTTAAATTCTTTATTTTTGTTTGCAAAAGACTACAGGCGAGTTTTTATTGCCACAACAGCATTAACAATCAACACATTGTTATATAGTTTGAGACAGTAATATGGCAATTGTAGGTACTGCACATTTTTAAATTATGACATGAGAGAACTATTTAATAGACATGTGGTGTGAGTAGTACTTAAATCAGAGTGTGCAAACTAACATGTCTGCAGCTAAAGATGAATTGAAACCATAATGGTAGCATACTTTGAATTGGTAACAGACTTATCTCAACAGGCTAACTAATGGCATGCTGCCCCCAGGAGACTTCAAGCACGTTACTTGGTTAGATAGGGAGTAAGTGTGGAGGTGTAAGTGGGTAAGTGCCTAGTAGGTGAGTGGGTATCAGCCAGAAAATGGGCACTGGGACTTAGGCTGTATGTATGAGAAGCAGCCAGAGTTATGGGGAATAAACCCACAGTCACCCGATGCCAGCAGTTGGTAGATCAGAGTGCATGAATATACAGGAGCACTTCAGGCTCTGGTAACCAGGTGAGAGGCAGTAGATCTGATCAGAGACCGGGAGCAGGGCTCTCCTCTCCCCAGGCACACTATTCCAGATCATGTTCGTGTTAGACGTTTATCCCATCACGTTTTTCTATTGTTTTGTTGAGTAATGGACTTGTGATATCGCAGTTTAAAGAGAAAAAAAGAGAAAGCTCTTCAGTGAGATATGCCTCTTATAAACTATGCTTGTTTGTGATTGGTTCTCAGTTCTCATTACTTTTTCTTTACTGCTAAAGAAAGATTATGCAAAATACTCGCTTCCAGTCATTATTAAAATTAAGATTATTAGTACACTAAAGCCAAATAATCTTCAATTGTTCCCTAGTGCTGCAGATATATTAGATCTCTGCAGGCCGCTATGTGAATCATCTAGGGGGAAGTCGTAATTCATCTCATGAAAGACCTCAATCAGTTCAGACTGGACAGAAATCTTTCTATTAGAGCAGCATACCTACCAGGCCCATACAATCTGGTTACAGATGGAGTTTCCAGTCACTGGAGGGATGCAAGTGATTGGCAGCTAGATCCTTAACGATGTTACAACATTCATCTCCTATGAGGGCCCCTCACACTGAATCTATTTGCATCTCGGCTGAAACGTCAAACAGGTGCCTTCTTCAGCTGGTTGCCAGACCCTCTCTCCTTGGCAACCAATGCACTCCTTCAGCAGTGGCCATCAACAGTAGAATATGCTTTCCCTCTCTTCTCCATGATCCAATTTACATAGGCTGTGAATGTGTCTGGGCCTGGACTTTTGCCTAGGGGTAAGTTTTTCCCCACCATCTCAAAATCCTCTCTCAATAGATGCATTGAATGCTTGTAATGTGTTTCGTGGAATAGTTTGTTTTATACTTGTGGAGAGAAATTGGCATATGTCCTCTTGTGAGGGGGGTTCTTTACGCAGATTGTATAGATCAGAGTAAAAATCATAGAAGGCAGCTAAAATGTCACATAGTTAAGGGGAGGTGTCAAAATTTCACGTTTTAATTTTGCTAATAAGTGTGGTGTCTAACCGCTCTTCGTGATTATGTCAGTAGGCGGCCGCATTTTCCTCCTTGAGATTAATAGTTATGTTAGTCAACATCATTTCGCGCTTTGTTTGTGCAAATAAAAATTTGTTGCAGTTTGGTTGTCTTCTGTATTAACGGTTTCTAGTGGTCCAAGGTGTGTGCACTTTTGTGCTTCATTTCTTGGTTTCTAATGTCCGTCAAATGTGAGGTGGTTAGTTTATTCCGGTCTTTTTTTTTTTTTTTTTTGAGGCTTTGAGTTGGCCTCTTATAACACATTTGTGCGCTTCTCATAGGATCATTGGGGATACTGATGGATGCGTGTTTTCCGCAAAGTAATGTCCCAAGGACTTTGGTATTTGTGAAACGGTCTCTGGCTTATTAAGTAGCCTGTCCCTTAATTTCAGTTAAAATGAGGGAAGGGATTTGAATAAAAGGGGTGCATGGTCCATCCACGTAATTGACCCATATTTGCAAGAAGCAATTAGATGGAGGGACGAATGTGGTAAGAACAGCATGTCAAGTCTGGCGTAGGTTTTGGATGCATGTTAATAAAAGGAATTCCACACTACACTGGAGTTACAAACCTCACAATTATCCACCATGCATAGAATGATGGACGATATTGGTAATAGGAGAAGATGCAATAACCTTCGCATTAAGGGGCTTTCCGAACTCTATCAGGAAGATGCGGATTGGTTATTCGCCAGGCATCAAAAAGATGTGCCGCGTCTAAGAGGGAAGTGATCCTCTTTCTAGCTGTAGATTGGTATGTAGCGGTGCCTGAGCTAGTGTCCATGTCTGCATCTATTGATATGTTTAGATCACCCCCAATGAGAAGGATGCCTTCAGTGAATTGGTCTATGGTGTTAAGCCTGTTCCTAAAGGATGTCCCTAGTTTCCGATTGGGGAGGTAAAAGGTATGCAAAAGTGTGGTAGCTCTTTGGCCTTTAACCATCAATAACCGACCATTGGCAACAGATTTGTGCGCTTCATATACAAATGGTATCTGTGCTGTAATCAGTATGGCTACCCCTCATGCCTTAGCGGCGGCATAATTGCTAAAGTAACCAATAGGGAAGCGATGATTGTAGATTATGCTAGCTTTAGTGTACCTATAATCTTAATTTTATTAATGACAGGAGGCGAGTATTTGCTTAAGTCTCTCTTTACTAGAACTCCACAGCAGCACAGAAAACAACCAATCAGAAAAAAGTTAGGTACTATAAAACTCCCCTCCCCATGCATCATTTCCTCTTTCAAGCTGCGACAAAACAGAATAAAAGGCAGAGAACATCATGGGGAAGAAACGAAGTCCTAGGTACGATGAATATAACGATGTCCACCATCCAAGTGTAACCGTCAATCTAGATAGTGTTGATGGACTGTAAACTGAAACGAGAGAAAAACAGAATCGAACAGGTTGATTATCCAATGAAATGTACTCTGAATAAACATGTAGGTACCCAAAGTAGCAACCAAATTAACCTAATATGTAAATATCCCAACCCTACTTATGGAAAAAAACAGACATAAGGAACAAGCGACAGGTAGCAGAGACAACAAACAGAGTTGTATACTTACCTGATAATCTAAACCGTAACATTAAACAAGGGAGGGACAAGAATGGGTGGGAAATACTCGCCTCCTGTCATTAATAAAATTAAGATTATAGGTACACTAAAGCTAGCATAATCTACAATTTTATAACATGACAGGAGGCTTCGTATTTGCTGTTTCAACGCTCAGTTCACCAATCCAACGCTGTTTGTGTCGCTGGTAATTATTCCAGGAAATATCAGAGTAATCCTAATCGGACATTCCAAATACGATAAATGACAGCCGACGGGTCAAAGAAGATGTCAACCGACGAAGTATCTCAAATACGGAAAAAAGCACCCTCCGCCGGTAAATCCATTGTACGTGGTGTAGCAACCTGTTTCCTAGAAGTCGGTCCATGAGCTGGTAAGCTGACCTATTAGCTACCTTCCTGTAGTAGTATAACTTCGAAATCCGATCTAGGACTTAGGGTCGCGAGAAGAAAACTGACACCAAGTCACAACTCATGATCCGTAAGGCGGTTCCTCCGATCGTGCCAGGGCCATTCGGCGATGCGGCCTTGCAGGGAGATCTCCAATCTCCAGGAACGCACCGAAGACCACCACCAAAATCGCAATAGTAACCGAGGAGGAACTTTCGTACCTTCCTGTCCTACCCGGTGGGGTGTCTCAACCAAGCATAAATTCATAATGCAGGCGAGAGTGTGGCCAAACCAGCCGTATACTAAGTGATTCCAACATTCCAAACGGACTGTGTAAACTTCGGACGTCGTAGAGAAAAGGCTCCAAAGGACGTCCATTCAGGGTTCCGAACTGAACTTGAGTGGAGGAACGGTGGTCGACTATTCTGGGGATAGGGAATCCCGGAAATCTTCAAAGGAATGGGAAGTGCAAACAGGAACGCAGATTCCCATCCAGAAATGCCCCCGTCCAAGAGTGAAAGATGTCTGTGTAGGAGTCGGGGTATACCAGGTACCACCATAAGGTCTCGTAGGTCTCCTCGACGATAGTTGAAAAGTAGGGAAGCGCGAATCCAACAAAAACGGCTCCCGTGAGGAATAACTAGAGTATAGACGGGGTTCCTCCATCTCCGAACCCTGATCACCAGGATTCTTATTCGAGAAGCCGGGGCAGTCCTGCCAACTTATCCCAAGATCTGATGACCGTGAAGGTCAAGACAAACCGGGTTATCCGGTCTTACCATGTGAACATACGTACGATTTTTACCCTCAGAGCGGGTAATGGGCCCTCCTAATCCGGTTATCCGAGTTGGGCAGAGCCCGTTTGCTCCATGAAGGTCCCCGTATCTCCTGCCACTCAATTATGGGAGAAACTGCCTGAGCAGTTGTTCACAATGGACTGGATATCCAAAAACAGAAAGCAATCCTCTTTTTTTTTTTTTTTTTTTTGGTGCAGAATATTCCCAAAACCTGCACTCACATAATACCTGAGTTCCATCCGATAGCCGTACCATCTCCAGGAATGTGTATAAATAAGAGGGAGTCACCCCTCGTTATACCTCTGTGAGAATATCCCTCCATTACAGTAGATAGACTAGAGGAATCCAGTCTAAATATGGATATCTCGCATGACCAGGCAGTCCTCTATATCGAAATCAGGAGCACGGACGTCAGATCTACTGGAATGCAGGAGGGACGCCCCTCCATGTAGTCATCGACCTCTGGCACAGGTACAAGTCTGTGTGCTGAACAAATGGATGGCACCGTAGAGCGTCGAGTGTATGAGAGAGCCGCGCTCTCTACTAATGTGATCAAATAACGTGCCAACGTCCGGCTGATAGCCTGAGCGGGCCGCACCCGTAAATAACCAAACAGTAGAGTCTGCATCAGTGACCGTTCCTCTCTATGAAAATGTTTCCTCCAAACATGACCCCTGTATCCAGCTCAGTCTCTGGCTGAGGTTGAGGGAGGGCTGCGCCCTCCAATAACAAATCAGTGTCCGGTTCCGTATCTGAGAGGGTTCGCTCTCTGCTCCAGAAGATAAAATATTCTCGGATCGAAGAGATGGAGGGCCGCACCCTCCTGTGATCCAAGCTAGAGTCCCTAGAGACTCAGGGTGACCAACTATAGGGTACACCAAATACGAGTATCAGCATAAGGCTGAGGGAAATCTAAGGGAAAAACACTGGAAAAACTATCAACTGACCGTCCAGATCCCGTGCGCGCGCGCGGGGTCCAGGCGGACCGTTGGTAGTCTGGGGAAAGCTGGAGACGTTCTCCGCAATCCACGAGTACCCAGGAGGTCGAGTCCGGCCTCTCGACGACCCGAGCGAAAGGAAAAAGAAGTCACGAAAACAAAAAAGACAACAAAAGCGTAGATACGAGAAAAAACGCAAATTCTATCTCAGCTAGAAGGCAAAAAGGCAGGCCAGAAGGCAAGACAAGTAAGCCCCACTGAACAGGGCCAGGAGCTAACCTCGCGCAGGGATAACTACCGATAGCTATCCGGATACCGGGAGGCAGATACGAAGTTAGTTGATAAAGACAAGGACAAAACACTGCGTTCTCCTGTAGGTGTCTGAGTACCGGTCCTTGCCTTTGCAAAGTTCTCCTTGGAGATGTGCCGTCGCCGGATTGGCGCAATCCGCGGATGTGTGTCCGGGGTCTTCATAGGAAAAAACTTGCCCTTCAGGTCTGAGGTTTAGGGCCTTCACCCTACCTGTCATATCCAGATGGCCGTATATTGGTGTCCTCTTGGATAGTATGGCAATGGTGCCTGTCCGGACACCTGCCTATTTCCATGTCACTGGTGGGCACTGGTTTCTCCTCAGTGGTATTCCCCCAGGCCTGCGGCCAAAAGGGGATAGAGCAGGCCCAGCGGGCCAACTAATGGACACAGAGTAGTTGGCCAAGGAAATAGGCACCGACATAGTAGGCCATAGAAATAGGCACCGACATAGGAGGCCAATAATTGGGGCACCGGCATAGCAGGCCGTACTTATGGGCACAGAGGCCGTACTTATGGGCACAGACCTAGCAGGTCGTTCTTATGGGCACAGACATAGCAGGCCGTTCTTATGGGCACAGACATAGCAGGCCATTCTTATGGGCACAGACATAGTAGGCCGTTCTTATGGGCACAGACATAGTAGGCCGTTCTTATGGGCACAGACATAGTAGGCCGTTCTTATGGGTATAGACATAGCAGGCCATTCTCATGGGCACAGACATAGCAGGCCGTTCTTGTGGGCACAGACATAGCAGGCCATTCTTGTGGGGCACAGACATAGCAGGCCATTCTTGTGGGCACAGACATGGCAGGCCATTCTTATGGGCACAGACATAGCAGGCCAATCTTATGGGCACAGACAAAGCAGGCCAATCTTATGGGCACAGACAAAGCAGGCCAATCTTATGGGCACAGACAAAGCAGGCCAATCTTATGGGCACAGACAAAGCAGGCCAATCTTATGGGCACAGACATAGCAGGCCAATCAATGGGGCACAGACATAGCAGGCCAATCAATGGGCTGAGTGATACCAATATTATTAATAACATGCATTTATATACAGCGTCTTCCAATTCCGTAGCGCTTTACGGTTGGGTATCGAATGAGTAACGAGGACCTCTGAGTTCGGGTAGAGGTCCCCAAAATTGTAGATCCTCAGGGCATCTTGTGACATAGGGCCCTTAGGCAATCAACCCTTTAGGCAGCGTAATGCTGTCTGAGTAACTTGAACCGGGACTGGCAGTCCCTAAATGCCCAGCAGGCAAACAGCGGTATCCCAGCTGTATTGGTATAAGCGGAAGTTGTCACAGTGATTACCATGTCCCTGAAAGTAAGATACATAGAGCGATACTCACCTTAAACTGTGAATTGGTATGCACAAGCTCACACAGAACTGTTTGATGACTCAATCGTAAATATAGATAACATCATCATCATCTCTGAAAATATTGAATAGAATCAGTGTAGACTGGTCTTCCAGATCCAGGTCTGTTAACACTATATGTATGCCATGGGCAGTGAGTTCATACCAGAGTAGTCTCCTCAGAGACCCCATAGCTGGACCCGAAAGGCTATATACTGCGAGGCACACTAATCCAAGCTCACAATACCTGTAACTCACAGGAAACCGCGATATACACTGTCAGCAAAACTACAGTATCCTGAGATATACACAGCAGTCAAACTCACCGCAATATGTGATATACACTGTCCGCAAAAACACGCAGCAATCTGCGATATACACTGTCAGTAAAAAACACCCAGCAATCTGAGATATACACTGTCAGAAAACACCTAGTAATCTGACATACACTGACAGAAAAACATATAATAATCTCACATACCCAGTCAGAAAAACACACAGTAGTCACATATATACTGTCAGAAAACACTTAATAATCTCATATACCCAGTCAGAAAAACACACAGAAATCTCGTATACACAGTCAGAAAAACACCTAGCAACCTCATATACACAGTGAGAAAAACACATAATAATCTGATAAACATAATCAGAAAAACACACAGCTATCATATATACACTGTCAGAAAAACACATAGTAATCTGATATATATAGTCAAAAAAACACACAGCTATCTCATATACACTGTCAGACAAACACATAGTAATCTGATATACACTGTCAGACAAACACATAGTAATCTCACATACACTGATAGAAAAACGCATAGTAATCTCATATACACTGTGAGAAAAACGCATAGCAATCTCATATACACTGTGAGACAAATACGCAGCCAGAAAATAAGAACTGTCATAGAAAATCAGAAGTCTGACCTATAAAAAGCCCTAAAGCTCACAGCAAGCTGTGAGATCTACACTAAATAACTATAGTGATATATGTGGAAATGTGGAAAACCTGCTGAGACCCGCCGGGGAATCTCAGCAGGGCAACAAACGCAGAGATCCGACCGTGGAAGGAGGAGGGGCCGTGAGCAGGCACCCCTTTCTCCAGCCGGTCGGATCCACGAGGCTGAGGGAAAACCCGGCCGCGGCGAGGCGGCCACGTGCGTGAGCAGACCCGGTCGCGGGGTGCTCGCGTCTGACCGCGAGGAACCCCGGGCGCCGGCAGTCTCACACCAGAGCTCGGGGAGTCAGAGGAGGCAGACAAACGGCTAGTCTCCTGACACCCCGAGCAGAGCGCCCGCATCCCCACAGGGGAGGGAAACTAGTAGAATGGCGCCAGGGAGTGGAGAGGAGGGGAAAACAAACAACAGGGATCCCCAGGGGCTCCCCCGATACCACAAACATCCCCAATGACACAGGGGAAACGAGCAAAAAGAACATGCAGAAATCATGAAGCAGAAATAAAAGCAAAAACGGAAAATAATATAAAAACAATATGTATAATCAATAAAATATGGATTCAAAATAATTATATGACCAAAAAATGTACATAACATAGGTATAACTAAATGCTATAACATAAAAATATATATATGAAAATACAATATATATATATAAGCAAAACAACATGACTAAAATAACAAATATACACCCTAAATAAATCATAATAAACCCAAAGCCACCAACTAATATTAGCAGGAGGCAGAGGTACTCTGACCTGTACTGGTGCGGAGCAGCAAAGAAAGAGGAAATGATGCATGGGGAGGGGAGTTTTATAGTACCTAACTTTTTTCTGATTGGTTGTTTTCTGTGCTGCTGTGGAGTTCTAGTAAAGAGAGACTTAAGCAAATACGAAGCCTCCTGTCATGTTATAAAATTACGTAGGGTGGGTGCAGAGTCTGCCCTAAAGTGGGTTTCCTGGAGGAAAGTGACGTCTGCCTTTAATTTATCAAGAATGTTTAGTGCCAATGTGCGTCTTTCTGGCTGATTAAGACATTCAGGGTGACCACACGAAGGGTACCCATATCGACACAGTGAGTAGTGGGGGGGGAAATCAGGTCGTTCCCAGACGACTTCTAGTCCATGTAGTAAAATAAAATTGAACATAAAAACATTTATTTACAGATAAATCATTACGTGTATGGAAGTTTCATCCAGTACCCGCAGTGACCAACCCCGTTTGGAGTAGCACCCTCGGGGACCAGTACAAGTACAAGTGGATTTCGTCAAGGAGTAGCAGGGGAAGCAGCACCTGGTGCGGTCAGGGATCCTTTGTGTGGTTTGATTAGTTAAATGGGCTAATTAACAGTGTAATATGTACATATCGTTCGGTATAGACTTTAAATAAGGATACCTCATGAAAGTTTGTGGGATAACATGAGTTGGAGGATGGGAGTGGGCTATACATTCTAACTAGCTGACTTTTGGGTTAGATTTAAGTGTTGAACCTGGCAGAGTGAGGACTGAGGCAGGCTGATAAGCTGCTGGGGAGGGGATACACTTAGCTACCGCTGTAAGTTGGGGTGAATCAGACCCATCCCTTAGTTATCCAAATCTATTGTACATGTAATCCATGAAAGAGGGATGGGTAATAGAAACTGTGGGGGTAAAAAAGTATAAAAGTGAAAAGGACTGTTCTTAAAGGGGATTGCATATAGGGATGTGATCATGTCGGCGTGGTAGAGGTCCAATTAATCCCCAGCACAGCAGATTCAATCATAATTTAGGAACAGACAGTCCCAGTCCAGCCGGGCATTTAGTGTCGCTTAGGTGATCTCCACCCAGTGGGCATGTCACCTTCACTTTTTTTTTCCAGGTATACTTTGCCACCACTGGCACTATGGCAGGTGGGTTGACGTTGGAGCCGGTGTAAGGCTGTACCAGTCTTGGATCTGGACCTCTGGTAACTCCAAAGCTTGGATGAAAGTGGCTACATCTCATGTTTGCCAGAGTGGGTTTTGCTTCTGTGGATTATCAGTGTGAAAGGAAATCCCCAACTGCAGCGAATATTCCTGGCCCGGAGAAAGTCAGTGATCGGTCTTAAGGCCCTTCGTGCCTGCAGCGTGGTCTAAGACAGATCAGGGTAGACTTGTACAGTAGTGGTGGTGTGGTTTGTCAGAGGGCCCTCAATATTTCTTCTTCTTCTTTAATGATGTAAAAGTGGATTCGACAGATAACGTTTCGTGGCTGGTCTGAGGAGCGCCTGTTGGGCGCAGTGCTCTATGAGCCCTGTCAATCAAGATCGGATTGTCAGCAGGTGTATTTAAATTGAAGAGTTCTGTGAGTGTGGAAAGTACATCTTCCTGATAGTGTTCGGGAAGCCCCTTAATGCGAAGGTTATTGCACCTTCTCCTATTACCAATATCGTCCATCATTCTATGCATGGTGGATAATTGTGAGGTTTGTAACTCCAGTGTAGTGTGGAGTTGTTGGACGTGAGAGATCGCTTTCATTTTTCAAGGGTACTTACCCTGTCACCAACATGGCGGATGTCTGCACCTATGGCTTACAGTTTGCGTTTGAAAGGATACTTCAAGATTGTTGAGCATGGCTGCCAAGTCACCTTTTGAAGGTAAGTTTCAGACCACTTCCCTCAGGTCAGTATCTATGTGGAAAAGAGAGCTATCCAAACCCTCTGGGCTCGATGGGGCTGATCCGTCATGGGATGACTCTGGCGCCATGTTTGGGTCTACCGCGGCGACACGGTGATCCGCATTGTCACGGAGGAACTTAGGAGAGCCCCCAATTTCCCAGCCAGGTGTTTGTTGGAGGTTTGATGTGATGCCAGGGAGCGTTTGGGGTGTCCCATTTTGATTGAATAAGCCCGATGGTTACGGATCCACTTCAGCAGCTGGAGCTCTCTCAGAATGCTGCCATTAGATCCGCCCCCTCCAATTTACGGTTTTAGGTTTTGCATTTTTACCAATACATAGTCCTATGGCTAGTCTAGTTTTTTGAACACATGTTGATTTGAAAAAGTTTATTTAAACCACTTACACTGGAGCTAGCTCAGAGTTAGAGTGTCTTAAATTCCACATCAAAATGATATTAAGTTGTGTTTCTCCTGTCCTAGAGAGACCATACTTTTACAGTTTCTTTGTTTCTAGTGGAGCTACTGGTTTACATGGTTGGCTACTGCTGATCTGCTAACTCAAAGAAATAGAATGTGGGAGGAATCTGATTGCACTACATGTTGATATAAATTGGTTGATTTTATTTTTTTATCCACATTAACGGTTTCTTTGCTGCTTGGAGGTTTCAGTAAAGGATAAGCAAAAATCACTTTGTGTCTAATAAAATTTTGATTATTCAGTCACTGAGCTAGAATAATACCTAATTTAGCGCACAGCAACCAATTTCAAACTGTATTACATTATTATATTTTTACTTTTCCGTAATATTATCAGCTCCATCCTCTGTATTCTGTTTGGCAGACAAAAGCTTTTACTGCCCACACTGAACCTGGTTGTTTAGGCAGAAATTTAAGAGATTGGACAGACTAACTGATTTCTCTACGAAGTCCATGTCTTGGAGCTGGTGAATTACAATGGGAGGTGTGAGCCTGCAGAGTCTCTGGATCATTTGCTACAGGATATCATCCAGATTTATGATGAAGCTTATTCCTAAAGGAAAAAAAAAAAGGAAGGCCATTACCAATATCAGAAGTTTTTTGAAGCACAAAAGGTACCAAAAAAGGAGTAGGCAGATGGAGTGCCAAAGGTCAGTCTCCTAGAAACTGGAGGTATTAACTGTAGCCCCTGATGAACGGAAATCGTTAGATAGGCGTTCTTTACGTCCAGACGAGAGATGCCTTCCACATTTAAGTGGCAACGAAGGCAGAATCGGATAGTAGTCTCCATTTTGTTCTGGACCAAGAAGATGCTGGTGAGGAAACAGAGGGAGTCCAAAGCCCGTTGGATTACTATTTCTCTCGGAGATTGCAAAGTTCCTGTTAGTGCCTCTTGTCGCTGGCTGACCTGAAGCGGAGGAGAAAGCCAATGTTGACAGTTGTAGAAACAAAATGTGAAAGCCCAAGACCACCTGAAGGATCCATGGACCACTGAGAAAGGATAAAGGTTATCCTACCTGCAATAGGTACATAAGAAAAGGTGTGAACACCTACCTGTACCAGATCTTCTACAAGAGGCGATGGAATGGAACAATTCCCTAGTGAACCAATGGAAGTGCTGGAACCTGGAACCAGATGCCTGGAAGGATTCAGGAGATTAGGGCCTTTGCCCTTTAAAAGGTTGAACTGCTGGTAACTGGGACTCACCCACATAAACATCCTGAACGAAGTGTGATTTGACCACTAGTGGTTTCTCCTTGACAGGAGGCAAAATCTTCAGCTAAATAGCTGGCATAATCCGGTAGCGGCAGATCTTCTGGAAGGTCCACAGAATCGTGGAATTTGGACATTTATGCAGACCCCTTGCTTTTAACTGCAGGAGTGCTGATGTTTACATAGTGCCATCCCTCTCAGAGCAATAGGAGCCCTCAGGAAGAGCAGCAGAGGACTGCATAGCAGGGAATGCAGTCAATGCCTTTGGCAGAGAGTCCAGTATGCCCTCAGCCAGCCATAATTTTCAGCCCATCAGGGATAATAAATTCCTGCTCCTCCGAACGAGGCTATGCATGGTTGAAGTAGACAGCTTACTGGGAGAACAAGGTGGTGTGGGAAGACGGGATTGAGGCACGGGCCGATGCAATACATTATATGCACCCAAACAAAAGGGCCAAGGAACGTCACATGTAGCGAGGAAGAGCTAAAATAATTAACAACTCCCTGGAGCAGCATGGTGGGTAAGGGAAGCGGAGACACCAAAAACCTCAGCAGGGGAAGGGCAAAAAAAAATATATATATATCTCCTGTGGGATAAAAACACAAGTAGCAGAACGAGACAGGTAGAGTCAGCGAACCTCAAATGACCACAAAGAAATGGAGGCAGAGGGAAAAAAAAAAAAAAGTTAAAATCACAGAAGAATAATAGACTGTATCAAGGAGAAAAGAATCAAGATATGTAATTACAAAAAATTAATTATATATATATACACATGCAAAGAAGACATGCAAGGGCCTTTAGTCGGAGTTCATTAAAGAAAGTAATGCAAACTTAGTTATGATTCAGATGTTAAAAAAAACCACACACACGTCTGTAATTCAAGCATGAAGTATGTTTTAAAAGAATGGAGAAGTAGTAACCATTGGCAATTCTGAGGTTCTCACAGCCAACATCTTTTCAACGCGAACCTGGAACTCTTTATTATAAAGTTTCATTTCTCAATTTTGAGGATTTTACAGTAGGTAGTAAGCATTTACTATGAATATAACCCAATCCTCCACATTTGTCTTCTTAAAGTCCTTTTCTTAAAAGACAAATGTCCTTAGGTACATTAATTTGGATTCAGTTAATCAGAGCCATAGGTATTGCCGTGGCAGGCTATGCGAGCTTAAAGGACCACTCTAGTGCCAGGAAAACATACTCGTTTTCCTGGCACTAGAGTACCCTGAGGGTGCCCCCACCCTCAGGGACCCCCTCCCGCCGGGCTCTGGAGAGAGGAAGGGGTTAAACTTACCTCTTTTTCCAGCGCCGGGCGGGGAGCTTTCCTCCTCCTCTCCATCTTGATCGCGACGTCATCGGCTGAATGAGCATGCGCGGCAGGCGCCGCGCTCGCATTCAGCCGGTCGCATAGGAAAGCATTTACAATGCTTTCCTATGGACGCTTGCGTGCTCTCACTGTGATTTTCACAGTGAGAATCACGCAAGCGCCTCTAGCGGCTGTCAATGAGACAGCCACTAGAGGATTTGGAGGCTGGATTAACCCTCATTATAAACATAGCAGTTTCTCTGAAACTGCTATGTTTATTAAAAAAAAGGGTTAATCCTAGAGGTACCTGGCACCCAGACCACTTCATTAAGCTGAAGTCGTCTGGGTGCCTAGAGTGGTCCTTTAAGCGTTTTATTTTGGTAGAATGGCAGAGTTGATATTAGTCTTTGTTGCTTTATAAAAAAAAAAAAAAAAAAAAAAAAGTATATATGTATATATATATATATATGAAATCAGGTGGCTTCTTGTTAATGAGGAAGGGGTGGTAGTGGGGCAGGATTGCATTGAGTTACTGTACAGCATGTGCTTTCATTGAGATTGTGGAGAGCATCAGAAGCATTACTGTTCACGGGTTTAGAAGACAGGACACAAAACATGGAGAAATGTCCTGGCATAGTTCCACTTGTCAGTGTAGGGGTCATCAAGCCTTTGGGCTCAAGCCATAGGTGTTTCAGGAACCTAGAAACACCCCCAATTGAAGACACTCATTAACTTACTTGGGTAGTTTGATTTCCTGTCTGCAGAATCTACATACAGGGAAGCACTTTTCATGCGTTGCCCAACATTTATTAAAAACAGCATTGTTTAAATTTTGCAATCCCCATGTCCCAAGCGGTGGTAATTCTTCAGAAAGCCACTAGGCAGTTCAGTTCTCAAGTAGGTTTCATGCTGACTCTGGACAAAGAAAATAAACAAATTTTGAAAAAAAATATGCTGGGGGGCGGGGCATGACCGCCATGCATTCAAGTCGCACATAGAGAGCTCCTGACAAAACCCACTAAAACCACAAAAATAACGACTCTCCACTCGAGAGACCAAACAAAGACTCTGCCGGAGTAACAGCTTTTTAAAAGGCAACTCGCTAATCTACTGGAGGTCGCACCCTGAAGTCTCTTTGGGCCTACTCGCGGGCGCAGCAGAGAAGATACGGCCGGTCTCCCGGCTGCCTATACTGCTGGGGCACATAGAGGTGAAAGGGGCCCCTGTTCTCCCCCCCCCCTCCCCCAACCTACCGCGAACCCTCTAATGGAACTCGACCGGCTCTGCGCGAGCCTCTGGGCAGTGTTGTGTGACCGCGGAATGGCTCACAGACTGGCAGTCAAGCTAGTGGCCACGTGGATTCGACCAATAACCCGTTGCCGCCACTACAGGCACCCCCGCAAGCACCCAGAAAGGCTGCCATGACACGCAAACACCAGCGAGCCCACGGACGAGAAGTGACACCCGGCTACCTGGGCAAACACATGGGCCCACACACCCACACACACACACGACAGTGAAACCACCAAACCTGGCCTCCACACAAGCCACTCACCCGATCTGGGAACAGGTGCACGGTGCAGCTTGTATCAACCCCTCCACGCCACAGCTGCAAATCGAGGAGCCGCAAAGCTGCTACTGAATGCAGAGGGAGCTGAGTCCCGGTCCAGAGGCGCCCCAGCAGCGACAAACACCGCAGGCAAGAAACAAGTCACTGCACTGGGCATAGGCTAAAGGGACTACCTCTGTGCCTCATAAGCGGGCATACCTCAATGGGGACAGTCAGCAGTCACTAGTCTATCCTGTCAGCCCCCATCCTAATGGACAGTAGGGGACTTACGTTATTTTATCAAACGCACTTATTAACAAGCATAATCGTTACCAAGCCTACTTGTTCCCAAGCATGTTCATTATCAAGAGTAGCTGTTACCAAGCATATTCAGAATCAAGCGTAGTTGTGACCAAGCATATTCTTTATCACACGTATTTGTTACCTAGCATTTTCAATTTTAAGCATAGTTGTTACCAAGCATATTCATTATCACGCGTATTTGTTACCACGCACATTCATCATCAAGCGTAGTTGTTACACGCATATTCATTATCAAGCGTAGCTGTTACCAAGCATATTCAATATCAAGCCTATTCATTATTAAGCATAGTTGTTACCAAGCATATTCCTTATCACGCGTATTTGTTACCAAGCATATTCATTAACAAGTGTATGTATCACCAAGAACGTCTATCATCCAGCATATATGTTATCAATTGTATGCATTATCAAATCCTACCATTACAAAAACAAAATGTGCTGGAAAAAAAATAAAAAATATGCTGAGGCTGAACACTGCGTGTACCATCCAATACATTTATTTGAAGCATTGGTTTAAACATTTCTTAAAGAAAAGCACTGGAATGGAGGGTTGTGGAGAAGCCCACAAATGCGCTGTATGTCTGAAGTGCACCTCTACGAGAAGCATTTCATTGGATAAATGTCATCAATCTTGACTCTAGAGTACAGCTGATAGGGACCAGACTAGAAGTGTTCCTTTAAGTTCTAAGTTCTGGAAACTGCAATTGGGAAGGGAGTGACCAACTTATGCAGAGGTCACAGGGTTGTGTTTTCAAACAAGCTTAAGTAAGGCTTTTGCACACCAACATGTAATCATGTCAGTATGTGGTTACCACAAACGAAAAGAACTAAAAGGAAAAAAATAAATAAATACAAGTATACAGATGTGGTTCGATTTCATGCTGGTGATTTTTTTTTTTTTTATTTAATTTTAAAACATATATGGTAGTTCTGCTTTATACTTTGAAATAAAAGGTTTCTATGTACTGTACAATCACAATGGCTGGACATAAAAATGAGATACTAGATCTTAACCATTGCATATAAGGGGGGATGCAGAGCAGTGTACCCCACCCCTTTGGAACACAGAGGTTAAAAACGTTACATGTTCACATACACATTTTTACAGATAGATACTGGAATCTCTAGAGACATTTAGCCTTATTCTTTCTGCTGGGGTGGACAGAAAAGTCCTGTAGCAGAGCATTCATTTGAAATACTCATATCAAAAGGTTAGTGAATGGGTTAGTAAACAAAAAGGATTACATATTTGTAAATGCATGAAAACAAAAAAAATGTTTCCCTATAAAACCTTATGATCCATGACAGCATTTCCGATTTTACAATAAAGCAATTAAAGTGCACACGTAAATATAGAATTGTTCCTGCACAATTGCATATAAACGCATTAATAAATCTGATAAGCTTTGGTATATGTATGAATGGTTGAAATACCCTCTTGGCATTGACAGGCGCTATAAATTACATAGACATTCAACCAATACAATATTAGTGATAAAATTCATGGATTTTTGTTTCTATTTAAAAAAAAAAAAAAAAAAATATTTGGTCATGGTGACTTTTTAAACCCTTTACTGCAATATAACAGGATTGTGAGGTCATCACCACAGATCCTCATTCAATTAAGGGTAAGCATGACGGGGACACTTGTAGAAATATCCACATCAGGCTAGATCAAACCAGCTCCAAATATTTAGCTCATAGCAAATTGCCAAGTGTACCATTATACTAGGGCTGGCAAATCCAGTTCAATATAAAGTAATTGGAGGGGCTTCTTTATGGACTGCTCTAAATAGATAAATCTAAAAATGCTTTTATTTGTATTTATTTTTTAAAGGTAGAAATAAGTAAAAAAAAAAAAAAATCTGCATTATAAAAGAAAAGATTTAAAAAATAAAAATAAAATTTAAAATCAAGCAAAGCCAACTTTTTTTTTTTTTTTTTTTTTTTTTTTTTTAAATTTACACTTGGAACCAATTTTCTTTCACTTCACATTAAATGTTGCCAGATATATGGGAATACAATGACACATACACTCCAGAACAAAAAGAGAAGACGAGACCATATTCAGACATTTTCCGATGATAAAAACAAAGAAAGAAAATATTGTGAGCAATTAAAGCAAATGACCACCCCGCCCCCACACAACAAAAAAGTAAATTGTTGGTTACAAAACATGTCCTGCCAAGTTTGTTTGTTTTTTTTCCCCATGCTATTTCTGCATTAGTTATGCAAGTCGTCTTATATTTCAATTAAAAGGAGGTCAACTATAACAACTGTGCATACATAATCGCAAAAAGCTTAAAAAACAAACAGTAGGTTGTAGCCATGAACAAAAACAGGGGGAAAAAAAAATTCGAGCTAATACAAAAAGGCACAGGAAGCAGGGGAACAAAAGCCTCTAGATTTGCGTATAGATGTGCCAACTCAGAAATGCAGTTCAAGGTATCTAGTTCAAGGTATCTAAAATCCATAGGTTACATAATATGTAGCAGTTTGCTTAAGGACTTGGGATATAATATAAGCTCTGAGAAACTAGCGAATAATAAGTAAAAAATAAAAATAGCATTTTAGAATGCGCTGCTAGAGAACATTGTCAATACTACACAGTGCTACTCCTGTTAGTATACCTTGTTTGTTTTACATACAGGTACGTAGCAGAGAACATTAATAGCCCCATATTTAACAAGAGGCTTAAAGTGCCGATGCAGTCTTACAAAATACTTAAGTTCGCACAAAAAAAAAAAAAAATTACAGTACCGTAAACATCTACAGAAACAAAAGCTCTAGATTTTATGGATGAGAATATTTATCAAATACAAAAAAAAGTGCGCTTTTTTTTTTAAATGGCATTTGAACGATAAGTACAAATGTGAAGTATTGCAAGACGCCTGGTATGTGAGGATATTTACAGCACATAATATGCTCTAATATAGTATATGCGGGATACTGTAGTAACTAGTAATCTGGAACATTTTTACAGGTTGCAATCACGTTTTGTTTACACAAATTAAAGATCCTTGCACGGACATCTTACAGACGATCATATGATGAAAAGTAATAAGGGGAGGGGGGGGAGAGAAAGGGGAGAGGAGGTGGGGATCCCATGGTAGCCACGCTGTCTTGCATTTTTTTTTTATTGCACCATAAAAATAAAAATCTGTTATGCAGTAACTGCTTAAACAAAGTGTTGTGGCACAAGTCATACATACAAATCATTAAATCCACAATTAAAATACTCTCCTCCAAACAGGTATTACACCTGAACTTAAGCACCACCTATGACTACCTTGATTTTTTGGGAATCTAAGGATACATATTGCTGATAACATAATTGTGTGAGCGCACATATGCCGGTAACATGACTGTACACTTATGTAGAATACATGACACTTTGATGTATAACCTAAAAACAATTTTGCTGCCAATTAAAAAAAATCATTCAAATCATAGTCCGAATACAACGGCAGCTAGGCAGATTGGCCATCTACTGCACGTTTCTTAAGGGACCTAGGGATTTCCACAATAATCTATAGACTACGCGTGTTAGAACTGGGGATGTTCTTTAAAAGAAAAGAAACTTAAAAAAGGGAATCAATCACCAGCATTTTTATATCAAATCCAATCTCAGCTTTTTCAGAGCATAAAGCAAAAGTTGGGCATACAAGTTTGTGTTTAATTAATACAAGTGCATAATATATGCATAAGTATTTCTATTCCTCTGAACCAACGTCTCTCTATGTGGCAAAGTTAAGATTTCAGATCTACAAAGCCCTAAATTATGTTAAGTGAATTTCACTTTACCTTCAGTTGCACAACCTGTTAGGTTCCACCCATAGCTTACCAGGCCAGGTAAGCAACCTTTTTAAAAACGATTTTTTATTCCAGACCATTACATTGTTAGTAGACATGTTTTCCCATGATCGATCCCATTTGCAACTACAGCACCTTTGTGTAGAATAATATTGGTGGGGAACAGAAAGAGAGAGGGGGAAAGAAAAAAATATATATATATAAAAAAACAAACAAAAACAAAAACTTTTAGGCACCTCACATCCCAAGGGTGCTACAAAGGAAGGAAATGTAAGCGGTTACTCTAAGCATTCATGAGAACATGCAGTTTAATACGCTGCTTCATAGTTCACAAGAATGCACAAGCTTTTTTTTTTGCAAGCAGGATATAGATTACTTCAAAACACTTAAAGCTCAGTGTGTGATACTGAATTAACTCTAAATACAGGTAACACGTTCTCTACCAAGTCATACACAAAGCATATGCAAAGTCTATAGGGTGAGATCTTGGCAGGGAAGAGACTGGAGAACATAAAACGCTGCTTTCATTTTGATTTAAAGGGCTCCCTTTCCAGCCATCGTACTCTGACTTTTTGCTTATAGTGATATTCTTTAAGGAAGTCTTGTAACATGGATGGCAGAGGAAGTGCATCAATTCCGTCATACGTGGTAGACCTGCAGATCACTGCCCGGCAGATATACTGCAGACTGAAAGGAAAAGTCCTGTTTAAAGGTACAGTGAGCAAGGGTTCAAAAAACATGCAGGAGCTAGGATCCTTGTAATGTTCTAAAAGCCCAGTGACTGTGGAGGAGTGAAACACACAGGGGTCGTGAGCGTCAAAGCTGAAATTATGATTCCACTGCTCAATGCGAGCATGCAAAGATCGATTGTAGCGGCGGAAGCTCACAGAGAATAGGTAGTCCTCTTGTGCAGAGTCCCTGAGCAAAAACGTGCCTTCGGGCTTGCCTTCTAACAGGGCTTCGGCCTCATAACGATCCATAACTCCCCAGTAACAAGGATTGCTTGTTATTTCAATTAAATCAGGAACAAGGCAGTGAATGTAATCAATCTGTGTATGAACTTTCCAAGCACCCTGTCTATTCACTTGAGTATGGCTGTCTCCTGAAACCTGACGCTGTTTTGGTCTACGGGATTGCAAACAGAGCGTTGTAGTATCTTCTTCAGATTCACACCCTCCTTGTGACAATGTACTACTGTCCCCAGACAAATCTGCCATGCCAGCTGCTAATTTTGGTCCAAGCTTATATACAGGATTAACTTGTGCTGTTGCTTCAAATGTATGAATCTGAGCATTCGGAGGTGGATCTACACCTTCTTCTATACTAAGTCTACGTCTTTCACGTAATCGATCTTCTTCGTCCTCAGTAGAAACCACAGACTGCTCAAATGTGTCCAAAATATTTGTGTGCGGATTGATAGGTGCTGTATGTTGCTTAATCAGATGCCATTTTTGGGCTAGGTCTGATCCAGCGGGGAAGGGACATTTTTCAAGCATTAGCTCAGACAGATGAATTTTTCTCTTGTTTGTAAAAAGGGGTTTTGATGGCCTATTGTAAGTCCTAATTGGAAAGCACAATCCTACAGTTTCATTTAGCCTCTGTCGTAAACTACGGCTTCCTATTGCCCTGATCGAAACTGCCTCCACATCGTGAACGGAATTTACGCAGTGTCTTCTCTCTCTCCTTTGTAAACTGCTTCTTGTTCTATTTATTTTTTTATCCGGATCAAAAGAACTTTGAGTTTTGGTGGAGCACGAGTGTTTTTTCTTTCCACCCCATGGAGCATGGCGGGTGTACGAGTCTCTGCGCGCTAGACGTGTTCCCACACTCAGCCCTAACTCGTTCTCTTTTTCAATGCTAATCTCAACCAGCTGAGGCATTTCAGTCACACAGTTCTGATTTCTCCTGCTGATGCTACTGAATGAACTGAAGCTCACTTCAGAAGCAGCGTTCTCCTGAAAAGGTACGATTGACTGTAGGTGACCCTGACTGGCAGGGATATCGTTTTTAGAGCTTCCACTCAAACACCTGTTTGCATTAACATCTACAATGTCGGTTTGGCTCCCATCCTCATCATGGCTAAAGAGATTCTGGCATCTATATTTAAAATTGTTCCACATCTTCCCAACTTTATCCATTGATTAACTTATCTGGAAGAAAAGGGAGAAGAAAAAACATAGTTAAACATGTGGACAGAGTGATGATTGCATTTTTTTTTAACAATAAAAGTAACTGATTGCATGCCCCATCTGGCTCATTTTTTATTAAAGTGTCAATTTTAAGAGAATTCAGCATTTTTATAAATCCCCTTAGTAACACTGCCAGACAGCCGGGAGGGTTTTCTGCTTCACTTGCTTTGAACTGTAGCGGAAGTCCTTCTCACAGTGTTTCCCTTTCCAAATCTGCCCAACTGAAAAGAAAATGCTGCAATGTATGCCACAGCAAGGGGCATTGGAGGGGTACAAAATACCACTACCCAGAATGTGCTTCTAATGACACATACAGCAAGGAGAAAATATATATTTTTGATACAATTGGGGCTCTGCTCTAACTGACAATAGTGCAAATCGTTATTGCAGATCAGGAGTTTGTTTTTAAACTATGCAGCCAGATACCATCCCACCTGCATGGAAAATAGTTTACTAAACAGAGAAACTAATATAGAAAAAAAATATAATAGCAGGGCTTGATAAATTTGCTTGAAATCTAGAAGCCCACCCCCACAAAAAAAAAAAAAATTAGGAGCAATTATTTAACCCCTTCCCGACTAGTGACTGTTCAGGACCGTCATCGGAAAAATCCTCTTGAGGGTCCTGAACAGTCATATGTACTTCCCTGATCGCCGTCGTTCCCCCGGCAGCGATCAGCATTGCTCCTAGTGTGGGGAAACTGCCTGACAGGCAGTCTACCTGCGGCCACGTGATCGCTCACAATAGGTGTCCAAGTGTCTGCCTGCGCTGATAGGCAGTCTCCCTTCATTTGTAAAATAAAAAAAAATATATACAATTATATCTTTATTCATTAACTATAAGAATATATATATATATATATATATATATATATATATATATATATATATATATATATATATATATTATACTAAGTGGATTTTTATATTAATACAAAAATACTTAAATTACACACAATAACTATATATTGTATATATATTTATAAAATACAAATAATTAAAATATATTAAAAATGTAAAAAATTACATTTTATTCTAACTGTACTTTGATATTAATATATATCAAAATACACTTAGAATGAAATTATATATACATCTATGTATATATAAATCAAAATACAAAATATATATCCATATACATAATTACAAGAATTTCATAAATATACACTTAGAATAAATATATTTAAATTCTAGATGCATAGTGTAAATATTTTTACATAATTAAGTAATTTCATTGATTGCAATTTGAGGGACCTGCCTGACAACGCAGGCGGAAAGTCCAGAGAATTGATTTTGCTAGCACTGTATTTAACCCTGTAACTTTCTATGACACCCTAAAACTTGTACAGGGGGGGTACTGTTTTACACAAATATTAGTGTTTAAAAACAGTAAAACATATCACAGCGATGATATTGTCAGTGACTTTTTTGCATTTTTCACACACAAACAGCACTTTCACTGATAATTGTTGTGATACTTTTTACTGTTTTGAAACACTAATATTTGTGTTCAGCAAAGTCTCCCAAGTACAACAGTACCCCCCATGTACAGGTTTTAAACGGTTTTTGAAAGTTACAGGGTCAAATGTTTTTACATTGAAAATTGCCAGGTTGATAATGTTGCCTTTGAGAGCGTATGGTAACCCAGGAATGAGAATTACTCCCATGATGGCATACTATTTGCAAAAGAAGACAACCCAAGGTATTAGCGTTCATAATTGTTTTTTGAATTTTTAACACACAAATATAAATGTTAACTTTGGCCAGTGTTTGCGACTAAGTGGCTACTAGAAGACTGGACATACCCCTACTTTAAAAAAAGAAATACATAAAAATATATATATATGTACATGTGCGGCGTTTTTCAGAGATTTATGACAGATAACAGTGTTACAATGTTACTAATGATACATTTTAAAAATGTATGTTTTGAAACAGCAATATCCTACTTGTACCTATAGCTCTATAACTTGCACAAAAGGAAAAAAGGGGGGGGGGGGGGAAGCATGTAAATACTGGGTGTTTTTAAACTCAGGACAAAATTTTGAATCTATTTAGCAGTTTTCTTCATTAGCTTTTGTAGATCAGTAAAAGATTTTTCAAGTAAAAAAAATAAATAAAAAATTTAGTCTTTAAAAATGTTTCACCATATAGATTAATTTTTAAATTAAATATGACATGGTAGAAATAATGGTATGTAAAGAAATCCCTTTTTGTCCTGTACAGTAAATGACAGAGGAAAATTACAGCTAACCACAAAACACAAAAAAGTGTTAAAACAGCGCTGGTCCTTAACGTACAACATGGCCAAAACAGTTGTGTCCTGAAGGGGGTTAATTTTATTTTATTTTTTTTAAATTAACAAAGCTTCATTTTCAGCAACAAAAAATAAAAAAATTCTTTAAAGGAAAATTATCGTCACCAGAACCACTGCAGCTTAGTGGTTCTGGTGTCACTCAGACGGCCACTAGAGGTGCTTCTTATTCCAGTACTGCACAGTGTGCAGCACCTATTTTCAGCGTCTCCACACTCGGCGCTTAATGTTGCCCATAGAGATGCATTGATTAAAGGGACACTCCAGGCACCCAGACCACTTCAGCTCAATGAATTGGTCTTGGTGCCAGGTCCATCTAGGATTAACCCTGCCTGCTGTAAACTTAGCAGTTTCAGAGATACTGCTATGTTTACATATGGGTTAATCCAGCCTCTAGTGGCTGTCTCATTGACAGCCACTAGAGGCGCTTCCGCGCTTCTCACTGTGATTTTCACAGTGAGAAGACGCCAGCGTCCATAGGAAAGCATTGAGAATACTTTCCTATGGCCTGGCTGAATGCGCGCGCGGCTCTAGCTGTGCATGCGCATTCAGCCGGTGATGTCAGAAGATGGAGGAGAGTCCCCAGCACCCAGGGAGCCCGGCGCTGGAGAAAGGTGAGTGTTTAAGCCCCGTCCTCCCTGCGGGAGGGGGACCCTGAGGGTGGGGGCACCTTCAGGGCACTACAGTGCCAGTTTGTTTTCCTGGCACTATAGTGGTCTTTTAAGGGATTAAAGGATGAAAACCAAAGATAGGCATCTAGTGCTATATGGCTCTGAAACCACAGACTACTTGCTTTGAATGGACTTGCATTTCCTGCAATATTTAATATAAAATGTAAAAAAAACAAAAAAAAACAGGAGTTTTGCAGCATGACTCATAAGTTATCCAACACTAAAATAAAGCAGATTTACTCACTTATGATCTTCACCAGGAGAAGGGAAAGAGGCGTGGGATAAAAACATGTAGGCCTATCGCGTATCTGCAGCAATCTGGAACTGCTCACAGAGATGCAAACATACAGTTGCAATGGGTGAGTGTTCAGTGTCATGCCAAGTGTAAGGAAGCTAAAACATGGGCCATATAAATATTGCAAGACCATAATAGGAGCACCTCTAGTGGCTGTATACGTGACAGCCATTGAGGGGTTTTGAGGGATAAGTGTAAACACTGCCTTTTCACAGACTGATTTTTACAAAAGCTGCAGTCTCCTGTTAACCCCTTCAGGACGGGTGACGGACAAGGTCCGTCATCCTGGGGATACCCTTAACGACGGGTGACGGACCTTGTCAGTCACGCGGTAAAATTAACCCCAGATCGCTGCGATCGCGGGGTTAATGGTGCTCCGGTCTGCCTCTGTATTAGAAAAAAAAAAAAAAAAAACGGAGAGGCCAAGGTGGCGTCATGACGTGTGGGCGTGAGTGCGTGCGTTCACCGTGATGACGGAGTAGGAGGGGAGCCCGCCATGCCTCGCCGAGGTAGCCGCGCCTGAAACTCTCCCGCGCTGTGCAAGAGATCGATCATACAACCTGTTTATTTTCCCCTCAAGGAGTGTCCCCATGCTGACCTTTGGTGCCGGAACGGAAGCAGAACCGAACAACAGTGCCAACGATAACCACCGAAAACTGTGTGTCAACAGCCGCAGCTCAAGACTCGGAGTGCTGTCTCTCTAAAACATACTTCGCTTTGTGTCCACTTGGTTGACGTTTTGAAGCCCTGCTGGAAGTGTACCATGCATCCCTATTGTACATACGCAGGGAATAATACGGTGAAGTAGAACTTTATATACTTGAAACCTTTAAAAAAATTTCTGCACTCCGTAGCAGCGAGTACAAACGCATACCTTAATTGCCTGATATTGAGTGTAAACCCAAAAGTGCTGACATTTATACCCTGAACTCTCTATACTCTGAGCTTAATTCAGCTCAACAAGTGAAAAAGGCAAAAGGAAAAATACGGGAAAAAAAAAAAAAAAAAACACCAAGAGAGACACGATATCGCTATAAGCACACAGGTTTGGTATTTGTTTTTTCTTTTTTTTTTTTTCTTTCTGGCCATGGCTGAGGCATCAATTACCGTGCAATAAGGGGCAAAGGCTGAAAGAACCTTGATCACAGTATAGATATCAGGCAAATTCGACAATACATTTAAAAAAAAAAAAAAAAAGAGAGGACGAGAGGAGGGGAGCAGTGCTGGAAAAGGGGGGGAAAAAAGGAAAAAAAAAAAAAAAGTTCACAGAAGGTTGTAGGTAGCAGGGAGAAAGAGAAAGTAAGAGAAAGTAAAAGACAAGCAAAAGAAAAACTAAAAGAAAACGGAAAAGACTTAAGGAAGATCTAAGCAAGTCGGACCAAAGACTGAATAAAGATTGATTGGTGGGCTTGTTCTCTCCATAAGCTGTGAATTGCTATAACATGGCTACGAAAAAAACACATGAAACCAAACTCTCTTCTAGGAAAGACAAAAAAGACCTCTCCCAAGATAAATCTCAGGATAAATCACTCACAACATATTTTTCCCCCCAGCAACATAAGAACTCCAAACATAGATTAAATGAGATGGATGTGACCTTGGAAACTTTGGATCCAGGACCAATAAGTAATCCTGATAAAGAGTTAATAACCATTTCCTTGCTCCAAACTAGTTTTAAGACCAACCTGGATGAGTTCAAAGCAGAATTGGCTTCAACTGCCGCAGAAATCAAACTGGATATTAAATCTGAAATAAAAGTTCTCGCTGCAAGAATGGAAACTTTTGAAGACCATCTCAAACAACTAGACTCCCAAGTAAAAAATTTAACAGAAGATCACGATAAAACTCAGCGGGACATTCTAAATCTTCAAAACAAATTATCTGATTTAGAAGATCGCTCTAGACGGAAAAATCTACGCTTTAGAGATATTCCAGAAAAAGGCAGTCAAAAGGATGTTAAGCAATCCGTGTCGGAGTACTTAATCATATTGGGTGTCCCCTTTAAATCTCCAGATTTGATAATAGAAAGATGCCATAGGACATTCAAACCACAAGCTATTCAAAATGATTCTCCTCGAGACATTATAGCATGTTTTTTTTCATTTGACTTCAAAGAAACCATCCTGAAACTTGCAAGAACCAACCCAGTCTCTGAAGGTCCTTTTCAGAAAGTCAAAGTATTTCAGGACTTATCCTTCGAAACTAGAACAAAACGAAAAACATTCAGCTTTGCCACTCGATCTCTGAGAAGCCACAATATAAAATACAAGTGGCTTTTCCCTCTAAAACTCAGCCTTTCCTTTGAAGGCAAGAGAGAAATATTTGAGACCAATGCATCTCTAATAGATTGGCTCAAAAACAATAAATTATTGCTGTAGATTTATAATCGTATAATATAGGGGGAAAAACGCCCTTAAGGGTGGTCAGATAGTGGAATAAGAGAAATGTGATGAGAGAGAGAGAGGGAGGGGAGGGTATTTGAAAATTATATTAAGGCAAATTTTTTTTTTTTTTTTTTTTTTTTTTTTAACAATTTAACATAGGAAAAAGCAACATTCACTTGTTTTCATTGGGTCTCTATAATTATACTAATTATCTTACTCTTTGATAATGTAGACACTGCCTGGGTGTCCCCCACTAGATGGATATCCATGTGTAAATAACTCCAATATTATTCTACATGTACTAAAGTAAATCCTATTTGATTTAATTAATATGTCAATAAGGGGGTAACAAAAAGCAAAAAAAAAAAAGACAGGTATTGCTGTTCTCAATGCCCTAGGCGGCGGTATATAATATATTACATATTTGTGAATGTATATACAAATGTAACGTATTATATAGCAATTGCAAGAACAAATTAGATATATATTATAGGCATTAAAACTAAGGTATTGATAGACAAAAGAATGCTCTGCCTTTTTTTTTTTTTCCTTGACAATTTGTCCCTATTCTATATTCGTGGGTAAAACCACCCGGAAGGGGGAAGGAAGAGAAAAGGGGAAGAAAAAGGGAAAGAAAAGGGGGAAATAACATAGGATATCACTTTTTGCGCTCACATATTGTATAATGTATTAAAAATATAAATTAGTCACCATAGGTATCCTATAGGTGTTGTATTATAAGAAGGATACCCATGTCTAAGTAAATTCACTATCACTTTATAGGTCTTAGGTAAAACTGCTGCTAATCAATTAACACTTTAAAAGCTAACATTAGGGAGTTGTCCCAAGTGAGATAATTCACCACAAATTCACCAATTTTTTCACAAGCTTAAGTCACTAGCAATTAACGTTTACACACAAAATATTTTTATTGTGTGCACTATGTATAAATAATGATAGACTAATTAAGATATTTATAAATTAAATAAAAATTTGGGGATTTTTTTTTTTTTTTTTTCTCTCTCTTTCCCTCTCATTGTCTCTCTCCCCCTGCTATATAATGGGAGAGAAGCAGCACAACAAAGGGAGGGTAATTCAGGGGCGGGTTTCTAACTCAGGCATGGTTCAGGGTTCCCCTCTTGTGTAGCTATGCTACTCGATTTTCATTGTACCTATATGGCTTTCAATGACTACAATAGCATTAGGTTTTTACCTAAATGGTTGAATGTAGATGGGGGGCTTATTCAGTGCCCTCCATCAGACGGTATACATGTTGGGTGTCGCATTCCTTTTTTTTATTTAAATGATAGCGTGCCAAGCTATCTTTGGTTTTGTTTTTTTCAGGAAGTCAAAAAATATTGTCTAAATGTATTTCTATGTTGAACTTTTTATCCCTGAATGTCCAGGGGCTTAATACAAATAAGAAAAGGCACAGACTGTATGATTCGTTGATGAAACTAAACATACAGGTAGCGTTTCTACAAGAAACGCACTGGCTTAAAGACACTAAACAAACTTGGGGTGGAGAAAATTTTGCAATGGTGATTCAGGCCTCACTAACAGAAAAAAAAAAAAAAGAGGTGTGGCAATTATATTCAGAAAAGATATTAACTTGGATATTCTCCATATTGAATTGGATTTAGAAGCGAGGTTCATTATTCTATTATGTAAGATTGAAGATAGAGTTTTTACTCTGGTTAATGTTTATCTACCTAATGTCGATCCAATGACCAAGTTCTCCCTGATAATGGATAAAGTCGATAAAATCTGCAGGGGACATTTGATCATTGCCGGGGACTTTAACTGTGTTAGTGATCCAGTTATGGATAGAACTTTTTTATCTTCCTTATCAAACAACAAAGGAGCTATCAAACAAGCAAAAAAATTGAATAATATTTGTAAACAATATAATCTATACGATATGTGGAGACTATTACACCCTTCTGAAAAAGATTTTTCCCATCTATCCGGGGTATATGGTACTTACTCCCGGATAGATTTTTGCTTAACAAATGCCAACACCATTCCGCTCTTTAACCATATTAATCTAAGGGAAAACACTTGGTCAGATCACAGTTTCGTCCTATTTGATCTTGGGGATTCTCCCCCTCTACATCGTAATACTTGGAGACTAAATGATAACATTTTAAAAGACCCTAGTAATAGGGAGGACCTTACCAAATTATTGAAATATTTTTGGGCAGAAAACGACCCGGGAGATACCTCTCCGTTAATAAATTGGTGCACTCATAAATCGGTAATGAGGGGCTATCTAATTAAAATAGACCACTTTAAGAAAAAGAACGGCACAATACTGCCTGACTTATATATCGAATTCTACTCATGTTCTAAAAAGAATAAATTAAAATCTTCTCCGGAGTTGAGAACCCAATTAAAAGTTTTACAAACTCAAATTAACTTAAAAGAAGAGGAAAAAATTAAGCAAAATATATATATAAACTAAAATTAAATCATTATGTCTCGGGTAATAGAGCGAGTAAAGGTTTAACTAGGAGATTACGCAATCAACAAGCAAAAAACAGGGTAGAAAAGCTGGTGGTTGACCATATTGTATACTCCACTCCATTTGAGATTGGACAAAAGTTTAACCAGTTTTACCAAGACCTTTACAATCTAAGGCTATCCCCAGAAACCAAAGACATCAAGGAATATTTATTAAATTCCCAATTGCCGAGAATTTCTTCCCAGGATTTGACCAATTTAAATAGAAAGATTTCAACCGAAGAAGTACAATTTCAAATTGAGAGATTAGCTACAAATAAAACCCCTGGTCCTGATGGTTTTTCAAACTTATATTACAAATATATGAAATCCTATCTTTTAAAACCTCTTATGGAAATGTTTAATCAACTCGCAGAAAATGAGGCCATACCTAAGGAATTATTACAATCAAATATCGTCCCAGTTTTAAAATCTGGAAAAGATAGTAGGGACCCAAGAAACTACAGACCGATCGCATTAATCAATGTAGATATGAAAATATATTCCGCCATTATTGCTGAGAGATTGAAAACGGTCATTACAAAACTGATCCACCCAGATCAAATAGGGTTCATCCCCGGAAGATGGGTATCAAATAATACTCGAAAGCTTATAGACATTATCGGTTCAGCAAAAGACCATAAGGAGCCCCTCCTGGCCCTGTCCCTGGACGCAGAAAAAGCGTTTGACAGGGTCGGGTGGGACTACCTTAGAGAACTCCTTAAGGCATACGGCTTTAAAGGTTGGATATATACTGCAATTATGGTACTGTACTCTTCCCCCTCGGCCAGAACTGTAGGTCCCAATATTACTTCGTCCTGGTTCGATCTTAAAAACGGAACAAGACAGGGGTGTCCCCTGTCACCGATTTTATATATTCTTTCTCTCGAACCTTTCGCGGTTAACATTAGAAACAACCATTTAATTAAGGGGGTCCCCACTAAAACTCAGGAGATAAAGATTGCACTATACGCTGACGATGCCTTGGTTATTCTCATATCTCCGGAGGAATCATTAGCCGCACTCATGAAAGAAATAGATACATTTTCTAATATTTCTAATTTCAAGTTAAATGTATCTAAATCCACAGCTTTAACCATCAATTTATCTTCGACACAGGTTGAAAGACTATCCCAAAAATACCAATTTATTTGGACTGACACAGAAATTAATTATCTGGGTCTCAGTTTTCCAGCAAATGCCTCTCATATAATGGAGAGGAATGTAATGCACTTAATGAAAGATATGAATCAAAATTTAAAAAAATGGAAAAACCTCGAGACCTTATGGACAGGTAGAATCAATATTATTAATTCCTATATTTTACCGAAATGGCTGTATCTGTTTTCAATGGTCCCTCTCAAAATCCCTAAAGGCTGGCTTTTAATGATCCAATCGGCTATCAATAAATTCATCTGGAATAATAAAAAGCCTAGAATAAGTCAAAAAAATATCTCAAGAAAACTGTCCCAGGGAGGGCTAAACTTCCCAAATATCATAAATCTTTATCATGCGAACATTATACGACATATTTACATTTTACAAGAACCACAATTTTTTACTGAACCCTGGTATAAAATGGAATCTGAAGCTATACACGCTTCTAGCCTTTATTCCTATATCTGGTCAGATACTGGTAAGCTCTCGAGAGTGCTACCGTACTCCCCCAATATCGCTGGCCCACACTTTGGAAATATGGACAGAAATTAAGAAAATCTTGGGTTTAACCAATCGAATCCTTAGAACCTGCAAATTAAATATATTAGAAGCTAATGTAGAAGATTTATCATTGAGACACTGGCCTAATAAGGACACTTTAACTATAGCGGATATTATGCAGGGTGATAATATTTTACCCTTTCAACAGTTAGTAGATAATTTGCATATTCCATCTAAAGAAATATTTACTTACTTTCGTATCAAACACTATATTCAGAAACATGTTGTTCAATCTACATTTCCATGCGCTAAAGAGCTGCAAACTCTATTCTCTTTTCAAACTGTACCCAAGATTATCTCGGTTGCCAACTCGCTACTTAAAGGCTTAGATCCCTTCCCGCATAGACTGGTTAAAACATGGGAAAAGGAACTTAATCTAGTGATCTCCCCAAACGACTGGTTTTCCTCCTTAATTTGGGTAAACAAATTTGTTCATGGATTGAACCTGACTGAGTGCCACTTTAAGCTTTTATATAGGTGGTATTATACTCCAACAAGGTTGGCTAAAATGTACACTTCTCAAGACTCAACTTGCTGGAGATGTGGCACCTATTCAGGCACATATATTCATATTTGGTGGAATTGCCCAGCACTTAAGCCATTATGGGCCTGGACCTTCAATATCTTTTCGGAAATATCAATGAATGAGGCTTCGTTTAATGATACAAACAAAAATCCAGCCTCGGCCCTCCTTCATCTGAATTGGCCTTTCAAATCAAGTAAATACAGATGTTTAGCTACTCACTGCTTTATTGCAGCCAAAGTTACCATTGCAAGACAATGGAAATCTTCCGAGCCTTTTCAGAAGGCCTCTCTAATTAAACAAGTTAAACTTCAATTAACAATGGAAAATGATATTCTTAATACCTGGTCACTGGCCTCAAAAAAAAAGAGACTGGTATTTACTTTGGTTAAACACCTGTTCCCTACTATATGGCAATTTATAAATTTTTCATGTGACGGGAGAGGGGACGGGGGTCTGACCACTCAGTAGATATACCTCTATGGACAATAGCTTTCTTAGCTTGTGGTTATCTTCTAGGGATATACTCCCTATCATATTTCCACAGACTCTGGGTATATAATATAATAACGACTTCCTCAGTTAATTTTTTTTTCTTCTTTTTTTTTTTTTCTTATTGGCATGTTTTCTCTTTGTGTTTGCGTGGGGGATGGCCTGTTGCACCTTAATTAACGCATTCTCTCTATACAGTAGGAACTATTTATATCATTTGGTGTAATATGCAATATGTATGTTTGTAATGTATGTATTTTTCGAATTGTACTGTAATATAAAATATGAAAAAAAATTTTGAATAAAGAAGTATTGGAAAAAAAACAAAACAAAAAAAAACAGGAGTTTTGCAGCATGACTCATAAGTTATCCAACACTAAAATAAAGCAGATTTACTCACTTATGATCTTCACCAGGAGAAGGGAAAGAGGCGTGGGATAAAAACATGTAGGCCTATCGCGTATCTGCAGCAATCTGGAACTGCTCACAGAGATGCAAACATACAGTTGCAATGGGTGAGTGTTCAGTGTCATGCCAAGTGTAAGGAAGCTAAAACATGGGCCATATAAATATTGCAAGACCATAATAGGAGCACCTCTAGTGGCTGTATACGTGACAGCCATTGAGGGGTTTTGAGGGATAAGTGTAAACACTGCCTTTTCACAGACTGATTTTTACAAAAGCTGCAGTCTCCTGTTAACCCCTTCAGGACGGGTGACGGACAAGGTCCGTCATCCTGGGGATACCCTTAACGACGGGTGACGGACCTTGTCAGTCACGCGGTAAAATTAACCCCAGATCGCTGCGATCGCGGGGTTAATGGTGCTCCGGTCTGCCTCTGTATTAGAGGCAGACCGGGAGCACCGGATCGGGCTGTCCCAGCACATGTGCCCGCTCTGACAGCATGTCAGAGCGGGCACATGTGCTGTGTATACTCACCTTCCGCCTCCCTGCACTTCCGGATTCAGTGTGAAGTGCAGGGAGATGGATCAGTGCTGATCCTGCCCACTGTGTAAAAAAAAAACCAAAAAAAAAAAACCACAGTTTTAATGAAATCCCACCCCCCTTTACCCATTTTAATAAAAGATTAACACATTCCCTGCCAATTGATCACTGACTACAGTGATCACATTTTACGGTCATCTGATTTTATTTTTTAACCCCTGAGGGTTATTATTTTTTTAACCCTCAGGGGTTAAATTTATTTTATTAATTAATTGAAATATTTTAAAATTATATATTTAGCTAACTGGGATGGGTGGAAGTTAGTGGGGAATTTGGGGATTTTGAGTTAGGCTAACTAGGTGTTAACGTTGAAAAAAGTTTTAAAATAAGCTTTAAAAAGTTAAAAATTACTTTAAAAAAAAGTTTTAATAACGTTTAAGTAAAAAAAAATTAAAAAAGACACCCGCCTTTACCCAGTCCAAATAAAAATTAACCCCTTCCCTGCCAGTCGATCACGGCCTACAGTGATCAAAATACAGATCACAGTATTATACTGTGATCCAATTTGTTTTAACCCCTGAGGATTAACTTGTATTTATTATTAACTCTCAGGGGTTCAATTTATTTAATTAATTAATTTAAATATTTTATAATTATATATTTTGCTAGCTGGGTTGGGTGGGAGTTATGGGCAAATGGGGAATTTACGGTTAGTGCTGCTTACTGCTAGGTAGGCGATAACTGTAAAAAAAAAAAAAAAAAAAAAAAAAAAAAAAAGCTTAGAAAAATGTTAAATCTGTAAAAAAAAAAAAAAAAGTTTTAAGAAAGTTTAGAAAGTTTTTTAAAAATAATAAGCAAAACAAAAAGTTTAAAAACTAGTTTTAAAAAGTTAAAAAAAAAAAGTTAAAAAAATACTGATTACCACTACACCTGGAACAAACTAGAGAAAAAATGATCCCACGCTAAGGTTCAAAATATGCCTTTTGAATTACCCCAAGGTGTATTCTTTAATAAATAGTATGTGTTTGGGGGGAAGTTTCAATAACCAACCATATAACCATCTAAAAGTTAGAAAAAAACTGAATGGCTGCGTCTCAAATGTGCCCCTTCAACATTCCCATATACCTGGCAAAGGTACATACGGGGGTATTGCTGTACTCAGCCAACATAGCTGAGCAACATATGAAGTATTTTACAGTCGCAGCACACATAAGGTTTGCAAAATATACTGTGCAAACTCACTTTGTGTGTCAAAAAGGCAGAAAAAACGCTTATTACCACTACACTTGGTACAAGCTAGCGGAAAAATTATCCCACGCTAAGGTTCAAAATATGCCTTTTGAAATACCGTGGGATGTGTTCTTTAAGAAATGGTATGCCTTTATGGTGTAGTTTTAATATGTAGCCTGCTCAAGTGCTCCAAAGTGGAACACTGACACATCAAAACCCTCCATGAGGGGCGGGGCCGGACCGCCGAGCTGAACGGTCGCAGGCAAAAGGAGCTCCTGCAAAACTACGACAAAAAACGGGCCTTTTGAACGAAAAGCAGACCGACAGCAACGGAGCCTAAAGCAGGGAGACTGAGGGAACCAGGGTGAGGCTGGCCCACCGGGCTTCAGTCCCCTGGAGGAGAAATCTTTGGTACCACAACTGAGACCTTCTCTGGCGGTGAGTGGGGCAGACGGCCGCTGCCCCACTATCCTGCACCACGGTACCCGGCATGGGGCACTAATCCGGACGGACCCGGCCCCGTTCCCCCCCCCCCCCCCCATAGACCGGGGGGGTGATCCCGGTCCTCACCCTGTGGCCCTGACAGAGACGCCACGGAAGCAGGGGGACCGACCGTTCCGTCCAAGATGGCGGGCGCCATGTGCGTGGGAGTCGGAGGGAGGACCTGCACCCTCTCCGTGCCCACGGCTGAAACTGCGGCAACTAACTCCTGCTATGGCAGGCAGCGTGATGACAGATACTTACCCCCGCAACCATCTGAACCAGCGACGACGACAGCGGTACAGGGGAAATACCCAGCGCACCATCTTTTCCCGGCAGAACGGACTAAACATGTTAAGTGGGGTTAATACTGTGCGGAGACAGACCTCTTACCTGCCTCCCACCCAGCCTGCAACAAACTGACCCACAAACCAACGACCACAAGCAAATGACACCGAGCTCACCCCTATGGCTGACTCAGACCCTCAGAGTACCAAGAGGAACAAATTTATTGAAACGCGCTTTCTCAAGATAGCGGCGGCCTGCAACGCAAAGTATCCCACAAACAACGCGACCTCACACACCAGGGAAGCCAACAACTAAGCGACTGGCAGGACAGGTCAGTGGCAGTAACCCCACAGTGGACGTAGAGACCCTACCCACTCCCTCAGGCACCAAACGAAGGCACGCAGATTGTAATGGAAGCCACGTGACCCGGCAACATCCAGCTCTGGTCCCTTCTTAGCCACGACCTCAGAGTAACAGAGACAACCACAATAATGTCGAAGACTCACCCTCTCAGCTCCTTAACCAGCCGTTTTTCACCTCTGCTCTGACCGCCTGAAACCACCTAGCAGCTGAACCAGACCAACGAGGTATCCTGGGCATCACCATCTGAAACCTCCAGCGCAGGCAACGGCTAACCACACAGGGACTGACTGGCTCTACCACACACAGCCTGAGCCGGGTATGCTTCATGGGGACTCTCCATATGTATTAAGCTATACAATGCATACTCACTAATCTATTTAAGCAAACGTCTAGTAACACTGCCAAGGCTCACTCCAAAGGTTTTCTCCACAACACACACCATAAAGTTATAAACGCCAAAAGTTTAGACTAACCTTGTTTTACAAAACTACTAACCTGAGCAACCACTTATCCCCTGCTTACAGTTTCTCTTGTTAATAACTAATATCATTGGCCCTGTGCAGGGCATCTATGTAACTACGCTGTAAGAACGAAACTAAAATATAAAAATGTGCAGGGCTTTTACATGTTACACGTATGACTTGCCTAACATGCACTACACACATAGACCAATACCTAAAGTGACCATCACAGACAGGAAAGCTTAAATTTTATTTTATACGTTATGTCTACCCACTATCTATACATCTTCTTAACATAATCAAAAAATTGTGCTGTCTATTCATATGCCATGTTTTGAATGTCATACCTGTTACTGCTTACGACTACTATCGTGGCTGATTAAGCCTATTGTTAAACCATGCACAACTAAAATAAGGAATTAAAAAAAAAAAAAAAAAAAAAAAAAACCTCCATGAAAATTCACACTTAAAAACGTAAAACTTGTCACGTCTCTTTTACAGCACTGTAACTTCACAAAATATTGCCAAAAACATACAATGGGGGTGTCATTTTACTCAGAAGACTTAGCTGAGCATAATTTGGGAGGTTTGTGGCACATATGAAATATACAAAAGGCCCAGCAAAAATTTAATCCGTATGTAAAAAATGCCCAAAATAATTTACCACATACTTTGGCATATATTGGTGAAAAAACGGGGGCATGTTAAGGCACAATATGCACCATATGAGATACCCTGGAGTGTCTACTTTTACAAATGGTATGCCTTTGTGTGTTTTTTTTTTTTAAACAGTCAAACTGTTATAATACCCCAAATGGAAGCATTGGCTCATTAAATCCGTCTCTCAAAAATCTACTGTGAATACTGAAAAGGACAGGTCTCATATGACACTGTAGCTTCACGAAATAGTGCCAAAGACATACAATGGGGGTACCGTTGTACTCAACAGAAGTAACTGAACACATAATAAAACCTTGTACAGGAATAGCACACACCAACTTTACGAAATACACATGAGAAGTTCTTTGTTATAAGTTTGTGTGCCAAAAAACAAAAAAAACAAAATTTTTCTCCAATAGTTAGAGGTTGGCGGTGAAATGACTACGTAGAAAGTGTCAAAACAACCTTAGGTAAATCGCCTGTGATGTCTACTTTATATAAATATATACTTTTGTGTGGCAATTTTGTTTTCTTTTATGCCTATTAAGCTTACAAGACAAACATACCAAATTCTAAAATCGCTCCACATTAAAAGTTTATTTTACTCCTTGTGCTTTGTGACCTGTAACTACCAAAAAAACATGATATAAGTCATCGACGTTTCAGCCATCTATTGTGGCTTTCATCAGGATCAGTTTAGCACCTAGTGCTAAACTGATCCTGATGAAAGCCACAATAGATGGCTGAAACGTCAATGACTTATATCATGTTTTAAAAATTTTGGAATAAAGATGATATTTCATTATACAGACCGTGAGTGCAAGCCTTCCTTTTGTATATTCTATTATTATTTTTGGCTATGGCTTTGATGCACCCGGCATTATATCAATAAATATACTTGAAAGTGTGTGTGCAGGGCACCAATGGATTTATATATATATATATATTTTACATCAAATTAAAGCCCTTTCTGTCCTTTAAAAAACAGTATATAATATGTGTCGGTGCAATAAACGAGAGAGATGCAAAAATTGCTTGCGTCATTAAGCGTAAGACAAGCTTCTGAAGCTGTGTCGTTAAGGGGTTAATTTGGCGCTTTACAATGGGTGGACGAACAGACATGTAGTTGTAACCAGACATGTTTGACACACAGGAACAGAGGGGTTGAGGGCCCTGCACAATGAGCTTACATGCTAGAGGGAGTGGCGTAAAGTGACACAAAAAGGTAAGGGAAGTAGATTGGTAGAATAGTATTCACTGAAGACTTTTTGTTGTGGTTTGATTTAAAAAAAATAAAAATAAAGTTGCAGCAGAGGAATCAGTTGGGAGACATTAATTGATACGCTTTTGTGAAAAAGTTTAATGATTTTTTTTTTTAATTTTTGAGTGCAGACTGGGTGAGCGTCGAATGGAAAAAGGAAGGGAGTTCCACAGTAACATCACAGCTCTAGAGAAGTTAATCAGTATTTATCACCAGCAAAGTTTCACTTTAAGAAGTCGGAATTGGATAAGACCCAAATATTTTGCACTAAAAATACATTATCAGGAAAGATTAATATTTGTTGTATATTCATGAATTAAATATGGGGGAGAACCAAACCGTAGTAAGTAGAAATGTAAAACAAATCTATATATGGGGAAGGTCTAAACACACACACACACACACACACACACACACACACACACTTTCCACAGTCCTTAAATTGACTGTTTGACATTGTAGTTAAATACATTGCGGTTGATTTATCAGTGTTCCGTTCTAAAATGTGGGATGATTTTTCCCTGGAATGTTCCTGCTAAAGCAAAGGTTTCCAATATGGTTGCCTCCCTTATATCATTTTTTTCTTACTTTTTTGAAATCTCATGCATTATGAATGAAGGGACATAAATGGCCATAAACCTTTAGTATGAAGTAAAAAAAAAAAAAAAAAAGTAAAAAAAAATTTGTTATCCTCTTACCATATAAATGAAAAAAGAAAAAAAAAAAAGACAAAGAAAACCCACAAAATATGAACAAAGGAAAATAGATTTTTATTAAAAATATACTGACTACAATACCTGGGAACACACCAACATGTGCCAAGAAGCAGATGTTTGAAAGCAGAGATTGATCCGATTACATAACCTTGCAATCCAATGAACTCAATGTTATGGATTACTACAACAAAACAAAATCTAACCATCTTACACAATCTAATACTCTCAATTCAAAACAGCTTTTGGGTTTCGACTAGCGCAAGACAAACATCTGACAAAAGTTTTCTTTTTAAGGCTGAAACATTTAAACAGAAGAACATTCTACATACCACTCAAACATGCAATTTGTTTATCAAAACTTTGTCTTGAAAGCCAAAAAACCCTAACACTTCTATCCAGTATAGTGCAGGGCTCGACATATTTCCTTGCAATCGAGGAGCCAGATAAAAAAAAAAACAAAAAAAAAAACCACGAACAAAAACAAAATAAACCTTATAAAGCTTTATTTTCTACGACAAAAATAACATCTTAAATTAACATATAAAGAAGACTAGAACCAAACACCATGGCCATTAACAAGATAATGAAAATATTATGATGTGACACACCAGAGAAGTTTTATGAAATATATTTTTTCACTTGGCTTTTTGTGACCATGAACATGCCTTGTATTTTTAGAAATAGTATGGTCGACAGCCTTTGCAGGATCAAACTCCTTCACAGATGGTCCATTCATGTTGATTATCATGTTGATTATCTTGCTGCATTGATGATATGAGTTTTTTTTTTTTTACACACAAAGTTCATTAAAATGAACCCTCTTTCGCAACATGCGGTTGAGACAGGCAACGCATACACTATAGACAAGTTTCCCAAAATTAGAACTCTCTCTCTTCTCTCTTCTCCCCCCCTCCCCCTCCCCCTCCCCCTCCCCCTCCCCCCCTCCCCCCTCCCCCCCTCCCCCCTCTGAAACAGCTATGTTTATAAAAAAAAAATGGGTTAACCCTAGCTGGACCTGGCACCCAGACCACTTCATTAAGCTGAAGTGGTCTGTCTGGGTGCCTAGAGTGCCTAGAGAGTCTTTCTGCAGCAACACCGTCAAGGTGTACGGTCACACATTTCCAGCCTTTGACAAGTGCAGAGAGAGCACTGACTTTGCTTGATACCCATCTTATGTCATGCAAGTACTGAAATTTCAGGATTCTTGTCTGAAAACTACCTGCTTCAGCTGACACATTCTCTAAGGTGAATACTGGTAAAATTGGTACAGCCGCTTTAAAACAGAGTCTAGGTCATCAATGCATTTTCCGTCTTTCACAGAGCTGTGTTGTGGACAAAAATATTAACCCAATTTGTGTTAGTAAAATGCCTATTTACTCAGCATTATTCAACTTTATATGTGATTTACTTAAAATGGCCCCTAGGGAGTTTCTCCCTTTCCCCCCCTCATTAACAAGATGGCGCTGGAATCTGAGGGAGACCTCCAAGATGAAAGTGACATCACACCCGGTAGGAAAAGCAATAAATGAACCACTTAACCCCTAACCAATTATTGATGTATTATTCCATGTTATCTCTGACAAGGCATATGATGTAATTTTGCTTTATAAGGGGCATGTCGTCCCCCCCCGAATAAACATTCCTCAAGTTTTTCCATTAACCCGAAACCTGTGTCTGGTGTGAATTACTTTAGGAGCGTGAACGCATTACTTCTTTAATTTGGCCGGGGGCAGATACACGAGATAATCAATTAATTGTATTGAATACACAAATGTAATCTGTGTGCAACACAGTGATTGCCAATTACGTGTGTGAGATTTTGCCGTACTTTCTGTACCAGTCCATTTTCAGCTCCAATCATGCTGGCAGCACCATCTGTACCAAATCCAGTCAGCTTGCTTGAAGAAAGCGGCCATGTGTCTTCAATTCTTTAGTGGTGGTTTCTAAGTACCCATCTGCAGTAACCATTTCAAGAGTTAGGACTGATAGAAATGCTTTACTCTTATGGTTGGCATATTAACTCTTCGACGCATCCTTTATCAGTTGATCAGTCAAGCATCAAACTGACATATTTTGCCTTCTTTAGCTCGGAGTTCTTTCCTCATTACATTTGCAGTATGAGATGAATTCCTTGCATCTCTGGTCACTTGCATACTCTGCTCTCACAGCAATCCATAGTTTCCCAGTCAGCTCTAGGAAATCTTCAAAATCTGTATATGGCCTGTTTTTTGCAGTATAATAAGCCACATTAAATATAACTTTCATGTGGTTGAACATCCCTTGATCCATTTTCTTAACACATGCAGCCAATAGCGTAGCTTCTGAAGCCAACACAGCATGTTTTGCCGTTACATATATTTTTAATGCTGGAGAGACTTTCCATGTTTTTGAAGGTCTCCAGTTTAAATGGCCCTGAAAACCCTTTCACACACTTTGATGCTTAGTCAGCAATCCCAGGGAAGGAAGCACATATCACATATGACTATAAACCCATGTTATGGTCACATTTTAGCCACGTGAGTTCCTTGCACCACTCTTTTCCCTTTTCCAGCCTTTTGAGACTGACTTGTTGAAGGGGACTCCTCTGCTGGTTGTTCTTCTCTTGTGCAGGTTGGTTCTGCAGTAACAAGTTCCACTTCACTTTCCAAACAAGAAATTTGTCATCCACAGTTGCTTTGCATCTGACGTTGCAGCTTTTGCTGTACGCTTCATTTTTTCTGGAGTCCCAAACAAAGATATTTGTATTTTAGTACGTTATTACTTCTGTAATGGTATAGTCTCCAAAAAGGTAAATTTTTTTTTTTTTGGTAAAAGCACAGCACCCGTTCTTGTTAGTAACCCTGATGTGTATCTTTACAGATGCACGCAGGTTTGCCGCTCAGCTTTTGCCCATTAACTTTTAAGGACACCGAAGTAGATTAAAAAACGTAAAATCATTGAATCAACCTGCATGTGTCACATATCTCGTACTTCTGGACAACAGCAGTAAATTACTGTGCATTTTGGGAGAAAAACTGATCCATGATCTTTGAGGAAAAAAGGTTTGAGGATGGCTATTTTGGAGAAAATTATAATGAAGATGGATAAAAGGAATTAATAAGGGAATAGGCTAGTAAGAAGAACATTCTCACTTTATTTCAAGTTAACGAAAAATATATTAAAAAACAAATTAAAATATTGTCTTTCACTTTGGCTTAACTCTGGTCAGAGAAGTGTGCGTTTTTTAGATAAACAATAGTAGGGAAATCGTGACATCAGGCACTATACAGTGTCAGGTGGCAGATTCCATGAGGAGAGAACAATAACTTCACAAATAAATACAATTTAAAAAAAATATATATATATATATATATATATATATATATATATATATATTTATATATTTTACTTAATTTACGTTAATTTCTTTTTCAAGAAGATTAGAGGCAGTGCTTTACGACGGGGATTTCATCTGGAGGGAAAAAAGAGGCAGACAATCTCCAAAACTTTTCAAGGACCTCCCCCAATTAACCTTTGGCCTTATAAATTGCTTCCTATCCAAGACATCCCCAGAAATTACAAAAGCCGAATAACCGTACCACTCAGACTATGAACAAATTTGGGGGGGGAGTAAGCACTGCCTCTAATCTTCTGGAAAAAGAAATTAACGGTAAGTAAAAATTTGTTTTTCCCTTCAGATTAGAGGCAGTGCTTTACGACTGGGATCTCCAAAAGCAATCCCTTAGGGTGGGACTCAAGTCTCACTGCAAAAAAATCTGCAACCAAAGTTGTATCTTCCAAGATCAACAGACCAAAGTGAGTGAAGGGATCACCTCGTGGCTGTTATGAAATCGAGAGAATGTATAGCAGAAGCCCTCAGGCAACCGATCTGAACATAACTGATCGAAGGAGCTTCAATGAAGATAGGTGTTAGATGAGAAAACTCTAACGAATGCAGACCTTTAAGGTAACGTAGACTAAAACTAAACGCCCAGGCAGTGGAATTAGAATTCCAAGACCCTAGAACGCTGTTGGGAAAAGTTAGAAAAATAATGTTAGATGGAAGATTGAGAAGAATTAAAGAATCCAACTTAACTCCACTTTCTCCTGCTGAAAACAGAAACTTGAAGTCCTTTCCAAAAATATTTTGGGCGACTACCCCCAAAGACCTAGACTGAAGACTCAAATCAGCAGAGTAAAAAACCCCAAAAAGAATATCCCTTGCGGAAAAGATTCCCTGAAGATAGGAACTAACCACGAAAGAGCCTGGCAGATACTGGTGATTTGGAGACCAACCAAAAAAAGAACACCTTCCATACTTGGAATACATTTTGGAACAAGATCCATTTATAGTAAAATAAATTGTCAATAATTTCCTGAGACAAAATCTTATCCTTCAGTATCTGGTATACATAAACCAGGTCGTCAGCTTGAATTACAACAAATTTGAGAAGCGGTACCCTTGAGAATTCCAGGATGCCTACTTACAGTTAAGGTCCCCAAAGATTCCTCCGGAAAATTTTTGATGAATGGTGAAACAGCTACTTGCCACCAAGGGAGGAAGACTATCATTCTCACCTTTCCCATCCTATAGGATCTTGGGGAATAGGGAACCAGGAGGAAACTATAGGTTAGACTGGAATTCCCAAGAAAGAAAAGGAAACCAAAGCTTACGGCTCTGTCCAAGCTTGTCCAATGAAATACTTCATGCTGTTTGATCTATAAGTCCCAGTTCCATAACTGGAAAATCAAATTCTTACTATCGTTTGAGTGAAGATCAAGGAGTATGAACCAATCTGCTTTGTATTAAATGTTGACTACTCAATGCTACAGCTAAACAGAGGAATATTAAGTTCTATGCATAAGTGAAAAGATCTAAGAAAAACTAACCCAAGCAAATCCTGGAACAAGATTTTTCAAACAAGATGACCTTGTTTGTACATAATTGCTACCGATGTAGAACTATCTGACCAGATCTGGATAAGATAATACCTGGTCTTTATCTGAAAGGCAAAGAGCTATCCAGATAGTCTTCGGTCCTATGTAGTCGGATACGTTTTTACAAATTCTCAGCTAATCTCCCTTCATCCCTATGAGAACCTAGCTGAGACCTGAAGCATCAGTCGTAAAATTTTGAACGATCGATTTGAGAACTAGAACAAAAAAATAAGAACAGTCTGGCATCCTTTATTTCTGCCTGGTTCAGAAAGGAATGACCGAAGTATAGGATTTTACTGCAAAATCTTAGCAACTGTATCTGGCCACTGAAGGACCTGTAAACAGTGCTATACCTAAAGAAACTGAAGAGACCAAGCAGGTTCTTACAAGACGGGAACCAATATTATTTCCCAAGTATCTGTCTACTGAAGTAGCAGAGAGATTTCAGGTGATAATGAGAGAACCACACTTTCTTCAGGGAATTACCATTCTCTGAGAGTCAAAAACCCTTGTCAAAATATTTACACCTGAAATGTTCCTTGACAAACACCAGAACTGCACACTTCCTGAAAAGGGAATTATTTATCAGAAGATTGATTAGCATCCACCTGTATGCTGTAGAAACACCCTAACCTTTAGGGGCTGGTGTACAAAAATTAATTAGATGCCCCTGAGGAAGCAGAATTGTAGAGATTCAACAAATTTATGGATGGCAATATTTTGCCTAGTGAGAGAATCTCAAGCGGCAATTGCCATAAACATTTTCTTAAAAGAAAACTGCAGACAAACCTAGGCAGAAAACCATCTCAGTCAGATCGTATCTATTTGCAGGGAACAAATTGAACCTGGTGGAACTACACCATGATCAATAGGCTTGCAGCTGTACTAGAATTTGCTTCAAGCCCAGTAACATGAGGAAGAAATAATTTTCCATGAAGACTAGTTCATACAGGTTACCATCTTTATTGGCGGAAGCGAGACTGATTACATAGATATACAGTCAGCATAAGACAATACCCATGATCCAGGCCTTCCTTAGCCGTAATTGGGAAGCAGAGGCTAGAGCAGAAAGAATATCCACAGTGAGAAGATACCAGCGTCCATAGGAAAGCATTGAAAATGCTTTCCTATGGACCGATTGAATGCGCGCGGCTCTTGCCACGCATGCGGCGAAAGAGGGAGGAGAGCCTTTAACCCCTTCCACCCCCTAGAGTTTGTTTTTCTGGCATTATAGTGGTCCTTTAAAATCTGAGGAACTGGAGCCGCTTGCCCACTGAATTTATGGAAGTGAAAATCAGCAGTATTCTTGTTTTCATTGGAGGCCATGAGATCTATCACTGGAAGACCGAATTGCTCTATAATTTCCTGAAAAATCAGGGGAGAAAGAGACCAATCTCCTTGTTTCAGATGATTCCTGCAAGAGAGTGTTTCTCCCTTTATGTGAACTGCAGATACTGATAACAGGTGAATTTCTGGCCAACGCATTATGTTGGGAGCATAACTGTTCCAGAGGAATCTAACAAGTCCTCCCTTGATGGTTCACATAGGATACTGCGGTAGAATGGTCTGACCTTATCCAAGTGGGATGGCCCATCAGATGCCTTTTTAAAGCGAGAAGCGCCAACCAGATTGCTGTCAGTTCCCTGAAGTTAGAAGATATCCTTGCATCTTGCAGGTTCCAAATACCTTTTGTCAGCTTTGAACCAGTGTGAGCACCCTATCCGATATTTGATGCATCTATTACCAGAACGAAAATCTTGAGTGGGAAAGAAAGACCTTTTGAAAGGAAATGTGAAGTCATCTGCCAATGCTTAGTCAAGTAAAAGAGCTCAAATTCATTCAGTCTAGAGATTTAGTTTTCCTCTGCAATTGTCTCAGATGTGCCTTGGCCCAGATTACGGCTGGAATTGTGGCAGCGAACAGACGCAGAAGTCTCATAGCGCAACACTTTGTTTTGCAAGCTGATAATTGTGACTTATCTTGTATATCTTCTCCTCTGCAAGGAGAATCTCAATTTCAATAGTCTAAAATGAAATCCAGAAAACGGATAGAATGAGATGGGGTTAACTGACTTGTTTTTGTTTATAATCCAGCCATGATTTCAAAGGGTCATGGTTGCCCTTTTGACGTCTTATTTGTTGCTCCGAAGACGCTACGAGTAACCAGTCCAGGTACGGAGACCTTTTTTCCGTAATTCTGCCGTGATAACCACGAGTAACTTGGAAAAGACTCCTGGAGCCGGAAGATAGGCCTGGAGCCTGGAGCTGGAAGATAGGCCAAAGGGCAAGGCTCTGATTTGGAAATACAGAAGCTGATGTTAAATGGCAAATTTTAAAAAAAACTTTCTGCTGTTTGCTGATATTGGTATGTGCAGATATGCATCTTGCAAATCAATGGAATATAACCATGAACCTGGTTGAATTATGTGAGCTGCTGAGAAGATGTTTTCCATGCAAAATGTTATCTGAATCGATGAACTTGTTCACGAATGTTAAATCCAGAATTTGACGGAATGAACCATCTGGCTTTTTTTACCAAAAATATTCTTGAATAAGAACATTTAAATTCTTCTTCTTTTGGAAGAATTTCTGTACCATTTTCCTGCCATAAGACCCCAACCTGTTGGAGAAGAACTGCCACAATGTCTGGTGAATGTATAGTTTAACAGAGGAATTTTCTTAGAGGAAAATTTTATAAGTTCTATACTGTAACCTATGAACTACTGACCGGACCCAACTGTCTGTTGTAGTCTTCTTCCATACGTCTTGAATAACAGAAGTCTGCCCCCTACAGGAATGGCATCATAATCTTTGCTTTTGCTCTGGAAAGTTCCTTTTTCCCTTATCCCGAAAGGAAAATTGCCTTCTTTGATTCTGCTTATATGAGAAGCTACAAAAGGAATCTCGGTAAGAGTATCTGTTTTTGTGGAAGAAGGGTTTTTGTTCCAATCTTTCTTCAGGCAAGGCTCTTACCTTCCACCATACGTTTTAGCAGGTCGTCCAGTTGCGAACCAAAGTCTACCTTGTTTAAAGGGGAGATCACACAATTTTTAGAAGCAGAGCCAGCTGACCAACTTCTGAGCCATACTTTGGAGCTTTAAAAAGGGTGCCATGACAGGAACAAAAGGACAGTCTTAGGCTCCTGTCTAATTAGGGGAGAAGGAGGAGCAACCCATTATTGACCCGCCATGGATATGTCCAGCAAATAAATAAATATATAATATACACGCACTCTAAAAACTTTACAAGGCTACTTAAAAGGAGCACTGTAGTGCCAGGAAACCAAACTTGTTTTCCTGGTACTATAGGGTCATTAGGTCCCCCCCCTCCCTCAGGGACCCCTCCCGCTAAGGGTTAAAATCCCTTCAGCCACTTCCCTTTCTCCAGCGCCGGTGACCTCTCCTCCTTCTGCAGACGTCAGATCTGAATGCGCGGCAAGAGCCGCGCGCGCAAACAGCCCATGCTTTCCTATGGACGTCCAGAGTCTTCTCGCTGATTTTCACAGTGAGAATCGCGGAAGCGCCTCTAGCGGCTGTCAGTGAGAGCAACTAGAGGCTGGATTAACCCTCCGTGAAACATAGCAGTTTCACTGAAACTGCTAGGTTTTCAGCTGCAGGGTTAAAACAAGAGGGACCTGGAACCCAGACCACTTTGTGGAGCTGAAGTGGTGCTTTAAAATCATCTTAGCAAACTAATACATTGTGATTTTTAAGTAGCCTTGTAAATTTTATGAAACTATATTTTTGGGCGCGCGCAGTTCCTTAGTCTATATATATTTTGATCTTTAAGGCATCACCACTACTGAGAAATGGATGTTCCAGGTGTACCCACCAATTCCACTTATCTTTGTACAAGTTACCTGAATTTGCGGTTCTCTGGGCACAGTGTCACCTCTGCCAATGAACAATAAACATCAGAACTGGAAGAGTGAGTATGAACAAGGAACATAAGTTGTTTTATGTATGGGTACTTTATAAGGCCATTTAACTTTTTTTTTTTTAAAATATGCTTATGTCATAACAATAGCAACTAAAAACAAACATACCTTTACAGTGGATCTGTCCATTTTTAAGATAGCAGATCTACACCACATACACCTTTTTAGGAGGGGGGGGGGTGAGAAAAAAAAAAAAAACTCTGACTCTAAACCATCAACTATAATTTTTGTGGCAAGACTACATGAAGTAAAAATTAAATTATTTACCGTATATACTCGAGTATAAGCCGACCCGAATATAAGCCGAGGCCCCTAATTTTATCCCAAAAAACTGGGAAAACTTATTGACTCGAGTATAAGACTAGGGTGGGAAATGCAGCAGCTACTGGTAAATTTCTAAATAAAATTAGATCCTAAAAAAAATTTATTAATTGAATATTTATTTACAGTGTGTGTATAATGAATGCAGTGTGTGCGTATGTGTGTGTGTATGAGTGCAGCGTGTGTGTATGAGTGCAGTGTGTGTGTGCATGAATGCAGTGTGTGTGCATGAATGCAGTGTGTGTGCATGAATGCAGTGTGTGAATGCAGTGTGTGCAGGGCCGGTGCAAGGATATTTGCCGCCGTAGGCAAAAAAATTTTTGCCGCCCCCTCCCCCCCCCATATGTCCTGACTTCCCCTCCTCCTCCCTCAGTGGTCCTTACCTCCCCACCCCCGTGTTCCTTCACTCCCCCCCCCAGTGGTCCTGACTCACCCCTCCCCCAGTGGTCCTTACCCTCCCCTCCCCTAGTGGTCCTTACTTCCCCCTCCCCTCCCATAGTGGTCCTTATCCCACCCCCTCCCTCTCATAGTGGTCCTTATCCCCCTTCTCCCTCCCATAGTGTTCCTTATCCCCCCCATCCCTCCCATAGTGGTCCATATACCCCCCCCTCCCTCCCATAATGGTCCTTATACCCCCCTCCCTCCCATAGTGGTCCTTATCCCACCCCCTCCCATAGTGGTCCTTATACCCCCCCCTCCCTCCCATAGTGGTCCTTATACCCCCCTCCCTCCAATAGTGGTCCTTATACCCCCCCTCCCTCCCATAGTGGTCCTTATACCCCCCCTCCCTCCCATAGTGGTCCTTATACCCCCCCTCCCTCCCATAGTGGTCCTTATACCCCCCCTCCCTCCCATAGTGGTCCTTATACCCCCCCTCCCTCCCATAGTGGTCCTTATACCCCCCCTCCCTCCCATAGTGGTCCTTATACCCCCCCTCCCTCCCATAGTGGTCCTTATACCCCCCTCCACCCCATAGTGGTCCTTATACCCCCCCTCCCTCCCATAGTGGTCCTTATCCCCCCCTCCCTCCCATAGTGGTCCTTACCCCCCCCCTCCCTCCCATAGTGGTCCTTATACCCCCCCCTCCCTCCCATAGCGGTCATTATACCCCCCTCCCTCCCATAGTGGTCCTTAACCCACCCCCTCCCTCCCATAGTGGTCCTTATACCCCCCCCCCCCTCCCATAGTGGTCCTTATACCCCCCCCCCTCCCATAGTGGTCCTTATACCCTCCCCCTTCCATAGTGGTCCTTATACCCCCCCCTCCCATAGTGGTCCTTATACCCCCCCCCCCCCCTTATACCCCTTTTTTTTTTTATTATTATTATTTTTTTTATTATTTTATTTTCGTCCCCCCTCCCTGCTTGATATATGGCAGGGAGGGGGGCTCTCCTTCCCTGGTGGTCCAGTGGCAGTTCAGTGGGGGGAGAGGGGGGCTGGCAGAGCTGTACTTACCTGTTCTGCAGCTCCTGTCAGCTCTCTCCTCCTCTGCGCCGTCCGTGCAGCTCCTTCTGTCAGCTCACAGTGTAAGTCTCGCGAGAGCCGCGGCTCTCGCGAGACTTACACTGGGAGCTGACCGAGGTGCTGAACGGACGGCGCGGAGGAGGAGAGAGCTGACAGGAGCTGCAGGAGAGGTAAGTACAGCTCTGCCAGCCCCCCTCTCCCCCCAGTCTGTATTATGGCAATGCAAATTGCCATAATACAGACCTTGACTCGAGTATAAGCCGAGTTGGGGTTTTTCAGCCCAAAAAATGGGCTGAAAAACTCGGCTTATACTCGAGTATATACGGTAGATATGAATAGAAAATTAGCAGCTATTCATGTTGATGAAAGACATGTCATTTGTATAAAACAATGAGACTAAATGGTTTAAAAAGGCATCCAATAGGCACCAAGACCTCTCCATCCTAATTAAGTGGTAAGGGTGCCAAGTCATCCTGCAAGAGAAGGTGTTTGTTACAGTTTATTTTAATGAAAAATAAACACACACAATAATCATTCAAGTGTGACTCAAAGTTTTCCCCAATAGGGAAGCTTGTGTTTGGTCTATTTTGGTGGGAAGGTTATAATATATATATATATATATATTTCTGCAACAGACGTAGGGACCGCACACGATGGGATGGAGAGGAGAGATAGCTTGACAGAGCGCCTGCAAGGGAGAAGATCTTTAAATCTGTTGTTGACACGCTGTACGTGCCAACGATTGACATTAGGCACCTAGAACAGAGTTCTGGGCTGCCCAAGTTGCATGTGCCAGGGGTGTAACTATCCCTCCGCACACAAGTGCAGATTTCTCACTATGTGCAGTGTTTCAAGCTGAAACACCGCATACACATACTCCTACCACCATGACCACTTCAAATCAATGAAATGGCTACTGTTGGTATAAGAAGCCCTTTAACCCCTTAAGGACCAAACTTCTGAAATAAAAGGGAATCATGACATGTCACGTGTCCTTAAGGGGTTAAAGCCTCTATCCTATACAATATACCCACCCCCGTAACCACATTCCTTACGTACACCTAAACCCCCAATACAATCCCCCACTAAAGCCCCCAGCCATACATAGTACACCACAAACATACCTGTTTACACACAAACAGCCTCCTCTAAATAGATACAATCTCACAAGCAGCCTTCAAAAACACAAAATGTACAACACCCGGTCCCACTTTTGACCTCTGGTATCCCACTATTGGTGACACAAATGATAATTCACTAGCAAATGCAGGCACGCATGTCATTAAGTTTGCTTGCACAGAAACAAAAACATACATTTTCCCCTTCAAAGATGACTTTAGCAGAACTCTGCATAAGAGATTCCGTGGAGGGGCATTTTATTTTTATTTAATAGGTGTGGGGGGGGGGAGGGGTTCTTGTTATTGGGGATGACCTAACATCTACTTTCTGGCCCCTGTCCATCCTACTGAGCTGCTTGTCTATTAATTATTATTATTATTATTAAATTTAAAATTAAATTAAAAAATACAAATAAAAATAAAAAATATAAAAAAAAAAAAACACACCACACGACAGGCTGGGTTTAGTTTTAATTCAATGTGCTCTCCTTTAATAAAAGGCCCTATATACAAAAACTTACATGCTCAAATCATCTTAGTCTGAAAGACTGACTGGCCTGTGCCCAACAGATGGTAGAAGACTCCCTGCTGCTTAAAAACCTCTGAATCCAAATTAATTTGTATTTTATTTTTTGTCAGTCACATTTCCTGTGAAGTTAATAAACATACATTATCGGAGTTGGGATAGATTTGCTGCTGCAAGACAGTGTTCATTTTGCCAAATTTTAGTCAACTAAAATTGGAGATTTAGTAGACAAAACAATTCAGATGACTAAAATGTTTTTTTTTTTGTCAAAAGACTCACTAGAACTAAACTGAAATTTTCTGGCAAAACAAACACTGCACGGAGGAGCTGGGGAAGGGGCAAAAGAAACAGACCAGGGCTTGGGAGAGAGAGAGAGACACCTACTGGTGCTGGGAGGACACAGAGAAGCTGGGGAAAAGAGGGCGGAAGAGGCAGATCAAGGCTTTAACCAAACCCATTTTTAGTTGGGCCGACTAATATCTACTGGAGATTTAGTCTACTAAAACAATTCAGATGAATAAAAATTATAAATTTGCTGCAAGAAGATGCCAAATCAATAAAGAGCCTACCTGGTGTAGGTTTTAAAACTTATGTCCAGGCGTGCGTTGAGATTTATAAAACATGAGAAATAAATAAATTAAAAAAAACTAACTTCATTTGTGTTGCAAAGATGTTGAGGTGCAGAGACGGACCTTTTAAGATCAATGTCTGTACTTAAAAAAAAAAAAAAAAAAAAAAAAGTCTAAAAATGTGCCAACAAAGGAAAGGATGCTATTTGGATCCCCTATGCACACATACACACTTTTTAAATTCTTTAAAGAGGCACTCTATGCACGATAACCACTACAACGCATTGTAATTGTTATGGTGTTTTGAGCCTCCGGGTGCAGTCTCCTGGTTTTCTGTCAAACTGTTTGAGAGCAGTCTGCATTCTCCTGTAAGGTTTTGCAGGGATTTGAACAAAGATCTAACCTATTATAGCCGGTTGAATCATACCCTCGAGGTACAAATTAGTGTGTCGTCGTTTGGACTATCCAGGCTATAAGCTTCTCATTAGTAGTCAAACACATGATTCCCGTTAATCAGTCAGGCATACAACCTAACCCTTTCTTGACCTCCGTCATTCCTTAATCCAGTCTTGTTCCAGAGTGACCTTTTTGCACAGTAGATAAGTACCCATCCACTTGCTCAAAAGTTCTCAAAATTACAATTGTACTTAATGTCCCAAAAAAGGAAAAAAAGCTTGCCCTTAAATACCTTACCCTCCCAATAAATCCCCGATCAGGTCTCAACAAGTTTCTGCTCACTTACCTATACAATTTGCATATCAGACAGATCCCCACCAATAAGGACAGTCCAAAGCCGAAATATAGGCAAGTTCTCTCTACATGACTGATACAGTAACACAGACAATTGTCTTGGCCTTCTTTGGGCCTGGTCAGCGAGATGTGGCTGATACCCATCTAGGCACAGTGAGCACTGGGTCCACGTCTGGATTACCCTTTAAGATTAGGGAGCTTGAGTGAGCAGAAATTATTTTGAGCCCTGAATTTCCTTAAGACATTCTCTTTACATTAAAATAGATAAAAACTGACAGATGTTTTGATTATCCTGAAACTTTTCATATTAAATATATTAAACTATTGAATTTAAAGGATGCAACGGTTACCTTATTTATTTACTCCATCCTTTTGTTTGGAATTCTTTCAATAGGTATTCAGAATAGTAGATGTTAATACATTGTTTATTCGTCCTTTTCCCTTGCATTGATTAAAAATCCAAAACAGATCTTCCCGCTGTCAGGAAGAACAAGATTAGCACTTCCTTCTGTTCTTGTATAAAACTTTATTGTCCAGCAATAATGTGTGATCTGTAATAAAAACAGACTGTTACTGAACTTTATGGATTAGGAGCATTCAAGTGTCACAAGAAATATATAAATCTCTATACCAAACTCGACCAGTAATCCCCAGCGCAATATCACATTCTTAATTGTGTTCTGATAACTTAAGATCCTAAAACACAAAATGTAAGATGTCCTGCGGTTATGGAACTAGAAATTCCATGATGCAGTTTGGAAGCTTTCTGAATACATGTTACTCCCCCTGTCTTCTCAAAAAAAAAAAAAAAAAATAATGCCAGAATTCAGCTTTGTTTAATATAAAACTGACCAAGCTCATGGACTGTGCCTCACATTATAAGCACTAGATTTTTCAGTGAGTTTTTTTTTTTTGGTGGAGCTGTAGCATATGTGCTTCATTATGGAATAAAGCACAGTTTGTCATAGATCTGAAAACCTCTAAATTACATGTTTATTTGTATTCTAAAGTGAAAATAAAACTTGACAAAGTGCAAAAAAGGAGCCTGTGGTGGCAAGGCAGAGAAAGGTAGTTATTGTACAGTCAAAGTAGATATTCACTCTGACAATTTAAGGGAGTGCTTTGCAAACCGTGTGCTGGATAGAGAGTCCAGAACAGCAACCGATCTGCAGCTCCATCCGATGCAGAGCTGCACATTGAAGTAGCGGTCAGCGAGCTCCGGCAGTCAGCGTGTTACCAGGGCAACGCTCTGACATTTCCAGTGCCGGAGCTTGCGAGACATCTACCACATAGTCTGCAGCCCAGACCAAAGAGTTTGCCCATGGGACCACTAGGGAATTACTTCAAGACAAAAAAAAATAAAATAAAAATAAAATGTAAGCTTGTTAGCTAAAGCGATTTTAGCTCTGCTACTACTGGAAAATAGACTGCATTTTGGCAGGGCTTAAGTTTGTACTTAAACTGTACTGAATGCATAAGTAACTACGTCATAGTTATTGGTCATACCTTCACCTTCCACATACGATCACCCCTCCACCATGCAACCCTCAAATTAACCCCCCAATCATGTCACACTCACCTGCCATTGCTCTGCTAATTTCCCTTATCACACAATTTAAGTTGATCAGAGTCAAACAAAACATTAGTGCATCTCTCTAGCCAGTCAGCTGCGTTTACAGACTTATGATACAATGCCAAATGAGACAGTGTTGTATGCTAGCTCTCCCAAAGTCTGTGTATAAAGAGTAAATAATGCCTTAAGTCATTTCTAAAAGTATGAGACAAGTGAAAGTGTACTGTGGATCAATAAAGCGTTGGGCCATATTTGAGTTTTTTTTTTTTATTCTAAAATATTACCTTCTACAGTAAACTGTAAAACAGAAATATTGCATATTAATAAAATACAAGGAGTCAAGAGTCACAGGTTTTGTAAACCGACTCCACAGCCCTGGAACGTGCTTAGTCTTTACAGTTCTGTGTTTAGAATTAGAGATGCATACAACAATCTGAATTGAAACCTATTGCATTAATTGAAGTAGATGTTTAGGCAAGAATACCAGTGTTAAAGATTTATTCAAACTTTGATATTAGGGCCTAGGTTTTGCAACTTAATTCACAATAATCCACTTGAGTGATTAAAAGGTTTCTCACCCACTGATCTGCAAAGAAAATCGATACGAAGGGGTTTGTGCTGCATACAACTCCAGTAAGACAGATTAGTCTTTACAGAGAGACTTGTGTTTGAAGACATGTTCATAATGCTAGTTGTTTAGTATATTTAAAGAGCAGTCAAACACATTCCTACTTTGACCCAAGTTTGGTTTTAGCCATCAGACATTTTAGATCATTTTTTTTTTTTTTTTTTTTTTAAATAAAGAAAACACAAAATAAAAAACAAACAAAAACCTAATTAACCCCTTCAGGACGGAGTCAATAGTACACGTTCTGATCAAAACAAAAACTGGAATTTGCGCTATATGTCTGTTCAACCGTAATTCACCTCTTTCATATTAAATGCACCCACACTTATTATATATCATTTTGATCAGGAGAAACAGGGCTTTCATTTCATATCAAATATTTATATATGAAACAATTTAATATGAATAAAATTTAAAAAAAAAACTGAGAAATAAAAAAAATTGTAGTTCCGCCTCACATTTTAACTGTGTTTTAGTGCCCAAAAATTAGTGCACATATTTGTAATCAGCGATGTCTCACGAGTACAACAGTACCCCCCCGTTAACAGGTTTCATGGTGTTTTAGAAAGTTACAGGGTCAAATATAGAACGTTCCATTTTCAAATTGAAATTTGCCAGATTAGTAATGTTACCTTTGAGACGGTGTGGTACCCCAGGAATGAGAATTACCCCGATAATGGAATAGCATTTGAAAAAGTAGACAACCCAAGGTATTGCACGTGGGGTATGTTTTGTCTTTTTTAGTAGCCACTTAGTCACAAACACTGGCCAAAGTTAGCGTTCATATTTGTTTTTGTGTGAAAGCAAAAAAACTAATATTTGGCCAGTGTTTGTGACTAAGTGGCTACTAAAAATGACTGGACATACCCTATTTGCAATACCTTGGGTTGTCTACGTTTGCAAATGGTATGCCATCATGGGGGTAATTCTTATTCCTGGGCTACCATACTTTCTCAAAGGCAACATAACTAATCTGGCAAATTTCAATGTCAAAAAAATGAAATGCAAGCCTTATATGTGACTCTCTAACTTTCCAAAACACCATAAAACCTGTACATGGGAGGTAGTGTTATTCTCGGGAGACTTCAGTAAACACAAATAGTTAAAACAGTAAAACATATTACAACAATAATATAGTCCATAAAAGTGCCGTTTGTTTGTAAAAAAATGCAAAAAACTTCACTTTTACTTAAAATATCATCGTTGTAATACAATTTACCTCACTTGCCGGAGGAGGGCTGCCTGGGCTGTCAGGCAGCCCTCCAGAAGAGGATCGCGGCGGTGGTAAGTACCTCCGAGGTCCTGTGGGCTTAAAGGACCACTCTAGGCACCCAGACCACTTCAGCTTAATGAAGTGGTCTGGGTGCCAGGTCCAGCTAGGGTTAACTAATTGTTTTATAAACATAGCAGTTTCAGAGAAACTGCTATGTTTATCAATTAGTTAAGCCTTCCCCCTAATCCTCTAGTGGCTGTCTCACTGACAGCCGCTAGAGGCGCTTGCGTGATTCTCACTGTGAAAATCACAGTGAGAGCACGCAAGCGTCCATAGGAAAGCATTATGAATGCTTTCCTATGTGACCGGCTGAATGCGCGCGCAGCTCTTGCCGCGCGTGCGCATTCAGCCGACGGGGAGGAACGGAGGTGGAGAGGAGGAGGAGAGCTCCCCGCCCAGCGCTGGAAAAAGGTAAGTTTTTACCCCTTTCCCCTTTCCAGAGCCGGGCGGGAGTGGGTCCCTGAGGGTGGGGGCACCCTCAGGGCACTCTAGTGCCAGGAAAACGAGTATGCTTTCCTGGCACTAGAGTGGTCCTTTAAGCCGTTACGGCGTTCTATGCCGCCGCAACGGCATAGAACGCCGTTATGGGTTTAATCCTCCTGAAAGAGTGAGTGAGTGAGTGTCCCACACCATTTTTATTCGCTTAATTTGACACAGGCATCATATCAATCCCTCCGAAGCTTCAAACAACCAACATCTCTGAAAATAATACATGTTGCAGGGACAAGGACATTGTGAAAGTACAAGGAGGGGAAAAAAAAGGAAAACTTAAAAAGGCCAGTTGGGGGGGGGGGGGGGGGAAATATATATAATTCTTTATTTTACTTTTTTTTTTTTTGCAATGTTAAAACCGAAATCTGCACCCCAGTAAAACCATAAGACTTTCTTTTCCCACAGGAATCACAAATTTGCAGTGATGTTAGTACCGCAAAGGATATAGATCATACAAAATACACAATCCAGCACACTCTGTTATTCACTAAACAATTATTTCAAATCTCCAGATTGTAGTAGTTTTATTTAAAACCATCTCACCTGGACAAAAAATAATGGGAGTTTAGTTACATTATATGATCATATATTGCATAAGCCTGCCACAATGTCAATGTACCCCAACTCATTGGTTTTGCACCCCTCCATGTCACAGGTGCCTCATTCCAGAATCCTATTTAGCCTTGACCTGCAGAGAGTCCCAGGAGGAAGTACTTCCTAAATAAGTGGATTAATCTCATAAAGTAGGACCTGCCAAGAATGGGGTACATTGACATTGTGGCAGGTTTATGCAATATATGATCATATAATGTAACTAAACTCCCATTATTTTTTGCCTAGGTGAGGTGTGATATATATATATATATATATATATATATATATATATATATATATATATATATATATATATATATATATATATATATATATATATATATATATATATATTTTTCTCTCAATTTTTTTTTTTTTTTTTTTTAAATCCAAACTTAAAAGATAACCGAATATCGGCCGATTATATCGGCAAAACCGATAATCGGTCGATCCCTACTAAAATTGCGTAGAGATAGCACTCCCAGGACTACAAAGGTGCAAAAATAAAATGTTTACTTTTATTTTCCAAATTAAAAGTTTAACGTTTCAGTTTGTCACCCAAACTTTCATCAGGAAAGGACTCATCAGGACTTGCATCATTCCTGATGAAAGTTTGGGTGACAAACTGAAACGTTAAACTTTTAATTTGGAAAATAAAAGTAAACATTTTATTTTTGCACCTTTGTAGTCCTGGGAGTGCTATCTCTACGCAATTTTAGTAGGGATCGACCGATTATCGGTTTTACCAATATAATCGGCCGATATTCGGTATTTTCGGCAATATCGGTATCGGCCAATAGGGATAATACCTCCCAGGACCGCCAGGCTCATTACAAGCCCGGCGGTCCTGGGGGGGGCGGGCAGCAAGCGTTTACTCACCTCCCAGCAACTCCTCCAGCTCCCCAGTGTAAATCTCGCGAGACCCGCGGCCGTCAGAGCTGGCCGCGGGTCTCGCGAGATTTACACTGGGGAGCTGGAGGAGCTGCTGGGAGGTGAGTAAACGCTTGCTGCCCGCGCTCCCCCCCCCCCCCCCCCCCCGCATTATACACACACTACATTATATAAACACTACACACACTCTGTTTATATAATGCACACTACACACTCTGCATTATATACATACACTATACAAACACACACACTCTGCATTATATAAACACACTACATTCACTATACACACACACACACACACACTTTGCATTTAGTATATACAGCATTCACTTTACACACACACTGCATTCACTTTACGCACACTACCCACACACTACACAAACACACTGCATCCCCTACACACACACACTACACAAACATACACAGCTCCCCTGTCTAAACACACTGCATCCACTACACGTGGCATGTATATTTTGTGCATTTACCTTTAGAAATAGTTTTTATTTTCCAAAATGGTAAATGTACAGAATATCGGCAAATTATATCGGCTATCGGCCTGAAAGTTCACAGAATATCGGTATCGGCTCTAAAAAAAAAAAAATCAATATCGGTCGATCCCTAAATTTTAGACATATACACACAAAAACACTTTTTAAACTCGTGTCTGTGAAATTGCTAGCTAAATGTAAGTGCACAATACAAGTCTTTGCCTAATTATAACAAGCAATGAGCAATTACATCAGTAATGTGATCACAGTAATTTAGTTTAAAGCAAGCAATAGGAATTATTCGCCAAAATGATAATTATGGAGAAATGGCAACAGAATTAAAACTATTTGATGTTTTCCAGTTTTGCCATTTTTTATTTTTTTTTTTTAAAGATATATTTGTAGCTAGAAACTTACAATGTTCTAGACTAGAGAATAATCCACAATTTTCAGCTTTGTGACCAACCCAAATTAGTGCTTTTGGTAGTGGCCTGTTTTACCACACTGAATTACAGCATAAAGACAACAGCTGGCCCGAATGACTGCTTTCAGCACTGGCAGCAGCCTGATCACTGGCGAGAGGACCGCCAGCAGCAGTTCACAGAAATCTATTTATTCAGTGATGTCATCACGAGAAGCTGGAAGAGAGTTGATTGAATCTGCCACTTCACAAGCTTTTTTTAAAAAAAAAAAAATGAAAAATAGTTTTTCCCCCTATGTTTCACAATATTATGTTTTTGTGAAATCTGAAAAAGGACACCTAAATGTAGAAGTCCAGATCACTTTATTTACCCACTGTGGTGGTTATGATGGTTGGAGTACCCTGGCACCATTCCTCGGTAATAGGGCAAACCATTTTACAACAGTTTTCCCCCTTATGTAGTCTTGCCGGGTCTCCAAAGAATCCTGATTTAGAACATCTGGCTTGTTCAGAACTGCAGAAGCTGAATGCGGATCCGGCCACTCATTCGTTGGCCGAGAGAGTCAGCTGACTGCACTCAGCCAATTAATTTGATTCTGGGCACTGAAATTTGCACATGATTGACATTAGCCAGTCCAGAAATCTAGATCCAGGCCGGCTGATGACACCCCAATGGTGTTACTAGAAGTGTTGGAAACAAACTGTCTTATTCCTTACCCTGAGACACAAAGGAAGACGGACGTAAATTTACTAAGCTGCTTATATCCATTCTGAAACAAACAAGCCAACAAATAATAAAAAAGTTAATTATTCACAATAGCCCAGCTTTACAAATGAGTATTAGGGAAAATTCAGTTTGAACCATGATATGCATGGCATTTAATAAGGCTCTCCATCTCTTCATGTGCAGTCAACATACAGAAACGATCTTTACATTTGCTTGGAATACTGCCAGCACAAAGTATATATAGATTGTAATCACGCCATTTTAAATAACTGACCAGCTCATAGTGAATTTTACCAACGGGACAAATAGAACAGTTAAATGCCAAGGAAGTGAAATGGTGGACAAATTGAATTATAGGGCAGTAAGCAATATTTTATTGTTACTGGTTTAACAAGTTCATTTTAATTCATCTGAACCATGCGAGGTTACCCCTGATAGCAATGTTTTCAAACTTACCCTGCTAACACGGTTAAGAAAACACCAGGCATCTAAAGCAATTTAGCTTGTTCCACTTACGGCTGTCTATGAGAGTGTCTTGCCTTGCCTCAATTGCTTTGGACTACAGTTGAACGGCTGCACCAATCACAGCACAGCTATTCACACACTTCTCAATGAGATGTAATACAGCTAATTAATAAGTGTATTACGTGCATTATTGGCTAACCGCATGCAAGGCTTCTCAATGAGAGCTCTTCCTGAAATCTCTAGAACTGAATAAAACCAGCTGATAAACACCCATGTTGTGAAGGCTTCCAGCTTTGTAACCATAATGCAGCTTAGGGTACTACTATAAATCCTCTTCGATTATCTGTGACCCACAGCACACTTATTTTACATGGTGCGTTTCAGTTTCTTTTTTAAATTTAAAGATTATTGATTTTCGTCTTGTCAATGCCATAAACATAAAACATGAAACAGGGGAGGGGGTCCATAAGAAGCTTTTTACATCAAAGTTCACATTCACAGTTATTGAGATCTCTAGTTGTGCCTTATACCTACATACATTTTTCTATATTCGTAAGTCTGCCTATTCCTTTGTTTTGTCTCTAACGTGTTGTATTGTTACTCATCTGTCCATCATTATCTGGTGATTGACCCTGGGAGCTTAGCACATCTAGTGGCCAAGTCATCAGGGGGTCTCCTGTACCTCTCGCTTCCCACAGCCTCCAAGCCGCAGCTGCTGTGTCTGTCAAGGGGAGGACCCCTCAATAGCAGGTTTCATATAGGTGTTGTGTATCAATGTATTTGCAGACCTCTGCCACTTGTGGTGGTCTCTGATATTTCCATAACCTTGCTATTACCCTCTGGGCTGTCAAAAGAATGTGGAAGGCTAGTTTCTGTATCTCTTTAGGTGTGTTTGGCATGTGTAGTAGAAGGCTCGTTATAGGTTTGAAGGGGAGCTTGGTGCGTGTAGCGTCTCGGATCAGGGGGTTTATGTCTCGCCAGAAGCTGGTAATTTGTTTGCATTGCCACCAGATGTGAAGTACTGTACCCTCTACCTTTCCACACCTCCAGCACTCCGGAGATGAACCTGGGTACAGCTTATGTAAGCGAACTGGTACCATGTACCACCTATATAGGGTCTTCCTATATTGCTCCAGTAGGGTCTCTGACTTAGTTTTTTTGGTCGTCACTATAGCACGCTCCCAATGGTCTTTACTTATGTGACACTGTAGGTCCTTAGCCCAGTGCTTGGCTGGGTTGGAATCTGCAAAGTGTTGTGCGGGTCGGATAAGTTGATAACACCAGGATAGTGGCTTAAATGTTGGTGCCCATGAACCACTAGTGGTCGTCTGTTCCCATTTCGTCATACCGAGGGGGTTTGCACCTGGGGTGGAAGTCTTCTCTGTGTGTTTATGCATGAATGAGCTTAATTGCATGTGAGAGAAATAGGAGGCCACTGGTATATGGAATTCTTCCTGTAGAGCTGGAAAAGTTTTTAGTTTGTTATGCGCGAGTATTTGGTGTAGGTGTGTGACCCCGTTAGCTATCCACGGCTTGGCATTAAAGGTTGGGATGCAGTATGTGATAGTATTGAGCGGGGTGGCTGGTGACAGGGGGGTATGGGTTACTAGTTTATGTCTAAGCTTGTCCCAAGCCTTGACTGCTATTTTCAGCTGCGATGGCATCTGTGGAATCACCGGTCTAAATATTTTTAGGAAGCCACAGTATGGTGGGTACATCAAAGGGCTTTATGGCTTGTTTTTCCATTTGCACCCATTGCGGTAAAGCCGTGTTTGTAAAGTGGGGAAGGATTGCTGCCAATAGTGCTGCGTGGTAGTATGTCTTGATGTCTGGTAAGGCGAGGCCGCCCTGCCTCACCGGTGTTCGTAGCAATGTTCCCTGCACTCAAGCTTTTTGGCCCCCCCACACAAATCTGTTGACATCTTTTTGCGTGTCTCTGAGGTAGGACATGGGTACCTGAATTGGTAAGTTTCGAAACAAGTATTGAAGCCTAGGGAGTATGGACATCTTGATGGTTGCTACTCTCTCGGGCCAGGTCAGAAACAGGGTGCTCCATTTTTTCATTAGTTGGCGGCAGTCCCCCCCCCCCCCCACCCTGACAGTTAGCAGGAAAAGTTCCTGTAGGGTTTTTTGTGAAAGTCAGTCCCAAGTATTTTATTGAATCTGTTCACCATTCAAAATTATGGTCTTTTTTGCGTGCGGTGAGTGTTTGTTGGTTGAGCCGCACTCCCAGTGCCTGTGTCTTACTGGCATTAAGGGAATAGTAGGAAAACGACCCTTATTCCTTTATGAGGTCTAAGATAAGTGGAAGCGACTGCTCTGGTAACACAGAGGAGGATGTCATCTGCAAATGCGCCAATTTTAATTTCCCTGCCATGTAGCTCAATTCCCTGGATACCCTCTCGATGCCTAATTTGGACCAGTAGTGGTTCCAGAGCCAGGACGTATAATAGCGGCGATAAAGGGCATCCCTGCCTCGTACCATTTGTTAGAGGGAACGGGTCTGAGAGAAAGCCGGCTTGTAGTACCCGGGCGGTGGGACCTATGTATAAGGCAAAGATCTGTTTGCTAAATACTGCGGGGATGTCATACTTTAGGAGCGTATGTTCAAGAAATGCCCAGTTCAGTCTGTCAAACGCCTTTTCAGCATCAAGGGCTAGTAAAAGCCCGTCCTGACCCGATCCCCCTCATCCTCTCTAGCACCAAGGAGAGCTTTCGGGTATTGTCTCTGCCCTGCCTACTTTTAACAAAGCCGGTTTGGTCGTCTTCTATGATAGTTGGAAGGATGTGTGCCAGTCTGTTGGCCTGCACCTTAGCATCGGTATTAAGGAGGGAGATGGGTTTGAAATTTTTACAATTGTCCGTAGGCTTGTCAGGTTTCGGAAGCGTCACTATCGTGGCCACCAGCATTTCAGGGGGAAGGGATCCTGTCTCTGTCGCTTTGTGGTATACTTTTAGCAGGTGTGGAGTTAGTATGTCCGTGAATGTCTTAGAATAGATGTTTGAGAGTCAGTCTGCGCCCGGGGATTTTCCCGGGGGCAGGCTCTTAATTACTTCTCGGATCTCCTGCATAGTAATCGGTTCGAGCAAGGCTCTCCTTGAGTTTTGGTCAAGCTTGGGGAGGTCTATACCACGTAAATAGTTACAGATAGCTTGTGTGTCTGGGGTGTTAGCGCCGCCGCTTGAGTCTAGATTGTATAGTTGTTTGTAGAAGTGTGCAAATTCCTGTACTATGTCTATGGGGTTCATGAGTTTGTCTCCTGTGTGCCCCATAAAAGTATGGAATTCTATTAGAGGCCTGCTTTGTCCTGAGTCTGTTGGCCAAGTATTTGGATGCTTTACCACTGTGGTGGTATGTGGTGGCCTTTAGTCTGTGTAGAAAGTATTTGGTCATTAAGCTTGGTAAGGTCCTGGTATAGGTCTCTTAATTTGTCCGCTAGGGCTGACGTGGGTGTCTTTTTGTTCTGGGCCGTGGCTATCGCTATTTGTTTGTGGCAGTCTAGGAGGGTGGTTTGGTGGCGTCTTTTTACGTACGCAGATTGTTTAATGAACTGTCCCCTCATCACCGTTTTATGTGCGGGCCACACAGTGTAGTCCGAGACTTCGCCCGTTGTGTTAGTGAGGAAGTACTCTCTGAGTTCTGTTTATCTAGGAGGAGAGACTCGATTAGTCTCCACGTGCCCCTGCCACGGGTTTGGTATGTGTCTTCCAAGTCAAGATATATTGGGCTATGGTCGGACCACGTTATCTCCCCTATTTTTCAGTCAGTTGTGGTAGGGTCTTGTTATCTATGAAGAATGTATCTATACGTGTGTAAGTGTTGTGGACCCTAGAGTGAAAGGAGTAATCCCGGTCAGTGGGGTGTAGTATTCTCCAGCTATCGTATAGGTTATACAAGGCCAAGGAAGTGGTATGGAGGCAAGAGGGGGATGAGGGAAGGTCAACCTTTGGCCTTTATCTTTGGATCGGTTTCCATAGGTAGGAGGGAAGGGGGTAGGAGAGGGCATAGCCCTGTCAGGCTCCTTTGGGTCGAGCCTTGTTGCGGCGCCTGGGGGATCGTGGTGTTAGGACACTCCGTTAAGCATGCATCGGGGCACTATGGGTGCTGGTACCATTAACCGTTGTTGCGTGGTCAGGTTGTTTTTTTTTTTGTCTGTGTTGGGCTCTAAAGTCTCCGGTGCCCCGACTCCCCAACCTATTGTAATTGGGCAGTGTCAGAATCTAACCGAGAGTATGTCTCGTTGGCTACTGTTAGAGTTGGTGTGGGAGGAGGTCGGGGGGCCTCAGTAGTCTCTCCTACATATGTTGAGTGTGTGACAGTAAGATAACAAAACACAAAATAACAATAACCTGTACAACAAAATAGTTGGTAACTTGGATACGCGTCTTACTTATACCGCTTGGGTATGGAGTCCCTTTATCTGGACGCCCAGTCCTGAGCCAGGGGAGGAACTTTCGCTGGACCCGTTTTTGTTATCTCTGCCAGCGGGATACCCCAGTCTTCCAGCAGCTGTATGCCTTATGGCGCCGACGTGATGGAGTGAAGGGAATCTTGGTGGTGCACTAGCAGCTTAGCCAGGTAACCCCATCTGTAACTCAGTCCCTGTGTGCGTAGCAACAGCGTAATTTGCGCCACAGATTTGCGGAACTGTAGTGTTTCTGCTGAGAGGTCAGAGAATATTTTTAGATTGTTGAATTTTTCAGGCATCCCTTTGTTTCTGCTTGCCTTGATTATCCGTTCCTTGGCATGGAAGAAATGCACTCTTGCTATGACGTCCCTCGCTGCAGTGGTAGGTAAGTGGCTAGGTCTTCGAAGACGGTGCACCCTGTCTAGTAGTAGTTTATCTGGATGCAGTTCAGGGGTCATCTGTTGGAACATATCTTGTAAATAATTATCCAGGTCAGTATTTGTTACTGACTCCGGTATTCCCCTAAATCAGAGGTTATTCCTCCTGGACCTGTCTTCTAGATCTGCCAGCTTGAGTTTTTGGGCTGTGATAGTGTCTTCTAGTTCTTGCATTTTGTCAGCCACACTATTATGGGCCACGGAGAAGTCGTCCATTTTGGACTCTAGATGCGCTGTACGGTTCCCTATGTCCTGCAGGTCTTTCCTAAGCTCAGCTGTCAGTGTGAGCATTTGAGCCCTGAGGCTCCTCTGAACTGAATCAGTGAGTTCAGCCATCATGCTCCTCATGGTTGCCACCGAGAGAGGCTGGTCGTCAGCACTCATTCCAGGGGAGGCGGGCAAGCCCTCCCGCGATCGTGGCGGGCCGCCATCTTGCTCATGGTTTTCCTGCGTTTTTAGCGGTGCGGCTTTTGCCAGAAAAAAAAAAAAAAAAAAAAAAAGACGCTTTGTCCGCTTTCGCGGGTTTGCTTTTCAGCCTCTGGGACATGGTGAGCACTTGCGTTTGTGCGTGCGGTAGAGAATGCTCGGTAGTCCGGTTTTTTATTGCCCCGTGCAGCTTGATCGGCGGGAGCTACTCCGACCGTGCAGCTCGAGCGCCAAACCACGCCCCCGCGTTTTAGTTTTAGAGCTATAGCTTTTAGGACATTTGATTTTTAAGAGATCTTAAGGATTTATGCACCAAACTCACTTCATTAAAAGTGACACTATAGTGTCAGGAATACAAACATGTATACCTGACACTATAGCTCTAAGTGCTGTTTAGGTTCTAGACCCCTTGCCTAAAATAAAAATAAATGAAACTAGCCTTATTTCCCTCCTCATACAAGTCTCGTCACAGCTGGCCCAGCCTTTTGCCCTTGACTGAAATAAAATTTGAGTATCTTTGCCAACCCAATGCTTTTCCACAGGAAAACTGTGAGGCTATTGTGCGTGTGCAGCAAAATGCTGGGCCAATCAGCATCTCCTCATAAAGATACATTGACGAATAGCATCTATGGCTAGTTCAGCAGCTCCTTGCAGAGCAGGGAAACTCGAAAAGCCAGTGTTGCAGCACTGACACAGGAAGCACCTCTAGTAACCATCTGAGTGACTCACTAGAAGTGTCCCTGGGCAGTAAACACTGCCTTTCATTAAAAGCCTGCAGGGACAGACTGCCGACACCGGAACAACTACATTAAGCTGTAGTGGTTTTGGTGACTACAGTGTCCCTTCAAGATATGGTAGCTTTTGTGCTCAACGTATTGCCCTTAATTAATCCATTCATTATACGTTTCCAATATACATGGTGTTGATTAAGAGGGCGTTTTGTTTGGAAACCCATGGATAACCAACAGGAATGGCAATTTTTAACTCCAGGATAAAATAGGTATAAATTCACTCTCAGCCACCTCCCATGTTTAGTGTCTAGAAGGTTAAATACCTGCTCATACTAAGAAGAGCCCAGTGTCAAATAGATACCTGGAGACCCCAGACTGCTAGAGGAGCCGTATGCAGTGCTCAAGACAGCATTGCATACTAGGTATCGACCGTTAATAGGCAGATATTCAGCAATATCTGTATCGGCCCTTAAAAGAAAATTACATTGGTCAATCCCTACTTCATACAGTCCTTTAAAACGAGATTTAAATCTGCTTCTGCTGAAATTAAGGGTATGGTAGTTTACAATTGGGGGGGGGGGGGGGGGGGGAGGTGTTCGATGGGGCCAATTTATACAACATGCACAATTCAGCACACACGCTCATTCACTAAACCGCTATTTCAAGTCTCACAGATTGTAATAGTTTTCTTTAAAAACACTTCACATAGGCAAAAAAAATTATGGGGTTTAGTTACAGTATATGATCATACATTGCATAAGCCTGTAACAACGTCAATGTACCCCATTCTTGGCAGGTCCTACTCTTGCTCCCCAATGCCTGCTCTTATGTTGGATAGAGAACACACACACACACACACACTATATCTTTTTATTTCTCTCTGGTGCTCTTTCGATAAGTCACACTTTTAAAATAAGTTTGTTTACTATTTGAAGTCCAGTAGATCTCTGGATCCTCCTGTCTTCTGCCTGCCAGAGCAGACCCAGTATGGGGTCTGACCACAGACAACCTCAGGGGTTACTGCAGGCGCGTTCAGTTCCTGCAGTGTCCTGATACTACGTTTGAAGTCTTCCGCTAAATGTAAAGATGTCAAATGTGAGTAGTGCACGTCAGTCTGGACTTAACCAGAAAATGCCTCTAGTGGCTGTCTAAGTGACTGCCACTGAAGGTGTTCCTAGGCTCTAAGGTAAACACTGTATTTTCTCTGAAAATACAGTGTTTACATGAAAAAGCCTGCAGGTATCTCCTATACTCACCCGAACAACCTCATTAAGCTGAAGTTGTTCAGGTGACTATAGTGTCCATTTAATGTTAACTCATTTTCAGGTGAGTGCAGCCCTAGCTATACTTTGTTACACACTAAATAAATAACACACGGTGAGTGAATGGAAGGAGTTTGCAGCACAAACAAATACTACAGGGCACCTATGTACCATTAGCAGGCGCTCTACATTATACATACACAGAACGGCGTACCCATGAAACATACCAATCCGAATTTCGTTAGAACACAAAAATGGCAGCGATGACTCAAACTGACTCCATAATTAGATTAAGATGCAAATATGAACATTTATGACAGCCATACATTTATTGTATTAAGAACTACACCTATTCATTAACAGGACAAGGCCACAACCCCAAATGAACTCTGTTTCTACCACAGTGCGCAGAATTGCAATGCAGGGATTTGAAGAATAAAAATTACACTTTACTAGAAAGGTTTTCAAGATACATAAACTGATAGAAAACAGAGGATTAAAGACACTGAAAGCTTGCACAAAAGGTCACTCTACTAGATCAGTGTGTATCAAACCAAGTTTTGATGTACTGTACTCTTTACCATGTCTAAATAGGTTTATACACAAGGACATACCAGATTTTTTTTTTTTTTTTTTATATTGTGCAGGCAACAACTGATCTTTGGTTTCAGAGAACTGTAATGTAATTGTGTGAAGACTAGAGGTTTATGGCAAACTGAATTACCAATGTCTGGATTAATTTTTTTTTTTTTTTAATTTACAATAAAAAAAAAAAAAAAAAAAAACGCAAACCACACACGCAACCTAGGGGAGTTTTATTAAATTTTCTAGATCAGCTATTTTAAGACCAAATTATTAAATCCTATTTTAAATTACTACAATACGGTGTTTAGTGAATAAGCATGTAGGAATCCCACATTATTTGGCTAGCCACACTGAGAAAGTTGGTCTACAACAGATGCAGTGCCAAGAAGAATTAGCCATTTACGAAGAATGAATCAGTTTTACACGACTCTGCATTGTCACTAAACACCTCGCGCCAGCCATCACTGCATATCAAAATATAACAGGAATCCTTCGCTACATGCAAGAACAGCCATGTAAATGTTCATTTTGCACAATTCTCGATTTGTAGAGCAATAAATAAAGACTTGTAGACAGTTTACTTTACACATGGATTGTATTTGGCAATGAATGAAAGGGGGAGGTGCACCAAGAATTTTGCAGGCAATCCATATTATGTAACCAGCATAAATACACTGCTTACAATCATTACATTCAAAAAGCAAATTCACCCTGTAAAATATGTAATATTCAGCTACACAGAACAAATGGAGCAAAAAATTAAAGTTTTACAAAAATAAGTCACTTTTCGACATAAATATCTACACGTGATCCCTTAAGCACCAATGAATTTTATGATGTGCAAAAACAGAAAATTAAAAAGGATACAATAATTATTATGGATTGAGCATTTGTGAGCTTTACTATATGCATGCAAGTACAGTAACAAAGCATCATTTAAGCATATTTCTGTTAAATGGCAACATAAGCCGATCATATAGTTAATGAAAAAGAACAGAAAAATCTAAGCATTTATAGGTTTTAAGTTAACGGTAGAATCACCCAGCATTTGCAGAGAGTGAAATCATTAAAAAAAAAATAATAATAAAAACAGGAGGACAATAGCAATTCTTTACTGTATAATAAAATGTGCTCAGTGATTAATTGGATTACAATGGCAAAATGGGTCAGAAAATATATTCAACTAAATCCTCTATTATAAAATTCATAAACCTAATCTGTAAAAAGATGCAAACCATGGGATTTCCAAAAATCCATTTGATGTGGTTTCATTTTAAAACGGTGAAGATATTTAGATTTTCATTCTCTTGGAATGCTCTGCACCAAGACAGGATAAATCTATAAAATGCACAGGTAGCGAACCTCTGATGTAATTGGTAATCTGAACAAAGGAGAAGAAAAAAAAGCGATAAACCGGTTCTGCCTCAGTTTGCTATGCACCTCCAAGAAAAGTACATGACAAAAATTAGATATAAAAAAGGCATTGCTCAAGATGTCATATGCAGGTTGTTTTCTTAAAGAATTGTAAATTTTAAGAAAAGCAGAAGAAGGGGGGGGGGGGGGAAGGGGGCGTGAAGAAGGCATCAGTCATAAAACACTGCAAGATGAGAGAACATTTATAAAAACAAAAAAGCAGTAAAAAAATAAGCCTGAATTTTTTGGGAGGCATGTAATATTAGAAGGCAGAAAACCGAGCTATAGGAGAGAAGACAATAGAATCTAAACTTGGACATTGGGTTGGCTCTAGTGAACTAGAGTTGGGTGACTCCACTGGTGCTCCAGTAGTTGCAGACTTCAGTTCCCATGATGCTCAGCGAAAAAAAGGATCAGAAGAATATATATTCCACAGCAGTTGGGAAAAAAATATCAGTGGTTAGGTGAGCATCATAGGTGTTACAGTCCAACAAAAGCTGTAGCACCCAAGGCTATTAATCACAGGATTAGACTGGTTTGATTTTTCTATAACCCTTTATAAAAAGTCCTAGAATAGTAATTCAGTGTTAAATAAAAAGTCACATTATATAGTAAATATTTATACAGTACTAATTTCAATGCCACTGCAAAAATGGTACTTCCATACACAGTTGGCACCGAGAATGACCTAAACAAGGTAGATTTCACAGTTACTGTAGAACAACAACTCCCAGCAGGCTGTGGCATTGGTCAGGCTGGCAGAGCATCATGGGAGTTGTAGTTCTGAAAGCCGGGGAGGGGAATGCTCCTTTGGGCCTCTCCTGGTATGAAGGGATCTGGCAGCCCATGACATGCAGCTGGTGGGGTTAGCACAGGGGGTTTATAAGAGGGTTAGTGGGGGTATTTTGGTCCCTCCTACTTACCGTAGATGTGCCCAGGACCGAGCTGCCCGGTCTCTCAGTCTGAAGGCGCACTGGGGCGGCCTGACCATACCGAGCACAGACACTTCGATCCCTCGAACACCCAGCGCGCGGCTCCCAGGCCCCGGGCTGTCCCTCACGGCTGCCAGTGACGGGCCCTGAGCTCCAGTGAGAGGCAGCGCAGCATCGCTCCCCCCGCCTCCTCCTCTCACTGCCCGATCGCGACGGAAAATAACGAGAGGGAGGATGAGACAAGCCGAGTGACAGCGCGCCTCCTCCAATCACAAGTGCCGGCAGATCCCAACAGCCAATGAGAAGGCGAGAAGCCCAAGACAGCGTGGCTCAAGTTACAGGAGACAGCCAATGGGCTGCCTGTTGGCTGCCAACCATGCGCAGGATGGGCGGGGCTAGGTCTGTGCTCAGTGGGAGGGGGAGGGGAGCTCCAGTAACCCGGTAGTATTAAAGGCCAGGGTTGCCATGGACAGGGCTATTCACTAAAGTGAGAATTCACAGCTATTCACAGTGTAGGCCTGTATAGACAGCCTGCAAACATGGCTGACTCACAGATCTCTTAGCAATTTTATATTTCTCCAGTTTGTGGCCCAAAGTGTGAATTTTCACAGATTTTCTGACAGTGAGCAATCCTGGCTTACAGTGTACACCAGGGGTCCTTAAACTATGGCCCCTCCAGATGTAGCTGAACTACAACTCCCATGATTCTCTGGCTATCTATGTAATTCAAAGAATCATGGGAGTTGGAGTTCACCAACATCTGGGGGGGGGGGGGGCGGAGATGGAGGATCCCTGGTGTACACCTTCCAAAGCAGAATAAAAACCTTATTCCTTAATTCGCCATGTTTACATAGTAACCAAGTGTACACACAATGCCGGCTCAATTCTTTTTTTTTTTTTATCAAAGTGTCTTTATATTTACAGTTACAGTTTGCGGTATTTTTTTAGTACTTTTTATAACTTTACTAGTGTAACATTTAAAGCAGGGCTGCCCTAAAGGTAGATTCCCCCCTCAGATGTTGCAGAACTTCAACTCCCATGATGCTTTGCATGCATTGGGAATGCTTTTAGAATGACTAAGCATCATGGAAGCTGTAGTTTTAAAACCGCTGGGAAATCTACCTTTTGGGTACCACTGTCTTAAAAGATCACTATAGTGTCAGGAAAACAAACTAGTTTTCCTGACACTATATAACCCTTACGGTCCCCCCACCTTCAGGGTCCCCCCTCCTGCTGGGCTGAAGGGGTCAAAACCCCTTCAGCCACTTACCTTTATCCAGCACCGGGCTCCTTCGGCGCTGGTGACCTCTCCTCCCCCGCCGACGTCAGCTCCCGAGTGGAGCCGAATGCGCAGGCGCGGCAAGCATTCAAACAGTCCATAGGAAAGCATTTCTCAATGCTTTCCTATGGACGTTCTGCACGCTGGATGCGATTTTCGCATCCAGTGTTGCAGAAGCGCCTCTAGCGGCTATCAGGAAGACAGCCACTAGAGGCTGGATTAACCCTGCAATGTAAACATAGCAGTTTCTCTGAAGGGTTAAAACTTGGGGACCTGGCACCCAGACCACTTCATTGAGCTGAAGTGGTCTGGATGACTATAGTGTCCCTTTAACCCCTTAAGGACACATGACATGTGTGACATGTCATGATTGCCTTCTATTCCAGAAGTTTGGTACTTAAAGGGTTAAAGGAACACTAGTGTTAGGAATACTCCTAGCACTAAAGTGTTCCTCTGCCACAACACACACACTCTATGTCAATGAAAGGGTTAAAAAAAACTGTTTACACTTACCTCATTCCAGCTCTGAGGTCCCTGATACTTGTCAGTTGATGGGGGAAAAGGTGAGGAGGGGGCTAATGCACATGCGCGGCAAGTGCCACATGCGCATTTGGCCTTCCCCGTAGTAAAGCATTGAATCCGTTCTTTCCTATGGGGTTTTGCTTGATGCTGAATGTTCTCAAGCAAAGCATGAGGGCATCCATCGTCTCTTTATAGAGTCAAACTCTGTGAAACAGCAGGAAGCGCCTCTACTGGGTGTTTGGTAGAAAGCCACTAGACTCGCAGGGGTAGGCAACCTTTGTCATTCCCTATGTTGTAGACTACACCGCCCATGATGCTTTGCTAGCATTATGACTAAAGAGCATTGTGGGAGATGTAGTGCACAACATCTGGTTTGTAGGTGTTCTACCCCTACACTAGAGGCAGTCTTAGCACAGTTTCTCTAAAACTGCAACGAGTTAGTGATCTGCCTACAGTGTCCCTTTAAATAAACAGAAAATCATGTATCTGAAAAACAGGCTTGGTTCAATTAGAAGATCAGAAATGACAATAAAGAGACAGGCCCTGGCAGCTTTATCCAGTACAAAAATAAAAAGGCAAATGGAAATATCCTAACAATGATCTCACTTTTAATGTGTTTATTCAGTGCAATTCATTGTCTACAAATGTATCAGAATACAAGGGCAAAGACATATGGGCAACCGAAACATGGTTTTATAGCATAGTTTATATTATATTATATTATATTATTTCTTTTTGAAGTTTTGTTTCACAACAGATGGAATGCAATAAAATAAGCTCATTGATCCTGAATAATAAAAAATAAATTAATTTGTTTCTCTGCTCCCCACATGATCTTGCCCTATAACATGGTTCTCTAGTTCTGGTCCCCAGATGTTGGTGGCCTGCAGCAAGCAGAACTCCTTGAGTACATTAGTTGGCCAGAGAATCGTGGGAGTTGTAGTTCAGCATCATTTAGGGACTGGAGTTTGAGATGCCTACTCTATAATGTTGAGCAGAGGTAGGGAAGTGTGGGCACGTGGGAGGAATCTAGGGGATCAAATCTATTTAGGTCTCGCTGGCCATTATATTAGTCATCAGCACCAGGTCCTCAGGCTCTTAATCCAGCACTGCAAGATGGTAGATCATGTGGATGGATTGATGGACAGATGGACCAATTGACAGATAGCTAGAGCATAGGGTATATTCACTATACAATGCATTGTAGTGAAATGGAACACTCCAGACTTAGAAATAATTAGGTACATTTCTCACATTGTTCTATTGTAGGAAAACTAGGGGTAACTACCCACCTATGGTTTTTTTTGTTTGTTTTTTTACATTCTTTATTATTTGTAGTGCATGGTTTAACATACGAGATAATATGGACATTGTACAAGACTATACACGATAAGTTTTAGATCTAGGATGACATAGAACGTCTGAGGCACTGCACTTTTTATATTCATAACATGCTAAACAAACATGTCTAGAGGCCTTAGGAAAGCATGACAGAATTATAAGAAGTTTTATACATTGTGAATAGAAAAGTAAAATATCAGTTTAGTAAAATAAAATAAAAGATAGTGAACATGCAACGGTATGAAACAGCTGTGATGCTACAGTGTACTAGCCACAATACAGAGATAGAAAGGAGAGAGATAACTAAACAATAAAGTGAATCTCTGCATAATAAACAAGAGCATAACTGTAGATAGGCAAGGTCTCCGCCGGCCAGGGGCTCATCTAATGCTGCATGTGAGCCATAATAGATAGTCAGTCTCTATATCTGCCGACCTTGACCTATTGTTTCCATAGAGCCCCATGAAAACAGCCATGTGTCGTGCTTGACATACGCGTGAGGTCTGCTTTGCTTTGGCTCTTCACTCCCGTGAGCCCAGGCCTTAAATGGAGTCGGCATCTAACTATCTGGGATCACTCCTCTTCCTTCATCATGCGGTCGAGCCTGAGTGCTTCGGAATAAGGAGAGCCCCTTGGGCAACCGGGTGGCTGATTGGAGGAATCTCTACTCAGGCCTCCAGCTCAGAGTGCAGTCAGTATGTTGACGCAGCAACTTGAGGGACAGTCTGCTCAGGCAAGCCAAAAGAGGGATGTCGGCTATGGATGTGCTCCCAAAAGTCCTGGCAGATCTTGTAGAATTTAGCATTAAAACACTCTCTCCATGTCTGGACAGCCAGGACCTCATGGGATCGTGAAGACTGTGATGTGGCAGCCATCTTAGGTTAGCCATGCGGATGTGGCTTCACAAGAGATTCCGCTAAGGTGGAGAGACAAGTTTCCCCAATGGGACTTGGATGGTCCTCACTGGTCCAAAAGGGAGGGGGTTTGAGGGGCCGCAGAGCTTTATCTATAGAGAGCATGCTCAGTGTACGGAGATCAGCCACATCCCTCGGGCACTAGGCCGTATGTCTTGTTAGGCTACATGGCCGGACTGATTGGCCCAACGGTGCAACGACACAGGTCCGGTATCAACGTGTTCCTGCTCGGTTAAAGGATAGTCCAGCGCTCTTACAAAGCTTCTTCCGAAGCAGTTTGAGGCTAAATAAGCTTCTTTTGTGCTGGGACATGCCTAAGCTGCTAGAAAGCACGTCCGGTCATTTTTGTTTTAATGCATTGTATAGATAGTATATTCCAGTTGCATGAGTGACAGTTCTTCGAAGCTGTATTAGAGCTGCAGTGATTTTTATGAATAATTTATGGAAGAAAAGTGATGTTTGTTGTAGTTGATATTACTGTTTACTTTGCTCTTCAACATTCAAAATTGTATGATTTGATTCTATAATAAAAACATAACAAGTGTAGGCAGTTTATAAAGTTATACAGTTAAAGTTTTGCTAGTTTGCATAAATGTATCTATATGTTTAACCTTTTATGATGATTGTGCCAGACGATGCATCTTTGAGGTTTGTATATGGGCCGTGTCTTGGGAGAGAAACATTGCGTATTACCAATACACTTGCATGTTTTCGAACAGTGTGATTTTTCACTGGCGATTTTATATTATTGGATACTCAAATAAATGTCAGTGTATCCGTTTCACTATACACCAGCTAAAATCTGACTCCATCTCGATGGGCTGTCCATTTGAATTATTGTTTAAAGATAAATAAACATGTCTAGGTCAATAAAGAGTGATCTTATCACAAAACAGGTTGCACAAAGACACAGTATAAACCACAATATTTCACCTTCAGTATCAGAAATTATTATCTACAATTAGAAGCAATTAAATTAATCACATTGATCATTTTGACAGCTTTCCAATATAAAGACTTGGTATCTTTACAGTAAAATAGGATACTCATCACTTCAAAAATGACAGAACACTCAAATTTTAAAAAATACACATCTTGTTAAGTTACAGTAGTTTGTTTATTGGTTTACATTCAGGGCCCTCCTTGTTTTAAATTAGAAGGCAAAAAAAGCAAATAAACTTACCTGTCATCAGTCTACTTGCAGTAGTCACTAGACTTGTGCAATAATGCTTTTCGGCTATGACGAACAAATCACATGTTTTTTTTATCTGTACCCGAACAGATTGGTCAGTCTTAGATTTACCTATGGAGTCTTAAAGGGATACTCTAAGAAACATAACAACATTAACATAATAAAGTTGTTTTGATGTATACACCTTTCCCATGCAGCCTCACTGTTCAGTTCTGTTCATTTGCAATCTTTGGTTTGGTTTTGTCTTGTGTGAACTGGATTATATTATTCTCTTAATCGTTATATGAATTTAAAAAAGAAAGAATGGAACATTACATAAAAAAAAAAATGATTAACGCAATTCAATTATTCAGTTATTTGGACAGCCACTAGAAGCACTTCCTCTTTTTAACCCCTTAAGGACACATGACATGTGTGACATGTCATGATTCCCTTTTATTTCAGAAGTTTGGTCCTTAAAGGGTTAAAGGGAACTGTTACTTCTCTGGAAATCACACCATAGGATAAAACATTGACAGTATTATTCACTAAGTGAGAATTCAAAGTGAATCTCACATCTAAGGCCAAAATAGCTCGTATGTAAGCACGGCTGAATTAGATCATTTTTCCAGTTCGGCTATTTTGACCTTAAATTTGAAATTCACTTTGAATTCACTTTGAATTCTCACTACAGTAAATAATACTGTCACTTTTTATTCTGTGGTGTGATTTACAGAGAAGTGACAGTTCCCCTTTAAGGAGGAAATGCTTAGTGACTTGCTTCACGTTTTTTTTTCACCTAACCATGAGTAAAAGTATGGCATTCATGCCCCCAAACTACTACATTAACATGAAGTGGTTTTGGTGCTTACAGTGCCTTTTTTATTTTACCCACAATAAATAGAATTGCCATACTGGTGTGAAAAAGAAACGTAATCTCCTTTAAAGGGGAACTTTTCTATATTTAACATATAAATACAATATAAGTTTAGAAGAAAACAGAGCATCTCATGAAATAAAGAGTTACCCAAGTTATAGGTGATTTTCAATAGTGGCAGTTTTAACCAAATAGGAAGGGGTTTCTCTGGAGACAGTTGAGAAATGGTCTGGTTTCAACTTCTATGAGTTACTTGTTACTTTTTAACCTCCTAATATTTAATGTCCTACAGCCCTAGAGCTTATTGTCCATTAGGGTATTAGGTCACTCCCAAGTGTTTTGAGGATCAATAAAGCTATTTATGCAGCTCCATGAAACCTTCATTCTAGGGATCCCCTGTGTACTTTGTATTGCAGAAGGCAATGGGAAATAGAATGTTGGGAAAAAAAAACAAAGTTATTAATGTATCATTTTCCTTTTAATTTTGGGGATTCCTAAAGGATGGCTTTTAGAAAGTCCCTTCAGGCAGTCTGTGTAGTTTGTAAAGCCTCGCTAAGCAAGTGTAACAGCCATGTCAAACTCGCAGCCCACAACTAATATTTATGCGGCCCGCAGACCGCGGCAAGGGAGTGCTGAGTGTAAGCTCTCCCTGCTCAGCTCCCCGCAGTGATGCCGGGAGCCGGAATATGACGTCACATCACTGCGGCGCGCGAGGGAGCTGAGCAGGGAGAGCTTACACCCGGCGCTCCCTCACTGCCTGTCCGCCCCCTGCCTGCCTGCCTGCCCAGCAGCCCCACTAGACCCCAGGTAAGAAACCAACCCAGTCTGTGTGTATGGCTGTGTGTGTGTGTGTGTATGGCTGTTTGTGTATATAGGTGTATGGCTGTCTGTTTTTATGACTGTGTATGTGTCTGGCTGTGTGTGTGTGTGTGTCTGGCTGTCTGTGTGTCTGGCTGTCTGTTTTTATGACTGTGTATGTGTATGGCTGTGTGTGTGTGTGTCTGTCTGTATGTGTAGGTGTATGGCTGTCTGCATGGCCGGGTGTCTGTGTGTGTTTGGCTGTCTGTGTGTGTGTGTTTGGCTGTAAGTGTGTGTGTGTCTGGCTGACTGTCAGTGTGTATGTCTGTCAGTGAGCCTGTGTGTGTCTGTGTGTGTGTCTGTGAGGGAGCCTGTGTGTTTCTGTCAGTGAATGTATGTGTCTGTGAGTGTATGTGTGTGTTGCAGTGATTCTGTGTGTCTGTCAGTGTGTGTGTATGTCTGTCAGTGAGTGTGTCTCAGTGAGTGTGTGTGAGGGTTTCAAGGAGTAACGGGAGGATCCGCTTTTTTAAGGTGCAGATGGGGCCATTGGGTGTATGCCAGAGGCTGGACACTGCTTGTTAGCTGTTTGTTTGTTTTTTTTAAACGGGGCAGGGGTTTCGAAGACCGGGGGACTGGGATATAGTAGACGAGGGGGGGGGGCTAGGATTTAGCAGATGAGAGGGGGAGCTGGGGTTTAGTAGAGGGGGTGAAAATGTAAGTTTTTTTTTTGCGGCCCACTTAAACTTAAACCTTGTTTATTTGGCCCTTGCTAGCCTTTGAGTTTCACATGTTTGATCTAACTTTTAGAGGACCACCACTTATAGTTTCTGGGCAGGGTCATTGTATTGTCTCCATCGTTTAAGAGCCAATATTTATTTAGAAAACAACTGTCCTTCAGAAATGTTAGCAGGTACAGATGTTTGTTGTGTATTTAAAAAAAATAATAATAAAAAAAAAATATATATATATATATATATATATATATATATATATATATATATATATATACAGAACATTGTAATTTGTCAAAGGGTTACTCAAAAAGAATTGGTTATGGGCTATTTGGTGTAATATGCCCTATTGCCTCACCCTGCCAGCACAAATTTGCATCTAAAAATATCCAATAATGAAAAATATCAAATAACTCCTATTTAGTCTATTGGCTTCTGAGTCAGTGTGAGGCCAGAGGGGCAACCCATGATGACAAGATTTTCCGTACAAAATCAGGACTGTGATAACAATACCTTTAAATAAAATTCCAATTATGCAAAGTCTACATTCCGTATACAGAGAGAGACAGAGAGACACCTACTCTTTATTTACACAAATATTAAATCTCACATGATCAATCCAGTTTGGTTTAGAATCAAACTGAACAGTAACTTATAATAGAACTGAAATATATATAGAATGTTCGGAATGTAAACTTTCAAGTACAGGAGTTTTGGCTAGTGAGCCAATCTGCACACTAAAACAGGTTAGTTGTACAACCTGAGGACTTGCACTGAAATGCATAGAGGTTTCCATGGCAATCACTTTGACAATAATTGGTCTTAGGCAACATTTATTGAATGTTAGGTGTAAATTAGACAGTTTCTTTAGGATTTGGGGTGTTTAAGGGGTTAACACATAGCTTGCTGTCCGACTCCGAAGTAAATGCATTTGTATTGCTGTTATAGGACTGAATTTGTTTTCTTTTTACGGTTTTGTCATTTCTAATGCTAACATTTTAGATATTTGATAATTTGAAACGATCTATCTGCTATCTGTAGTGACAACTGGTATATAACTGAGTTTTTTGCAAGAAGATTCTTCCTAATATACCCTTACATGCTGTAATCTAAATGCATAAATTCAAGCTTTAGTTGATCTGTCACAGACGTTTCACTGTAATATGTATTTACTAAATTGGGAATTGTGGAGAATTAATTAGAAAAAGTGCAGAATTCAGACCAGAAATATTTTCTCGATTTTTTGGGCTAGGTAATTTTTCCATGCAGTTTTCAATCCCCATGTACATTCTCTTTAATTGAATGGATAACGCCCTGTGTACATTTGTACGGCTTATTTACAATACAGCAAGTAGTAAAGATTAAACAATCAATACCTGGCATGGTACACACAAGTTTTCCTTTTTTTTTGTTTTTTAATTCTTTATTTTATTTGTGCAAATAAGTAACAGGCAAGTTTGTTCTGCCACAATAGCTGAAGCAAACCAGATGATACACAGAAAGGAGTAACACTATGGCATGGGAAGCATTGCACATTTTAAGGGTTAAGTGAACAAGATAGACATATAGACATATGATATAGCTTAACATTGTAATCTGCATGGCTTTTGATTGGATCCGTTAGTGATTATACATGCATGGCAGACATCGTGAAATAACACAGCTTTGCTATCGACTTTGTTGTCGTCTCTTAACGTAAGTGAAGGCACCGTATGTGATATTATGCTACTATAGAGATAATACAATTTTTTAACAGTTAACACTATACGTGTGCTATAAGTGTAGCTGTCAACATGGCAACTCTCATGTTTAAATGTCGCTAAACAAGCCACCTATATATAAAAGGTGTGGTGAGATGTCCCGGTGATAATCTGCGAGCCATGTATTAAATAACAAATGGTTATATCATAAAAAAACGGTATGTTAGCAGGCTGATTGAACATTATGTGCATTTCAAATTAACAACCTAACTGAGTAAAACAGGCTAGGGTATATTGTGATATAAGGTTAGTTAAGTTTGGTTAATTCAAGCTATAAAACATATACACTGTTATAGCTTTGATACCGCTGGGTTAGCAGTCTTGAGTCAGAGTCCCTGTCCGGTGACTGATCTCGGCCTGCAGCCATCTCCCAGAGTTATGAGGCTAGCCGATTCCCTGGTTGGGCACCTGTTTAACATACATACGTGCAATGTCCCCTGCAGCAATCCACGCTGTTGGTTGAGAGCGAGGTACTCCCCAGGCCCCAGGCCTGTTCCAGAGCCTGCACCTTGTTGCCACTAACTTGGGTCTTCTTTGAGTCCAAGTTGTTCCCATCCGGGAAGTTACAGGGAGCTGTACCATGTTGGCTTTGGCTCGTTGTTCTCTCCTGCATGCGTGGTCTGTGCTTTGGGGGTATTCCCCGGGTGACTCTAGGCCCAGGAAGGCATAACGTAGCGTGGTGTGTCGTTAGTGCGGTCGGGATGCCTTTGGAGGGTCTCTCTTGCCTCTTCTCTTTTAATGTCTGCTTTCTCACCCGTGGCGGTGCCGCAGGAGGCACTCGGTGCATCAGCTCCAGTAGGTTGGCCCATAGTTTTCCAAAGGCTGCATCCAGTCGTGCTTCAAATTGACCTAGTGCTACAGTAAGGTCGGCTGGATTTTGCACCCATGTTTGAGACATAGGCGCATCCGCCATCTTAGGTGTCTCTGCACAGTATTTCGTTTGTCGTGTAGGCGGCTCACAGCGACCCGGGAGGACCTTAGCATGTGGCCCAGCGGGGACCGGGATAACCCCCACCGGCCCAGAGGGGGGGGAAAGCGAGATCCAAGCTGCCTGCGAGTCGAGTAGTGGACAGGAGACCGGCCGCGTCTCCCGCCCGGTGCCTATTAGTAGGCCGCAAGGCGCTCTCTTCACCACGGGTGTGTTTCGCCATCGGGTTTTCACACCAATGCTGCCTGTTTGCTTCTGAGTCAAGGTAGATCCTTGCTGGGTGATGTTGTGGGGTAGATTGCCGTTTTTCTTGCATATATATGCTTTAGGGTTGAGGAGCTCTCTCACCCTGCGTCCTGTTCAGGCAGCAGCCCCCCTTTCCTTGTTTTTTTTTACAGCATAAAGTTCCATCGATATATTGTGCTAGCAAAGTTGGTAGCAAATATAAAGCTTTTAGATATTCCTAACTATTCAGCCCCACTTTAGAATCAATCTTTGACATCTTGTGCTCTGCTGGGGAAACATAGAAAGCGAGTGAGTAATATCTCTGTTCTGATGCTTAATCCCTTCAATACCCAGAGTATAAATGTTATTATTTTCATGTATTTTGTCTGATGATATATAGTCCATAAAGCCTCACTAACCCTCATTTATACTCTAGTTATGGTTACCAATCTGTAGAGAAACACATGTATCTGCCAGAAGCCACTAGTCACTGATATAATGCCTACACTATAGGGCTCAGGAATACATGTTTGTGTTCTTGGCCCAATAGAGTTCCTTTAAAATTGCAAACTCACCATTTTAAACATAACTATAATAGTTGGTACATTTGCTGACACTCACACAGCACACACAAAAAAATATTTATACAAAGAGTATTAAACATTAAATAGAAATAGAGTGCAGAGTACTAAAAGATAAGGATCGCTCCTCCAAGATAAAGGCAAACTCGTTTTCCTGGCACTATAGATTTCCCCTCTGTCAAGGCCCCCTCCCGCGGCACTGGATGGGTTTAATAACGCCTTCAGTCATTTACCTGGGTCCAGCGCCGATGTCCCTTGGCGCTGGCTCAGCTCCGCCCACACTCCTCCCCCGCCAAAGCCTGCTGGGGGGGGAGACCAAATGCGCATGCGCGGCAATGTCCCCGCCCGCAATAGGATTTCCCCATAGGAAATCAATGCTTTCCTATGGGGAAAATCTGACGCTGGAGGTCCTCATGCAGAGTGTGAGGACGTCCAGTGTCAGATAAAGGACCAAAGGCCCGTTTGAATTTCCGGAAGTCCCTCTAGTGTCTGGTAGACAGCCTCTAGAGGAGGAGTTAACCCTCAGAGGTAATTATTCCAGTTTATAAAAACTGCAATAATTACCACTGCAGGGTCAAGGGTAATGGGAGTTTGCACCCAGACCACTTCAATGAGCTGGTCTGGGTACCTACAGTGTCCCTTTAATTTCTTAATAGCAAACTCCATCAACTGTGATTCATCAATACCTGATCAGTGTTAGCTGTGTTTGTTTTTGTTGTTTAAATATGTGACACAGGCATGTGCAAAGAATGTGCTAGGTCCTCCCAAGTACCCCTTAATGTGAGTCTGATTGGCCGTCCCACTAAGTCTATACCTTTACATTTCTACAATTTGTCTTTTACCAACAATTTTTAAATGTTAAAATTGATTTACTTTAATCAAAATATATATCTACGTATATTGTGAATAATATCTACGTATATTGTGAATAATATGTACGTCAATTGTGAATAAATAATCAGTAAATCTAAACCTTCTAAAATATTAACAGAAAGAAACCAAATGTCTCTGTTAACCCTAATGAAATGTGCTGTACATGCTTCTAATTACTGGAAGCTTAGAAGAAAGAGTTCCATTGACTTTGATATATTTAAATGTTGCAATATACAGAACGTCACAAGAGAATATTTTAAGAATTAAATGACTTGGGGCTAATGAAAGATATTTATACCTATGCGTGTCTGCTAAAAACATATTCACTGATTGTATCCCTTTATAACAGTGGACAAGTACAATCTTTAACCCCTTAAGGACCAAACTTCTGGAATAAAAGGGAATCATGACATGTCACGCATGTCATGTGTCCTTAAGGGGTTAAAAAGTTAGATAGCCAAAGGCAACAAACATTCTTCTATTATTTGGAGATGTAACTTATCTGTAAAACATCAAAACAGATCCACTGGTTTTGGTGAAGGAATTAGTTGAAGATGCAGTGCATTAAGTTAGTATTTACCCAGGGGCGTATTAGCCGCGAGGCAAACAAGGCATTTGCCTTGGGCGGCATTTTTCAGGGGGCGGCAAAAAAAGCCGCCCCCAAATGCCCAAGGCAAATGTCTTGTTAGCCTTGCGGCTAACAAGGCATGCTGGGCGGCCGGCGGGCTGCTGGGCAGTGCGGGTGGGTGGGCGGGCGGCGAGGGAGCACTTCCTCTGAGCTGTCTGCTCAGCTCCCTCGCGCGCCGCAGAGTGAGGCTGGGAGCCGGAATATGACGTCATATTCCGGCTCCGCCTCCCAGCATCACTCTGCGGCGCGCGAGGGAGCTGAGCAGACAGCTCAGAGGAAGTGCTCCCTCGCCGCCCGCCCACCCACCCGCACTACCCAGCAGCCACTGGACCACCAGGGAGACAGATACCCCCGCAGCATTCCCAAAGGTAAGGAGGCTGGGGGGGTTAAATTTAAAAAAAAAAAAATGTATTAAATATGTGAGTGAGTGAGTGAGTGTGTTTGTATGTCTGTGTATGTCTGTTAGTGTGTCTGTGTGTGTGTATGTCTGTAAGTGTGTGTTTGTTAGTGTGTGTGTATGTCTGTAAGTGTGTGTGTGTCTGTTAGTGTGTGTGTGTGTGTGTATGTCTGTAAGTGTGTGTTTGTTAGTGTGTGTATGTCTGTAAGTGTGTGTGTGTGTCTGTTAGTGTGTCTGTGTGTGTCTGTTAGTGTGTGGGTCTGTGTGTGTGTGTGTCAGTGTGTCAGTGTGTGTGTTAGTGTGTGTGTGTCTGTAAGTGTGTGTGTGTGTGTATGTTAGTGTGTTTGTCTGTTAGACTGTGTGTGTGTGTGTATCTGCTAGTGAGTGTGTGTGTTAGTGTGTGTGTGTGTTTCTGTTACCTAGTGTATGCGTATTTGTCAGTGAATGTGTGTGTGTGTATTTAGAAGGTGGGACGGGGGAAGGGTTGGGTGGGGGTGGCGCGGGCGGGGGGGAGGGTTGGGTGGGGGTGGCGTGGGCGGGAGGGGGGCGCCTGAGTTTTGTCCTGCCTAGGGCAGCACAAAACCAGGATACACCACTGTATTTACCTCTCTTACAATTTGAACATTCTTTAACAACTTTGAATTAAAACAGACTGAATGGGGGCGTAGCCTGCAGCACACGAGAGTGGTCGCATTTGCTGTGAGCTCCGAGTCTTGCTGCCCAAAAGAGCTGTTTTTTTTTTGTTTTGTTTTTTATTTGGGCTACCTGCATTGGAAAACCCTATCCAGATATCTATGGTCATCATGGGTCTGAAATTTAAAAAATAAACGAAAGCCAACAAAAAAGTCTGGCCGAGATATTGGAGATCTTTTCTAGCATACTTAGAAGTCCATATGGGACAACATGGCACTACACTGTGACGGATCCTCCTATTAATTTGAAGTCCTCTCCTTCAACCCGGGAGAAGAGACAACACTCGGACAGAAGGCTGAAATTAAAGCCCCTGCATCAGAGGATCCTGTCTTGGATGCTCTGCTAAAGTGCATGCAGGCCCGAGCTCCGAACAACAAACACAGGGGTTGAGATTTGTACATACAGTGGGAAAAGAATAAAGGTTAGCAGCTCTAAAACACCTAATATGTGGTATCCCCTACACCACCATAGAAACATAGAAATACATACAAAATGATAGGTGGAGCCGCTTGAATCTTGGAAAACAAAGTTGGAGTCATACCATCATATGACTCTTTTAGTATGCTCCTTTGGACCATTCAGGGGTTGTCCAGACCCTTGTGCAGTCAAGATCCTGGTTTTCCTCTTAGTGCTCTTATTTGGTACTCCAAAATAAAGCTGTAGGATATCCAGATATTCCTTTAAAAATGCTTTATTCCAAAAAATATAAAATTCCTTATACCAGAAACAACTGGTCAAAAGTGCAGTAAACAGAGAACTAGTCAAATAAAAGTCTCTAAAAGAATGTCCTTAGCTAGTGTCCAAAACGCGTTTCGCCTATTGCTTAGGCTTCCTCAGTTGGATAAACTTCACTCTGGTTTGTTTTCTTCTTTTAAGCTTCCCGCCTGACTTTTTTCTCCAATAGGGCATTTACTTCCGGTATTTTCGTATATTGAAACGCAACGTGCGTTCCAGACGTAAGAAACCACTTCCGGGTTCCGTCATTATTAAGCGCACGTGCGTCCCACATACCGGCGTCTACTTCCGTGTTCCGCCGAAGTGGAACGCACGTGCGTTTCAACCACGATCTACCACCAACATCATCTTTAATTTCCTATATCTGAACGCATGCGCGTTCCAAATCTGTAGGGTAGCCAATGGGTTTTTGTCTCTGTGGAATAGGATAGGATTTTTGGTCACCTCGATACTATATCGCCCCACCAAGTGTCAACTTTTCGTTGACACAAATACCGAGATATGGTAACTAAAGATATCATATCACGTGGACATAGATGGCCCTTGGGGGGCAGGTCGAGAGACAACCCTCTAGGAGCCAGGCTGTGTTGGGTCAGACTGGGTGTATTGCCCATAAGGCTATTTTTGGTCTATGATAAATGGACTATTTGTGTTCTATGTAAATGCATTGCAACTCTCTTGGGGACAGTGGTATGTAGGGTCTATGATCTAAAATGGTTAAGATGATTTCGGTTAATGTCCAGGGTCTAAATACTTCAAATAAAAAAATCTTTAATATATAACTACATGCTAAGAAATAAAGTAGAAGTGGGTTTCTTTCAAGAAACCCACTGGTTAGATACGGATAATCATGGTTGGGGGGGTAAAAAATTCCCTACTGTGATACATTCCTCATTAAGTGGGAAAAAGCAAAGAGGTGTAGCAATAGTCTTTTCTCACACACTAAAAGTAGACATATTACATCAAATTATAGATAAGAACGGTAGATATGTTATAGTTTGCTGTAAATTGAATGAGATACCCTATACATTGACGAACACATATCTTCCTAATGATTTTCCCGCCCCAACCCTAAAAAAAGTTCTGGGTTTAATGGAACCTATTAAAATAGGCATGTGTCTGGTAGCTGGGGTTTTCAATAGTGTATTGGACCCGATACTAGATAAAAAGACAACAGTAACTTTATTACATCAAAAAAGAACAGATAAGTTAGCTAAATCTATTAAGAGAAACATGATTAACTTTGACTATTTCGATCTATGGAGAACGATTAATCCTGACTCATTGGAACATACTTATTTTTCGCATGTGCATCTGTCTCACTCCCGAATCGATATGGTTTGGGGTAACATAACAGCATTAACAAATATCAAATACTGTAAGATATTGGATAATACCTGGTCAGACCATAGTATTAATATGTGGGAGACGAAAAACCAATGGACCAGGATCAATCGTGAAACCTGGCGCATGAATGATAATTTGTTAAAATCTAAGATCCATATTGATATATTAGAAAAACAAATTGAAACTTTTTTTCTTGAAAATGATCCAAATGATACTTCATATATAAACAACTGGTGTGCATTTAAATCTACCATTAGAGGCAATATAATAAGTATACAAACAAGGTATAAGGCACAAAATAATACATTTTTTTCTGGAACTTCAAGAGGAATTAAAAAAGGCTTCGAATGAGAATAAGCAGTCTCCTTCTAAATTAAATGCAGATGCCCTGAAAAAAAATCAAAAATAAAATTAATAATTTCCTTATAGAAAAAAATTCTAAGGTTATGAAGAAACTGAAAGCGAATTACTATTATAAAGGAAACCGAGCAAACAGGATTATGACTAAAAAATTAAGAGATAAAATCAGCTCCAATAAAATAGTAAAGATAGTGGATGAGGAAGGGGTTTATCTAGACCCCAAAAAAATAGGTGAGAGATTTAATAAATATTATGAGGCCCTGTATAATTTAATTCCTCCGAAAATGAATGATGAGGATTTTTTGAGTAAAAGTAATATACTTAAACTCAAGGTGGAGCAAAGAAATAAGTTAAATGTTCCTATTACAGTCCAGGAAGTGGAGGCAGTAATAAACAATTTAAAACCAGATAAGACGCCAGGCCCAGATGGCTTTGTAAATTATTTTATAAATCCTTTAAAAACCATATAGTTTGTCATTTAACTAATATGTTTAATGAAATAGTCTCAGTAGGTAAATTTCCTTCTGAGATGTTAAGAGCAAATATTCTTCCAATTCTAAAAGAAAATAAGGATCCCTTAAAGGTGGAAAATTACAGACCTATTTCTTTAATCAACACGGACGTTAAGATTTTTTCATCAGTTTTGGCTAATAGACTAAAGGGACTCATGGATAAGATTATAAAAAATGATCAAATTGGCTTTGTACAGGGGAGAGATCCAGTTGACAACTCTAGAAGATTACTCGATCTGATAGATGCAGCTCAAAGGAATAAAACATCTCTGTTTATTTTGGCAGTAGATGCAGAGAAAGCTTTCGACAGGGTCGGTTGGGTCTTCTTAAGGAAAACTATGGAAAAATTCGGCATACAGGGGTGGATGCTTAAAGCAATTCTGGCACTTTATGAAGGTCCAGAAGCAAGAACAGTGGCTCCAAATATATGCGCTGACTGGTTCACATTAAAAAATGGAACGAGACAGGGTTGCCCCTTATCGCCCATTTTATATATTATGACAATGGAGATACTAGCTATTAATATAAGAAATAATCTTCAAATAAAAGGCTTTAGCTATAGAGAGAAAGAATTCAAATTAAATCTATATGCAGATGATCTGATTTTGACCTTAACCGACCCTGTCGAATCGCTTGGTGCCCTGATGGAAGAGGTAGATAAATATGGTCTGATTTCAAATTATAAAATAAATGTAAATAAATCCACTTATATAGCTATAAATATCTCTAGAGAATGTTGTCAATATATAAGAGACAAATATAAATGTAACTGTAACAAAAACATAATATCTTATCTGGGAATAATGATTACTGATGACTTAAAAGATACAATGCAAATAAATGTTTTAAAAACATTTAGATCAACCCACGAGTCATTAAAAAGATGGAGACAAACTGAACTGTCCTGGTGGGGTAGAATTAATTTGGTCAATTCATATTTACTTCCCAAATGGTCCTACTTATTCCGCATGATCCCCTTGAGAATGCCACAACCATGGCTATATATGATACAACGAGATATAAATAACTTTATCTGGAAAGGAAAAAGGCCGAGGATGAATAAACAACTTTTGATGCAGAAGATTAGGAAAGGAGGGATACATTTTCCAAATATTAATATAATCTATTTAGCTAATATGATGTTTCATATTTATAAAACGCAACTTTTAAGTTCTGTGGAACTGGGTTGGTACCAATTAGAAAAGGAGATGACAGAAACAGATAATTTGTACCAATTAATTTGGTTAACCAAACAAGATGAAAGAATTAAGAAGGTGTGCTCCTCAAAAAGTTGTTTGCAATCAATTCTGATGGAATGGGAAAAGTTGAGGACGAAATGCGGAATAAGTAATAAAATATTGGGAAATTTTAACTTCAATATTATTCATCTAAGGATGAAGGATATAAATATAAGCGTATGGACAGCGAAGGGTATTAACTTTATAAACCAAATAATATTGGGAGATAAAATCAAACCATTTGAAAGCTTGGTACATGAATATTCGCTACCCATGCAGGAGTGGTATAATTACCTAAGAATCAGAGGTTTTATCCAACAATTTTTGTTACATCGACCCATAGAGGGAATAGAAAATTTGACAGCTCTATTAAAAAATTATAATGTACCGCAAATAGTGTCGAAGGCAAGAAGTGCTCTCCTACAAATTGAGGCACCTAGTAGGAATGTTAATATGCAGAAATGGAGTAGCGAAATGAATGTACAGATTTTCAAGGTTGAATGGGATCAAGCAATATTTCAAACAGGTAAAATAATCCACTGTTTGAGTCTTCTTGAGGTATTATTTAAATTAATGAATCGATGGTATTTAGTTCCCACCAGAATGTCCAAAATGTATACCTCTAACTCTCCATTGCAGTGGCGGCTCTAGACTTTGTGAGGCCTTAGGCGAAACTCAAACATGAGGCCCCCACTAACACCTAAAGTTAAAAATAGGGGTTGCATTGTGTGTATAAGGTGCTGTTGTTGTATTTAAGGACGAGCTTGCAGCGCTGGATACAGAGAGCTAGTCTCTGTATTCATCGTTCAGAGGCTTGCAATGTAGCGGCTCCCTGTGCCGCCGCATTATGATTTCTCTGACTGTAGTTATGACATAATATGAAAACTAACTTAATTTGCAATAAACAAATTTAATTAGCAATTATGCCAATCATTTATACATGACTGAGGGGTATGGTTACATAGCCTTGCAGTCGTGTATACATAAGTGCCGGTGTATGTATATATGAGTGTATCTGGCATTGTCTACCTATGTGTGACAGGGTTTGGGGTGAGTGTTGCACAGTTGGAGTACAGGATTGTAAGGGTTTATGTAACAGGGTGAGTGTGGCATGGTGAAGGGGGTGAGTGGGACAGACTGATAGAGGATGAGTGACAGGGTCGGGGGGTGAGTGTGACAGTGCAAGAGAAGGTGAGTCTGACAGGGTTGATGGGGGGGTTAATGCAATAGGGTAGGTGTGGCAAAGCAAGGAGTATTGTATGGTTGCAGTGGGTGAGAGTGACAGGATTAGGAGGGGTTATGAAAGTTTGGCTGGGTGTAGGGGGCGGCAGTGTGTGGGGTCTGAAAGTGTTTGGGAATGGTGATAGTGTATGTGAAGGGGTGTCAGTGTGTGTGGTAATAGGGTACGGGTGGGGAATGACAAGGTGTGCGGTGGAAGGCTGTGACAGTGCGTGTGTGTGGGAAGGCTGTGATTGGGTGGGTGTGGGGTGACAGGGTAGAGGGTCTGTGAGAGGGTAGGAGACTTTGACAGGACAGGGGGTAGTGGGGGGGCTGGAGCAGGGGGTGGTGGGGCAGGTGGTGGTAGGGGGGCTGTGACAGGGTAGTGGGGTGGTAGGAGGACAGTAGGAGGGCAGAGGGTGGCTGGGGCAGAGGGTGGTAGGGTTCCCCTGGGGCAGGGGGGTTATGACAAAGCACGGGGTGGGAGGACGGCAGTGACAGGGTACGGGGTGGTAGGGTGGCTGTGACAGGGGGTTGCAGGAGGGCAGTGACAGGGTACGGGGTGGTAGGGAGCAGAAGGTGGTAGGGTGGCTGTGACAGGGCAGGGGATGGTAGGGGGCATAGGATGGTAGGAGGGCAGAGGGTGGTAGGGTGGCTGGGGCAGGGGGTGGTAAGAGGGCAGAGGGTGGCTGCGCCAGGGGGTGGTAGGAGGACAGAGGGTGGCTGGGGCGGTAGGGGGGACTATGACAGGGCAGGGGGTGGTAGGAGGACAGTGACAGGGTAGTAGGAGGGCAGAGGGTGGCTGGGGCAGAGGGTTGCTGGGGCAGTGGTGGTAGGGTGGCTGGGTCAGTGGTGGTGGGGTGGCTGGGGCAGAGGGTGGCTGGGGCAGTGGTGGTGGGGTGGCTGGGGCAGTGGTGGTGGGGTGACTGGGGCAGAGGGTGGCTGGGGCAGTGGTGGTGGAGTGGCTGGGGCAGTGGGTGGCTGGGGCAGTGGATGGCTGGGGCAGTGGTGGTGGAGTGGCTGGGGCAGTGGGTGGCTGGGGCAGTGGTGGTGGGGTGGCTGGGGCAGAGGGTGGCTGGGGCAGTGGTGGTGGGGTGGCTAAGGGTAGTGGGTGGTGGGGGCGGTGGTGGTGGGGTGGCTGGGGCAGAGGGTGGCTGGGGCAGTGGTGGTGGGGTGGCTGGGGCAGAGGGTGGCTTGGGCAGTGGTGGTGGGGTGACTGGGGCAGTGGATGGCTGGGGCAGTGGTGGTGGAGTGGCTGGGGCAGTGGGTGGCTGGGGCAGTGGTGGTGGGGTGGCTGGGGCAGAGGGTGGTTGGGGCAGTGGTGGTGGGGTGGCTGGGGCAGTGGTGGTGGGGTGACTGGGGCAGAGGGTGGCTGGGGCAGTGGTGGCGGAGTGGCTGGGGCAGTGGGTGGCTGGGGCAGTGGTGGTGGGGTGGCTGGGGCAGAGGGTGGCTGGGGCAGTGGTGGTGGGGTGGCTGGGGCAGTGGTGGTGGGGTGGCTGGGGCAGAGGGTGGCTTGGGCAGTGGTGGTGGGGTGACTGGGGCAGAGGGTGGCTGGGGCAGTGGTGGTGGAGTGGCTGGGGCAGTGGGTGGCTGGGGCAGTGGTGGTGGGGTGGCTGGGGCAGAGGGTGGCTGGGGCAGTGGTGGTGGGGTGGCTGGGGCAGTGGTGGTGGGGTGGCTGGGGCAGAGGGTGGCTGGGGCAGTGGTGGTGGGGTGGCTGGGGTAGTGGGTGGTGGGGGCAGTGGTGGTGGGGTGGCTGGGTCAGAGGGTGGCTGGGGCAGTGGTGGTGGGGTGGCTGGGGCAGTGGTGGTGGGGTGGCTGGGGTAGTGGGTGGTGGGGGCAGTGGTGGTGGGGTGGCTGGGGCAGAGGGTGGTAGAAGGGCAGGGTGGGGAGCGGAGGCATAAATACCTTAGGATCCCTGGTGGTCCAGTGGGCGGCCAGGCTGTTTCCCTGGTGGTCCGGTGGGCTCCCTTTACGGTCTGCAGCTCCGCCGGGTGCAGAGCTGCAGACCACGTGGTAAGTTTAGTCTCGCGATCTCAGCCAGTCAGAGCGTTGCCGTGGTAACCCGCGGCAACGCTCTGATTGGCTGAGATCGCGAGACCCACTCAGTCTGCAGCTCTGCGCTCGGCGGAGCTGCAGACAGGCTGGCTCTCCCGGGCAGGCATAGGAGGGGCCTCGCACCCGGCGGCATTAAGGGCAAGCCGCCGGGCACCCTCCTGTGTCGGGTCCTCGGTCTGTGACCGAGGACCCGACCTGTCACACTGCCCTAAGGCGATTTAGGCGGCCGCGAGGCCCCCATCAGCGCGAGGCCTTAGGCGGCCGCCTAAATCGCCTAATTAGAGAGCCGCCTCTGCTCCATTGTGTTGGAGATGTAACGAAAAAGAGGGGACTTTTGGTCACATATGGTGGGAATGTAGTAAAGTTAAAAATTTGTGGTACATGACCTTTGAATCTTTGGAGTATATTACAGAGACAAATATTCCTAGAGGTCAGCATAACGGCCTATTTCATTTAAACCTACAATTACTTCACTTTAAAGAAAGATTTATATATGTCCACTTTGTTGCTGCAACAAAAATAATAATCGCAAGGAATTGGAAGAGTAGTGCGATTTTTATACAGGACCAAATATATTCACAAGTTCAATACCAATTAACTATGGAGGCCTTGGGGTACCAGTCTGCAAAAATCAGAGAAGTCAGTGAATTCTGGAAGGAAAAAATAGAGAGATTGATCAGACAAATTCCTGGACAAAACAATTAGGATAACATTATTTTTCTTTTGCTTTTTTGAACATAGGCTAAGATATAGCGGCCCACGGTGTTTTGTGTATGTTAAGTCCATCACAGTAATGAAGGCACATGAAATGAGATAGTTAAGAAGTGGTTCCACTGGGAGAGAGAGGAGTAAAGAGGGAAGGAAAGAGGGAGGAGAAGAGAGAATTGAAAGCGAGAGAAAGGAAAGAGAGACGAAAAGAAGAAAACGAGAAATCCATATGTATAGAAATAACTGCACTTTAACGTTAAGAATTGATTCACGATATGTAATGACACTTCTGAGTACAACATAGGTGGACTAATCTTGAACTAGGGATATGGCAGTATTACCCTCTCAAAGGAGAGAAATTATAAACTATGCACTTTATATATATAGTTCTGTTGATGGTAATGCATTGTGTAGTGTGTATTGTCTTTTTGTATGTTTGTCAATTAAAATCAAATAAATTATAAAAAAAAAAAGGAAAGGGAAAAGGAAGGGAAAAAAAAAAGAAAAAAAAAAAAAAAAAGAAACCACTTCCGGGTTCCGTCATTATCAAGCGCACGTGCGGCCCACATACCGGCGTCTACTTCCGTGTTCCGCCGAAGTGGAACGCACGTGCGTTTCAACCACGATCTACCACCAACATCATCTTTAATTTCCTATATCTGAACGCATGCGTGTTCCAAATCTGTAGGGTAGCCAATGGGTTTTTGTCTCTGTGGAACGCACATGCGTTCCAAAAGTCTTCCGAAGAGATACAATAGAGTGCATAAGTTATATTAAAATGAATATCATTAAATATACTGATTAGTTAAACTAAGCTTAAAAATGAGACATATTTCTAAAAATACAAGCCAGTTTTTGGTAAATATAAAAGACAAGATAAAGTCATGAGGCATAGCTGGTCTAAAAAGATAATAACTTTGATAAAATATAGATATTTTAAACTTAAATAAAAAACCTTTCCAAATATGTTAAGATAGCATATTTAAAATCCTTTGTGTATAAATGAGAAGACTTCTGCTATAACATATATTAAAAAATCGTTCTGGGCATAGGTTAAAAAAATCGTTCTGGGCATAGGTTAAAAAATTTTTAACCTATGCCCAGAACGATTTTTTAATATATGTTATAGCAGAAGTCTTCTCACTTATACACAAAGGATTTTAAATATGCTATCTTAACATATTTTTTAACACTAAGAGGAAAACCAGGATCTTGACTGCACAAGGGTCTGGACAACTCCTGAATGGTCCAAAGGAGCATACTAAAAGAGTCATATGATGGTATGACTCCAACTTTGTTATCCAAGATTCAAGCGGTTCCACCTATCATTTTGTATGAACAAACACAGGGGATATGGCCCACTTTGAGATACTATAGAGGGTGCAACAACAAGGATTACCCAACTAGAGGTCTCTAACAGTATTCATGACACCAGACTCTCCACAATGGAGAGAAAACGAATAGAATTCCAGCAGCAACAGTTTAGTACCACTGCCACAGTGGACATGCTAGAAGATCAAAGGAGGAGATATAATTGAAAAATCAGGGGTATACCAGAGATTCAGGGAACAACTGATCTTCATCCTACCACCTAAACAAGCCAAACTAGTTAAGCTAGACAACATGTTTTGTTTACCAAAACTAGTGAACGCACCACCATCTGCAACTTCGGACCTAATTGTTCCTAATTGTAACTTTAATTGCTTACTCCTGGCTGCAGTGAGGGGGAAAACGCTGATCCACTTTAAAGGAACCATGTTGCTGCTGTTCCCCGAGCTAACGAAGAGCACACTCACCTGGCGCAGATCCTTGAAACCCCTTTTACAACAATTGCAAAGACATTTCCACCAGATGGAGGATACCGAGGGTCCTACTACTGACTATTCAAGGAAATACCCTTTGAGCGGGGAGTTACCAAGAATTAGAGGAACATATACGCACCTTGGGCCTCCCTGGATTACCGGATATCGCTGGGAAAGGCCTGTCTCGCTTGGATCTGACCATGATACATGTGTTGACACCGCAATCTACTCAGATCTCTGTGTCTTCCCAGGAATAGACCTGACCATACCGACAGTTGTCACACATGATGGCTGTTACCTGCCACAATGGGTTTCTCAACTCCCAGAGACTTACACAGTATCACCATGAGAAGAACTGTTTTTCCTACTTTGGTTTTTGTCTTTTCTTTTTCTGTTACTGTTAGCATACATATATGGCAATGTGCTTCACTGCTAGCTCACTTACTCACATGGAGTTACATACTAGGCCTGGACTGATAGGTTTAATGTTAAACTCTTGTTAAGGCTGAACATGGGAATTGCTCTCCTTTCAGTGCCCCCCTTCACCCCACACCTCCTTACACTTTTTGGTAAAATTAGACAGGAAGTCTTTGAAGCATAATTCAAAAGGTGAATCTCCGATGGGGTTGTGATCAGTTTTAGGCATCTGACTCTTGTGGTTTTTCTTTAGGACCCCATGGAGTACATAAATAACATACCAATCTATGTGTTTTTCATTATAGATATTAAAACACTCATTTTATATGCTTCCTCATGTCTTAGAGAAAACTGCTTCCTCCTTTTTTTATTTCTGAGAGTCTAATATTTGAGATTGCTATCACTACAACGTTTACTGTGACACTGTATTTTACTTTATTGTCTATTACTTACATGTGGAATGAGAAAAATAAAGAATTTGAAAAAGAAAACAGGCTGAATGAGGATTTTAACATTCGATTTAGATAACATGTGACCCAAAATGTAATTAAACAAACACGAAAAACCTGAAAACATAAATGCTCCGTTGCGACCAGTTTTCTCGAGAAGCTACAATATTTGTAGAATTGGAAGGAGTTCCACCTAAATGCAATGAAAGTGTCACAATTCTAAAAATAAAAGTAACATTTTCTAAAAGTCCCAGAGTTTTTACAGCGCCGACGTAAACAAACAACAAGACCAATGAGTTTTACAAACCTTACAGCAGAGCGATAAGGTTCTTTAGAAGCATTAAATATGAATATTGTAAATATTTATGTATATCATTGTATAAAATTACAAGTCTCCATCAGCATGACGCAGAAACATCACCCCTGATAAAGCCTCCTTTCTATATGCTGCACCAGTTTTCTAGCAGTCACACGCATAGTGGTCCTCTTATAACCTCACATTCTGCCCACTTGATTCTTTTAGAGTCCCTCACGCCTTGTCCCTGCTCCCAGCTGTCCTTGGAAGTCACAATATTAGTTGAAGAGTGTCCAGCTAAGTGCAATTAAAGTTCCACGCATACTCAGAATAAAAATCCATGCTTCTGGAAGGCCCCAGAGTTTTTTTGTTTTATTTTTTGTTTTCTAGAAAATACATCTAAACATATAGCATTACGGAGACCAAAGAATTATCAAAACATTTCCAAGATAAAGTCCTGGAGCAGCATCATTTTGTGCAGTCGTAAAACTGATTTTAGTTTTTTACCAACGTTTAACCTGACTTGGCATTATGCTCACCTCCTTTTGAAATGTATGAGCCAAACGAAAATGGGCGTTTGCTAGTCGTTTGCTAGGTTCTGTGTCCGTATGTCGTTGCGTAGATACGTAATTCAGCCGAACCGCCGATTTGTCTACGTTCAGACAAATTGCTATTTTTTCTTTGCGTTAATCTGTATCTTTGTCATATAATGCAGGGCTACAGAACCTACTGGTAGTTTATCAAAATAGTCAATCAAAAACAGGATCATGCATTTAATAATAGTGCACAAATTAGAAGAATCAATGCCTTTATGTGACCTGAAACATAATATTTAAAGGACAAGTTGTTTTTTACTTGTATGCTGGTAATTAGACTGTACACTTTGACAGGTGAGGAGTGAAACTTATTATGTATCATTTTCGCTGTTACTTTCAGGCCATTGAGGTAATTGATGTTATCATAACAAAGACTATTGTATTCCCAGTTGTTAGCAGTGTCTTAATGTTGTTTGTTATGTCTGTTCTTGTGTTTGTTTGCAAGTGATGAGTGACGTACCATATATGGTCTTGCAAGCTCTGTTCTTGGTACATGCAGTACAGAAACACTGAAGCTCCACATGTGCGATTCAATTAAATCATATATGTAAAACCAACAAAAATCGCACAATAAAATAAAAATAATGAAATAAAATACCAATGGCACACAACCCACTGCGAGACCAGAGATAGCCCTAGTAAACAGAAACTCATCCCACTCACCCCCTCCTTCCCATCTCTTCACAAAGTGACCAAACCTTTCTGAAGGAGAGTGTATTGTTATGGACCATAACCGTCAATTAATTCATAAGGCAGTTATTGGCTCTTTTGGCCTTTACCTCCTCCATAGTAGGCACCGTCACCTTTAATGCTGGTCTCATAATGGACACTGGCTTCATTCATTTGCACCATTCCTACACCCTAACACTTGCATTTTTTGGCATCACAGAAATGATGTAGGCCATGGGTCCTCAAACTCCGGCCCCGCAGATGTTGCTGAACTACAACTCCCATGATTCTTTGAATAACATAGATAGCCAGAGAATCATGGGAGTTGTAGTTCAGCAACATCTGGGGGGCCGGAGTTTGAGGACTCATGATGTAGACTAATGAAACGTTACTTAGAGCTATATAACACCACCCTTCCATTTTTCTTTGCCCTGTCGTAGTTTCCATTGCATTTATTACGAGAGTGCGTTTATATTCAAATATTTGATAATGTATCTGAGATTTCTCTGGTTTTTGACTTCAGCTTGTTCTTGAGTACTCTCTGGTCTGTAACCTGGTCTGTTGACCTTGGCTAGTCTCACCGTTTCTGTTACTTTCTGTACTCCGGCTTGTTTTGACTAGTCTGTATTCGATTTTGCATTATCTGTTTTTACCTGGTATTAAGCCCAGTTCTAAGGACCGGTAATATGCTTCTGTCCATTCTAGATCTCTACTTTGTTTAAGCTTTACTTAAGTACTGCGTGTTATGACACAGGACTCAGTGACAATCCCTTCTCCAGCTGTTGGTAGTCGGCAGGTATTACAAATTCTAAATATTGTTCCCCATATTGGTAATAGAGTGTATATTTGCTTAAATTGTAAACTTTTAATATCAAGGGATATATACGGTTCACTGTATGTCTTCCTTTTTTAGCTCTATGTTACTTGTATATAAAATGTCTACTAAAATGCTCAACATGGTAACAATATTACTTGAAATGAACCAGGAATATGCAAAGATCAGTAATAAATTCAGTAGCATAGTTTGCAACATCAAGACACCTCGTATTTGGCCCAGTTGCACCCATAGTGTCAGGATAATATAACACCCAACACACAGAACCTAAGTAAATAAATAAGCAAACAAAGAAACCCTAAAATGTATTGCTGGACCTTAGAATGGCCGGAATTAATAGAATAGTACAGGACAGGATGATGTCAGGGAGCCAATAGGTACGTATAGACAAGCCAAATGTCAAGGGATACAGAAGTTAGAATAGTAAAAAAACAAGCCAAGGTCAAAATATTCAATAATCAACAGAAATAACGCGCTCTCTGATAACCAAATTGGAAACCACAACAGGCCAATGAAAACTAGCCAAATTGAGTTTAAATAACCAAAGAAGGGCTCTGATTGGCCCATAGAGGTGATGTGACGTTGGAATGTCTGTGATGTGACGAAGCACGCACGTTTACGATCACCAATGATCAAGGGAAGTTAGGAAGCCTGTAAAAGGCTTAGACATGCAGCGGCTGGCATCTCTAATGTTTACAGAGCCGGACGTTGTTTGGGTGAGTAGACCTTGGTGGCGTTTACACAGCCTCATACGAACGCATGACTACGAGGGTCACCTGTCAGCTTCGAGACTGCGCTGCTCCGTAACATATTGTGTACTTAAGTTACCAGGTTCCTGGCTTGGTAGTACGAACTTGGCATTTAGTGGACAAAGATCTACTTCAATCCTGTAATGAGCATTTAATACCTTGATTATAAATTAGAAACAACATGATGCCTGCCCACAGAACTGTACAAAAGCATGCTTTTTAAGAAATGAATATCCTAAATATTTCGTAAAACTTCTCAATTCTAATGAAAGTGGATGTGAATGTGTTCAAAAATTTTGTCTGAAAATAAACTGCTATAGGATCAAATGAATCCCCCCAAAAATAAATAATATTCCCCACCCTTCAGAAAAAGGAACAGGATATTTATTGTTTTATTTTTAAGCTATTCTAAGTAATAGCCATGTGAACGGACCTTTTGGTTTACAGATTTCCATTTCAGTTAGTTAACTTTCCCTATCATCATCGAAACAAAGTGTTGTTTTCTTTCCTGCCTCGACACGTGATCTTGACTTGGCCATAATTACAGGTTCCATTCTGTGGGTCACTGGACAATTGGTGAGTTCCAGCAAAGAAAAACAAATAAAGTGCATATTGGTCTCTGTATGTCATGCGGTGTGTTCCCACATTCTAAAACTATCTGACATGTTCTCTAACTAGTCACGTTTCCAAGAAATACAAATTATGAAGATGGCCAAGCATTCATTTCAGACATACAGAACTGATTTTTTTTTTTAAACAAGTTAAAGCTGTTAAAGTGATACTCTAAACACCATAACCACTACAGCAAGAGCCCCCTTGCACCATCTCATGACAAGCTGTTTTAGCTGGCTCTGTCACGCACGCAAGGTTCTTCTGGCCTGCACTGGAAGTGAAAGTTCATACTTTGGGCACCACAGGACTCTTGGTACCATAACCACCACAGCAGTGGTTATGGTGCTTAAAATATCCCTTTAGAATATCCCTTGCAAAATTCAATTTTAAAAAATTGCAAAAAACAGTATTTTTATGTTCACAGTACATTCTTTCTCTTTCTTCTTCGAATTAAACTGTAAGTGTAACCTCACAATTACATTCATGGTAATCTAGAAAAACTGGTGAAAACATTAAAACGCATGAAGAAATCTTGTTTTGTGTGATGACACATATTCTGAATTCTGTCTATTCCTACCAGAAAAAGTCAAAACATATTGTGTTTAAAAAGGTTTGATAAAACAGACTGGAGATTAGATAGGAAGCAAAATACTCTATACTTCGATAGCAATCTGTACGTTTCAGTGTCATCAGGACACATTAGGCAGATGAAATTGTGAGTGATATAGCTAAATTAAAGAAATTAGATCATTTGTTCTACTTTTCTTTTCTTTTTTTAATTCTCGGTTATAATACTGGCTTATATTAGGAGGGTAAATTTTTTTTTTTTTAATTCTTTATTTTTGTCGTGCATACGAGATAACAACACGCATGAGGTACCCCAAAGGCAATCCTCGCGCTTTTTCATGAACATTTGAAAACAGAGTGGGGTATGATAATGCATGCACATTTTTATAATTAATATTACATGCTAAAGTGGTATAACATTAAGACAACGATTAGAATTGCAAAGACAGGCTGTGAGCAGGAATAGGTCATGTGTGTGTTGAGAGGATCACAGTTAGCATATGACCAAGGTGTTGCAGGTTTATAATGCTAGGTACATTGCTCATCTAGTGTGTATACGATTAAAAATAAAAAGAAAAAAAGAAAAAGAAAAAGAAAAGGCAAGAAAAATTGCATAACAAATTAGTCAGTCAGAATGACAGTACAATCGCCTATTACAGTGCTAATGGTGGAAGGCTATGGGTGGAACATCATCTAGTAGAATGGCTTAGCTGCCTCAGAAGCGTTATGTTAGTAGCGATATTATACCCCCAACTTACATAGGCTGCAGGGCTCTTAAGAAAGATAAACGTTGCTACGGCATGCCAACGAATAAAGTAACATCACTTGGTAATCTTATCGTGCCTATGGGCTTAACCGGTAATTTATATAGACAGGCTAGCGCAGTTAGTCGATTGATAAAGAGAGTGAACCGGTACATCTAGCATTAGAAAAACACAGTGCACAATTTAAGTTGAAACGTGAAGTGTGAGCTTAAACATGAGGGCTATGCATAGGGGGTACTGTTTCCCTCTCTAGTGCCAGGGAATCGACTGCAGCCAGTGTGATCTGCATGGAATACGAGTATAACTAAACGAAACACAGAGTTCCTTTAGTGAAAAATAATGAGACAGCATAAGAGGATCGGTTGAAAAAATTAATAAAAAAGTCACAGATTTGGTGAGGCTGTCGGGGCTCGGTACCCCTTTGGTGTTAAGTACTCATGGGAGATGTACTCTTCAAGTTGTTGCAGAAGCGTAGGTACCTTGTGGGTTTCGTCGCGGAACAAACGGGATGCTTCCTGCCGGGTCCCATGTGTGTGCTTGTGTGGTCGGTCTCCGAGTCCCATTACTCTGCAAAGCATCCCGTGGTAGGCCTAGGGTGTCTAGAAGCGCCAATGCATCCTGTAAGTCTTGGACCTGGTGGACAGAGTCTTTGTGTTGCACTTGGAGCGTGCGGTTCCTCCACCTGTATTGGATTTGGCTGTTCCGCAGGAGAGTGGTAAACTCCTGCAGGGACCTCCTCCACTGGAGAGTGCTCCCAGTAAGGTCGGCATAAAAGGTTAAGGACATACCTTCGAATACATATGGGGACTGGCCCTTGAGGGCTGCTTGTACTGCCGCCTTGTCACTGCTTCTTTGGAATTTCACCACTGTATCTTGGTGTGCTCCTTCTGGGGCCCTCCTGGGTTTCGGAATCCGAAATACCCCTTCTACCGCAATTTGCCTGGCTTGTTTTGGAGGTAGTAATGCTCCCAACAGCCTTCTCGTGAGGTGCGGTAACTCTGCTGTCGGTACCTCATCTGGGATACCTCGTATTTTGATATTCATGCGGCGTCTCGCGTCTTCAGCGGTCGCTAGTTTCTGTTCCACCCCAGCCTGTTGTTTTTTCAGCAGTTGCACCTCTTGTTCAAGGGAGGATATTCTCTGATCGTGGTCCTTTGTGGAGGCCTCGATAGATCCTAGTCGGCCCACCAGGCCCGTGAGGTCCTGCCTCAGTGCGGCCACATCCGCCTGGAGGGTTTTTTGAAGACCCGCCAGGAGCTCTTGCAGAGTCTCTTTAGTGACAGGTTGGCAGTGTAAGCTCTGGTTGCCTGTGTGAATGGGTCTCTGTGTTAGCATTTCTGCCGCTCCGATGAAGTGCGACATCTCTTCCGAGGAGTCGGAGTATTCATCCAGATCCGCGGCCATTTTGGGCCCACTCGCGCCATGCGCCTGCTTGAAGAGCTCTCCTATATTCATCCCGTGTTTGGGTTTATCCGCTTTCTGCTTCTTAGAGTTTCGCCCCATGATGGCTCTGGTCTTTCTGGGGCGTCTAGTTCCTCGTTTCGAAGGGGTTTTTCAAACTTTATTTCGCTTATCAGCGCTGTTTATCTCGGAGCTCCGAGAATGTGCGTCTGGTCGCTTTGGCTGCTCGGCTCCGCCCCCCTAGGAGGGTAAATTTTATATCAACTTAGCCCTCTTGGTGGTTTTCGTTTTATGCTATTTTCATGGGATTTCAGTTTGTGTGCTTTTTTAGCTATGTACGCTGAATGGAGAAATTCTCCTTTCTTTTTGCTAATTTTTGGTTTGCAAATATTTGTTTATGAAGTTCTTCTTCCTAATTCTCTCACTTCCCGGGTTAGTCACTAAACTTTGTTACATTGTTCAACTCAGCTAAACTTCGACCTTAAAACAACTGTTATGTGAAAGGCAATAATGAGGCTAAAATAGTCAAGCTGTGACCATATGAACCGATGAATGTGTCCAAATCAGCTATTTTTAACATTAGGGTTGCCATTCAGATTTAAATTCACTACAATCTGAGTTTAGTGAATGGGCCTGTTTATCTACTTTTCCACATACTATGTCTGTCTATTCTTCTTCCCCACTCTCTTCCTCTGACGTTTCTTTTTCACCTACTCTCTCTTGTTTTCTTTCCCCATTCTCTTACTCTTTCTATTCTTCCATTAACCTTCACTGCCTTCATCTCTTACTTCCTCCATCTGCCCCTTTCGTTCTAACTGTTACTGTAGCGGAGCTCCAATACCCTGACTAGTATCTCCGCTGATTCCTCATTGTAGCTAGAAGAAACACTGGTCAGTCAACATTACTCTCCCCCCAGTAACTAGATATCACGACACATGGTTCTGGGAGTACAACTCATTTTATTGAGCAAAATGCAGCTTTTTATGCACAGACCCCCCCAGCATGGGGTCTCCATTCAACACATGTGTTTCTGTGAGATAATTGAGTTGCTATTCGCTAAACTAATTAACTCCCGGAAAACAGAGTGCCAAACATGAAAAACAAAACACTGCTAAAACTCACAGGAACCTTACGTATTATACACCCCAGATAGCTCTTGTCTAAGCGCCCAAGTTAGCAAAATAGCACCCAGATCCATAAAGAATTGACCAATCGCCACCGGTGTAAAGTTTTGACTGGCCGCACACGAGGACTCAGCCCAAAATAGTTCCAGTGTGAAAGTGGCATTTGACGGTCAAACATCGGGAGCTGCTGCACTCAAACAAAAGGGAGCCCCCCCTGGTTCTCTGGGAGCGATTAGTCCCGTTAGTCCGTAGTACCTTCCCTCCAAATAGCGCTCTTCTAGCAGGTCGGGAAGTGAGGTAAAATGGTGAGCAAACATGACCGGCCATTGCGATGCAAAGTGGCCGCGTTGTAGTTCCATTTTTTTTTTTAGCAAGTATCGCTGTGAAGCTTTCGCCACTTTGGGTGCGAAAGCCTGCCAGAGAGCGTGAGCATCGGAGTTACATTCGGTAGAAGGGAAGACACTGAACCAGGGATGATTTTAGTTCCTCTGGGGACAAGATAGGGGAATATAGGACACGATCTGCCATAGTTACTTACTGTCATCATTTTTCTATTATCTCTCTCTGACTTTCAGATACTCACATGCACTCTTTGCAAATCATAGTCTCGTTTTCCCGTCTCTGTGTCTCTCTACTCTCTGTACTCTCTCTCCCTCTCTAATTCTCCCACATACCCTCTCTTCCTCTGTCATTTCTTTTTCCTCCCTATAACTCCTCAGTGTTTCTCTCTTCCTCTCTGCTTCTCTCCCTCTTCCTTCACGTCTTCTCTCTTCCCAAAATCTCCCTTTTCTTTCTCTTGGTCTTCTCCTTTATATCTCTGCATATGCCATTCTCTCTATATGCTCCTCTCTCTCTATCTTTGACTATCTACTGTCTATTCCTCCCCCTCTGCTTCTCTCTCTTTGTCTTCCTTTGCATATTTTGTCTTCCTCATCCTCTATCTCTTTTTCCCTCTGTTTATTCTGTCTTCCCCACACACTCTCTATCTCTTACCCTACTTGTCTTCTGTCTTCCCAATACTCACTCTTTCTTTTCCTCTGTGTCTTCTGTCTTCCCGACACTTTCTCTCTCCCTCTTCTTGTCTTTCGGCCTCTCTTTTATCCCTCTCTGCATATTCATGTCTCTCTCTTTTCCTCTCCTATATCACACCATTCCACTGTCCTTTCTAATTTTTTTTCTATGGCTCTCTTTTTTCCCCCCTCTGTTGTATCTCTTTTTTTCTCTCTTCCCTTTCCCCGTCTCATCATTCACACATATAATAAAGCCAAAAAAAGGAAACTTAACTTATTACTAAGCTGACATTAAAATTGCATTTTGTAAGATGAATTTACATATCTTAGTCAATGTTTGATTTTGATAGTTTACAAGAAAAAAAATAAACAAGCCAAGACCACCATCAATTTTAGTGAAGTCATGACATTAGGCTATGATCACCAAAATGTTCTTTTGGCCCGAATTACCAGTATAGGATTTAGAAATCTGCAAATAATTATTTGAGACAAGCTTTCAAATTTGTAGTCATGTTTTCCCTATTACGTTGTGTGTTTGTTTTTAAACCTCTAAAAGGTCAGCTTTGACCTAATGAAATTTCCCTATAAAACCCATTACATGACCATATAAATATTGGAATGACCTTTGGACCTTCAGATTTCTAAAGAGTCACTTTGTTTACAGTCACTCAAAGCTGCCAATTTTGCATAAGAGTAAATATTTGAAGGATGAGCTGGTACACTCCCCACTTGATTAAAATACATACTTTGAAATGTATTTGTGAGAAGCACAACGAAGTTCAGTAAGGGGCAATTGACTTTCTCATCACATCGATGTTCGGACTACCACTCTGACCGGCAGTAAATTGGGGATAGTATGTTGCCAAAACATGGTGACAGGTGTCACTAGCTACATGAGTAAATGCTTTTACATGATAACTATTGAAAATCAACAGACTATCATCTCGTTTTTTTGTTTTTTTTTGGACAACAACCTACTTTATGACGGTAATCAATGTAAAAAAAAATTAAGGCATTCCTTGGCAAATTTGTTAACACATTACGCATGTTAAAATATTTTCAACTTTTACAAATACGTTTTATCGACAGCTCATACAATTATTTTAATAAAAGACAGATCACATTCATTTAGCACGTCTATCAAGATGGGTTTTTCAAATTTACTTTTTATAGAAGGAACTTGCAGAGTCACAAATATTAAGTAATAGGTATGTTTTACCTACATTTCTAAGTATTTTAAGCCTAGGTATCACTTTGTTTAAAGAATTCTTGAACTCATAATGATAAGAAAGTTGTTCCTCTGATTTTATATTAGTGGTTTCATAATATTTTTGATCTAACGACACTTCAGCGAGAGAAGATATTCCAAGACACACCTACTTTATTTTCTTTTTACCTTTATCAGCCGAAATGGCCCTTTTACTTACAAGAAAGATATGCACACTTGTAGCCAAATTAACTTAAAACTAATTGCCCCATAGAAATCCCAATTTTAATATGGACAATTATGAGAAACAAACAAACATATATTAAGGGACGAATTCAAGCTAACAAACAATGGAGTGAATCCAAAGTTAATTTAACATTTTCGATCAAAATAGCCGAATTAGGGGGCGGGGCCAGACCGCCATGCTGACCGGTCGCAAGCAGGAGAGGCTCTGGAGAAATCTGGCCTCTTAGGCAAAAATGTGCAGCTCTGGTACTCAAGATGAGCCCACGAGACATCCACACGGTGGTGGAAGAGGTGGCAGACCCAGAGATTGGGAATTTCGGGTCCTCTGAGGGAAGCACGAGGCTTCGCGGGCTATGGCCTACTCAAGCGGGGAGCGGGATGGACAGCCGCTGCTCTGCCTCCCTTCCCAGCTGCCACACACTGGCTTCGTGAGATGCTTGCCGGTCCCGTTTCCCCCCTCTGTGGACCGAGGGGGATATCCCGGTCCCCAGTGCGGAGAGCTTGAGATGTGTGGAGACTAGGTGGCTTGGAACTCCCAAGGCCTACCTTACAAGATGGCAGCAGCGCCGAGCCCGGTACCAACGGCACATGCCTTGTGAAGCTCCACCCACTGCAACAAAAGACCGCAAAGCAAGTCCAGCAAGACATGCCGGACACAGCATGAAAACATCGTTGTGAAGTTCTCCTGGATCCCGCAGTACATCACAAGTCAGTTCTGATTTACAACAAGCTTGGAGTGCGGAGGGCTGGTCGGTGCGGATTCTGCAGGGCTTATGCTACTACAACGACAGCTCCCAGGTATCCTCAAGCCTGATGAAGAGTCTACCAAGTGGGGACTTTGCTCTACCTATGCAAGACGTTGGATGAAGGGAGAACGGGACTTTGTCTCTGCATAGTGCCTGGCCATCGCATCTAACTCTAGCATCTGCTGAGCACTTGTTTTGTTCCTCTTAACTATCATTTTATGTTCAGATCAACTGCAATTATTAATAATACATATGCGTGGGTGACTATGCCATGTAATTAACAGCTGCCCTTTAACTAATTAGGCACTGGAGATGTGCAGGCCTAATGTGTTTTTTTTTTTATGAGGGCAAATATCCTTCTGTCACGCAGTGTTATAAAGCCTGTATTTTATTTAACTTCACACTAGTTACTCTAGCATGACCCAGGTAGATCTTATGAGAATTCTTTGTATTTCATTTTATTTTTGCTACTCTGCCATTAGGGAAACATGATATTGATGAAATAAAACACTTAGATCTACTTCTAGTATGACCAGCTCATGCCATGTATTTTGTTTATAACTATTCTCTTACTCTCTTAAAAATGTGCCATTGTCTTCATGCCATACCTACGTTTTCCTCTGTTTTGATATTCTCATGCTTGTGTTCGCTGTTGTGGCATCATAAGCCTCTCTGTCATAATGTGCACAACAAAAATAAAGCATTATAAAAAAAAAATAGTCAAATTAGAATCATAGTTAACTGGGAGAAATTTTCCAAATTAGCTATTTTTGCCATAAATTTGAAATTCACTTTTAGACTTGTGTACGACAAGAAAATTAGACTGTTGGTTTGGCTCAGCAGTATTTCTGAACCGAAAAAAACTGATTAAAGAACCAAATCTAAAAAAAACAAAATCGCTCAAAAATGTCAATCGGTGTAGTGGAAAATATATGCATAATATAAATAATATGTATATATTTTGCAGTACACTGATAGGAGCATTTTCCTACTATGTGGTTCATACTTGAAGTGAGAAAAAAATAACCAATAGAGAGAACAACTGGAGTTTTAGTAAAAAAACAAAACCCTATATTTATAAATTACAAGAAAACAAGTCCTGCGCTCACTCCCATCACTCCTGGGCGGCTGCAACGACCACAGTACACATCAGCCCCAATACATACAGTAAAAAACAAAGAAAAAGTTACCTGCGCTCTCTCCTAAATCCCCATGTATATTCAAACAAATGGAGGTCATTTAGTTACTCCAATGGCCATGAGCGGGGATGTCCACCTGCCAACGTCAAGGCAGACCTCTCAGGTGGGTCCTACACTGACCTTTCACCTTGCTTCCTTGAGTTTCTGGCAAAGAAATCTCTAATGAGACAGAGACAGATATGAGACAGATATAAATATAGATTTTATTTTTACTGCTGCTTCATTTTTACCCTCTATTTCTCGATTGATCTGTAAATAAAATCAACATTTAGTGACTGTCCAATCATCTTTCTTTCCCATCAATCATCTCTTTTTTGGCTCCACTGGTGTAATTCAGAATCATTTTGGCTCGGTGTGTGGTACATTTTGGCTCGGTGTGTGGTACATTTTGGCTCGGTGTGTGGTACATTTTGGCTCGGTGTGTGGTACATTTTGGCTCAGTGTTTGGTACATTTTGGCTCAGTGTTTGGTACTTTTTGGCTCGGTGTGTGGTACATTTTGGCTCAGTGTTTGATACTTTTTGGCTCAGTGTGTGGTACATTTTGGCTCGGTGTGTGGTACATTGTGGCTCAGTGTTTGGTACTTTTTGGCTCAGTGTGTGGTACATTTTGGCTCGGTGTGTGGTACATTTTGGCTCGGTGTGTGGTACATTTTGGCTCTATGTGTGGTACATTTTGGCTCGGTGTGTGGTACATTTTGGCTCAGTGTTTGGTACTTTTTGGCTCGGTGTGTGGTACATTTTGGCTCGGTGTGTGGTACATTTTGGCTCGGTGTGTGGTACATTTTGGCTCGGTGTGTGGTACATTTTTGCTCGGTGGTTGGTACATTATGGCTCTGTGTTTGGGCAAATGACACGTTTTGACCAAATTCAGACAAAAAAAAATGAGCTCACTATAAATTTCCGACAATTCTTACTTTAGTAAACAACCCTTTGCAACATCTTATTATTATAATCTTACGTTTTTTTGTACAAAACTGTCCACATTTAGATGACACGTAGTTATCCTTTCATTACAGAGGAAAAATAAACCTGTCTGCTCTTGCACCAACTGTATTTCTGTGGATGTAATACATTTAGCAACTTATATTTTTGCAGTTTTTTTTATTTTTTTACTAGTAGCACATTGTAACACATAAGAAATCGGAAAGAAATATGTTTTTTTCATTTTACTACAAACATGACTATGCTTTAATTTTTTTTATTATTGCATAAACACTTTTTTTTTTTGCATCATCACAAGGACAAGTTAACAATGTCACTATGCTGTGGGAGTTGCTAAGCCCTCGCTGAGTGAGAGAACGTATCTGATGTCCATGTTACTGTTGACCCTGCTTGCGGGGGAGTAATCCTTTGGGTACCCTGTACATCTTAGTAAAAGTAATTTACAAAAATTCCTATGGGTTCCAACTAGATAGAACGTTTTAAATTTGCTACGGTGGTAGAGATCGCTGGTCACCTATATGGAATCCGTACATTAACTGAACTGCATGCAAAAAAATTGTCTCTGTACCATTTTTTGGGGGGGAAAAAATAGTTACCAAAGATGATGATAAGTGGATTTGTCACATAGTGTGTATTTGCTGCTTGAAGTTATAAAGTTACCTGTAGACCAGGGGTGCCCAGAAGGTAGATCCCCAAATGTTTTAAAACTACAGCTTCTATGATGCCATAAAGGCATGCAAGGAATCATGGGAGTTGTAGTTCTGCAACATCCGGGGATTTAAATTTTGGGCACCCCTGCTGTAGACAATGAAAAGGTAATCTGTCACTATATATTAGTATATATCTGTCACTATATATCATAGATGAAGGGCACTCACCTAGTCCTTCAATGACACCATTAATTCAGTCTCTCTCCTCATAATGACACGCCGGGAGAAGAGCTGGGGAGACAGTGCAGTTTTGTCTCCCCAGCCCCTTTCCTGGCATGTCATTAGAGGGGATAAATTAAGGACAGTGCATTAAGCTGCAGTGGTTATAGTGCATTCTGTATACTCATAACTGTTTAACTTTCCCTGACTCTCAGTAGCAACCTTGTGGTTTTTAAAAACATATATATCTTAAGCTTTTTTTGTGCAGTCTGAAAGGGATTCTCATTGGTTATTACTGGGGTTTACAGGACATGTGTGGGCTTGTATGCTTTCCATTATTCTATCAACTGTACAATTTACACGTTGACAGCTTTCTTTTTAAGCCGGTATTTTTCTGGGGTTTACCATAATGTCAAACATACACAACAGGTTCTCTCTAACTCATCGAGGACAAAGGTTAAATTATGCCTCACTGTACCTGCTGTCAGCGTTTCTTTTTTCGAATTGTCAATATTTCTGTATTGGTTTTTCCGTTGTCTCGTTGCTGGTTTTGTATTTTTGTTGCACAATGCCTTGTTGACATATCTTTCTGCGCTCGTGAATATCTCTAAGAATTAACAGAATTAATAGGAAATGTATTGACTGAAGGTTTTATGAAATGAATTCAGGTTTAATCACTGAGTCAGGGAGGTAGCAGTTTACCTATCTGGGTAAGAAGGCACAATGTCATCAAAAGGAGATCTTCAGAAACATATATATATATTATGTGTTAAGAATTAGACAGAGGATACGTTAAAGAGACAATAAAGATGCTAGTCTGAGGCTAGAAAAGGTGGTATCGCCATGGTAGCCAGTAGAACACTTCTCAACATTTAGCACTTTGCAGTAAAAATTAGCAACTATTTTGCCTTGATATATCTTCTCCATTGTGTTATTATTAGGGGCAAACATGTTGACTATTGCATGGCTGAGGATCATGGGTCATAAGCAGGAAAGATTACCATAGTGGCTAATGATGCTGAAGGTTCAGGACCATGCTCATGGAATAGGCCCAACGATAAAAAACAACAACTTTATACTACTCTTCACATGATTTTTCTTTATAGTTTTGTTCAAAGGAATTTAAGTATGGGAACTGGCGGGGGATGCAGGGGAACAACACTTGTGTAGACTGTCTGACTGTAAAATAGTTAACATGAAGCTGACTGCACACGGTGTAATTTCTCTTGCTGTTTCTGTTTCTCTAACAATCAGTGCCTCGGGCGGCACTTTTAGAGGGGCGGCAAAACAAAGCCGCCACAAACGCCCTGGCAGATGCCTTGTCAGCCTCTTGTCCTGGGGGGCCCAGGAGCTGGTCAGATGTCCTCCTTGGGCCTCCAGAGACTGCATCTGCTTGGAATGGAGGCGGGCGGCGAGGGTGCACTCTTCCCTGAGCTCTTCCTGCTCAGCTCCCTTGCGCGCACTGCAGTGATGCCAGAGCCAGAATATGACGTCACTCTGGCCCTGGCATCACTGAGAGGCACTCGAGGGAGCTAAGCAGGGAGATTAGACTCCCTCGCGCGCCTGCATTGACTGCACGCCCACCCGCTCAGCAGCCCCACTGGAGCCAAGGGCCCACATGCCCAGTCGCTCGGCCCAGAAGCCCCAGGGAAATAGACTCCATGCCTGCACTCCCAAAGGTAGGAAGACTGGGTGGAGTGAAAGTTAAAAAAAAAAAATACATTCTATATATGTCTGTTAGTGAGTTTGTATGTGTTTGTGTGTCAAAGAGTCTATGTATGTTTGCCAGTAAAAGTGTATGTGTGATTGTCAGTGAGAGTGTTTGTGTGCTTGTCAGTGAGAGTGTATATGTGTTTGTCAGTGAGTTTGTATGTGTGTTTGTCAAAGAGTGTATGTGTGTTTGTCAGTGAGAGTGTATATATGTACGTCAGTGAGTTTGTATGTGTGTCTGTCAAAGAGTGTGTGTGTTTGTCAGTGAGAGTGTATGTGTGTTTGTCAGTGAGTGTGTGTGTCTCTGTCAGTGTGTCTCTTTCTGTCAGTGTGTCTGTCTCTGTCAGTTTGTATGTGTCTGTCACTTAGAGTATGTCTACCAGTGAGTGTGTTTATGTGTCTGCCAATGAATGTGTATGTCTGTTAGTGAATTTGTGTGTCTGTCAGCTAGTGTATGTGTGTCTGTCAGTGTGTGTGTGTGTGTGTGTGTGTGTGTCTGAGCTGTGGGGTTTGTGAGATGGACAGACAGATTTGGTTGAGGGATGTAATGAGAGATTAGCATAGGATATGTGTATTCTTATTTATTCATCCTCTGAGTGTCCCTCCGGCATTATCTCCACCATATACAGGACACTTGGAAGATATGACTGTTATAGTGTTTTCTGTCTATAATATTCTGTAATTAGGCCCATCATGCTCATCAGCACCAGACCCAATAGTTTCTTAATCCAGCCCTGCACCTAGGAAGTACCTTATTTGCAAGATTACTCATTCAACCGGGAATTGACCAGAGAATTCAAACTCATAGGACAAAATCACTAAATTAGAAATTCCATGTTTAAAAGATAACTGAAAAAGTGTGAAATCGATATAACTTTGCACCATAATTAGTGTAGGAGTTACCGGTACGTGGGGAGATAAATTAGGGACAGCAGCTCCTGGAGAGGGATCTCAATAAAAATATAACAGTTCCTCATCTGTGTGGTATGGTTATCACATCTTAAATGGACATTATAGGCACCCAGACACTTCAGCTCATTGAAGAGGTCTGGGGTCAGTGTCCCTGTTCCCTTAAACCTGCAAAGTACAATATTGCAGTTTTAAAGAAACTGCATTGTTTATATTGCAGGGTTAATGTGATTCAACAAAGCTACCACTAGAGGTCACTGTTCTACAACAATGTATATTATGGAAGATTTCCCTGAGAACAACTCTAGCAAGTGAAATTTGCTAATTACTATTTGTAAATATTTTATACCTGGCCATAGGAACCCTAAATAATCCAGGGGAGCAGCCTTATACTAAGAGGAGTAAGAATGAATCACTTGCGAGCAAGATGACACACTCGTACAAGCACACAGACACTAAAACACTCTCAAACACACTAATTCACTCATACTAACACCCAATCAAACTCTAATAATTATTTATATGTATACACTGTATACATAAACATACATACCCATATACATGAATACACATAGACACGTATTCTGAAATACACACACATACACACATTTTATTTTACAAGATCCACCCATCCTCATTTTTTCTACGGCTGCAGAGGGAGAGTGAAGTCTCATCCCTGGTGTCCAATGGAGATCTATAAAACAGGTTAAATACTGGTTCAAAAGGAAGTTCTACCTTACTGGAAACTTGACCTCCAAACTTGAACTCCGGAAAAAAAAAAAAATAATTCACAGCCTCAGGAGTCACAAGCATAGGAAACTCTAGAATCTAACTGAATGCTGACTTATATACACATACATTGTAGAGAGTTTAGAGAAGGGCTACTAAACTGGTTCATGGATTGCAGGATAAAACTTACCAGGAAAGGTTAAAGGATCTTAACATGTATAGCTTGGAGGAAAGACGAGACAGGGGGGATATGATAGAAACATTTAAATACATAAAGGGAATCAACACAGTAAAGGAGGAGACTATATTTAAAAGAAGAAAAACTACCACAACAAGAGGACATAGTCTTAAATTAGAGGGGCAAAGGTTTAAAAATAACATCAGGAAGTATTACTTTACTGAGAGGGTAGTGGATGCATGGAATAGCCTTCCCGCTGAAGTGGTAGATGTTAACATGGTGAGGGAGTTTAAGCATGTGTGGGATAGGCATAAGGCTATCCTAGACTTAAGATAAGGCCCGGGACTAATGAGAGTATTTAGAAAATTGGGCGGATTAGATGGGCCGAATGGCTCTTATCTGCCGTCACTTTGTTTCTATCCCACACCCTCATCACAAAGTGTTTGGTGTGGTCAAAGCAGACTTATCACACAGGGGATATTCCAGAAAATGTCCCTTTCCAGAAATACCAAAATACAAGATCTACAAAATAAATACCAACATAGAGTAATACAGTATAGAAGAAATAAAAACGACGCTGATAGAAATTCACTCAAAGAACGTGTGGTAAGTATATCGCCTCTGGGGGCCTCCCGTTAGATGTCTGGGGCGCTACCCAGTTTCACCTACACTCCTGACTGCGGTCTCTACACCAGCAATGATAAACAGGACTCAGGGCAAGTATCAAGAAACTCACATTTACTAGTACAAAAATAAATAAATATATATATATATATAAAATAGTGCACTCCTACATGTTTCATCTAATTGTTGACCTTCTTCAGTAACCAAATGTGCAAAACACATACATAAATATTCAAATGATATTAATAACAATTCCTAATAGGAAATAGCAGCTTTTTGTATTTTGAATGCTGACTGGATATAATTGACATTGGGCAGCTAGAACTAAGAATTCCAGATACCTGATTGACAGCTCTAATGGGCTGTCTTAGAGCAGCAGCAATGTTTACAAATTGATTCAATTATAAGTTACTCTCAGAGCTGAGGTTTGGTTCAGGGTATTCTACGCAAATTCGGCCTTGCAATAGTGCAAAATAAATGTATTTCACAAGCGTCAGGTGTTTCCAGGTGTGCTGTCATTGCCTTCGATGGTTTGGTTGACGAACCTCTTAATTATATTGTATCCTGATACATGTTTTAAACCAGCTGTCACCTTTATCTCATAAACAGATCTTTCAACAATTTTTATGTTGCTTATTAATTATGTCTTATCGCTTAGATTGGGAAAACAAAGTATCCAGTGGTCATAGAGTCTAAAAACATTAATAAAGGAGACTACATTCATAAGTCCGCTCAGTGAGTACTATAACTTATTTCTCCCGTGTTATCTGACTAGGATCTGCATGTTTTAACTTTTAATCCTTGAAATTCACTCTCCATTCCCCACTACAACAAGGGAGCAGGTCATGAAGTTGACTAATCTCGATTATCTTGGAATAATTTACCAGAAAACAGAAAACCTTGAAATCACTGAACAGTTTGTTTCTCTCTCTGTTTGTGATACATAAAAGTGAAGTGCACCTTAGACAAAATATTATCATTTTTTTCCCGGAATACATGCTTTACAAGTTTGGATCATACATACATCACACGTGTCAATTACATATTACATGATCTGAATAGCAAAATAGAGAAAAGATCTTGCACACCACTTCACCACACACAAATCAAATAAATTAAGCAATTATTTATATTAAATGAAAGCATTTAAGGTATGTTTATATTCTTTACTCTGTGTTATTGAGCTCACATATTTTAGAGCCACCCCTCAGCTCGGAGTTCAGTGGGATAGTTTATTATAAAACTATGAAACTTATCTCAATAAGGATCTGCTTTTGTCAGAACAAATAAAACATAAACATAGCGCAGTATTTTAAAACATACAATATTTTTTGTACAAAAAATAAACCTTTGCCTTCATATTACTGATGGTATCTGATATAACTGCCACTCTGAACTATAGCTAATCTCATGTATATACAAGTTCTGCAATTTCTGTATAACCTCACATTAACCCCTACACTACACTAGCACTCAGATTTAACATCTACACTACCTTAGACTTACACTAATATAAAATATATAAATATATATCACGTGACATAAAAGATGCCAAACAGCAAACTATGTAGTAGGGGAAAATAATGTAACCTGAGGTGTTTTAAAAACATTTGCAATGCTCTTGTTCTCCGATCTTGTAGTTTATTACGGTATCTGCAAACCTTCTCAAAGGTAATATTACCCCATGGCGGTTAACTCTTATGATCACATGTAAAATCATCTATATGCATGTATGTGTTATCGTTTATGTCATATTAACTTGTCAGATGCTGAAAGTATACTATGTATACTATTGTAATTAGGATTTTTTTTTTAACTACACAGAGTTTAGGAGGGAAATATCCAGTGACGCATCCAGTGGACCTCCTTCCTCATGTGATTGATGCATGCGCGTTCTCCAAACCACATTTTAGACCTACTGTTCACTACTTTCAAAGATTTTTTCATCTTTTACAATGAGTTCATTGTTTACTATCAGAGATGCTTTATTAGTTCTGCAAATATTTTCTCTGGAAGTTCTAAGTAAATTGACATTTCTGTTTCAAATCCATTGTCACGCATTAAAGGGGCATTCTAAGCACCAAAACTGCTGCATCTTAATGTTTTGGTCCATAGCTGCTTTTCCTTTTCTCCTTATGGTGGAACATAATCTCCATATTTGTTTGCAGAGAGAGGCAATTTTAAGCAGCCTTATAGAATTTAGAAATGTATTTATGTGTTTCTTAATCTGTACTATGCATACATATTGGTCACTACAGCAACACCATTCCTGCAAAATGCATGTTCCGGGTGTGTCCCCAATTCCTTTCTGTCTTTACTTTATGCACCATGGCTTTAACGGACCTTGGTCTTACAGGAAGTTCCCTGAGAAAGCAAAGAGCACTTCCTGTCAGACCAGGTACCATGCTCCTCTCGGCTAGGTTGCATAGCGGTACAGAGCAGGTACAGGAGGGGTGGGGGATAGGGGAGAGACACATGGAGGGGCTGGGGGGGATGAATGTGACACATGGAGGTGATGGGGGATGAGACTCATGGAGGAGCTGGGGGGGGGGGGGGGAGAGTGAGACACATGGAGGGGCCGAGGAGGGAATGTGACACATAGAGGTGATGGGGGGAGAATGTGACACATGGAGGACCTGGGGAAATGAGACACATGGAGGAGCTTGGGGGGGGAGAAAAAGACATATGTGAGGATTAGACACATGGAGGAGCGGAAAGGGTGAGAATGAGACACATGGAAGAGCTGGGCGGTGGATGAGACACATGGAGGGGCTGGGTGGAAATGAGACGTATGGGGGGGGGCCCAGGGCAATTTTCACACCGAGCCACGGTGGTATCTAGTTACACCTCTGACTCAAGCCAATGTTGATTTTAACATTGCCTGTTGCATTCTCCCAGTGAAGGGTTAAACGCTGGGGCAGGAGTATACCGAGCTATGATTAAGGGTCTGGTGGAAAGATAATAAAATTAACAGCTGGATTGAGATTTATTGCAACTCATTTGTAAATGTCATGGAAAGGCTGCCCTAGTATATCATTAACCAGCTTTTGATAAAAATCATACTATAATTGCATTAAATAATTATGATATCAACATCCCTGTAGTTTTAATATTAGGTTTTAGCACATATTGCTGACGTGCTTCTCACTACCGGTTCTGAGTCATGCGTTCAACCCTGCTTGTCGCAGCACTGCATGCACAATCTGCAGGTAATTGCAATATGGTTTGATACAATCTTGCACAGTCTCCGGTTTGGAAAGCAGCGTAACCAATGTATAGAGGATAAAAGGGTCTCGGAAAAAGGCAAGTGCAGTGGGATTATTCATGGTAAATTTGTTTTAGACAAAACTGGAACATAACATTTAAATGAAACACGGGACACAAAGATCTGGATTGTGAGAAACCCACAAAATGTGAATTATGTAAAAGTTTAAACTTTTCAAATATTTGTTCATCCTTTTCAGGAATATTAGGGAGAGTTATAAATTATTAGAAACTTATCATTTTATCATATTACAGAAAGAAACATTTTTAACGGCACAGGTTCCCCGGCTAAAATAACCCTGTTCTAAGTCAACACCCACAATCCACATCTTGATATTATCTTTATTGAAATAGAATCAGAAAATCCCTAACTGCAGCTGTGCCCCGAAGCAGCTCTGTCACTCTGCAAGTTTTGCTTTTGGGTTAATCCTCTTCATCTTCCTATTCATACCTTCATCCCTCTATTCCTTCCCGTGAAAAGGAAGTATTTTATGGGAAGCATGATCTTTGGCAAACAAAGCTTTTAATGAAATTCCAACACAGTCAAAATGAGTATTTCATAAAGATTCTATTTTTTTTGTGGGGGATGTTATGGGGGTGCTAGGGGAAGGGAAGTCGAAAAAAATGATTTAAGGGTTGGGTTTAAAAAACATTGACCCTATGGACCATCCTAACTCTTCCATTACTTGGTTGCTGTTCAGCTACACTGTACAAGTTGAAAAAAACAGGTTCTTGGATAGTGTAAATAGTGTAAAAGGGGGACAACATTTACCGTGCTTGTGGCAGAATAAATATGCTTCTCCATCAGTTGAGAAACACCATGGGAACAGATAGTTAGGTTTTATTTATTTACTTTTGTTTGCAATACACAAAGAAACCAAGTAAATGTTTATGTTTGTTGAATACAACAGCTTTGAAACACAACTCATGAAGATATGCAAAGCCAGTGGACCACTCATGGACAGCTGTTATGTTGCATGAGGTTGGTTACTGGTTTGCTATTGAGGCTTGGCATTACTTGCGGAGCACAAACCCATTGAGTGTATGGTGGGGGAAAAGTGACTGAAAGCCCCTTACACTTGATGTCGGTGGATAGCCAATACATTGTTAACACATGTCTACACACACCAGCCAAGCCATAACACTTGCTTTTCCAACAGAAATGTCAACTTTGCAATGATGTTACCACTGCAAGGGATTCTGGGTGGGAATATGCACATTAGTTCAACAAAGAATCACCTTTTGGCTCCTTATCACATTTAAAAAATGGATTCCTTGAAGTTTATGTTTGCTGTATACAACAGCCTTGAAACACAAATCAGGAAGCAATGCAAAGCCAGTGAACCACTCATAGACAGCTGTTTGTTTCGTTGTTAATGCTTGCTATTGAGGCTTGGTATTACTTGAGATATATATATATATATATATATATATATACACACATAAACACAGTTTTAAAACTTCCAAGTCTACTTAAAATCATCTATCTTAGCAAACAAATATGGAGATTCAGTTACATCATATGGCTATTTTGTGTTAAGCCCACCACTACTTCACAGAATCCCTATGTGGGTGGGTCCGACATTAAATTTATAATGGGAGATAAACATTTTAACAGTTACTGCATAAACTGCTTCCAAAGACTCTCCTCAAATGTATGCTTTCCTGTGGTCCCCTCCAATTGGGCACGTATAGGGAGGTGTGGCTGCTCCACTCTATTTTTTCTTAAAGGAACCCTATAATAATGTTACACACCCCTAAAATAGATTCAGATCTTACCATTTTTCTAATTCAGAATTGATGACCACAGCAAAAACAATTCTTTCACATAGGAAAGTATTGGGAGCCTATTGAGGCGATCATCACAGAGATGCATTGAATCAATGCATCTCTATGGGGAAAGACCAGCATCTCCATGCAGAGTGTGGAGACACTGAACAATGTGCAGCACAGACCCAGGAAGAACCTCTAGTGGTGTCCCTAGGGAGCAATGTAAACACTATATTTTCTCTGAAAAGGCAGTGTTGCCATCAAAATGTCTGCAGGGACAGGCTATAGACACCAGAACAACTAAATTAAGTGGTAGTTGTTCTGATGACTATAGAGTCACTTTAAGCTTCAGTGTTTGATTCACAAAAAATCACACAAGTACGCAAGCTTACATTTTCCAGGAAATTCATGAACGCTTTTAATCCTTTAACACTGCCCACTCCTCTCTTTGCTTAAATTGGTTAACACAGGTTTATCTCAGTGTTGGCATCAGAGAATTCACGGCTGTTGGAGTCAGTCATTTTAATGACCACATTATCTTTGGTGTGAACATGTGTCTTCAACACTTCCTTGTTTCTCTGTCAGTTTTCTTGGAATAAATAACTATAATGTGTTGGTTAAAAACTGTTTAAATTAACCTTTACAGGTCACAAGCATTCCAGTTCCTTAGTTTGCATCATCAAGGCATGGTAACTGCCTGTCTTTAATGCATAATTTACAAGGACAACTGGCAACAACTATCCCTGAACTCAGGTTCTGCGAGGCTATCCGGCCATCCACCGGAGTGGGGCTCTGTGTGGGGCAGACACCACAAATCTGCCCAGTAAACTCAGAAAGACGAAGACACAAGTGACACCCGCAGGTATTGACAGTGTGTTTGTTGGACTGTCAGCCACCCCCATAAATGTGAAAGTTTTATTTTTTGAAAAACGGGGAACAAAGAGAGTGGTTGGTCTGGAACATACCTCCAGGGCCATGAGTACAAAGAACTTTGATCTTTGGAATTAGAGCACTTTTTGTCCTCCAAATTCCCCCTGAGGTAGATGTCTTGTCCGGACTTGTCCACAGGGACATTAAGGAGGTTGATCATTCTGTTCATGGTCACCGCACCCCCAACCTTGCCAGAAAGGAAAGTTCAGCTCTACAATCATGATTAATAATTGTAGCCTTATCAAACTGGAAGATAAAGATGGGGCAGTGGTGGTCATGAACAGGACTGATTACATTAAAGAGGTAGAACGCCAGTTAAGTGATGTGGACACATATGAGATATGTCCTGGGGACCCAACATTTACTCTTGTGAGAAAATGTGGTACTATTATAGAGGCTGTGTATTCAGAGGGCATTAAAGAATACATTTCTTAGTACTTACCTCAGTAAGGAACACCCTTTATGTACTACTAAAAATAAATAAAAGCTTAATTAATCCCCCTGGCAAGCTAATTGTTGACAGTAATGATTCTGCTTTACAGCCACTTTCAATCCTTTTGGATAAAGTACTAGAACCATTTGTCAGTAATGCTAAATCCAACATATTGGATAGCAGTGATGTTTTGCGTAGACTCAAAGACTTGAGTATTAATGCTCCATGTATATTAGCACCTTTTTTAGGGGGTGGCTGACCTTCCAATAAACACACCATCAATACCTCTGAGTGTTGCCTGGGTCATCTACTTTAAAAGGATAACTGTCACCTCAAAAATATTTTTAATATAATAATCCTTTCATCAAAGGAGTGAAAGGAAATATATATTTTTAAACATAAACCTACCTTTAACATGTGACAAGATCTTACAGCCATAGACATACACGTTGGGTCAGACAGTGTTTGAAAACCGACAATTAGTCTCTATGGCCTTCTATGGTTAGTCTCTATGGTCTACCCTGCTTCACTTCCTGCCTACAAGCACGGAAGACCATAGAGACTATTAAGGTTATTCACTAAAATGAGAATTCAGAGTGAATTAAAGAATTCTCACTTTAGTAAATAACATTGTACCTTGCTGAAAAGCTTTATGTGTGAAAAGTGTGTTCTATTTTAATTTTATAAATTAACCTTGTTACACCCTCTGGCTGTCAATCAGACTCCTGGTCCAGTTACTTCCTGGTTTGGTTAGCTCAGTGGAGCTAAACTCAAGAGACAGCAATTGCCCAGAGCACCTGCATTTGGGAAGTTTATGATTGGACAGCCATGGAAAATCTGGACGGGGTTAGAAAGGGGTGGGCTTGCAAAGACCGCAAATAAGAAAATACAGCTTTAAAAGTGGTTTCTAGAGATAACGCCAATAAAAAAAATGCATAATTAAATGCATACGTGTTTTCATTGTGGGTATAGTTACTGAACAGCAGTTTTTTATTTATTTTGAATTTGGGCAGTGGAATGTCCCTTTAATTTTTAAGAATAAATACATTTCCTTTCAATAATTGGTGAACGTTGTCCTCAAGAAAACGTGAAAACTTTAAAATGGTCGAGAAATGTAAAATTCAAAATATTATAGGCCAGTTTATAGGATGTCCAAATAAGGGCAATGAAGACTAATCTTGCAATGAATAGAGAATCTGAATGAGAGTAATTGAAAGTTCAGTTAAAAGATTCACTCTGAAATGCTTCTTGGCGTCTCCGATCAATTTAAGAAGACAGGATTGCTAGAGTATTTAATGGATGGTGATACTCATGTGATGTAAAGGTACATTACCCTTAACATGTGATATGTGCACCCTGCCAACGACTTTACAGATAGACTGCAACAATTTCAGCCAAAATAATGAGCTTTTAGCCGTTAATAGAAAATCTTGAGAGAAATGATGAATGGATTTTAGCTCAATAGATTATACATTGGAAATAGGGAATGATGGGATATTACAGTTTTGGCAGACAATATTTAAAAGTAACATGACAAATGATCTCGAATACAACGGTTTACAGATATTTAATTGCAGAATCAGTACAAATAAAGAAAATAAATACTTTCTGAACAAATTATTATTTTATCAAGGAGACACTACCAGCATCATAAAGTGTGTTCCTTCCATAGTTTATGGTGAAAAGAGCTCCTATGTCGCTTGAGAAGGAAGATTATGCTTCCCCCTGCCTGTCCAAATAACCGTGAAGAAGAAAGGGGCAAAGCCAAGTTTACAGCTCAATCCACAAAGCTGCAAGTTGAGTTTACAGCTGCTATCAGCTTAGGCAGCAGTTTCCTATTGGCTAGTGAGAGGCTGACCTGGACTGGAGTCCCCAAGGGGTGTATAGAGAAAAGAATACTAGGGAAAGAGGTAGGTTATTCGGAGGAAGGGGCTCGCTTCATCCGAACTATTAACCCCAAATTTGCAACATTAAACCTGCACTAAGTGGATTAAAACAGTGAACCCACAGCCGTATGCCTACATTGGCCTGTCTAATTAATTCCAAATATAGTGCATCAAAGTGACATTGTCACAAATTATGTAATTACAAGTGTTACTTCTGTCTCAACATTATAGGTGACTCATGGCTAACAAAGTAAGTGTGCCAAAATCAGACCTGGTGCTTTTCAGGACCCCACTAAGGGCTCCAGTCCATGTCGGCCTCTTGTATTGCATAGTACCAAGATGTCTCTTCACTGCATCACAATAAAGTCCTGCCATTCTCCTCCATATAGGATAAAAGTATAGCAGGTCAATCTGACATGTTTCACCTTACCCTCAAGGGTTTATCAAAGCAATGCCTGCCAATCTGTCTCCGTAATCTTAAATAGCCCCAAACTAGCTGATTGTTACCAGATGTCCCAATTGTCTATGCACATCATTTGTCTTCTACAGACAAATGCATCACATATATCAAACATTTGTTACAATGTGTCTGACAAAAAACATGTTATAATTCCAAATACCTACACAAAGAGAAGAGAAGCTAAATAAATGCCTAAAAAGGAAAAGGAGAAAAATAAAATGAATCAATAAACAAATAAATGAAAAAAAAAACAAAAAAACTACATACTACAGAAAGGATAAATATTCACTTCTATCTCACAGTCCAAAAAAAAACCTGTTTGTTTACACTTACTTGTACAAATTACCTTCTTAAAAACTTTATAGCCATCTATATTTTACCTTTACATAAAAAAAATATATGTTTTTTAAAATGGGACAAATATCCTAAATGTTTATCAGTACTCATGTCATGATCTTAAGCAGGTCAGATAGGATACTTTGGCCAGGGTTGTTATCGGAGACTTTATTGGTGCTTTTAGACATATTATGAAACTTGAGAAAAAAAACAAAACAGAATTAAGGCAATATGCCACAAAACAAGTCTGATCTCCAGGTAGGGTTGTAACAAAGTCAGGTTGGTATCAAAGGAAGGCTGGTAACAGAGGCAGGCTGGTAACACAGGAAGGCTGGTAACAGAGGCAGAGGTCAAAATCATACATTAGAGTGGAGCAGGTTTGAAGGTAAGTCTGGAGTAGGTTGGTACAGAGCAGGGTTGAAGGTAAGTCTGGAGCAGGTTGGTACAGAGCAGGGTTGAAGGTAAGTCTGGAGCAGGTTGGTACAGAGCAGGGTTGAAGGTAAGTCTGGAGCAGGGTTGAGGGTAAGTCTGGAGCAGGTTGGTACAGAGCAGGGTTGAGGGTAAGTCTGGAGCAGGTTCACAGGAGCCAGGAACTGAAGTATTTCAGGCAAATCACCAACTTCAATGTAAAGGTCCTGTTGTGAGCAGGGTGTAGCCTTATGAAGCCTCTTCATTAGTCCAGGCAGGTGAGGATGATAAGGTGACTGAGGAGATTAGTGGCTAGGGGGGCCACTAGAGGCAAGAAACAAGTATTACATGAAATGATAACAGAAGAAAATGAAACATGTTCCTGGTTGCCAGGATAGGATCCTGACAACTCATCAGTATAGAAAGAAAGAAAGAAAAAACAAAACAAGCATAGAACAATGGAGTGAGTGATGAATCTTGTAGCAACCTTAAAAAATCTAAATAAAATAAACACTATAGTAATAAAATATAAAAAGTTATATAAATCAAAATCAATATTAAGTCCTTTAGGATGCCACTCCACTCCAGTGCTTATCTAGGTATAACTAATAAATACCTCTAAGATTTCAAAAATCATTTCAAAGTTGTTGTGATCCTCTCTAAATAAAAAAGGCCTGTTATCAAGGCACCATATATAAGTATCTTACCAATAAGCCTTAAATAAATTAGCCATTTCCCATGCAACCCAAAAATACCATAGGACCAATTAGGAACTACTTTGTCTTTTGCACAGGCCTGAGGTTGATAAAAGTCGGGATGGTGGAGGGATTCAGACATCTCCTCGCTCATCACGAGATGTGATTTGTAGCCTGGGTCCCTTTGACCCACTTGAAACTTTATTTGCAAGCACTGACTCCTAGAGCACAGAAATTAGGTCATTACTTTAGTCCAATGGTTCTTAAACCACTGATCCCAATATTCTTTTAAATGTTCAATTTGGTACATACAAGCTCAGTATACTCCATGGGACTTTAGCAACTCTTTCTCCACAGTTGAAGACAGAGAAAGTTATTTACTAAATACCAGAATATGGTGAGTTCAGAGCATTATGGCAACACTGAGGCTAAAATAGTCCAGCGGTGACAATAGGTGTATTGGAGAATTTTGGCCAAATTAGCTATTTTAACCTTAATTTTAATTCGCTATTATTATGAGTTTTGTGAATATACCTCTGAACAGACAAGCTAATGCCATGTACATATTTTTGGTCACTGGCATAAAAAAGAATCACTACTCTATTCTGTTTCTTCACATTTTGGAGTTGTGTTGTGCGGCATGTGTAATAAAAATCACTATTTACATATTTTTTTCTTTCTTTCTACATTTCTTAAGATACAGCTAGAATGTTTAATCCTGGCTTGACGAATCTCCATTTTCACGTTTGTAAATGTTCTGCTTTGCTACATTTATGTAAGGGGTATGAAAGGCAGGATGAATAAAAGTGTAGGGCTGGTGAGGCTTGTCTCGATACACTGCATTGCTAACTCATTTAGCTGAAGCCCGCCTTCTTTCCACTGATGCTAATCTGTCAGCTGCATCATAGCCTTAGGCAGAACAGGCCATGGCATTGCTAAATCATAGCCAACGTAACACTTTAGACATGAACAATGTCACAGGTTGTCATCAATGATTGGCTTTGGTGGTTGGCAACCAACATAAATACAGGGGACCCTACTGTATGATCCAGCAGCTGGATCCTAGAAGGTGTGTGATCCATCTCTCCTTCATTCCTCTTCCTACTCTTAAAGCCCCAGGCAGCAAATAATGGAACTCATTGATGGCCATGTGAATGGAGAGGTCAATGGTAATTATATTGACCACTACAATGGGGTGGCAGCAGACATGAAGAAGGTTTTAAAGTTGCGCAAACACAGTCAGAGCAAAACTGAAAATGAGGAGCTGCTGGTTTTGGAAGATGCATACAGTAATATCCTGAGTGAGCTGGGAGAGGACCCCGAGAGGGAAGGTCTTCTCAAGACACCCAGTAGAGCAGCCAAGGCAATGAAATTCCTCACCAAGGGATACAAGGAAAGCATCTATGGTGAGTTCCCCATTCATTTCATTTACAGTTTTACATTTCCTGAAATGTGTGACATTCTTTTATTAATGTATGGATTCATTGGCATATTGAAGCATACAATGGGGCTATATCTGGTGATCAAGGAATTATTAACACCCGTCACTCTAAGCCAAAGAAAAATTGCAGCGTATTACAGACTCAGAGTCTGTCTCATTTATGATGCATTGCATTTTATTTCAACCTACTAGAAAAAAAAAAATCCAAAAAGAAATTAACATTAAGATTCTGCTCTAATTGGAATTTTACAATCTACTCTTGACTGTCAAATATTCACATTCATTTTTTTTGTGTGCAAATGAATGCAAACAGGCTTGCTATGCCACAACAGCATTGCCACATTCTACTGATAAAAAGTACTTATTCTGCTCTGGTGGAACATCTGGTTAGTTATAGGTTAAGAAACTTGCTGCCTTTTTTCGTTTGTTTATTATTATTAATTAAATAATATGCTAGTTATTTAATAATTAATCTTCTTTCATTTTCTTCAAACGTATGATTTAGTTTTGCTTTATAAGCCCACCATTTGTACACTCCCTCCCAACCTGCAGTTTTAAAAAAAAAAAAAAAAAATGTTTTGCTCCAAAAACTGTTTCGCTACAGTTGACATTTAAATTACAACTTCCAGAAACTCTTGGCAAACAAATATGGGCCCTATAAGATCACTTTCTGATTTGGCGAGTATCATTGTAGAATACCACAAATGATTATATATAAATATTTTTTTTTTTTTTTTACTTATTGTTCTTGCATATATATTTTATGATATTATTCATATAGTGATATTGCAGGGGCATGATCTATGCACTAAAACGGCTTAATTAAGTCACCCTGATCCCTTTAGCATTCCTTTAACCCCTTAAGGACACATGACATGTGTGACATGTCATGATTCCCTTTTATTCCAGAAGTTTGGTCCTTAAGAGGTTAATATAATAAAATGGATGTAAGACTGTGAGTTGTAGCTCACGAATACCAACAAGAATAACGGAATAATAAAAAAATGCTTAAAATATAGTTTGGTTTATTTAATCCTTTGAAAATAGTTTGATCGTACAATATGAAAACACTGTTAAAGAGACACTAAAAGCAGCAAAACAATTTTATCCTAATTACGTGGTTTTGGTGTATAGATCATGACCCTGCAGTCTCACTGCCCAATTATCTGCCAATTAGGAGTTACATTACTTTATTTATGCTGCCCTAGCCACACCTACCCTGGCTGAGACTTACACAGTCTCTCTGCAAACTTCCTGAAAAAGAGTCTTCATTTTTGGGCTTCCCTATTGCACTGTGCATTTAGTTTAGAATTTATATCTCATTTGTTTATTAGCCTACAACAGCCTCATGATTTTAATTAAAGGTCAATTAACAGAACTGGAGCAAAAAATGAACTTCTGAAGAAAACACACTGTGCAGCAGAATCTGAAAATAAAACCAATTTTTCATAGAGGCTGTGTAGAGTCTGAGCCAAGGGATGTGTGGCTAGGGCTGTATAAACAGAAACAAAAGTAATTTAACTTTTAAAAGGCAGATCATCGAACAGTGAGACTACAGAGGCATGATCTATCTACCAAAACTGCTTCATTAAGCTAAAGTTGTTTTGGTGCTTAGAGTGTCCCTTTAAGATCTTCTTCTCATGCTATCAAATGTAAGATAACTGTAGGACAACTACACGTGTCAGATATTTATTTAGTTATGTACTGTTCAAAAACCAGGCATTCATTTTCCGGGAAATAAATAAGGAAGGCCTTTAGCTAACATTAGCAAACAGCACAATAATCTCCCTTTCTTATAGATATACTCAACAATGCTATATTTGATGAGGACCATGATGAGATAGTTATCGTAAAAGATATTGACGTATTTTCGCTCTGTGAACATCACCTCGTACCATTTTTTGGAAAGGTATGTTGAAAGAATTTAATGAAATTATAATAATTTTTAGTAAAATTGTAAGCAACATGCGTGACGGTAGTCACCATCACTGGGGATGGAAGACAGACACTATGTGTGGATCCCCAGATTCCTTTTGTGTTTTGGTCACCCTGTGCCCATTATTGGTGCATGGTCTGTTGAATGTATTGCTTGTCTGTGCCTCTCCCCCTCCCCATTTATCCTGTCCTATTGTTTCCCTAGCAGCGCGTTGTCCCAGGGACACTGCCAGACCGGTTTAAACTAGCTGCCCTGTCCCTCTTTAATCTCCCATTAGCCCTTGCTATTGTCTCACCCCACCCTTCCCTGTACTATAGTGCTCTATGTACCCTATTGTATGTAAATGAGGCTGTTGGTGACTTAAATATGTGTGCTATGTCTGTTAAAGTTAGTTGCTGTTTTAACCTTCACCAAGTGTCCTCTGGTGTTTAAGGAAAGGGATATAATCGGCTGATGGAAAGTGTGTCCAGGGCTTTAAACACAGTAGCCTTGTACAGAGTGAAAAAGGCCCTCAGAGATCCCAGTTAAGCCTCGGCGACTGGGTCTAAAGTGCTCCAGGGTCCCTGATAGCTACAAGGAAACAGACTTGGCGGAGGTACTCGGTTGGAGTACTGGAGCTCCGTCACAACATGTAAGGACAATGAGTATTTTATACATTGTACTTAAATTTAGGAATGGACTGGACAGTCTAATGGGGTTGAGAAAAGACAGCAGCCTCTGATTCATGTATCTCTCAGATAGAAGGACACCAAATATAAATAAAAACTAATTTTATTTCAACACATCTTAAAAATCACTTCTACATAGTAGCTGTGTGGTGCCATGAGTGCCCTAGTGCCATCCTCTGGTAAGAAGTCAGTCTGTTTTAGCATGATTTAACAACTTACCTGGGTTCCTCTTGGCATCTACACTGCATCAGTCACATCTGGTCTTTTTCAGCAGGAGAACCTGGATTGTTCTATAGAGCAAAGCAATCTGATGTGCGACAGCGCTCATTGGTTAAAAATGCCAAGTTGCCGCTAATGGAAGTGATCTTGCTTTAGGAGTTAAAATGGAAGTATTCAATGTATGATGTCAAAGTTCTTTGCTTTGCTACTGAACTTAATTCTCTAACGCAGAAATAGAACATTGCACATATACAAACCTCTTTATATCTTGTTTTTACGTCTCTGTATCGGCAGGTACACATTGGATATTTACCAAACAAAAAGGTTGTTGGATTGAGCAAACTGGCAAGGTAAGACCAAAAGCAAAAACATTAATATATATAATAATATATATATAGAAAAAAACATGGAAATTATGTGACATCCACTACATATCGCCTTTAAACTTCAGGAAACTTCAAATAGGATCCTAACAAAGTTGTACAGATTTATTTCTTCCTCTTATTTCCCCTTCTCTTTGCTCTCACTCTATTCCAAATGGTTGTCATTGACTTGTAGTAAATTACCTTCATTTTCATATACAGTAAAATAGGATGGTTTGTTGTTTTTTGTTGCTTTTTTTTATTACAAACTCATGACTTACAAAACCATAACTTCGTACATAAAATATTGTTAAATCAGTGTCTTGGAGAATATAAAAACTTTAAAATGTTTTGCTTTGTTTTAGGATTGTTGAAATCTTTAGTCGAAGGCTGCAAGGTTTGTACGTTTTATTTAATCATTTCTTTCCACAGATCACATCCAATTTAATTCAATGTATACCCCTGGTACTGTGTCGTAGAGATCTGAAATGTTGTTTGCTACATATCTGGCAAACTATGTGAAGTTATTGTGCTACATATCAAGTGCTAGGCGGCCCTCAGCATTTGTGGAACGTTGCACCTTGTGCTAATTCTTGAAGGGCCTGTTCTACACCTTTGCACACTGTGATAACACTCATCATATCTGATACATATCCATTAATTCAGTGTTTTACAACATTCTTTTGACCAGGTGCTACAGGGACATGATTAGACTGGATTATGCCAGCCAAATATTGTTATAACTTATTTGTACAGTTCACATGACATTCACAGGACTATATGCTCTGTTTAACTAGAATAACTTAACCTAGTTTTATAAACAGAAAAAAAACAAGCAATCCGGTAGGAAATTTGAAGGGACATTGTTATGAAACAGCTAAATGCATTTCTTCTTAAAATGTATTAAAGTATTCTAAAGTGTTAAATAACTTTAAATTTCACCTATACATTATGCTAGCAGAAATGTAGTGCCCTTTAAAATGTTGACCCTTCTCGCACCTGTCAGTTGTCAGCATTGGTCTAAGCAGAGGACTGAGTGACAGGGAGAGCAAGAGAACCCTGTCACAGGTGGCTTTATGCTCCTTGTCACTATGCTACTGTCCCAGACCCTCCTTACGCTTGCAAGAAGGTGTAGGATGCTCCAGCGTTGATGTGCTAGAAGTGAAGACAAAAAAATAAAAATCATAGACATATCACTATGGTAAATTAGATATTTACAATCTTGGTTGCTGTTATATATTAAAGTGAAACCGTCATGGTAGGACATGGCAGAAAAAAATATAACTTTTTAACCAACAACTGCTAATGAATGCAAGCTCTACCTATTAAAGGTCAAGAATTGATAAACTAAGCCATGATTATTCCACTCCTTATAATGTCGTAGACATAGCCCTCTTATTATTCTACAAATTATATTATTTTTGTTCCTCAATAAATTATCCTGACTTCCTCGACTACAAGTTCCAGCTGAACCTAAGCTGGAACAAAGCATTTATGGGGCCTTTCTGCTTCAAGTCATTGCAAGGATCAGCTGAATAACGTAGCTTTCACCGTTGGCTAAATCAGCTGCTGTGTGTTCTCTGCTTCGCTATCGGATGTATTCAAATCACCAGAACAAAACCCTCTATTGTGATGTATCACCCGGTTCTTGCACGTATTAACAGCTCTTTGTACTAAATGTGACTGTCTGTTGGCCCCGCAAGGAATAATAGAATAATATTAAGCATTTTGTATCGTTTTAGTTCAAGAGAGGCTGACAAAACAAATTGCATTAGCAATCAACGAGGCTCTGCAGCCAATGGGAGTTGCTGTGGTCATGGAAGCTTCGTAAGTAATCTGCCACGATAAACTAATTATAAACAGATTTATGTCTCTGAAGTCAAATGTAGCTAATTGAATAGAAGTCTGCTGGGAGTCTGGCTAAGGTATACTTGCCAACTGTCCAAAAAATGGCAGGGCAGTCTTGACACAGGGCCATTGCAGTGCGGGTTTTAAATGCATGTACAAGCCTTTTCACATTGATAATTGGTGAATTATTCAGACTCTGGAATTTGGCCTACTTTTTACAATTTGTAGTGAGCAGTGCCTCAAATATAATGCAATTTTAAAATAGACTACATGGTTTCAAACTTTCAAATTATACTTAAAAAAAAAAAAAGTTGTATGACAATTAAAACTGAGAGACAGCATGTTGTCCTATTAAAAATGGACAGGGTCTGAATAAAAGGCAAAGGTACTAAACATCAGAAAACTCCAAGAAGTAGGAATGTTGGTAAATCAAGATACTTTAAAGGGACACTATAGTCACCTGAACAACTTTAGCTTAATGAAGCAGTTTTGGTGTATAGAACATGCCCCTGCAGCCTCACTGCTCAATCCTCTGCCATTTAGGAGTTAAATCCCTTTGTTTATGAACCCTAGTCACACCTCCCTGCATGTGACTTGCACAGCCTTCCATAAACACTTCCTGTAAAGAGAGCCCTATTTAGGCTTTCTTTATTGCAAGTTCTGTTTAATTAAGATTTTCTTATCCCATGCTATGTTAATAGCTTGCTAGACCCTGCAAGAGCCTCCTGTATGTGATTAAAGTTCAATTTAGAGATTGAGATACAATTATTTAAGGTAAATTACATCTGTTTGAAAGTGAAACCAGTTTTTCATGCAGGCTCTGTCAATCATAGCCAGGGGAGGTGTGGCTAGGGCTGCATAAACAGAAACAAAGTGATTTAACTCCTAAATGACAGTGAATTGAGCAGTGAAATTGCAGGGGAATGATCTATACACTAAAACTGCTTTATTTAGCTAAAGTAATTTAGGTGACTATAGTGTTCATTTTATCCTTTCAGACTTTTTAAAGAATTACCCGTTTTACTTTTTTTTTTTTAGATTTATCTACAGTAAGAGATCGAGTTCACTTCCATCATCTCCCTTTCTTCGTTAGCACAGCTCATTAGACTGAAAAATATTAATTATGATAGCCATAATTAGATCTGATCACTATAAAAACCAACATGACAGCAAAGGAACATTTGCATATGTTGTTACTTTAATTGATTGAAATAGTTTTGTGGGGGGTTTTTGTGTGATAAATTAACTTCTTTAAATTTCAACTTACCTGCCAAATAGTTTGTTACAATTGTTTGGGACTCAATATTTTGATGCAGGTCTATTTTAATTTTAAATAATGTTTTTCAATATAGATTGTTGTTTGGATTAGTTTACCATCAGTTTCATTGAAATCCTGACAAAAAAAAACACCTTGGTTTCCACAGGCACATGTGCATGGTAATGAGAGGGGTACAGAAGATGAATAGCAAAACTGTGACAAGCACAATGCATGGGATTTTCAGAGATGATCCCAAGACAAGGGATGAATTCCTATCACTCATCAAGAAATAACAGAAACATCTGTGGGAGGATAATCCACATATTATTGCAATAGTTTTGTTTTACACAATTCATATGCGTTACTGAAATTGTATGCAATGGTGCTAACTATAAAACTCTTATAAACTCTACAAATAAAAAAATATTGTCCACTTGAACATGTAAATTCCCAAAAAAATTTAACTCAATAAACTGTATATTTTAAAACTATGTGTAACTGTGTTTAAAGGGACACTACGCTGCCCAAATTTGTTCCTTGGGGGTGAATCTAAACAGATCTTGCAAAAGCTGCAGTTCTCATGTCTGAAGCCTTTGCAAGCCTTCCCCTTCTAATCCCTCCCAGACTTTCTATGACTTCCCAATGCAGCTCAATCAGAAAAAGGGGATATAACAAGGTTAATTTATAACAGTGCCAATTTCAAGAGTCAAGGAGGACTCTTCACATATAAAGCACTTCAACAAGCTGACACACTTTAGGTGTTTGGAGTACCACTTTAATATTGTTAAAGGGATACTCCATGAAAAACATGTAGTGGTAGTGAAAAGCGGCATCCTACAACAAGGGAACAATTTGTCTGTAAGCACTGGAAACAGGCCCGGACTGGCCATTGGGCACACCTGGCAATTGCCTGGTGGGCCGCGGTGGCCATGGGCCGTGGCCGGCAGGGGAGGTCCCAGGATCTCCCCTGCCGGTCTATGCAGGGCCGGCACTATCCGAGCGCCGGCCCCGCTGTTTTCAATGATGGGCCGGTGGGGAGATCAAAAATCTCCCTCACCAGCCCACATAGAGTATATTCCGGCCTCTGGCAGGGAGAGATGGAGGGAGGGAGCCAGGAGAGGACCCGGCGGAGCTCTATCTTGCAGCTCCGCCGGGTTCCTCTCGCGAGATCCGGAGCATTGCCATGGCAATGACCGGATCTCGCGAGAGTGAACTCTAGCTCGCAGGCTAGAGTTCACTCACCCACTGGACCACCAGGGATGCTGTGCGAGTGACTGAACCCCCCTCCCAGGCTAAAAGGTAAGAAGGGAGGGGGGTACATAATGCCTACTTTTTTGTTTTTATTTACCCCCCAAACACACACAATCCCTTCTAACATGTATACACAGCACTCTCACACACACACACACACATCACACACAGCACTCTCACACACACACAGCACTCTCACACACACACATCACACTCAGCACTCTCACACACACACATCACACTCAGCACTCACACACACCACACTCAGCACTCTCACACACACACAACACTCACACACACATCACACTCAGCACTCTCACACACACACATCACTCTCACACACACAGCACACCCACACACATCACACAGCACCCACACACACAGCACCCACCGCACCCTCACACACACAGAAGCCCCCCAGACACACTGCACCACACACATACACAATACTTCCAAACATATTTATATTATATACATATATATATTCACATTCATATTTACACACACACACACGCTATAGACTGTATGCACACTCTTGCTACATCCCCTATACACACATTCTCTACAGCCCCTAGCCACATATGCATTACATTACACCACAAACACAACACGACTAAAACCGACCTTATAGCACAAAACAATACCACACCAAATCAGCTCACTCTGTACACACACAATACCACAAGCAGGCTCCAAACACATGCACAATACTCTTTCCTGGCATTTTTGTCTCCTGGTATCCATTTATAGAGACACCAGAGACAAATTGCAAGGAAACACAGTGCAAGCATGTTATTAAATTTGCTTGCGCTGTGCAGAACAAATACAGGGCTTTTTTCTCATGCTAGAGCTCTTCAGTAGAGCTCTGCGCATGGTCTGCCCTGGAAGAGCATTGAACCAACATGCTCACTTTGAGAGGGGGCGTGTTTGTCATTAATGATGACAAAACACACCCTCTCTGCCCCGCCCCCTTCTTAGTGGGCCGCTGTGATAAAAAAATGCCCAGGCCGAATTTTTTTCCCAGTCCGGCCCTGACTGGAAACCTCCAAAACGAAAGCTATGAGTGCAGGCATCTTCATATAGACAAATTGTGAATTAAACACAAATTGCAGTCTATTAGTGAGATGGCTCCGATCCTTATGTGATTTTTCTGCCTCTTTAATGCTCTTGGCTTCTTGTACTCTATAAAAACCGAGAGATTCATATAACATATTACTCATTCAGTTTAGAACTAAAATGTCTTAGAGGTCTACATTTTCAATCCTGGGTGCTTTTTTCTAGGGCAACACCTTCGCTATGTCCTTTCTCTGTCCTGATTCTCCTGAGCGTTGATACAATCCACCAAGATCCGTAAACGATCTCCCAGCAGATGTAATCATATTTCCAAATAGTTTGTGTAATAAAGTGCAATAAAACCCCAAGAAAACTCAAAGCAGGGAGATTTGGTTTTAAACCACACGAGTTCAGGCCAAGCTAAATTAGAAAATAGGTTAAATTGGTAAAAGTGTCTATTTTGACCTAAAACTCTTTTCTGGGACCATTCCAGGTTAACTGTGCTTAATAGTGCCAAAATGCACAGAAATGAAGAAACACAAATGTTGGATAGTATAGGAATTGCACGGTTTAATTGATTGAGAATATATTATTATGTGTTTCCATGCATCTATTCTATTTTCCTTCCTGATGTGTGGATTTTGTATAGCACCTATATAGTGCAAACGCTGCTTCTGTGAATTGTCTTTGTGAAATTAGCTATTTATAGCCAAATGTAAAAAAAAAAAAAAAAAAGTATTTAATGTGTTTTGAAAGATAAACGACAGGAGAGAAATACAATGATTCACAGCACTGGATTTGCCCTTTCCTGGTATTGGATGGTAATTTAATAATATTGGATTATCACTTTCTGTGAGATTGTTTTCTAGAATAAAAATATGTCTGATTTAAAGTGACATTCCACTGCCCAAATTTTAAAAAATAAATAAATCACTGTTTCGTAGATATTCCCAGAATTAAAATTTTTTAATAATGCATTTTTAAAATTGGTTTATCCAAAAACAGCTTGGAGACGCTGCAGATCTCTGTGCAGCCTTTGCAAACCCTCGCCCTCTAACCCTGTCCAGACTTTCTGTGGCTGTCCAATCACAGATGTAGGTCAAAGAGAAGGCTTTACAAGGCAGGTGCTCTGAGCTATTGCTGCCTTTTGAATACAGTTCCACTATGATAAACAACCAGGAAGTAACACGACCGGTTGTCTGATTGACAGCAAGGGGGTGTAACGAGGTTCAGTTAAAAAAGTGCCAATTTCTATTACAATCTGCACTTTTTGTAAGATGCGGGGAAAATAGATGAATAAAAAGAGTAATTTGAAGTGTTTAGGGGTCTGCAGTGTCCCTTTAATGTGTGCTCTTATAACAGTGTCACTTAGTAAAAGCGGTCAAATCCTCTGTACACTGTAATCTTGGTTATTAGTGGTATAATACAACTAAATAAAATAAATAAATACAAAGTGGGAATTGGGGTCACACCCAGAACTTGTATTTCTAAGTAGTGGTGCCGAGTACCCAAACATGGGGATTCAGTTATACCATATATGCCATATTGGGTCTACCTTTTTTACCATGCCTACTTAAAGGGACACTATAGTCACCAGAACAACTACAGCTTAATGTAGTTGTTCTGGTGTGTTCTGGTGAGTAGAATAGCTCCCTTCAGGCATTTTCATGTAAACACTGCCACCTTTTCAGATAAAAGGCAGTGTTTACATTGCCCCTAGGGAAACCTCCAAGTGGCCACTCCTCAGATGAAGAGGTCCTGATTAGCCAAAAAGACATTTGGCTCCGCCCCTATCGGAAATCATTGGACTGGCTAAAAATCGTGTTCCTGACCCTATAGTGATCCTTTAACAGTTCGAGATTAGAGGTAGGCAACACTGCCAGAATAACAGAACACTAGTGATGTCCCGAACAGTTCGCCAGGAACCGTTCGCTGGTGAACATAGCGAGTTCTCGGTCGCGAACACGCACGATGTTCGGTCCGCCCCCTATTTGTCATGGAGGTGGGAGGGTCTGCTGCTGATTGGCTGGAATGTGTCTGCTGACTGTGAGGTACAGGGTCAAAGTTTACTCAATGATGACGAATAGGGGGAGGACCGAACATCGCGCTTGTTCGCGACCACGAACACGCTATGTTCGCCGGCGAACGGTTCCCGGCGTACTGTTTGGGACATCACTACAGAACACTAATCATCATCTCATATATACATGTTTTGTATCTGTGAAAGAAATGTGTTTTCAGGGTGTGCAAAGATATCCAAGTATTGTACAGGCCATATTGCCAGTGTGAGGCAGACAGCAATAGCCAATTGACAGCTGATCCCAGCATGCAATTCTGCAGTCAATGATCAGCTATCATGCCATAAGAACAGTGTGACTGGATGCCAGAGCAATCCTATGGCGTGTAGGACCCATTAAGTCTGTTACTGGACAGCTGCACTTGTCCAATAAGAGCAAGTACACCCCTCAGAGATAGTTATTAATGGGCATCCCTCAGCTTGCTGTGAATGATTAGTATACCTGTGTATTCGATCTCTTGCCTTGGTGTGCATTCAAAATGGTTTCCCACTTTATGGAAGTTTCAAGCTGCTTGTAACCTGGCCCTCACTGGTGATATGATTAAGATTAAACGTAACTCCACCTTATCCATAACAACGCATACCAGTTACGGGCAAATGTGACAGGCTGAGCAGTTTGCTAACATGATCAGCCTGTCACTGCAAGTGCCCTGAGACATTCAATCAGTATTAAACCATTTAAAAAGAAATAAGTTAAACACTGAACCGTGAGAAGGTGTCATGGGACTCCGGGCACCATAATCATTTTAATTAGAATAAATGACATGGTGCCCAGAGTATCCAAACATTATGTGGGGATGACCTATAAAATGGTGAATTATAGAAAGTAATATTTACATACAAATATATTTCAATAAATCGGTCTGCTTTTGATATTTTTTTTCCCCTTTTAGAAATAATTAAATATTTCACTCTACCTAAAAACAAAGAATGTGTTATTTCCCCCCCCCCCCCCCCCCCCCCGAAAAAAAAACCAATCAGTCCTTCCCAAATACTTTATTTTTTGATGCAGCAAACAAAAACACTTTTCAGTAAAACATGCACTCTCGTACACATGATGCTCATATCAGTGATAGCTAATTCTGGCACCCCAGATGTTTGCAAACGGTTTCCCATGATCATCAGCCACCCTTTGGGCATCACTGCCCTAGCATTTGTAAAAACTAAACATCAATTAAGTTTCTTGAAATATGAAGAATAAAGTGCTGTATGTAATTTTAATAGATCCATTACTATCACTACATGAATTATGATTACATAATGTAAGAGACAAAAAGAAAGCAATAACTGAAGAAGAAAATAAATGTTTCCCCCTTAAAACACTGAAAATGTATCACTGGGTACGCAGTAACAAAATTAATAAAATAAATAAAAATCAGCTTAAAAAGGGGAAATTATAACTCGACCAGAATATAGTTAAAGTTCAAGAGCCAGAAAGGCACGTTTGCTGCATAAGCTATATTGAGGAGATAGGTTCCTTTTGGGTAAATAAAAGTCATAAACAATGCTTTAGATTTCATTCCAGGTTCCAATTAGATTTTGAAATAATTTTATTATTCATCAATAATTTTACTCCAAGGAAATAGGAAACTATCTACCCCATCACCTTACAATTCACTGATCAGAATATTGTTTTTAAATAATTACACTGGGAATCACTCAATAAACTGGGTAAGTTGGACACTTCCATACAAAAAAAAAAACAACAATATATATATATATATATATATATATATATATATATATATATATATATATAAATAACTGAAATGGAAGAAATCTCTAAATTTTGTCTAAAAGGGTACAAAGTTTACTTCTCCACATTTCGGAGTTTAGTCAACAACCTCCCTTTACTTGTATGTTTATGGACAATTGCCTATATGTTGTGTTGTAATTCCTCTGAAGTACATCATTGGAAAACTGCAAAATAGGACAAACTGGTATATATTAGTTTTCGGCTCGCTCTTGCCTTCCCCCAACACTCCACTAAAGAGACAGGTGATGGAGACCAGATATTCACACACAAGAATCCCTCTGCACACATGTAACAAAAATTTAAGATTTTCCCCTCCCTACTTCAAGAACTGCACACTTAAGAAAATATTAACTTTAACTCTAGACAAGAAAATTATAAAGCTGTTGCATTATATCAAATTGGAACACATAAATACAATTTATTAAAAACCCTCACCACTCAACCCCTACACATATCACCTTTCCAAACGGTTTATTTAAAATTAGCAGGTGCTTTTACCAAATTAATTAATAAACCAAAGGCAGAATGGGCTTTATTAAACAGATGTTTGCTTGTAGTTCTTTGTATCCAAAACCTTCGTCCCACACATGGCACAAATTCCTAAAAGATAAAAATAGAGGGATTATCACTAGTTCAGTTTACAGTGTGAAAAGAGAAAAATAAATAAAAAAATCCTTTACTAGCCCAGTTAGTCAGTAGTATGTGTGTCATTATTAAATGGACACAATAAGCCCCAAAACAACTTGAAGCTTAATGAAGCAGTGTTGGGGTGTAGATCATGCCCCTGCCATCTTACTACACAAATCTCTGCCATTTAGGAGTTAAAGGGACACTATAGTCACCTGAACAACTACAGCTTAATCAGGGCCGGACTGGCCCACCAGGATACCGGGAAATTTCCCGGTGGGCCGTCGGCACCTGGGGCCGGGGAGAAATGTGGGTGTCCTGCGGCCGCATGGAGAGCTTGGATGGCGGCCGCAGGGGAAGCTCTTCTGGCGGCCGCTGGGGGAGCAGGCTGTTCTGTCTCTGCTCCCCCTCCCTCGCGCGCTAGAAAGAGACCGGCGCCGGAATATGACGTCATATTCCGGCCCCGGTCTCATTAAGCTGCGCGCGAGGGAGGGGGAGCAGAGACAGAACAGCCTGCTTCCCCCAGCGGCCGCCAGAATAGCTTCCCCTGCGGCCGCAAGAAGAGCTTCAGGAAGGCTGGCTGGGCTGGAAGGTGAGCACAGGAGGGGAGGGGAGGGGGGTAACAAAGGTCACAGGAAGGGGAGGGTGGGGGGTAACAAAGGGCACAGGAGGGGAGGGGGGGTAACAAAGGGCACAGGAGGGGAGGGGGCTAAGAGGTGACAGGAAGGGGAGGGGGAGTAACAAAGGGCACAGGAAGGGAGGGGGCTAAGAGGTCACAGTAAGGGGAGGGGGGTAACAAAGGGCACAGGAGGGGAGGGGGCTAAGAGGTCACAGGAAGGGGAGGGGGATAACAAAGGGCACAGGAGGGGAGGGGGCTAAGAGGTCACAGGAAGGGGAGAGGGGCCAAAAGATGAGCACAAAAGGGGCTGAAGAGGGTACAAGTCGGAAGGGGGGCTAAAGAGGGCACGGGATGGGGCTAAAGAGGGCACAGGAAGGGAGGTGGCTAAAGAGGGCACGGGAGGGGGCTAAAGAGGGCACAGGAAGGGAGGGTGCTACATAAGGGCACAGGAGGGGAAGGGGCTAAAAAGCACACAGGAGGACAGGGGGCAAAAGAGGGCACAGAAGGGGAGGGGCACCTATCAGTCTGCCCACCCACCCACACAGGTAACAACAAGTATGTATGTCAGTGGGAGTGTGTCTGTCTGTGTCACGCTGTGTGTGTGTCATGCTGTGTGTGTGTGTGTGTCTGTCTGTGTCATGGTGTGTGTGTCTGTGTCATGGTGTGTGTGTCTCTGTGTCACTGTGTGTCTGTATCATGGTGTGTGTGTGTGTCTGTGTTGTGTGTGTGTCTCTGTGTCACTGTGTGTCTGTATCATGGTGTGTGTGTGTCTGTCTGTGTCATGGTGTGTGTATGTCTGTCATGGTGTGTGTGTGTCAGTCGTAGTGTCTGTGTGTGTTTGTAAAAATAGTGTTTTACTCACTTTTTTTTTTCCCAATGTCATGCTGGTCTCTGCCTCTATGACTGAGATCATCAAGCTTGATGATCTCAGCCAATCCGCCCTGACACAGGAAGCGCCTCTAGTGACCGTCTGAGTGTCTGTCACTAGAGGTGTCACTAGGAAGCAATGTAAACACTGCCTTTTCTCTGAAAAGTCAGTGTTTACATTCAAAAGCCTGCAGGGACAGGCTATAGACACCAGAACCACTACATTAAGCTGTGTGTGTGTGCGCCTGCTAGTGAGTTTGCTTGCTTTTGTGTGTGTATGTGTCTGCTAGTAAGTGAGCTTGTGTTTTTATGTCAATGAGCTTATGTATATTAGTGAAATTGTTTGTCTATGAGGCTGTGTATCAATGAGCTTGTGTGTGTCAGTGAGATTGTCTGTGTCTGCATGTGAGTATGCTTACTGTATAATTAAATGTTTTACTCTGAAAGGACCAATATATTATATTAGAAAAAGCAATATATATATATATATATAATTACTCAATCATCTGGGGTGGCAAGACATAGCCTTACATATTACATGCGACAATATATGGCGCAATGACTTATGGGGCTGGCATAGATTTTTTTTCCCAGGGCTGCTTTGTATCCCCAGTCCGGCCCTGAGCTTAATGTATTTGTTCAGGTGAGATCTATAGCTCCCTGCAGGCAATCTAATGTAAACACTGTATTTTTTGAGAAAATACAGTGTTTACATTGATTGATAGGAATACCTCCAGTGGCCGTCACTCAGACGGCCACCAGAGGGACTTCCTATCATGCAGGGCCCTAAAAAGGCCCTGTACACGTCAGACATTTGAAAATACGTCTGACGTGTGCAGGAGAGAGAAGACACTGTGTGCGCGCCTTCTCTCTCCACCCTGTCAGAGAGGAGAGGGGGCGGGCAAAGACCGCGAGCTGAGCTGTCAGTCAGCTCAGCTCGCGGCCGCACACACCACACGCATGCGCGGTGGTGCGCTCAGGACTTCAGAGGGCATCATGAATGCCGCCCTCTGAAGTATGTGCGGCGAAGCCGCGCATGCGCACAAGGGAGCAATGACGCTTCCAAATGGAAGCGTCTGATTGCTCCCTGCTCGCTCCCGCCTGTTTAGTCATAGGCGGGCGTGGCTTCACGAGGCTCCCGGCGCTGGAACCAGGTGAGTAAAACTGCTTGGCTGGAGAGTCCCTTTAAATCACTTTGTTTATCCCTGCATGTGACTTGCACAGCCTTCCTAAACACCTAGATATCATAGGTTTATGTACTGTATATAGTCTGTTTAAACTGTAATTTCATATCTTATGCTCTTTTAATAGTCTCCTAAACCCTGCAAGAGACTCCTGTGTGCGTTTAAGTTCAATTTAAAGAAAAGGAGATAAAAACATCTAAAGAATGTTAAAGTCTGGAAATTAGACCAGTCACAGACAGGGGAGATGTAATAAGGGCTGCATAAACAGAAACAAAGTGATCTCTCTCATAAATTGCAGATAATTGAGCAGAAGAACTGCAGGGAACTGATCTATAAAGCCAAGCAGCTTCATTAAACTAAAGTAGTTTTGATGCCTATAGTGTCCCTTTAAATGTTACAAAAACAATGCATTATTTTGCTGTGTTCCATTAACATCACTTGTTGGTGCTGTATAAATGCTAATAAATAAATAGTCAAGAATTGATTTGGAAATTGCAACGGTTCTGTCAAAAAAGAAAACACATATATATATATATATATATATATATATAAATAAAAAAATAGAAAGGAATTGGATACATTTCCAGCTTGGCTATTCTGCCATATTGTGTGAAATTACCTGCTCATATCTCAAAAAACAAACATATTTTACAGTTTACAGCTTTCCTATATTGGTCTTATATTTGTAATTCCTGACAATTCAATTTAGTGAATATTGCTGCAAGTGAACTTCCAACGATTTGCTTTTTCCCTCTTCCCATTTCAGTCACTCTAAAAACGAGTCTTTGAGAATGACCCCATCATTGTTTTCTAAAATATCCCAACTTTTGTCTGGTCGAATTTATTAAAAAAATAAATCCATCAGAGCATAGGGAAGGTCACAAAAAAGAAAAAACAAAACACAACCCTCCCCCCCAAAGATCATAAGAAAAAAAAAAGTAACATATTGTGTGTGTGTTATTACTCATCCTGGAGAAAGAATAGAGAATAGCTTGTTACCTTTCTTGTAAGCACAACCTTGGCAGTAATGGGAGCCTGCTTGATGAACTGAACTTTTACAGATACGGCATACAGCAAATCGATTTTTCCCATATGGGTCAAATCTGACAAATCAAAAACAAAATTGGTGTCAGCATGTGGCAACATTCCTGCAGGGATACTTGGATAAAAACGTATATAAAAAAATACAGAAACACCAATCATCTTTGCTATTAAAAGGAATACTACAGTCCGGGGAAAAAAACAAAAACAAAACAACAACAAAAAAAAAAACAGTCTAGTAGGCTACCCCGAATAAAAACATGCATGCATTAAATTATGCATTTTGTTTTTCATTGGGGGTTTATCTAAAAACAGCGTTTCTCTTGTCTGCAACCTTTGCATGCTGTCCCTTCCTCCTAGACTTTCTGTGGATGTCTTTGCAAGGCATGTGCTCTAGAGAATTGTCTGCCTCTTGAGTTTAGATCCACTGAACTAAACAACCATGAAGAGAGGACACAATCTTCACACATACAGTTGCAAGAAAAAGTATGTGAACCCTTTGGAATGATATGGATTTCTGCACAAATTGGTCATAAAATGTGATCTGATCATCATCTAAGTCACAACAATAGACAATCACAGTCTGCTTAAACTAATAACTCACAAAGAATTAAATATTGCCATGTTTTTATTGAACACACCATGTAAACATTCACAGTGCAGGTGGAAAAAGTATGTGAACCCCTATACTAATGACATCTCCAAGAGCTAATTGGAGTGAGATGTCAGCCAATTGGAGTCCAATCAATGAGATGAGATTGAAGGTGTTGGTTACAGCTGCCCTGTCCTATAAAAACCACACACCAGTTCTGGGTTTGCTTTTCACAAGAAGCATTGCCTGATGTGAATGATGCCTCGCACAAAAGAGCTGTCAGAAGACCTACGATTAAGAATTGTTGACTTGCATAAAGCTGGAAAGGGTTATAAAAGTATCTCCAAAACCCTTGCTGTTCATCAGTCCACGGTAAGACAAATGCATCCCTGTTAGCGAATCCACAATACGTAAAACACTAAACAAGAATGGATTTCATGGGAGGATACCACAGAGGAAGCCACTGCTGTCTAAACAAACCATTGCTGCACATTTGCAGTTTGCACAAGAGCATCTGGATGTTCCACAGCAGTACTGGCAAAATATTCTGTGGACAGATGAAACCAAAGTTGAGTTGTTTGTAAGAAACACACAACACTATGTGTGGCGAAAAAGAGGCACATCACACCAACATCAAAACCTCATCCCAACTGTGAAGTATGGTGGTGGGGGAATCATGGTTTGGGGCTGCTTTGCTGCGTCAGGGCCTGGACGGATTGCTATCATCGAAGGAAAAATGTATTCCCAAGTTTATCAAGACATTTTGCAGGAGAACTTAAGGCCATTTGTCTACCAGCTGAAGCTCAACGGAAGATGGGTGTTGCAACAGGACAATGACCCAAAGCATAGAAGTAAATCAACAACAGAATGGCTTAAACAGAAGAAAATACGCCTTCTGAAGTGGCCCAGTCAGAGTCCTGACCTCAACCCGATTGAGATGCTGTGGCATGACCTCAAGAAAGCGATTCACACCAGACATCCCAAGAATATTGCTGAACTGAAACAGTTCTCTAAAGAGGAATGGTCAAGAATTACTCCTGACCGTTGTGCACATCTGATCTGCAACTACAGGAAACTTTGGTTGAAGTTATTGCTGCCAAAGGAGGTTCAACCAGTTATTAAATCCAAGGGTTCACATACTTTTTCCACCTGCACTGTGAATGTTTACATGGTGTGTTCAATAAAAACATGGCAACATTTCATTCTTTGTGTGTTATTAGTTTAAGCAGACTGTGATTGTCTATTGTTGTGATGATGATCAGATCACATTTTATGACCAATTTGTGCAGAAATCCATATCATTCCAAACGGTTTACATACTTTTTTTTGCAACTGTAAATCTTTTCATCACGAATTGCTTTAGGGGTCCAGAGTGTCTCTTTAAAAAACAAAAACTAAGATTCATTGCCATACATTTAAACCCTTTAGTGCCACTGGGTTTAATATTACAGAATATTACTGAAGGGACTTGTACATTGTTGTACACGTTCCTCTTGCTACACTTTGGGAATGCATATTCAAATAAAGCGCTACGGAATCTGTTGCCGCTAATAATAATAATAAATGGAAGATGTAATCTATATGACAAAAGGCAACCTATCTAATAAATAATAATTAGATCCCTGTTAATGATATAATAATATACCTATTATTGACAATAAAAAAAAAAAAAAAAAACAAGTACTAGTTGTGTGCTTACTTTAAAAAAAAATTAAAATATTGTTGATTCCACACGGTAAAAGTAAAAACGATACAAATTTCGCTATGTTACATAGTAGTATCAAACCTGCTGTACAGAAAACAAACCTTATCGGCTGATTTTTTTTCCCCCCATTTAAACAATCTACTTACCTGGCTCTTCTGGAAGTCAAAGCTTTATTTTCATTAAGTTTCCGACCTCCACTTTCTAAAGTAAATATATAAAATATTAGAAAATATACAGATATAACAATAATGACCCATTTTCAGCATTTAATATTTTTAGAAGAGGAACAATTGAAAAATAAATAAATATAGGAATATTAAAAAAAACACAAATAATTCTACTAGTTTGTGACACTCAAAGCCACACAGAAAACATTCCAAATTGTAAGCAATATTTGTATGTTATCCAGATCTAGGAAAATGCTTAATCAGAACAAATGTAAATACAGATGTAATTATTTTTTTTTTTTAACCTATTTATAAGTTTTGAGGTGAATACAAAATTACAGGAACGCATATAGATTAATTCTGCGAGACAAAGCAATACGCAAGCAGGTTCTTTCTAAATAGGCAACGATTATACGTATAAACTTTGGTCCAACCCAAATTTCAAAGAAAACATCTGGTGTGTGAACTAAACAATTTGCAGGCACAGACGTACTATATGTATGTACTGTTAGGGAGATTTCGCCTTAGAAATCTTAAATTAAAAAGTATTTAGATCTCGGTTTAAAAAGGAACATTCCAAGAACCATCACCACTACAGTGCCCTGTAGTTATTGTGTTGGGAGTGCCATTCCCATTGTAAGTAGTCAAACTTTAAAATTGGTTTTTTTACCCAAGGCCTGGTAGGTACTCCTCCAGATTTCAATTAGTTCCTATGGAGCGCTGGAAGCTCTTGCTTAGGAAATTCCATTAGCTTTCCTGAGTTTTCCTCAGCTGATCTCTCTCATCTAGGGAGCAAAGTCCCGTACTAGGCAGCTTAGTTTAGACAGACAGCTACCATTAGACCCAATGTTAAAATAAATAAAACTATTCAAAAACGAGTTGACTATTCCAATTGGTAGGGCGCTGTAGTGCTAATGTTGTTTTGAGTGTTACTTTAATAAACAGAATGCACTATTTGAATGGTAATGCTACAGAAAAAACAATAAAGGTTGGAAAATATGTTAAAATAAATAGTGAACGAGATCACCCAAAATTAATAATTAACACAAGAAAACTATAGAGAAAATTTCAACTATCTCAGCAACACATAAATTAGGACAATCATGTTTAGATTCACGCTGCTCGAAACCCAGGTTCAAATCTCAATCAGACAACCTCACCAGTAAGTATCCTTAGGCAAGACACCTAATGATATGGCTACCTACCTCAAATATACAGATTATAAACTTGTTTTTACAGTGGGTTTTTTTCCCACCACAAACATCCACTTTCTATAATTGAAAGAAGTGCTGCTGAATCAGCTGGCCATCGACAAATGCTAATAATAACAACAATACTATGTTAATGTGTGCTTTTCAATATTAGGAACATGTGGTTGTGTTTTGTGGAGCTGGGACCCGCAGGGTATGGTTTAAACACCACCATCTGGAAAGTGCCCATGAAGTGGGCATAGTTATAATGGAATTGCCCACAGAGGGCTGGATAAAGGGTTAAGGACTTATACACTGACATGAATGTTTCCAGGGTTTAGAATAGGCAAGGACCATGCATGCATGATGCTTGGAATCACTGTGATGCATAGGAGACTTGGGTAGCACAACCTGGTGTCATTTTGTAATGAGGGTGTTTGTTTGGTGTCACTGAAACTCATAAAGCTATCTCTAGATATTTTGTACATGGACATGACCCACATTTTATTTGTTGAAACATCACATTTCAAATATGCCTTGCTGACTTCAAGTGTACCTGTATTTACTCTGACATACTATATATTTACCAGTTGTATTCCTTGCACCAGTTTTCCATGTATCTGGAGTGATAACAGTGCCCAGCTTCTTCTCACCTGCCATAAACAGAAGAATAAATAAATGTGTTGTTTCCCCCCCCCCTATTTTTTCCATACTAAGTTTCAGGATGCCATCCAATAGAACAAACTTGTTCTTAAAGATGGAAAGCACAACATTAACAACCTCAAAGAATAACAGGAAACTTGTGTTTTGAACAAACTATAATCCATTGGGTAAAAGTGTATTTTAGCATATTTTATTATTTACCGTTTTGTTTACGTGTCTTACATTGGGCCCAAAGTGTCAATATTTTGTGTTGCCATTATTTTCCAGCACTGCCTTAACCCTAATGGGCACGGAGTTCACCAGAGCTTCACAGGTTGCCACTGGAGTCCTCTTCCACTCCTCCATGACGACATCACAGAACTGGTGGATGTTAGAGACCTTGCGCTAACACACCTGCTCCCACATTACACCGGGGAGGGAAAATGGCTAATTTGGCCCTATTTGGATATTTCCACTTAGGGGTGTACTCACTCTGTAGCCAACGGTTTAGACATTAATGGCTGTGTGTGTAGATATTTTGAGGGGACAGCAAATTTACATTGTTATACAGGCTGTACGCTTACTACTTTACATTGTAGCAGAGTGTCATTTCTTCAGTGTTTTCACATGAAAAGAAATAAAACATTTACAAAAATATGAGTGATGTCTGGGCCAGTGAGGGTGCTCTGCAATAGGTGCTGTCTGGGCCTGTGAAGTAGCGCTGCAATGGGGTGAGGGTGCTCTGCAAATGGGTGCTGTCTGGGCCAGTCAGGGTGCTCTGCGCTGGGGTGAGGGTGCTATCTGGACCAGTAAGGGTGCTCTGCAATGGGTGCTGTCTGGGCTATTGAGGGTGCTCTGCAATGGTGCTGGCTACACCGATTAGGGTGCTCTGCAATGGGTGTGCACCATAATAGCAATGAGGAAAAAAAAAACCAAAAAAAAAAAAAACGCTATCAAACACGTGAACGAAATGGTAAATAATAAAATACACTAAAATACAATTTTATCCTTCACTGGCTATACATAGCTAGACACAATCACTGTCTGTATAATCATCACCCTGTAAAAGTGCCAACATATGAGGTAACACTGTACAATGACTAGACAAGACTTACAGTTAACTAGCTTACAGTGCTTATTCTAATTCTGTATGTTCTGTATGTTCTGTATGTTAAATAGAATTGTCAGCATTTTTAAAATTGGAATTAAACGTACAATTTTTTTAGTTTATTTAGCTACAATCCTAATGCTGTGACTGATAGTGTTCCCCTGTATAAAGACTGTTACAAGCAATGTAATATCTGTATCCACGATTAGTGAAATAATGAATGTTTACATTCCCCTCAGACCATACTATATATATTAAATATGACAGTAGCTTTCACAAGTCTCATAACATAGCAGAAAATAATAATAATATAGTTTATATATTATCTTACATTACTCTCAGACCATAGTATAAATAATAATAATACAGTTTATATATTAATATTGTCTTACATTAGTCTCAGATTATAGTATAAATAATAATAATAGTAATAACACAGTTTATATATTAATATTATCTTCCATTAGTCTCAGATTATAGTATAATACTAGAAAAGCTACAATTTCTGGGGAAATTGTGTGAAGTGTTCTTGCCTCCACCAGTAGTTTACAACTGGAGTGGGCGGAGTAACTGTTATTATTTATTTATATAGCACATTTAATTGCAACTTGTTGCCCAAAGTGCTTCACATTTACATTAAAACATACATTTATAAAAACATTAGCAGGTGTACAAAAGGCCCTGTCTATGACATCACGTGCTGCTCCAGCCTGGCACAGGTCAGAGTATTTTGGCGGTTGCCATCTTCAAACGGTCGTATTTTAGAAACTATACATCCTACAGCGAAGAGCTTTATATTGTGGGAAGCACAATACCCAGACCTACATTTTGATGCATAGTATGTCTCTGAAGTATTACAAATGAAGGCACAGTCGCAGTTTAGAAATTGCCCTTCAAATTTAAGCTGGCTGGAGTGGAGTTTCAATGAATGTCAATGGACGGCGTGAGTTGCAAACAAATGGTCATATCGTGAAAACTATCAGGACTATGGCTAGCGGGAATAGTTTTGATATAAGATTTGTGTAGGTGGGCTTGAAAATGAGGGAGTGGTGGCAGTTTAGAAATCATGTCCTGATTTTTCAGCTTTTGCCAGCTCCCACTCTAGTTTTGAACATTTTGCCATTCATTCCTATGGGACCAATTTCGCCACAAGAACGACGATATTCCGTGAACCATTCGGCGAAACGTTCCACAAAGTAATAGCAATCCGATCGGGAACAATCCCCACGTTTCTGTATATTTCTGTCTATGTAGTGTAAAAACTGTGGGAGGAGTTAGGGTGGCAAATTTGGCTATAATAAGAATAATATATATGTGAGATAACATAAAGTGGTATTGCTATGCAAGAACACTTAATAATAATATATATGTGAGATAACATTAAGTGGTATTGCTATGCAAGAACACTCAATAATATATATGTGAGATAACATTAAGTGGTCTTGCTATGCAAGAACACTTAATAATAATAATAATATATATGTGAGATAACATTAAGTGGTCTTGCTATGCAAGAACACTTAATAATACAGTGTATATAATTTTATCTTCCATTAGTCTCAGATTATAGTATAATATAATACAGTGTATATAATAATATTATCTTCCATGGGTCTCAGATTATAGTATAATATAACAAACTCAGGCTGGAACTGCTGCAAAGCCACTGCCGCAGAGACATAATAGGAATGGCAGATGGATCTGGTAGACTTAGAGTTGTGGATACAAGGCATATTGCACAGTCTGTTCCTCTACATAATTCATTTTCTGCACTTTCAGAGTGTAGTGGTGTTGTGGAGAGAGGCACTGAGGCTAGTGGCGTTGTGGAGAGAGGCACTGAGGCTAGTGGCGTTGTGGAGAGAGGCACTGAGGCTAGTGGCGTTGTGGAGAGAGGCACTGAGGCTAGTGGCGTTGTGGAGAGAGGCACTGAGGCTAGTGGCGTTGTGGAGAGAGGCACTGAGGCTAGTGGCGTTGTGGAGAGAGGCACTGAGGCTAGTGGCGTTGTGGAGAGAGGCACTGAGGCTAGTGGCGTTGTGGAGAGAGGCACTGAGGCTAGTGGCGTTGTGGAGAGAGGCACTGAGGCTAGTGGCGTTGTGGAGAGAGGCACTGAGGCTAGTGGCGTTGTGGAGAGAGGCACTGAGGCTAGTGGCGTTGTGGAGAGAGGCACTGAGGCTAGTGGCGTTGTGGAGAGAGGCACTGAGGCTAGTGGCGTTGTGGAGAGAGGCACTGAGGCTAGTGGCGTTGTGGAGAGAGGCACTGAGGCTAGTGGCGTTGTGGAGAGAGGCACTGAGGCTAGTGGCGTTGTGGAGAGAGGCACTGAGGCTAGTGGCGTTGTGGAGAGAGGCACTGAGGCTAGTGGCGTTGTGGAGAGAGGCACTGAGGCTAGTGGCGTTGTGGAGAGAGGCACTGAGGCTAGTGGCGTTGTGGAGAGAGGCACTGAGGCTAGTGGCGTTGTGGAGAGAGGCACTGAGGCTAGTGGCGTTGTGGAGAGAGGCACTGAGGCTAGTGGCGTTGTGGAGAGAGGCACTGAGGCTAGTGGCGTTGTGGAGAGAGGCACTGAGGCTAGTGGTGTTGTGGAGAGAGGCACTGAGGCTAGTGGTGTTGTGGAGAGAGGCACTGAGGCTAGTGGTGTTGTGGAGAGAGGAACTGAGGCTAGGGTTGTTGTGGAGAGAGGAACTGAGGCTAGTGGTGTTGTGGAGAGAGGAACTGAGGCTAATGGTGTTGTGGAGAGAGGAACTGAGGCTAGTGGTGTTGTGGAGAGAGGAACTGAGGCTAGTGGTGTTGTGGAGAGAGGAACTGAGGCTAGTGGTGTTGTGGAGAGAGGAACTGAGGCTAGTGGTGTTGTGGAGAGAGGCACTGAGGCTAGTGATGTTGTGGAGAGAGGCACTGAGGCTAGTGGTGTTGTGGAGAGAGGAACTGAGGCTAGTGGTGTTGTGGAGAGAGGCTTGGAGATTATGGTGAGGCCTAATAGAAAGCAGTTGTTGTTGGGGGATTCCATCATAAGAGGTGTGGAGATTGACAGTGGTGGTCTTGTGAGATGTCTTCCCGGAGCTACTGCTCACAGAGACAGGAGATGTATCTGTAATATTGCTAAGCGAGTAAAGCAGGAAGGGGAATTGAATGTACTTGTCCATCTAGGGACAAATGACTTGGCTTGCAATGAGGTTTCAGAGGTTAAGGAAGTTTTTAGTGTTTTTGCCAATGATATACGGCAGGTTGCTTCCACACTGTCATTCTCTGAAGTTCTGCCTGTGCATAACACTCAGAATGACAGGCGGATGCGTATTAGGGACTTTAACTTGTGGCTTGGTGAATGGTGTCGGGAGCAAGGATTTGGCTTTATTTCTCATGGTAGCTCTGTTTGGAATGGAAATAAACTGTACAAAAAATATGGTTTACATCTTTCTCAAAAGGGAACAAATGTTCTCATTGAGCAGTTCGGAGGTTTTGCTAGGATGTATTTAAACTAGGAGGGGGGCAGAAGGGTGATAAAACATCAATCCAATTGTCCCCCAAAACAAGGACAGAATGTGCCTGTAGCAAGTGTGTTAAAAATGATCAGCTTAGAGTCATGTCTACAAATGCTTGTAGTTTAGGGAATAAGATCCATGAACTTGTGGCAATAATGGCAACTGATAGTGTAGATTTAGTCGCTGTTACTGAGACATGGTATAATGAGAAAAATGACTGGGACATAGCAATACCAGGGTACTCTTTATATAGAAAAGACAGGGAATGCAGGAAAGGGGGAGGGGTGGCCCTGTATGTGAAGGATAGCAAAAAATCTAGCCTAATAAAAGTTAGTGAGGTGAACATTGAGTCAGTTTGGGTTACGTTAAAATTTGATAATCACACAGTAATTCGTGTAGGTGTGATTTATAGGCCCCCAGGACAAATTGAAGAGTTAGATAATCTACTAGTTGAGGAAATAGCTAAAATGACAATGAAGGGGGAAGTTATCATCATGGGTGACTTTAATCTTCCTGATGTGAATTGGAAAACAAAAATAGCTGCTTGTGCCAGGAGTACACATATCCTACACTCCCTACTGGGATTGTCTCTAAAACAAGTAGTTGAGGAGCCAACTCGTAAAGAGGCCATACTAGATTTAGTGTTAACAAATGGAGATTTGGTATCCGATACTACTGTAGGTGAAAGTTTAGGATCCAGTGATCATCAATCAGTGTGGTTTAATATAAGAACAGTGACTGAGTCACACCACACAAAAACAAAAGTTTTAGACTTTAGAAAAACAGACTTTTCTAAAATTAGAATATGTGTAAAGGAGTCATTATCAGACTGGAGCAATTTAAATGGAGTCCAAAAGAAATGGGATTATTTAAAAGTTGCACTACTGAAGGCAACAGAAAATTGCATTAGGCTTGTCAGTAAAAGCAAAAAATTCAAGAAACCACTGTGGTACTCCGCAGATGTGGCCAAAATAGTAAAAAACAAAAAGTTAGCATTTAGTAATTATAAAAAAAAAAAAAAAAACAGAGTGAGGAAGACAGAATGATCTATAAGATTAGGCAGAAAAAGGCTAAGCAAGTTATAAGAGCTTCCAAATCACACACAGAAGAGAAAATAGCACAGTCAGTAAAAAAGGGGGACAAAACTTTTTTAAGATACAAAAATGAGAAAAGAAAAGTAAAACAAGGATTAATTAGATTAAAAACAAAAGAAGGAAAGTATGTAGAAGAGGATAAAGGTCTAGCTGACTGCCTCAATAAATATTTTTGTTCGGTATTTACAGATGAAAATGAAGGAGAGGGAACTCAGTTAAGAAAAAAGACAAATGAGTTATTTATTACACGTGAGTTTACAGAGGAAGAGGTTCTATTTCAACTGTCAAAAGTAAAGACAAATGGGACCTGATGGAATACACCCAAAGCTATTAAAAGAGCTTAGTGGTGTACTAGCAAAACCATTAACAGATTTATTTAACCAATCATTGATAACAGGAGTAGTCCCAGAAGATTGGAAGTTGGCGAATGTTGTGCCCATTCACAAGAAAGGTAATAGGGAGGAGTCGGGCAACTATAGGCCAGTAAGCCTTACTTCAGTAGTGGGGAAAGTGATGGAAACCATGTTAAAGGATAGGATTGTTGAACATCTAAAAACATATGGATTTCAAGATCAGAGACAACATGGGTTTACTTCAGGGAGATCATGCCAAACTAATCTTATTGATTTTTTTGATTGGGTAACTAAAATTATAGATCAGGGTGGTGCAGTAGACATTGCTTATCTAGATTTCAGTAAGGCTTTTGACACTGTTGCACATAGAAAGCTTATCAATAAACTGCAATCTTTAACCCCTTAAGGACACATGACATGTGTGACATGTCATGATTCCCTTTTATTCCAGAAGTTTGGTCCTTAAGGGGTTAAGTTTGGATTCCAATATTGTTGAATGGGTGAGGCAGTGGCTGAGTGACAGGCAACAGAGGGTTGTAGTCAATGGAGTATATTCGAAGCTTGGGCTTGTCACCAGTGGGGTACCTCAGGGATCTGTACTTGGACCCATTCTCTTTAATATTTTTATTAGTGATATTGCAGAAGGTCTTGATGGTAAGGCATGTCTTTTTGCTGATGATGCTAAGATATGTAACAGGGTTGATGTTCCAGGAGGGATAAGCCAAATGGCTAATGATTTAGGTAAACTAGAAAAATGGTCAGAGTTGTGGCAACTGACATTTAATGTGGATAAGTGCAAGATAATGCATATTGGACGTAAAAACACAAGGGCAGAGTACAGAATATTTGATAGAGTCCTAACCTCAACATCTGAGGAAAGGGATTTAGGGGTGATTATTTCTGATGATTTAAAGGTAGGCAGACAATGTAATAGAGCAGCAGGAAATGCTAACAGAATGCTTGGTTGTATAGGGAGAGGTATTAGCAGTAGAAAGAGGGAAGTGCTCATGCCATTGTACAGAACACTGGTGAGACCTCACTTGGAGTATTGTACACAGTACTGGAGACCATATCTTCAGAAGGATATTGATACCTTAGAGAGAATTCAAAGAAGGGCTACTAAACTGGTTCATGGATTGCAGGATAAAACTTACCAGGAATGGTTAAAGGATCTTAACATGTATAGCTTGGAGGAAAGACGAGACAGGGGGGATATGATAGAAACATTTAAATACATAAAGGGAATCAACACAGTAAAGGAGGAGACTATATTTAAAAGAAGAAAACCATAACAAGAGAACATAGTCTTAAATTAGAGGGACAAAGGTTTAAAAATAATATCAGGAAGTATTACTTTACTGAGAGGGTAGTGGATGCATGGAATAGCCTTCCAGTTGAAGTGGTAGAGGTTAACACAGTAAAGGAGTTTAAGCATGCATGGGATAGGCATAAGGTTATCCTAACTATACGATAAGGCCAGAGACTAACGAAAGTATTTAGAAAATTGGGCAGACTAGATGGGCCGAATGGTTCTTATCTGCCATCACATTCTATGTTTCTATGTTTCTATGTATATATTAATATTATCTTCCATTAGTCTCAGATTATAGTATAATATAATAACACAGTGTATATATTAATATCTTCCATTAGTCTCAGATTATAGTATAATATAGTAACACAGTGTATTTGTCGTTATTCTCTTACATTTGTCGCACACCATGTTTACCCAGGAAGTGATTCTCTCACAATGCCGGAAGTCCAACTTGTCAACAAACAGCAGCCTTTTCCGGTAAACACTGGCGTCACTTCTCGCGACCTTAGTTAACCAATCACAGCAGGTCCTGTGTCCCGGCTGTGTTTACAGACGCTGATTGGCTGCTGGGACTGCCACTCACGAAAAGCGTGCTGAGCAGCCCTCGGAGACAGGTAGAGGAGGGGGCGGAGTTAGCGGCCAGTGATGGGAGTGTAATGAGCGGGCTGCACTCAGGTGAGTTGAGTTAGCCAGCTCGGGCTCAGTGAGTGTCAGCGGCTGACTGGCTATTGTGATCGTTATTATTCCCCGAATCATCATTAAGGTCTCGGAGAGAGGGAGGATCACTAAGGGTTAAACTGCTCTGCATTACTTCCGGGTTACCATGTGACCTGCATGGGCTCACTGTCAGGGTCACACAGCCCACTATCACCCCATGGGCTCACTGTCAGGGTCACACAGCCCACTATTACCCCATGGGCTCACTGTCAGGGTCACACAGCCCACTATTACCCCATGGGCTCACTGTCAGGGTCACACAGCCCAGTATCACATCATGGGCTCACTGTCAGGGTCACACAGCCCAGTATCACCCCATGGGCTCACTGTCAGGGTCACACAGCCCAGTATCACCCCATGGGCTCACTGTCAGGGTCACACAGCCCAGTATCACCCCATGTGCTCACTGTCAGGGTCACACAGCCCAGTATCACCCCATGGGCTCACTGTCAGGGTCACACAGCCCACTATCACCCCATGGGCTCACTGTCAGGGTCACACAGCCCACTATCACCCCATGGGCTCACTGTCAGGGTCACACAGCCCACTATCACCCCATGGGCTCACTGTCAGGGTCACACAGCCCACTATCACCCCGTGGTCTCACTGTCAGGGTCACACAGCACACTATCACCCCGTGTGCTCACTGTCAGGGTCAATAAGCTAAAGTGGTAATGGCACTTTGACTTTTAAATCAGAGGTCATGTTATAAAAGTGTCCGCTGCATGTGCTGCTACCCTGTTTATTCTCTGAGATCAAGTAGGATTGGTTTAAGAATGGACTGGTAGCATAGGACTAAACAATCTTAGCCCTACATTAATCATGGTCAATTATATTTGTGTGTGGTGCATTAAATCCTATGGGTACTTTAGACTGAAAATGTGCTATAGTTCTAATTATTTAATACATATATTTGGGTCTATTTACTTAACTGGAAATTTATTAAGAATTGGTAGGGAATTTTAGCATAATGTTAATAATAATAATTTTTTCCAGCTCTGCCACTTAAATGTGAAATTCCCTTGTCAGTTCTCTGCTGTTCCTAGTATAGTGCTCATAAGTCATAATGTTATTTGAAGTGTTTATTAAAGGACCACTATAGACACCCAGACCACTTCAGCTTAATGAAGTGGTCTGGGTGCCAGGTACAGCTAGGTTTAACCCTTTTTGCAGTAAACATAGCAGTTTCAGAAAAACTGCTATGTTTACTTATGGGTTAATCCAGCATCTAGTGGCTGTCTCATTGACAGCTGCTAGAGGCGCTTCTGTGCTTCTCACTGTGATCTTCACAGTGAGAAGACGCCAGCGTCCATAGGAAAGCATTGAGAATGCTTTCCTGTGGACTGGCTGAATTCACGCGCGGCTCATGCCGCGCATGCGCATTCAGCCGATGACGGGGAAAGGAGGCGGAGAGTCCCCACCGCCGAGGGAGCAATAAAGTGCCACTTGTTCATATAGTCCATTGTTCTGTGTAATTAACTGTGAATTGCAAGTTTAAAATAGTACTAATCGTATGGATGCTGTGAATAGCATGAATTGTAATTATATGCTGATTGATGATTTATTTATTTTCAGGTGTAAACTGAAATTAATGGACACGTGACAGTCTTAACAGAAATCATTATTAACTGGTAAAGTAAGTGCTACCAAATTGTTCCATGCATCCCTATAGAACATTTATAGATGGTTATACATTTAGTTTCTGAATGAGACTTCGGCATGATACTTGATACATTACGTAGGAGGTTTTACACTAGGCCAGTGTAGCTGAGATGGAAAAATTACTGTCATTTTTTCTGTTTAGCTATATTATCCTAAATGTCCAACTGCCTTGTCAGTTCTGCACAATTACCAGTTTAGATAATACAACTGTGTGTGTTAGACGTTACAAGAGAAATCCTATGGCTATCGAATTAAAGGGACACTATAGTCACCAGAACAACTTTAGATTAATGACGCTGTTTTGCTGTATAGATCACGCCCCTGCAGTCTCACTGCTCAATTCTTGGCCATTTAGGAGTTAAATCACTTTGTTTATACAACTCTAGACACCCCTCCCTGCATGTGACTTGCACAGCCTTCCTAAACTTTTACTCCTGTAAAGATTCAGCAAATGTTTACACTTCCTTTATTTTAAATTCTGTCTAACTTAGAATTTCTCATCTCCTGCTCTGTTAATAGCTTGCTAGACCAAGCAGGATCCTCTTGTATGTAATTAAAGTTCAAATTACAATTCTGGAGATAGAAACTTAGTTACATTTGGCATTTGATACAGTTCCACACAAAAGATTAGTGTTCAAACTCAAGGAAATCGGTCTCGATGAAAATGCTTGTTCTTGGGTAGAACATTGGCTTAAAAACAGAATACAAAGAGTTGTCGTTAATGGTAAATTTTCAAGCTGGACAGAGGTGGCAAGTGGTGTCCCTCAGGGGTCTGTTCTGGGACCCCTTCTATTTAACATTTTTATAAATGATCTTGAAGACAGCATTGAAAGTCATGTTTCAGTGTTTGCAGATGACACAAAACTTTGTAAAATAATACAATGTGAGCAAGATATTACTTTGCTGCAGAAGGATTTAGATAGACTGGAGGACTGGGCACTCAAATGGCAGATGAAATTTAATGTTGAAAAATGCAAAGTTATGCACTTCGGCGTAAAGAATACACAAGCAACGTATACCCTTAATGGAAGTGAATTAGGGATAACAACACATGAAAAGGACTTGGGAATTGTTATAGACAACAAACTATGCAACAATGTGCAATGTCAATCAGCAGTGGCCAAGGCCAGTAAGGTATTGTCATGCATGAAAAAGGGCATTCATTCTCGGGACGAGAATATCATTTTGCCTCTCTATAAATCACTGGTAAGACTACATATTGCTGTGCAAGACTACAAATTGCTGTGCAATTTTGGTCACCTGTTCTAAAGAAGGATATCATGGCACTAGAAAAAGTGCAGAGGCGGGCTACAAAATTAATAAAAGGAATGGAACATATCAGCTATGAAGAAAGGTTAACAAATTTAAACCTATTTAGTTTAGAAAAACGTCGCCTGAGAGGGGATATAATAACATTATACAAATATATTCGGGCCAATACAAACCATTGTGTGGAAATCTATTCACAAACCGGACTTTACATAGGACACGAGGCCATGCGTTTAGACTGGAAGAAAGAAGATTTCGTCTAAGGCAAAGGAAAGGTTTTTTTACTGTAAGAACAATCAGGATGTGGAATTCTCTGCCTGAAGAAGTGGTTTTATCAGAGTCCATACAGATGTTCAAACAGCTACTAGATGCATACTTGCAAAGACAGAATATTCAAGGATATAATCTTTCAATGTAGGGTAATAACTGCTTGATTCAAGGATAAATCTGACTGCCATTCTGGGGTCAAGAAGGAATTTTTTGTCCTAGCTTGTTGCAAAATTGTGCTTCAAACTGGGTTTTTTTTTTTTTTTTTTTTTTTTTTGCCTTTTGGATCAACAGCAAAAAACAGGTGTGAGGAAGGCTGAACTTGATGGACGGTCTCTTTTCAGCTATCTAACTATGTAACATCAGCTTGAAAATGAAACAATTTTGTTTTCATTCAGGTTATGCCAATTACAGCCAGGGGAGGTGTGGCTACGGCTGAATAAGCAGGAACAAAGGTGATTTAACTCCTAAATGGCAGTGAATTGAGCAGTAAAACTACAGAGGTATAATCTATATACCCAAACTGCTTCATTAAGCTAAAGTTGTTTTGGTGACTATAGTGTCCCTTTAACCCCTTAAGGACCAAACTTCTGGAATAAAAGGGAATCATGACATGTCACACATGTCATGGGTCCTTAAGGGGTTAAGGGCTAGATTTCATATTTTTGGATTAGCTTTTCAAATAATTTAAAGGAGCACTATAGTGCCAGGAAAACAAACTCGTTTTCCTGGCACTATAGGGTCTTTGGGTCCCCCACTCCTGCTGGGCTGAAGGGGTTAAATTCTTACCTTTCTCCAGCGCCGGGCGCTGGTGAACTCTCCTCCCTCTTCCGACGTCAGCGCTGAATGCGCATGAGCAGCAAGAGCCGCGCGCGCATTCAATCAGTCCATAGGAAAGCATTTCTCAATGCATTCCTATGCGCGTCAGCGTCTTTTTACTGTGATTTTCACAGTGAGAAGCGCGGATGCGCCTCTAGCGGCTGTCAATGAGACAGCCACTAGAGGCTGGATTAACCCCATTGTAAACATAGCAGTTTCTCTGAAACTGCTATGTTTACAGCTGCAGGGTTAAAACTAGATGGACCTGGCACCCAGACCATTTCATTGAGCTGAAGTGGTCTGGGTGCCTATAGTCGTCCTTTAATATATTTACATATATTTTTTTTAAATGCTTTATAAAAATATCACAAATATATCATATCTAACAAAAATATGAATATATCATTAAATATTAAATCAGTTAAAGAGCTTATCCAAAATTATTAAATTTAAAGGGACACTACAGTGCCAGGAAAACAATCCGTTTTCCTGGCACTGCAGGTCCCCTCTCCCTCCCACCTCCCATCCCCGGTTGCTGAAGGGGTGAAAACCCCTTCAGTCACTTACCTGAGACCCCTGCCGATGTCCCTCGGCGGTGGTTTCGGGTCGCCGCCGCTCCTCACCTTCCTTACGTCTGCCAGCATGCGCATTAGAGCTCTCCATAGGAAAGCTTGAGGACGTCCAGCGACGCTCTAGCACAGAAAACCTGTGCTATAGACACGGAAGTGCCCTCTAGTGGCTGTCTAGTAGACAGCCACTAGAGGAGGAGTTAACCCTGCAAGGTAATTATTGCAGTTTATAAAAACTGCAATAATTACACTTGCAGGGTTAAGGGTAGTGGGAGTTGGCACCCAGACCACTCCAATGGGCAGAAGTGGTCTGGGTGCCTGGAGTGTCCCTTTAAGGCCTATATCCCTCAAGCACTAATGTGGCCTAGTCTATAAATTGCATCGTACTGTTTCTTGGGGCAGTATTTTTCTTGTGCAGTCCATTACTATGTCTACGTGATGTGTCCAGGAAAACTTGGTGGGTCTGGTAACCCTAGCTGAGGACAGCCTGTGTACTTGAGTATAGATCTGATGCAAAGGGAAGGTGTCAGAAATCTTCAGCTGTGCACGGATGAGTATGTGCGTGGTTCTGACGTTTTGGCAGATTCATTAATTCTCAAATGTCTATATCTCTTAAACTGATCTGTAATTGACACCCGAGATCTGGTACATTTATGGTACTAAGTTATGTTTTTAAATAGCCGGGGAAACCCAGGTAAGAGATGTTTGTATCTGCAATGCACTGTTGGTGCCTGGTTGTCGTTATGTTATTTTAATCGAGCAAGTGGAGAAAAAGAATGCCTAGTACAGGGCTGTATTGGGCCGCAAGGCTGCAGTCTGCACTACATAAGGTACTGCCTGAGGTATGGAAGGTACAATGTTTGCTGATACCGTACATTTTAGAATCTTCATACAGATTTTTATGGATTTGACATTTCTTACGCCAAAGGTTACCTTAAAGAATTTTCAATGAATAAAGTCACAAAAAATGCCCTTTGTCTTATTGAAGTACATAAGAATCTACGGGTTAGATAGGTGGAATGAGCGGAGGACTAAGGGGATTTTAGATATAGTACACCAATCAAACAGCCTGGGAGTTTAGTTTTGCTTCCGTTAGGATTACTGAGAAGCAACAGGCACCCTTGGCTAGAGCAACCTGCTAACACAATTGGTCAATACATCGGCACACACTGAAATTATGTGCTGGGGAAAGAGGGGACAGCTTGTAGCAACTGCAGATACTATATCTACAGCTATTTCAAGATGATTTTTCATATGCCCCCATCAAAATGTGCAAAAGAAAACACATGCATATTTTTCTTTGGGGGTATAGCTACTAAATTTGCCAAAAAAAAATAGTTTTCTTTAAAATTAGTCCAGTTCATTATTCAAACCTCCCCAGGAGGTACGTTTCTTTTAAAGACATTTTTTTTTTTTTTAATCGTGAGTTACTGATTGGCTGAGAGCGTCAGCCGACCGTTCAGCGGCGCCAATGCCCGATTTATGCAAGAGCCTTCTGGTTACCCGATTTTGAGAAAATGGAAGGACAGGGAGATTTGGTGCTGAAACACAGACTTTGGGGTTAAACCAGATGAGAACGGTGAGCCGTGCCAGGGACGTCCTTGTACCATAGCAACTTAATTTTAACGAAGTTGTTATGGTGCCCTGCATGTTCCTTTAATGTTTTACCATATATTACCTTGTTGTTCATCTACATGTGAATCTTGCAAACTGTGTCTGCCACATATTAAGGTTATTCTGTGCTTCTAAGAAGTAGTTTTAGAATGTAAGCTTTTTCGGGCCGGGCTGTCTTCACCTTCTGGTTCTCATATGCCAAACATGTTTTGTTAGAATTAAATGTTTTTCTTGTTTACTTAGTGTACAGCGCCTCAGAATATGTTGGTGCTTTATGAATAATTGTAATTGTAGACATTCTAGGAAGGGTTTCTATGCACAAAACTAGTATGACAAAACCACAGGAGGAGAAAATGCAACATTAAAATAACCGTATCATGCTAGATTCACCCTTTAAACTGTATCAATTGATTGTGCTTTTGATTTGGAGTTCAGAAATGGTGTCAGATTTTTAATCAAAACCTTACCCCTGTCTGTAATTCCATATATTTACTCTAATCCTTAACCCTTTACCTCAACCATAAACCAAAAGCACTGATTCATTTAATAGAATAGGTTGCTTACAAATAATGTGTCAGATTATATATTCTACCCATTTTGTTTTCTGCCTTATTTGCATTAGACCATTTAAAGGTCACATTTACTTATAGCAATGAAATAAAGAAAAAAGACTAATCATCGCTTGACTACATCTGCTTCTTTTTCCTTTAGGATCTTTTACACTCCATCATGGACGAAACAGAGCTACGGAGGATGTCAGTGGGCCACGGTTTCAGTGTCCTGGCTGTGGTTTTGTCTCTATGCATTCCACCCCTGTTCCTAGACGACTTTTCTCTTTTAGGAACGCATGTGACGTGGCTTTGTGTCTGCTCTGCTTTTGTCATTGCTGTCAACATAATCCTACTTCTGACATTAAAGCCAAACCCTTCGTATAAAAGAACTTCATTTGGAAGTAAAGTAAGCACTTATTGCCACGTACAACCAATGCAATATCTCTTAGCTGTAGGTAGCCAGCACAAAATAATTACCTATAGGAACACTATAGCATTAGGAATACAAAACTATATTCCTAATGCTCTAATGTCTCTCTGTGCACCCTCCCCGCCAAGTAAAGGATAAAAAAAATCCTTTAACCCCTTACCTGATTCCTGCGCCGAGGACTTCAGGAGCTGGCACCTTCTTGGCCTGCTCCAATGCCAGTAATGGAGGGGATCTATTGCTCAAGCGAGCACCTTGTGCGTTAGGCTTTCCACATAGGAAAGCATTAATTTGAAGATGCTGGACATCCTCATGCAAAGCTTGATTACACCCAGTGTCCTTTCATGGAGCAGGAAGTGCCTCTAGTGGCTGTCTGGTATTTTCTCTGAAACAGCCCTGCAATTAAAACCTTGCTAAGAGGACAGGAACACTGCAACCAGAGCACTTCAATGAGATGAAGTGGTCTGGGTGCCTATAGTGTCTCTTTATTTTAGGTAAAATGTTTCATAATATCACATATTTGCATGGTGCAATGGTGTGTAATGCTTCACGATAACTCATGGATTTTTAAGGTGAACTTAAAGGTAATTATGACGCTCTCAGCGGCTATTGGCGAATGATGCTTATCATAGCTTTCCTTCTCGGCTCAATATGGCTGCGGAGAAGAGAAAAATCAATGCAGATTGGTGCAATTAGTATGATGGCACTCAAGGACTTTAACCTTCAAAGCAACTTGATTGAGATGAAGTTATTTTTCAGGTTAAAAGTCCCTTTAAATTCTATTTTTTTTTGGTACCGGTTTTGTTGGGTATGACTGCGTGTTCCCATAAACTCCTGGTTCAAATGTTAGCCACCCAAGCCCTGGAATTAACTATTAAACCTTTGAAAATAACATAGCCCGCTTCAGTGTAAGTAAGACTAGAAAATACAGTTTAAATAAAGAGTTGTAGCTACATATGGAATTGCCTCTTGACAGACTATATAGTGAATCTCAAGAAAGCCTGGGTAAGGTGCTTTACTGTCCTAAACATGAAATCCTATTTTGAGTAGGAAAAGGGGGGACTAGTTCGGCCAGTTTACTTGCAAACGTAGTCAAACCTTGTGTTCCTATGAGCAAATTCAGTTTAAATTTTGCAGCTTGGTTTTCATTTTACCACATGTTATCCATGTATTGAGGTGTAGAAGTTCGTACCCAAGCCAGTGGTATTTAGTTTTTCATCAATAAAATAAAATTCCGTTTTTACCCTGCCTGAAATTTCACCTGTGAACATGCAGTTTGACTAGATCTTGTAAATCATGTTTGTTTTTAGTACCGCCATTAATTAGGTACAATGTTTATTTGTGTGCTGTATCTTTAATTCTATGGACTCTTTTTTTTTTTTTTTTTAGGTAAATAAATTTTCAAAATCCTGCATATACTTTTTCATTTCATGTTTGGTGTTTCATGCAGTCCTATTTTTGTATGGTGCCCCTCTTTTAGAGTAAGTATTCAAGCAAACTGTGTCTTTATATTTGTATAATGCAATGCTTTGTCCTGGATTAATTTTCATGGAGGTGTCTGGGTCATTAATGTAACATTTTTTATTTTTTTTATTTTTTTTAAAATACGTATAGTTCTATTTTTTTTTATATCTCTGCAACATACATTATTCTTTTGATAACACACTGTAAAATCTTATATATCTTCCTTTTTAAACTCATGTGTCATACAGTTAGATTCTGCATGTTTTTGTACTTAACATAACAGTTTGTACTAAATAGAGTTGCAAATACATAAAAAATCAAAAAAGAACACTACTCAATGCTAACATTCAGGTAGTCAACTTGTGCATACAAATGTGACAGTTCTGCTTTAAAGGGAGACTGTGGGAAGAAAACTTCTCCCTAGTTTAGATACATTATATAAATAATGTATTACAAAAATTAAAATATACTCGTGTCTTATTGTTCCCTGCTGACGCATTTTTTTCATTGTATGCGTGGGGCTACAGATTATACTGCCTCTCCTCTATTTTGCACATACCCTGGTTCACTACTACTTAGAGCCACAGTCTGCTCATGCGTGGTACATGGCTTGGCTCTGTCTCTCTGAGGGAGCTGAGAGATAGATCAGTCCAAACTGTGCGTAGAGTGTACACGTGCACAGCTTAGACACAATTGAAATTGAACAGCTGGAAGTGAGCTTATTGGCTGCGTTATTGACAGCCCCAACAGACTGACTCTGTAATAACATTTATTTTTATTTCTTATTTGTATTTTTTTTTACAAATGTATCTGCACTATCAACTTTGCAATAATGCAAAGTTGTGATGGTGCTTAGACCGACTGTACGCAAGAGAGAGTATTCATCTGTGGTGACATAACACTGTCCATTAAAATTGAATGTTCGCAAACCAGCTCTTAAATCCTCAGCCAATTTATTTGACTGATAGCGTTCAGTTAAAGTGGGAGGAGGTTTATACAGCCTGACACACACACTTTGTACATCATAACTCCCATGCTGCTAGACACATGTTCCCATGCTGCTGGTTTGGGCACAGTCATCATCGTTGGAATGCTGAGCATCATGCATCCACGGCATTACAAAGGAAAATGCCCAGACTCATAAATCATGTGATGTGATATAAAAAGATGCAGAATGGTAACGCATGTATTTTGAGCCAATATTGCATTCCTCGGGTTCTTGATTCACAAAACAATATACCATGTCTCTAGACCTTAATGATGGTATTTTCTTCCCACAATGTATGCTTCATTGCTCCATATAATATAATGTACTACAGTTTAGATCAGAAGGATTTATGTGTTACAAATCACACTCATCTTGTGATGCTCTTAGCCAATCAAAAATGTGCAAAGTTTTTAAACCAGAAGCACCAAGAGGTCCTGACAGAGCCAGGTTAGTGTCAGACAATTTGTACACAGTATGACGGCTTACTTTGGTAGGACCCAGGAGCTTTCTTGCACCATAACCTCGACATCTCACTTCAGTGGTTATGGCACATTTATTGTCCTTTTTTCCCAACTTATCGTTTAATAAATTAATATATTTTTTATTTTCTTCACAGGTCAGTGCCAGAGACCTTTATGTTTTCTGTTCTCCTGTCTTCTTTCATAACGTCACGTTGTCTTTTTATACTTGGTCCAAACTTTCATGCATGGGTTCGTGTCTTCAGTAGAGATGGGTATGTCTTACCAGTTTTATTTTTTCCCCCACTCTATGTAGAGTATAAAATGCGATTGGATGTCCCATTATAGCCCAGTATTATACTAGTGTAAAAATCTATATAGTATGCTATACGTCTACTGCCAAAGGTCAAAATAAATGTGAAATTCACTTTGAATTATCTAAATTCACATTTTGTTAAATAACCCAGCTGGTGTGAAATCTTTTATTAATGAGAGTTAAGGAAAACTCACCAGCTCTGCGGTTTCTATCTGAAATGTATTTATTGTATGGGGCTAGAGGAAACATTTATTGACCAATACCCATAACTGTTTTACTTTTGACCTTTGCAGGGCAATGTGTGTCTGGGATCACAGTCTGCAAATCACAACCCTAGGTAGTGTGTTGGGCGCCTGGTTTGGAGCATTCCCTATACCGTTGGACTGGGAGAGACCATGGCAGGTAAGTTACCTTTTACAAGGTGCTGGAAAAATTTAGCTTATTTAACATTTTTGCCATTGAAAAGAACACCCCAGACCAAGGGCACCAAGCACAACATAACGCCATGTCTTATGGCTATGATGTGGTTCTCCACGCTCAGATCTAAAAAATAATGTTTTGCAGCTTTCTGGAGTGTAACTTTGCCCTCATAGCCAGATCAGTGTGAGCTGAGCTGCCTGCCACAGCCAATTAAAGGGACACTCCAGGCACCCAGACCACTTCTGCCCATTATAGTGGTCTGGGTGCCAACTCCCACTACCCTTAACCCTGCAACTGTAATTATTGCAGCTTTTTATAAACTGCAATAATTACCTTGCAGGGTTAACTCCTCCTCTAGTGGCTGTCTACTAGACAGCCACTAGAGGGCACTTCCTGCTTCATAGCACAGAAAACCTGTGCTATAGCGTCGCTGGACGTCCTCACGCTGTGTGAGGACCTCCAGCGTCGCTCAATTCCCCATAGGAAAGCATTGAAAAGCATTTTCAATGCTTTCCTATGGAGAGCTCTAATGCGCATGCTTGCGCATTAGGTCTCCTCAGCCGGCGGGCGTGATCAGTCTCCCCCGCCGGCTGACGTAATGAAGAGGAGGAGCGGCGGCGACCCAAAACCACCGCCGAGGGACATCGGCGGGGGTCTCAGGTAAGTGACTGAAGGGGTTTTCACCCCTTCAGCAACCGGGGATGTGAGGTGGGAGGGAGAGGGGACATGCAGTGCCAGGAAAACGGATTGTTTTCCCGGCACTGGAGAGTCCCTTTAATGCTCTCTTATAATTTGCCACCTTTGATTATAGGGCAATATATTATGCAGATAAAACAAGGATATTAATTGGCTATGAGTGAAGAGTCAACTGTTCAGCTCACACCTGAAAGAAAACTAGATTTTTTTTTCTTTTGGATTTTTTTTTTTTTTACGCAAACTCTAAGAGATTTGAACAGAGACTAAAACCAAAGCATAAACATTATGATAAAACCAAATGCACTTAAGCTTTTCCCATATACCTGTACCTGTAACATTGAATAATTAAAAAACTGGTGTTTAGCTAGCACTCTTATGCTGGATTTTGACTGACTGTGCCACATTAGCATGTCAGCTGTTATACAAGATATTATGGGAACAGTGTACATTGAATGTCATGCTCTCAGATTCCACTGATTGCATGTATTGTTCGGGGGTTTAACCCCGTAAAGACACATGACATGATGGTTAAATAATTGGAATAAAAATCTATAGAACTATATGTGTTTTTTAAATAAACGTAATCCTTTTTTTAATAATATTTTAGCTGTCTCCTTTTGTCATGAGTCTAGACATAGGTGTTGCTACAATTTAGACATACTTCTGCTTAACACCACATAAAGGCCTTAAAAATACAGACTTATAGATAGTGGTGTCCCAAACCCTGAAAATAAAATTACTGGAAGGAAAGAGAAGTGGTCAGTTTTAGCTTAGTTTTACTTTTTGATTGTCTGTGATTCTCACTTTACAAACATATTACTCTTTATACTAAAGCCAGCTGCTATATCAGAAATCTCTTAAAGGGGAAACTGTCATTTATCATGATTTGTTTCCTTATACTGCATATTTAACAAATATGTATTTATGGGGTGTGAGAAGCAAAATGCAATGTAGAATTCAGCACCTCCATATCCTGCAATTTAGCTCCTTATTATCTAATGTGTACTTTGCACCTGGCAGTCTGTGTATAGAAAGCATACAGAGAAGAGATGCAATTGTTTCATAAATAGTGACACAACTGTTTTCACGCCAACAATGTATTGCATTTTCTGTTTGTGCCAATATATTCCTGCAGCTGTGCCACATTGATCCTGTTGGCACCCTTCCCGACAGTTTTGTCCCACACCTCATTTTTTTTATTTTTTTTAAAAGTGTCAGCTGAGAAATCAAACCGTTTCTGAACAATAGGGGGGCTGGAGGGGGTCACTACAGGCACCACAACAACAAGCTGTAGTGTTTATGGTGTTTGGAGTGACTCTTTATAAAAACATAGCTGAATTCAGTTGTTTTAGTTCTTCTTTCTCCAAATGGTGTAATTTCCAGATAAGTGGCAGCCCCCCTTTGAGTGATCCTACTGTAAAACTGTTACATATTGAATTCCTGAAAAGAAATGCAGATAGCTTTATTATTTGTTTATTTCTGTCTTTGTACATGGTTCTGAGACATTGGAAATATTTTTCAAACTGTTTAACTAGATTGAGATTTAGCAACTGAAAAAATCAGTCCAGAATAGCAAAGGTACTAAAAAAGAAATCCACCAAAAGAAAGATAACTCTCATTTTGGCCTAATTTCAGTTACTTAGGTGAGTGACTTTAATTGTGAACTGCTTGCCAGTTTGCTGTATAGTTGATGGCTTTCATTTCCTTTTTTTCCCCCTCTCAATGTTTTATTTTAAAGTCAGCAATTCAGCAGAACGAGAACCCACACCTTCCCTATTTAGCTGGGGAAAAACCCCAGAAAGTCGTGTTTTTCTTTTGCACTGGGAATTGCTACTAACCGTGCCCAGTGCTTCATTTGTCATGCAGACAGGCATCAGCCTAAAACTTTATTTTTTCACTTTAAGTACTTGTAGTGGTTATAATGCTAGGTATATTTTGGCTGAATGACGTCTGCCTTCTGCTGACATTTATTGGCTGAGAACATCAACTGAGCACTCTGTCAATGTAATGTGTGTATGTACAATATGCACAGAATTCACATTAGTCAACCTGGGACTGTTGTTCTTTGCTGGCTAATGACACTGCAGGAGGATAAAGTTACACCTACAGCAACAATATAAAATGTCTGCATTCAGCATTTAATACTGGAATACTACTTATTTAGCGTTCTTGCACCATGACCACTTCAAAACACTTGCGTGATTATGGTGCTGGGAATAAGCTTTTTGATCATTTGTTTTTGGGGGGGGGTCATTTGTTCTAAGCCTATGTAATTATATTTTTTTATTAGTTTTCTTGCTCTTAAAGGACCACTATAGGCACCCAGACCACTTCAGCTTAATGAAGTGGTCTGGGTGCCGAGTCCAGCTAGGATTAACCCTTTCTTCTATAAACATAGCAGTTTCAGAGAAACTGCTCTGTTTATAATAGGGTTAATCCAGCCTCTAGTGGCTGTCTCATTGACAGCCGATAGAGGCGCTTCTCACTGTGATTTTCACAGTGAGAAGACGCCAGCGTCCATAGGAAAGCATTGAGAATGCTTTCCTATGGACTGGCTGAATGCACGCGCGGCTCCTGCCGCGCATGTGCATTAAGCTGATGACGTTGATATGGAGGAGGAGAGTTCCCCGCACAGCACTGGAGAAAGAGGTAAGTTTAACCCCTTCCACCCCCAAGAGCCCGGCGGGAGGGGGATCCTGCGGGTGGGGGCACCCTGAGGGCACTATAGTGCCAGGAAAACGAATATGTTTTCCTGGCACTATAGTGGTCCTAACATGGAAGACTGAAGCACATTGGCATTTTCATGTTCTAGAGTGGCTTTTGCCGTGCTTCCATATGTGAAGGGGCATACATAGTTCTCCAACCTAAAAGTACATCTTAAAAACAGAGGAATACATTGTTGTCGCTATTAACACCTTTGGGATGGGGAACTTTGTTAAACAGTTTGCGGTGGTGGTGTGGGTGTGTGTGTGTGTGTGCATTGTATAATAAATTAATAATAATGTTGTTAATGCAAGTGCTGTAATATTGAATGAAAAATATATATAGGTTTGTAAAGGATTTATGTAGTTTTACCTCCACTAAAAAGAAAAATATATTTGTGTGTAGCATATAAAAAACCTTGAGAAAACACATATCTAGGTGTCATATTACTCACACAGCAGCATATCTGAACCAACCCCCAAATATACTGGGTTCTGTGCACAGCTCATATACAACCCATGCATATGAGCAACTACCTCTTCTTTGCATTTCAACAAACATTAATATAAAATGCACATCGAACTATACCTTCAACTTAAAACCACAGTCATTTTTTTTTCTCTGTCTTTAATATAAAATGCCATAATAACCATGTTACCTGGTTATACAAGAATAGAAAAGTATTATAGCATGTATTTCATGGATTAGGATTTTACAACATGCAGTTACCTAAAATCGCTGCCATAGAAAAAGCCACATGGGAGAAAATACTACAAGAAAAATAAAGGTTTATACTCCACTGTTTCAGCAAGTATCAAACATTCCTCAGTCATTTATCATATCTGTATCCAGTCCCATACTTAAAAACATTTTTGTTTGGTAGGTACCGTAAATGGTGCATTCCATGTCTCTGATTCTCCTCAAATAACCCATTCAGGAGGCGAGCGATGTGCAAAGCATTTCTTAATGAGCCGTTGCATTAGAAAGCAAGAGGTCAGGTTTAAAAGTCCATTTTTTGCCAAGCTTCCATCATTTTCCCATGGGTAATGTAGAGGAACTATTTTACAGAGAGGGTTTTTCAGAGGAAATGACAATCTAAAACAAGTAATCCATCTTGAGATAATCATAGGACTATTCTTTAGTGTTAAACATAAGTGGGAATTTGCAGAATTTTATCTAGGTTTGAAAAGCTTAATTTAGAGCCTTTTGGTGTTTAGTAATGCAGACTAACAACCACTAAACCAATACCAGTTCTTCAGCCCCCTTTGCAACTAGTCCAGAACTGGTTATTTTACGTTCCAAGGCAAAGGGGGGTCTTGAGATAAGTGAATCACAAATAAGCAATAATGCTTTCAAAAGCAGAAAAGATATCAAATAAAAAGCTCTACAGTTTAGTATTAGCCTCTAGTATTCATTTGTCTTAGCTCTCGACTTCAGAGATCACATAATCATTCTATCTTCTCCAAGTAAACCTCAGTTTGCTAATAAAAACACTTTAATGTCAGCCCCAAATTTAGATGAAACTGTGAACATTGCTTACATTTTAAAACGTACCTGTCATGGATCGCACATCTTGGTTTTAAATGAACAGGGATTACATTTTATCTATACATAAAGTTCTGTATATACAGGTCCCTTCCTTCACCTGTCAATCAGTTACTGAGATAGCAATCTGTGTAGAGAGTGTGAGGGGAAAGCAGAACCTTCAAAACAACCGCATCTTTCTGACGTTGCTGCGCTGGCATGAAGTCTTGATTTTGGCTGAATGGGGAGCTGGTCTCTGCTTGGCCAGTTAGGTGGGAGGGTAGAGAGATGATGGTAGGAATGCAACACCCACAAACCCAATGTGTTGGAGGTGTAACACTGGACAGGTGGCAAGTATTTAATCAGTCATTACGATTATATACTGCACAGTTGGTAAGTAGATACGATCTCTTAAGGCAATAAAATATATTATTTGTTTTATGATATATTAAAATATTAAGGAGAGTTTAGAATTTAAAGGGAACTGGCCGTGCCCATGTATGAATTTCGGAAGTAAGGCCCCAGGACTGGTATAACATATTCTAATTCATGATCATTTCACATTGCACATGGAAGTGATGTGGAGTTAAGTATGTTATGTACTACTTTCCACTACAAAAGCACGTTACATTCATTGGGAATGAGGAAATGTTACATTTGATTCCACTTAAATTAAGAGTGGCAGTTCCACTTGCATCAATACACTGCTAGATAAATTTCCAAGCTGACTCCCAAGTTTTTAAAGGGATTCTGAAATCGACAAAGCAAGTGGATGACAAGGCATCATTCAGGTTGCACATACATATACAGTGAATTTTCCAGAGGACATATTGATTCAAAGATATGCTGACCTCCATTTGTCTGCCACTGTGGATGCAAGTGCACAATATTTATCTGAATATTCAATATTTGGTTAGCATAATGTAGAGGACAAAATGTGGGGCTATATAGGACTGTCATGACAGAGTGCTTTTAATATACATAGCTGAAATCCCCATCATCTATAACACCATAGACCACGATATCGTGCAGCATCGCACTATTCTTAGTACCAAGCTTCATGCTTGGCATTCTGGGATTACACAGGTGTACATTATTATTATTATTATTATTGGCATTTACATAGAACCACCTTATTCCGCTGCGCTTTACAATATCATAAAGGAGGAAATTTAACAATAAATTAACCCCTTAAGCACACAGCTTTAGAAGTAAAAGGCCAGCATGGTGAAACATTTCCATCATGTGTCCTTAAGGGATTAAAAAATTTTTTACAGGAACAATAAATTGCAGAGGACCCTGCTCAAATGAGCTTACTATCTAGAGTACACGTACCTTCTTAATTTTGTATCAAAGAAAGAGATATCCATTACATCCTAATCTAGAAATAAATCAAATATATATATTGTATCAATCTGGCTACTATAATGCATAGATGATATATAATATTGTTAATATAGAGCCAACATATTCTGTAGCGCGTTACAATGAGGGAAATAAAAACATGGCAAACAAATCAAAACATCAACAAATGCTAACTTTAACTAAAATGATATTCTGATTGTGTGGATTATAAAGTCTTCTTTGGATCTGTATTAAAAATGTTATCAGGCCTCATCCGAGACAAATCACTGGCAAGTGTATAAATTAAAGGATATTGTCTTAAGTGTGCGTCATTTCAGCCTACAGTGGACTATGATTCAGCAGATTCATCCCACAGTTGTTCTCATTGCCAAGAGACAGCCGTTGAAACATAATTGTGAAATACGTTTTGTGCTATCAAAACTGCTGTCTAGTCATATGGATATGACCAAAGCACCTCCGGAGCAATCTCAAAGTGATAGTAATTTCGTTCTTTAATTATGTGCTGTCAATTTTTCTTTAGCCAGCATTAAATTTACATTCAAAAGGATAGATGTCAGCGTTCGTGGCCCATTTCTGAATGCACTGCATCCTCATGAAATACCCTAGTGACATGTGACATGTCTGCTCTACTTGACAGAAATGATTTGGCAAATTAAATCAATACTGTGATTTCATGATCAACCATTAGCTTTTTGCAGATTGTTAGCTTTTTGCAGCTATGTCTAGTCTACAAAACCTCAATTGGCTAAGGATAATGGGAATTGCATTCCTGTCCATATTGGAAGCCAGTGGTCACCCTGCCCTGTCTTAAACTTGTAGTTTTCATATTGTACTGCATTTGTATCTCTAAAACAGGCTTTAAAGCGTGGATATGTTAATTGAGTTAGGTTAATGCCTGTGTTTCATTTTTAGTTAATAGTGCATTTGTATATTATGGCAGATAGGTGCTTATCTGCATGTTTACTACATTCTATAAATAAAACATGAATTAAAATATGCATTCTGTGGTTTGCATCTTCAGAAAAAACATTTAGATATACAAAACAAAAAGTGATATAATTTGAGTGCTCAAGGCACAGAAACATGTTATAGAGGCTTTTGATGACCTCATTAACTGGAAAGTTAGCTTTTACCTAATAAATACCATATCGTACCAGAGAAATAGGCATGATCCATAAGGGGGAGGTTAAAGTTTTATATATATATATATCATTATTTTGCACCTAGTAGTAAATAAGAAAGTAAACTTCAAATAAGAGGTTGACTAATAAACTAAAGGTGTCTAAAGCATATAGCATAAAGACAGTGTAAGCATCCTTACCACTATAGTTCGTTTTAGTGGTTGTGGTGCAATATGGCATAAAGACAGTGTAAGCATCCTGGCCATGATAGTTCGTTTTAGTGGTTGTGGTGCAATATGGCATAAAGACAGTGTAAGCATCCTGGCCATGATAGTTCGTTTTAGTGGTTGTGGTGCAGAAAGCCTTTAAGTGCAAGACAGCAGTTTTTTTGAAAAACCACATTGGGAGGCCAGGTTTTTAGTGCCCCGAAAGCCCTGGAGGGACTAGACCTAAAGACTCCATCTACCACAACCTCTTCAATAAGCAAGTATTGGTTGTGGTGCTTAGTGTCCCTTCAACAAATGTGTTTTCTGTCTTGTATTTCTTCCATATGTTGTTTGGAAAATAAGTATGCAATAGGGGGGAAATGCTACTCGTATAAACAAACAGAAAAAAACAAAAAGCAGAAAAGTCATCTGATCTACACCCAAGGAACATTTTCTACTTACTACTTGTCCAACTCCTCTTACATACAGAATGCTCTTTTTTTGTTGTTGTAAATAATCACATACGGAGGTGTAAGCATTGTACATTGTAAAAAAAATTCTACACTTCCAAATGCAAAATAAGTAATTTGTTCCATACATTATTTCTGTTTATTTTCTTCCCTTATTTGTCCCATTTTCTAGTTCTTGTCCTATAAGAATGATTTTTTTTTTTCATAGTACTTCTTGAGGTTCCGAGCTGGTAATCTTAACTAGTTATGCATAAAGCCAACCTGTCTGTTTTTTTTTTAACCCAACGGGTGAGTAGGAAGAAAATACAAAAGTAAGAGCGTCCTTTAAATTGTACACTCGCTAGCGATATTGAGATATATAGCTAACAGAATGTGAAACTGTCGTCCACAGGATATGTGTATAACTTGTGCCTTTTAAGAAAGAGTCATGTCAGCATTTTCACAATCTCTATTTCATAGGCTGTAATCGATCAGTTCCCGTTTTATTTTCTAGATTTATTTTGTGTGTAAGTACTATTGTAGAGTTAAAGTTTGTAGTAACCCGCGTAGCTTGATGCTGAAGGGTTTTGTTTTGCGTATGTCCTGCTTGTAACATATGGACTGTGATCAGCAGCAAAGCACTGCTGTCCACAAATTCTAATACTTTAATAACTTTGCAAGTGTACATGCCAACCATCTGGGAATAGCTTACAAAATAAAACCGTTCTAATGATTGCATTACTCTTTCTATATGCCAGATTCACTTTAAGGGGACAGAGATTACGGAGAAGTAGTTTACAAAATCCATTCTTGGATGAATTCATTAAAACCTGGGTGTCAGAAGGTGTCTTGTTCAGTTTTCTATCCGATTGCAGCTGCTAACCTCTAACGAAAAAGGCACCAATTATAACTTTCATTCTATACCCTTGACTTGCTGAGGTCTAAAAATGGCAAATTTCCCAAATCAGTTGGGATACAAAATAAGTAAATGATTTTATAGGCAGGTATTGAATGTATCAGTAATTTGTTTAACCCCTTAAGGACACATGACATGTGTGACATGTCACGATTCCCATTTATTCCAGAAGTTTGGTCCTTAAGGGGTTAAGGTGCTACACTATATAGTTTTCTCACTAATCATAGAATCCTGAATGTGAAGGGAGGGGAAAATAAAAAAAAATGCAACCTTTGGCACCAGTAAATGTAATTTTGGTACACTCTCTCTCGCATTGCAAAATATCTGAATATAAGAAAGGAGTACTTTCGCTAAACTGTACTTTGTAGAAAATAGACAAGAGAGTTGCAAATCTCAGGTCACATAAAGCCAAACTGGAAAATGATTACACTCTGGCTGTTTTGACCTTCACCTTGCAGTTCCCTTGTCAAATCTCCACAATTCGTGCTTAATTATAATGATCCCCAAGTGAACAATTTTGTACTACATCTCAAATGCTTTCTTTGTGCCAGTTGACACCATGTTTGTGTAGAAAGGGGTTCCTCTTTTTGGATAAAAAAACAAACAAAACTTTTTTGCAGTAATTGCAGCTATGGTGATTCCGGAAGTAGCACTGAATCCCTTATACCATAACTAGCTTGGTTAAAAAGATTCTTGAAGATGAGATCTATATGTGTTTCAATGCAATGATAAATAGGTGGTTATAGGGAGGTGACAATATTTCCCATTTACTGTAGAGACTTGATACATATAACAAGGTCTCCCTCTACACGTCACTGTGCTTGTATATATTAAAATGCTTTGAATATTCTTGCACTCTTCATTTTGCTTCTACCATTAAGACAAACATTCCATGTGCTTATTAGGACCGTTTCACTATTTTGTTGTTTTTGTTGTTGTTTAGGTTTGGCCAATTTCCTGTTCTCTTGGAGCTACGATGGGGTACGTAGCTGGCCTCCTTTTTGGCCCTTTGTGGATTTATTGGAACAGGAAGAGACTCACATACAAAAACAGGTAGAAGTTAAATCGACTGTTTGTGCCAATTCCACCAGAAACATGAATGCGTCCCAAGTCGGAGCATTGACATCACATTGGAGAGATCAAGTTCGGACGGATTGTTGTCTGTGTGCCGCAGCCCCATGAGACATGGGACAGTTGTAGCTTGTAAAACCCTGAGGAAACTATTTTTACTTTCAAAGACAACGTGGATCAAATATTATTTTCTTTGAAATGCTTTCACTTTGGAAATTGTGGTGTTTAAAAAGCAGATCAATAAAATATTTATGCAGCTGTGGTGGAGGTTTCATGTGCAGCAACAGACAAGATGTCATGTCTTCTCACAGTAGAGCAGGTCATGCATGTTCATGTTTCACGTGATGAGACAGCAGTTAATACATCGTGATCCTATCCTTTTTTTCATGGGGTTTTTCTTTGGAGTTAAGATCGCAATAATGGACTCATCAAAAACAGCCTTCAGTCCTTTTTGCGTTAAGGCAGAGCACTCGACATAGCAGCACGCCCCGATCTGTAAACCAAAAAGCAGCCTGTTAATTTGTATTTAGGTAAAAATAATAGCAATTTTCATCTTATTAAAGGTTGGAAACGTTTCCATTGCTTTGGAGATACAGGGCCCCGATTACAGAATAGTTTAAATTCAATCCTTAAAAAGTACACTGTAGGTACTGTAACCATTTCATCTCATTGAATTTGATTTAGTACCTGGAGTTCCTGCGCAATGTCCCTCCATTCAGTGTTAAAATATTTTCCATCAGTTTAACATTAAATAAGCATTTCTACCACCGGTCCCTACTGGAAGGTATGACTCAGGCAGAGATTACACACTTCCTTCTAGCCATACCAATTGATACCAGCAACGGCGACTGTTATAATCTGAAAGCGGTCAGCTATGACTCTCGGTAAATCTGAGCTGCTCAGGCTCATGCTTCTTCAGAAGCCCAAGTGACACAGAAAGGATGGGCTTCTAAGACTCTCGTTTAGCATTAAAACATTAAAAACAGTTTAACACTGAATGGAGCTGAAGCAACAAATAAAAAAGTATCTGTTTCTCTGAATACTACTACATGCATGATATTTAGAGATGCTTCAAAGTGTATTATGCACTAAATGAAAACTTGAAGGACCATATGAACATTTTTAATAAGTGCTTTGTATAGATATATATATATAAAAAAGCTTCCTATAGTTCCTAAAATTAAATGTCTTAATAATTGCTGTATTGGCTTTTTTTGTGCAGGAAAGAGAAGCCACTTACAATAATGACAGGGTTATTCTCTTTAAAGGAACACTAAGCACCAAACACCACTACATGTGAATGCTAACAACAAAAGTTAACGTTTGTATGAGAACAAATCTCTAGTAGCTATCAGACTGACAATCACTAGAGGCATTTATTCGTTAACATTAAATAAATGTTTATTGCAGAGTGAAGTGGTTTTGTTTAGGAGCGAGTTAACCATGTGAGAATACCAACCATTGCTAGTCAGTGGCTTGCCGTCATTTTGTCAAACACACTACACCAGCAAAGCTAGTTAATCAATGTTTGGCCACGAGAACGTGGGAGAAAAAGCAGCGGTTGGTCCCATAGTCATAAATTATTTGACAATTACAACAGAAATGTTTAACTATTTTATTATCGTCATCATTATTGTTACAAAATACCATTTTATTCTAACCATTTTCTAATGTTTCTATGTTTTAAATAAAAATCTTATAAAAAGTATACAACTATTAGAGAGGCAACATCTTACCACCCATGAATTGTATGAGTGATATGGAGAAAATGCAGTAATAAAGCAATTGTGAACATATGATGTGAAAATTAGGCACGTGTGTCTCAGAAGAGGACAAGAGCCCATTTAAAGGATTTCAGAAAAGCATAACTATCATGATGACAGTGAAGTTAAATTATCTGGAAAGAAATACTTTGTCCTTGAAATGGGACCAGTTCTCTGCAATGCAATTTATCTTCCTGTTCAGTAGGCACTAAAAGTAAATTGTTAGCTTTCTGTATTTCATTGCTTCTACAAATTCTACTGAAGGTTAGCGAGAGTTCTAAATATATGCTACTTGAAAAATAAATATATATATATATATAAATTTATATTTAAAATTTCAAGTCCCACACCAGTGTTTCGCAATCTTTTATGGAGAACTACCCCTGCAGGTCCAAACAAATATTTCTAAGTACCGCTGCCTAAAAATAGTAATTTCTATTGATTTAAAAGGAACAGATATACAAACATGTATTTCTGACACTATAGTGCTGAAGTGGCTGTTTAGGTGACTGTCCCTCTCTGTAGAGGCTAAAAGTGATTTTACGCAGCTCTTATGCCATGCCAGTATTGCATGGCTCTGCCTCCATGGCTGAGATCATCAATCTTGATATCTCAGCCAATCCTGTGCTTTCCCTTAGAAAAGCATTGGGTGGCTATCGAGCATGTGTGGCAAAACGCAACACCAATCAGCATTTTCTCATAGAGATGCCTTTCATTAATGAATCTCCATGGGGTACGTTTTGCACCTCCATGCAGAGCACTGGACTAGGAAGCACCTCTAGTGGCCGCCTTAGTGACTAGGCAGCAATGAAAACACTGCCTTTTCTCTGAAATGGCAATGTTTACAGTGCTAACATTGCAGGGACATGCTATAGACATAAGAACCACTACAGTAAGCTGTAGTGGTTCTGGTGACTGAAGCATCCCTTTAAATTGCAAATGAAACGTGTAAACACTGATATTTGAGTTAATCCCATATTGGAGAACAAGCCTGATTAAAGATAGTAAAGAATATTTTTTTTTTAATAAATGTGACATGTAAATATTGTAACGAGGAGTGTGTGAACTATTAATCTGAAGTATAACAGTCTCAACATAAAAATATAATACACACAAGAAGGACTAAAGCGAGGAACGAGGATAAGATGTGCAGATATAGAGGTAATTATAAGGTACCGTAAGTAAAGTCTAAAAGTACACAGACATTTATCTATTATGAAGGAGAAAAGGGGTAAGACAGATGTGGGGTGGGGGCAGAATGGAAACTATATTCTGGCCCTATAGTTCATTCTCCCTCCCTGCCTCTGATTATCTTGAGTAGCAGAGATGATTCAGATTCCACATGTATAAAAACCCGGTCCCTGTGCAATCCCTGCCGTAGTTTGGTTTGCAATGTGGGCCCTTTTATGAGAGTTTCTTGGGCAAGCTACAGTGCCAAGTCACATAAAGGGTTGCATCCAGTCACTGTACGCCATTCCTATGAAAAACAACATAGCGTACCCTAAAATCTGTGCACGTAAAAGCTTAATGTTCTTTTTAATGCATCCATGGGGACGAACGAGTTAACTGTATCTTTAAACGTGCCCTACAAAATGCTATACTTAGTCTTTTCAAAGTCTAAAAATTACAACGACAAAGCCAGACAATCTGTAAAGCACACACATTCGAACAGGTTAATGCTTCCCACAAGAGCCTTATAAAGACCAAGAAGACATTCAGTGAATGACAGCAAATTGTCTTTAGACGTCTGAAGGCGCTCAGACAAGGATTGGAACATTATATCCCTTTACCTCCTTCGCCAGTTTCTGCCCCTGATCCATAGTAATGGGTTTCTCTTTCACATCATTTAGTTTTGCTAAAGTTTTGGGATCATCTCTAAGGTCGGTCTGCAAAAAGCACAGAAAAATAATAGACATACTTTCATATCTTTTTATCCTTTATAATGAATACGAAATGAAATAAAAAAGACCAATGCATAACAGGATAAATTTATAAAAGAAATACGAAAATGCCCTTGTGAACCAAGTACTATCATTGCTCTAACAGAAAAGATAAAAATGATTACAAGCAGATTGCACAATATCTTTAAGAACTTTGTATGATTTTAAATGTTGGGCACTCTTAGACAGCTACTGTAACATTCCTCTCTGAAACAGCTTCACTTTACTGGCGCAGAGAACGCAAAGGGGCTACTTCACTAAACATCAAACTGAAAATTGGATAGAAAAACATTTGGGTAAAATGTCCAGACATAGGGAAAAAAAAACAGAGCAGTAGTCACAGACTGTCTATTAAAGCCCAAATTATGTAATTGACCACAATTCAATGTTGTAAAAAATGAGTTGAAACGTAGAATGTCTTTAACGCTACTATTTGTCCTATATGTTGAAATACATTTGCAACATTAAATGCTTTAAGGGACACTAAAGTGACCAAAACAACTTAATGAAGCAGTTTTGAAGTATAGATCATGCCCCTGATGTTTCTCTGCTCAATTCTCTACCATTTAGGAATTAAATCACCTGTTTATGCAGCCCTAGTAATGCCTCCCTGCATGTCACTTGAACAGCCTTCCTAAACATTTCCTGTAAAGTGAGATCTAATGTTTACACTTCCTTTATTGTAAATTCTGTTTAATTGAAAATGTCTTATCTCCTGCTCTGTTAATAGCTTGCTAGACCCTGCAGGAGCCTCCTGTGATTTAAGTTCAATTTACAGAGCAGAAGATAAAAAACTTTTAAAGTAAGATACATCTGATCGAAAATGAAAACATGCTGGTTGTGTGAGTCACAGCCAGGAGAGGTGTGGGTAGGGCTGCAGAAACAGAAACTAAAGTGATTGAACTCCTAAATGGCAGAGGATTGAGCAGTAAGACTTCAGGGGCATGTTCTATACACCAAAACTGCTTCATTAAGCTAAAGGTGTTTTGGTGACTATAGTGTGCCTTTCATTTTCACAAACTTAACTTTTTTTCTTTTTGAACATGGAGAATTATATATTGAAAAGCCGGACAGATTTCCCAACAGTTACACTAGTCCTTTGTCTAGCCTTTAACTTATAAAAAATGGCAAATGACCGAGGCAATTCAACAAGGCCTTATTGTAGCCTGGAGTTGTGAATTATTTCACTTTTAGATTGTAAGCCCATTTGGTCAGGGCTCTCTTCCCCTACTGTTCGTGTGTTTAATTAGAGTACGTTTTATTTGTCTTGTTTTACATAATCTACAGCTCTGTGGCAAATGTTGGTGCTTTATAAAAAAGTTTAATTGTATTTTATCCCTAGTATCATGAAATCTTAACAGTACTCATGTCTGTTTAATAGGTGTTTTAGTCAAGGGCATTTTATAATTATTGCATGATGTAATAGCGTGATGTTTATAGACTTCATTTTATAACCTTAACAAGAGTCAGTCAAACTGTTTTATTGCTGTATGGTGCAAACATTTTACCTGTGTTCCGACCAATAAAAAAGGTACATTCGGTGCATATTCTTTTAACTCTGGTATCCATTCCTCATTCACGTTCTGAAATGAAGCGGGGTTTACCACAGAGAAACAGATCAAGAAAACATCCGTCATGGGATAAGACAACGGTCTCAAGCGATCATAATCTTCCTGAAATATAAATCAAGCATGATTAATGGTCAGATGAAGAAGCCATAAAGCACGTCTCATACAGATTTAAGAGATTATTCCACTGTAATAAGAATCACGTCAGCTGTGAGGCCCACTGCATGAAACATATTAAACAAAAGCGAGAGGCATGCTGACCCATCCGTGGCATGAGAAGAGTTAAATGCCTTCTAAGCAGTAGCCATAACTGTAACAGATCTGTTACTTTCAATTTCCTGTGAAAATAATAACTCATATTACCAGAAAATAAGTAAATCAGAAATTACAGAGCTGAGCTGCTAAAAGTAAATATAAAAAAAGTATTTAAAAGGGTTTAATGCTAATATTTACACGTTTTTATTCTCTCATAGTATAAATAGGGAGTAAAGGTCCAGTTCTTATGCTGTTGATAGGGCCCTCTTTCCATGCATTTGTCTGTTGACACCTAGAGGATACGATGTAGTTAGGACAATACAGTAACTTCTCAGCTAATATGGAAGCCACGAACCATGGGAAAATAGGTCTGCATTCAAGCTTTGGTCAGGTGAGAGCTTTTAACACATCGATCGGGTTTAAAATGTAAGTTATGAGACTGGCCTAAAAGTTACTAGTGCTCTGAAATGGGAGAAAACAGTATTTTGCTTACAGTTAATATTCGTGTGACATGAATACCAGTGTTTGTGGAAATGTTCAGTGTGGATGGTCAGTGTGTGTGCATGCAGGTGTGTGTGGCTGGTCAGTGTGTGTGCATGCAGGTGTATGTGGATTGTCAGTGAGTGTGAATGCAGGTGTGTGTGGATTGTCAGTGAGTGTGAATGCATGGGTAGGTTTGTGTACGGTATCAGTGAATGTGAATGCATGGGTATATTAGTGTCAGTGTCTGTGTGAATGCTAGGGTGTTTTATGTGTTATATATAGATTATGTGAATGCTAGGTGTGTTTGTGTTGATTGTCAGTGAGTGTGACTGCAGGGGTTGGTTTGTGTGGATTGTTTGTGACTATCAGTATGGACTTCTTGTAGAAAAGGGGTCTGTTGTATTGCCCATAAATGCATGTTAACCTCTCACACATTGCAAGTGGATGAGGGGGAAGGGAGGACCATTAGCCAGGTTTTCCCCCAGGTATAGAAGGTACTCTGGACTTCAAAAAATTTATTTTAATGTGCTAAGGGACTCCTTTTCTTTTATCAATTTTTTTTTTCTTAGATTATATTAGTCTTTAGAAGAAATATACAAATGTTTATCCAACTGTGCCAGTTTGGCAGCAAGCCACTAAATCTCTGTGGTAATATTGTAGATGTTGAATTGTTCCAAACAACCAGGTAAGAATATTTGATGCCTGTCCCAAAAGTGACATCCAAATTGCAGTCAGAACTGCAAGAACAGGACTAATTCTGTGTTTTTATGCAGAATTTAGCAATTTCACAGTCGGTTCACATCTTATTGAATAACATTATTGTGCAGCAAGACAGGGCTCAGACCTACAGACCATCTCAGCACGATTTAAATTGTAGTAATGGCAGACTATTTTCATTGCAGGGATGGTGGGATATATTAGCCCTACAGGGTTGTGTTGGGGGTCAAGGAGAAGCTGTGTACCCCTCTTATATCACAGAGTTGTGGGCACAGAGCCACAGCATTAATAAAAAATAGGATGAATAGAGACATCAAATAAGTGACAATGCATCACAACCTATGCATGGAGTAAAACTCGTTATGGTGATTGGAAAAGCCCTTAATGTTTGAACCAGAAAACTCAACCAGGCTGAGGGGATATACCTTAAATATTGCACATGCACGAACCTATTCTGTATAACATGTTGTGGCTGTATTTTTAACACACATGCTAAAGACTATATACTTCTCTGCCCCAATACCATAAACAATGTAATATAGATAGCCTAAAAATAGATTGTGCATGAATGTAGGTAGGATATGCAGGAAAAGTGTCAGTCTGTCCAGGGTGAAGCACAAATGTTGGCATACAGAGTACAAAATAATATTTCATTTGCTTTTTGTGTCTGCCTATATTAACTCACACCTGTTAATATATGATGTTCTAATAAAGTCGCTACAAAGAAAATAAATTGGTGAACACGTTTGTTCTGGGAGAAAATGAGATTAGGTTTGTAATTAAACTGTAATTGAAATTCTCTACTGTTTACAATATCAATCAATCAAGACGATTAGCTAATTTACTTATACAGAGCTGCTTTAGATCAGACAGGGGTTTGTTCATTCCATTGGATGACGCTTGGTTAGGAGCTTTTTAGAGATTACTACGTGTGAATAATACACGCCAGACATGCACTAACTGCGACTAGTCAGGAAGTGAAAGTGAATTTCAGATTTTAGGGAAAAAAAAGAAAAGTTATAATGGACGTTTTTCCCATTAGTGAAATCCCCCAAAGGAACTTCTAATGATACATGATTCTCTGTTCTATTGCCCTGGTCAAGAATAGTTCAGTAATCTGATTGGTTGAAGGCCATGTTGTTTGTGCAAAAGCCTTCAATCAATGAGTGGGCTCTTGGTCCAAGCTTATTGATTGCCGGCTTACCATTTCAGCAACAAAGTCCCACTTACGGTACCAGGCTTATCATATGTTAACAATTCAATTGTAAAGGTTTAGTAACCTCTCATGTGTGCAAACGGTCGTGCAAGACAGCCCAAGTGAAGTTTTTCACTTAGTGGAAACACGTGCTAGGTGTTTTTTTTTTTCCTTATTATCCTGAATTATATCTGCTGACCAGAACACATATATAGAACTCGGAAAGTATAGTGTGGTGTCAATTCGATGTTAAATTACAAACTGGCAGCCCTCTCTTTGTGATCTTTAAACCAGCCACCATCTGCTGCATGTGTGGTTTGGAGAAGAAATACTAATCTAACTTCTCTCTGAGTGATAGAATCCAGATCAGCCAAAAATAAATGCTGGGCAGCAATCCAATATTTGGCTTTGAAAGAGCAACCCGAACTGCAATGGAGAGATGAAACACAAGCCGAACACACGTGTTACATGAAATGCAGCTCATCTGTGTGATAACATTGTTTTTAGAACAAACTGCACAACCAGAATACACTAGGGGTGATCTATAGATAATGGTGAGATTTGTAAACCCAGCATGAACTGTTTATTGTTTCAGTGTTTCTGGTGCCCCTATATGTATTCATAAAGGCATATAATCACATAGAGGTCACATTGCACTCAAAGAGTCCCTTCTTGTGTTTGTTGGGCAGGTGCTAAGCGCTCTTAGGCCTCAGTTCTGGCCCACAATGCAATCTGTGAGATGACAAGAGTTGCTTCATTTGTATAGTTGCCAACAGGCCTATATATATCATGGCTGTGTCCCACTCGTTGGCTTCTTTTCAGCTACAAAGAGATGCTGTCACCAGGGTAGGATACCCCCTAACTCTGGTGTCCTGTGAACTTGAAACACTGGTGGGAGGGATGAAAGGGGGGCAGGCTAGTGACACAGTTTGTGTGACTGGCTCTGGCTATAGGGGGTGAACCTGCCCAGAAAGGTTCGCCATTTAACGGACAGGCCAGCATGGCATGAATACACTCCAGGCTGCCTAACAATCAAGTAGGCCAGCCCACTGAGGGTAGACGGCGCAGAGAGCGCCGTTTCGGTGCTGTCTGCAGGGTCCTAGTGCCCTAAACATTAATCATGTGCTCACTCATGCTATGCATGTTGGGGACAGTTCCCTAAAATCAGGACACCAGCAAACTAAGTCAGGATATTGGGACAGGATCCGTAAATTGGAACTGTCCTGATAAAATCAGGATAACTGGGCAGCCTGGAGCAGAGCGTGTAAGTTCTGTTCTGGGGTGGGCAAGTACAAATAAATTACTTTTTTTGTGCACAAAACTCACAGTTATGAAAGTGGACAGTCCTCTCCACTAGTGAAGCATTCAATATAAAGATTTTATAAATGAAGGCTTTTGGAGTTGTGGGGTCTGACATTATATCTACCAGAGTACGTCACAGAGTACATCACAGAAATGTCACTGTCATTATCCAGAGAGACTGGAGGAGGTGATCACCCTACTATCTTTTAATATAAGTGGCTATAGCCATTACAGTGTTGTAAAGCTATCTTCAATGGCATAAGTTTATGTAAATCTTAAAGCTAACCGTTAAAAGATAGTCAAATTAGTGCTAAAACATTGGTGACATTTTTAATGGTGTTAATCTTTTCATTTATAAGTGTAAGCACTCATTTTATACATCTCCCCCATAGTGTGCTACAGCAGTGATTCTCAAGCGTTAACGGAAAAGTACCCCTGCAGGTCTAAACAAAAATTCCTATGTACCCCTGCCTCGAGAAAGTAATTTCTATTGATATAAATTCTGAATTAAACATGTAGACACTGATATTTAAGTTAATCCCATATTTGGAGAACAAGCCTGATTACATGTAGTGAAGAATATAGTTAAAATAAGTATGACATAATATGAATATTGTGTATGTAAGGAGGAGTGTGTGAACTATTAATTTGAAGTTTAAAAATCACAAAATGAAAATATAATACACACATAATAGTTACTGACACACACACTAACTGATAGAAATACTCTCACACACTTACTAACACATACATTCGCTGACAAACACACTTTTTGATTTGACCCACACTGACAGATATACTTGCTGACACACATTTACTGACAGTCACACACACTCTCTGAACTGACACACACTGACAGACACACTCACTGATTTGACGCACACTGAAACACACTTATTGACAAACACACTCAATGATTTCAAACACATTGACAGACATGCACACTCACTGACAGACAGACAGACACACACTCACTGACAGACAAAAAAACATGATGTGCTGTCATAACCCTGCTCCCAGCATCACCGCAGGGCATGTGAGGGAACAGTTCTGGAAGAGCACAGAGATAACAGCTCTCTTAACACCTCGGCCTCCGTTCAGTGGCGGCCCTAGACTTTGTGAGTCCTTAGGCACAACTCAAACATGAGGCCCCCACTAAAGTGGAAAAGATAATAGGGGTTGCATAAGGTGCTGTAGTTGTACTGAAGGACAAGCTTGCAGCGCTGGATACAGAGAGCTAGTCTCTGTATTCATTGTTCAGAGGCTTGCAGTGTCGTGGCTCCCTGTGCCGCTGTGTTGTGAGCTCTACAACTGTAGTTATGGCTTAATTTGCAAACTAAATTAATTTGCAATAAACAAATGTAATTAGCATACATTACTGCCAGTGTGTGTACTTCTGGCATTGTCTACCTGTGTATGTGCATGAAAGTATGTGTCTGACCGAGAGTATCCTTGTGTGTGAATGTATGTCTTCATGAGCATGTGTCTGGGACCTTGTGTGTGTGTGGTAGTTGCTTGCGGTGTATGGTGTATATGGGGGCTGCATGGGACCTTTGTGCATGTGTGTATGATGAATGTCTTCAGTTTGTGACTGTGACAAGGTGAGTAGAAGTGTAACTGTGGCAGGGTGAGTGTGACAGGGTGAGGGGGATATATGAGACAGGGTTGGGGGTTGAGTGTGACAGAATGAGGGAGGGTGAGAATGATGGAGGTTGATTGTGACATGGTTGGAGGAGGGAGTGTGACAGGGCATGGGGAAGTAAGTGACAGGATTGGAGGAAGTTAATGTGGCAGGTTGCATGTGGCATAGTTGGGGGGTGTATCACAGGGTTGGGGTGAATGTGCCATGTTTGGAGGAGGTGTGGAGCAGTGTAACAGAATGAGGGGAGGTAAGTGTGACAAGATTAAGGGGGTTAATGTGGCAGGATTAGATTAATGTGAAAGGGTGAGTGTGACAGGGTGAAGGGGGTGAGTGGGACAGACTGATAGAGGATGAGTGTGACAGGGTTGGGGACTGTGTGCGACAGTGCGACAGAGAAGGTGAGTCTGACAGGATTGAGGGGTTAATATGATAGGGTAATTGTGGTAAAGCAAGGGCAGGTGAGTTTGGTATGGTTGGAGGTGGTGACAGTGACAGGATTAGGAGAGTTTAATGTGAGTGTGGCTGGGTGAAGGGGGAGACAGTGTGTGGGGGCTGAAAGTGTTTGGGAATGGTGATAGTGTATGTGATTGGGGTGACAATGTGTGCGTGTGGGGATGACAATGTGTGCGTGTGGGGGTGACAGTGTGTGTGTGTGGGGAGATGTAGCAGGGTGTGTGTCAGGATCGGGACAGGGATCCAACACGCAGAGTACAAACAGGTGGTAGGTACGTATACCGGACCTTAGAATGGCCGGACTTAACGTAAGGAGTAAGTAGAGAATGGTCTAGAAACAAGCCGAGGTCGAGGGAACGAGAGGACAGGTAAGCGAGAGACAAGCCGAGTCAAAGGGTAACAGAGATAAACAGGGTAGTACAAACAAGCCGGGTCAGAACCAAAGAGACAACTAGAATACAAGAGCACTGAGTGACTAGACAGGCTAGAACCACGACAGGGCAATGAGCAGATGCCGAAAGCCTTACTTTATAACTTGATTCTAGAGGGTAATCATGCCCCCGACGAGTCCTGATTAGTGCTCGGGACTTGACTGACAGGTCGACCCGGGTTGGCGTCATGACGTCGACTACTGAGTGTCGCGTCATATAAGGAAGTGGATCCCTCGCGGTCGGCTTGTAAATGGCCGAGAGAACCGCGAGGAACGGAAGAAACAACCCCTCTGGGAGGATAAACGTCTAAGTCTCTCACCTCCTCTGAGGTAGAGACTACAGGTACCCTGACAGTACCCCCCCTCTCAGAAACGCCCACCGGGCGGAAGGAACCGGGACGAGATGGAAAACGGGAGTGAAAAGCCCTGCAGAGGCGAGGAGCATGTACATCCTCCTGAGGTACCCAAGTCCTCTCCTCAGGACCATATCCCTTCCAGTCAATAAGATATTGTAACTTCCCCCGGGAGATTCGAGAATCGATGATGGAGTTGATTTCATACTCCTCCTGACCCTCAACCTGAACAGAGCGAGGAGAGGATATAGTGGAGGAAAATCTGTTACAGACTAGCGGTTTCAGTAAAGAAACGTGAAAGGAGTTAGGAATGCGTAAGGCAACTGGAAGAGCTAGGCGATATGCAACTGGGTTAATTCGAGTCAGAACCCTGTAAGGGCCAATGTAACGAGGAGCGAATTTCATAGAAGGAACCTTCAAACGAATGTTTCTAGTACTCAACCATACCCTATCACCTGGAACAAAAACCGGAGCCGCCCTTCTGTGCTTATCAGCGTGTTTCTTGAACAACATGGAATTATGTAGGAGAATTTGTCGAGTCTGATCCCACAACTTCCTCAAATTGGCGACATGAACATCAACCGACAGTACCCCTTGGGAAGGAGAAACCGAGGGAAGAATGGAAGGATGAAAGCCATAATTCATGAAGAAGGGACTGGAACGAGTAGAATCACAAACGAGATTATTGTGTGCAAACTCCGCCCAAGGAATCAAACCGACCCAATCGTCCTGGTGTTCAGAAACAAAACAACGCAAATATTGTTCAATCTTTTGATTGGTACGTTCAGCAGCTCCGTTAGACTGAGGGTGATAGGCAGAAGAAAAATTCAATTTGATGCCTAGTTGAGAACAGAAGGATCTCCAAAAACGTGAAACAAATTGGGAACCTCTATCGGAAACAATTTCGGAAGGTATCCCATGTAAGCGAAAAATCTCTCTCGCGAATATCTCCGCCAATTCAGGAGAAGTCGGGAGTTTAGTTAAGGGCACGAAATGAGCCATCTTAGTAAACCTATCAACCACCGTGAGGATCACAGTCTGTTTTTTAGAACCAGGCAAATCTACAATGAAGTCCATAGCCAAACAGGACCATGGTCTCTCTGGAATGTTCAAGGGATGTAACAACCCACATGGAAGCGTATGAGGTTGCTTAGTCTTCATACAGACCTCACATGCTCCGATGAAATCCCTAATATCCTTCCGTAAAGAAGGCCACCAGAAATCTTTAGAGATCAAGGAACATGTCTTGCGAATACCCGGATGCCCAGCCGCCTTACTGTTGTGAAAACACTGTAAGAGTTCCAGTTGGAGTTCAGGAGGAACGAAATGCCTTGCCCCAGGAGTCTGTCTAGGCGCCAGATGCTGCAACTTCATGATCTGACCAAGCAACGGAGAGTGAATCTTAAGACTCGTGTTGGCGATAATATTGCACCTGGGTACTATACAAGACAAAACCGGCTCAGATATCGCAGAAGGTTCATATTGTCGAGACAAAGAATCGGCTTTAGGATTCTTAGAACCAGGTCTATAAGTGAGCACGTAATTTAAATGCGTGAGGAATAAAGACCAACGAGCTTGCCTGGAGGACAAGCGCTTGGCCTCCCCAATATAGGACAGGTTCTTGTGGTCTGTCAAAATAGTAACAGGATGTAAGGTGCCCTCCAATAAATGTCTCCACTCCTTTAAAGCCATGATAACTGCTAGTAGTTCCCTGTCACCAATGTCATATCTGCTCTCAGGGCCTAATAGTTTCTTGGAAAAAAAACCACATGGATGTAAGGACTTATCCACACCTAACCTTTGGGACAGGATAGCACCTATACCTGTCTCTGAGGCGTCTACCTCGAGTAGGAAAGGCAGAGTCGTATCAGGGTGAACTAAAATTGGTGCAGAAGCAAACAGTTCCTTGAGTGTTTTGAAGGCAAGAAGGGCTTCAGTAGACCAGTTCTTAGTGTCAGCCCCCTGTCTGGTCATATTGGTAATAGGAGCTATAATTGAAGAGTAACCCTTAATGAAGCGCCTATAATAGTTGGAGAATCCAATAAACCTCTGAATGGCCTTGAGGCCCCTGGGTAAAGGCCAATCCAAAATGGACTGGAGCTTATCCGGGTCCATCTTAAACCCTTCCCCAGAAATCACATAACCAAGAAAGTTTATCTGGGATTGGTCAAAGCTGCATTTCTCCAATTTGCAGTACAGGCCATGTTGAAGAAGCTTGCGCAATACCCTTCTGACTTGTCTGTGGTGAGTCTCAATCTCTCTAGAGTGTATAAGTATATCATCCAGATATACAATAACGCAGTCATGTTGAAATTCCCTAAGAACTTCATTGATCAGGTCCTGAAATACTGCCGGTGCATTACAGAGGCCAAAAGGCATTACTGTGTATTCATAGTGCCCATAACGGGTATTGAACGCCGTCATCCACACGTGTCCCTGCTGAATTTTCACCAAGTTATACGCCCCTCTGAGATCTAACTTGGTGAAAATCTTGGAGCCTTTTAGACGATCAAAGAGCTCGGTAATCAAAGGAATTGGGTAGGCATTTCTAATGGTTATTTTGTTCAAACCTCGATAATCAATGCAAGGTCTTAGTGTACCATCCTTCTTTTTAACAAAAAAAAACCCAGCCCCGGCAGGGGAGGAGGATCTCCTAATGAATCCTTTTTCAAGGTTCTCACGAATATACTCCTCTAAGACTAAGTTCTCTTTAGTGGACAAAGGATATACATTACCCCTGGGGGGCATAGTACCAGGTAGTAGATTAATCTTACAATCAAAAGACCTGTGTGGAGGTAAAGTATCAGCATTCTTTTTGTCAAATACTGCCTTTAAATCCAGGTACAGGGGCGGTATTTGTACCTCTGTAGAGTAGGTAGAATTAATCGGTGTGTTAACTGCGCAAAGCGGTGACACTGTCCGTAAGCACCTGTCCTGACAACCCTGACCCCATGAGATTATCTCCCCTAATTCCCAATCAATAATAGGGTTATGTTTTTTTAACCAAGGGTACCCCAGGACTATGGGAACAGAAGGAGAAGAAATAAGCAATAAAGATATGTCTTCCTCGTGTAAGATACCAACAGTTAATTTAACGGGTATGGTTTCACGGAAAATAACAGGCTCAACTAAAGGTCTACCATCTATGGCCTCAACGGCCAAGGGTGTCTCCCTTAACTGGGATGGGATAGCGTGTTTGGTAACAAAAACTTGGTCGATAAAGCTCTCAGCAGCTCCGGAATCTATCAATGCCATAGTTTCTAGTACTCCCTTCTCCCAAGTTAAAGAAACGGGTAGCAGAAGCCTGTGATCTTTATAATTAAGATTAGAGGACAAAATAGAAACACCCAAGGCCTGTCCTCTAGAGAAACTTAGGTGCGAGCGTTTCCCGAGCGATTAGGACAATTTAGGCGTAAATGACCTCTGACTCCACAGTACATACACAACCCCTCCCTTCTCCTGTACTGTCTCTCCTCTTCTGAGAGGCGAGTATTGCCTATCTGCATAGGTTCTGGAAAAAGTGAGGTTGTGGATTCAGAACTTTGAAATGAAGGAGCTAGTTTAAAGGAAGGTCTACGGTTTCTCTCTCGAGTGTTCTGCCTCTCTGTTAAACGTTCGTCAATGCGAGAAATAAAAGAAATTAAATCCTCCAAATTTTCAGGAAGCTCTCTAGTAGCAACCTCGTCAAGGATTATGTCTGATAACCCGTTTAAAAATACATCTATATAAGCCTGTTCATTCCACTTAACCTCTGCCGCCAAGGACCTGAACTCTAGTGCATAATCCACAAGTGTTCGGTTTTCTTGTCTAAGGCGCAACAGTAATCTAGCTGCATTGACCTTTCTACCTGGAGGGTCAAAAGTTCTTCTGAAAGCAGCTACAAAGGCATTATAATTATATACTAACGGATTATCATTTTCCCACAATGGATTGGCCCATCTCAAAGCTTTCTCAACAAGTAATGTGATAATAAATCCAACCTTCGCCCTATCTGTAGGATAGGAGCGGGGTTGTAATTCGAAATGGATACCTATTTGGTTTAAGAAACCACAACACTTCTCTGGAGAACCACCATAACGTACAGGTGGAGTGATACGGGAAGAAGCACCTACAGTGGCTACCTCTAGACCTGAACTCACAGGAGAGATAGAAGTATTACGCATCTCCTCTGGTTGATTACCAGAACGAGATAGTAACGCCTGTAGTGCTAGAGCCATCTGGTCAATTCTGTGATCCATGGCGTCGAACCTAGAGTCAGAAGGACCAACCTGAGTGTTTGTACCTGCAGGATCCATTGGCCCTGTCGTAATGTCAGGATCGGGACAGGGATCCAACACGCAGAGTACAAACAGGTGGTAGGTACGTATACCGGACCTTAGAATGGCCGGACTTAACGTAAGGAGTAAGTAGAGAATGGTCTAGGAACAAGCCGAGGTCGAGGGAATGAGAGGACAGGTAAGCGAGAGACAAGCCGAGTCAAAGGGTAACAGAGATAAACAGGGTAGTACAAACAAGCCGGGTCAGAACCAAAGAGACAACTAGAATACAAGAGCACTGAGTGACTAGACAGGCTAGAACCACGACAGGGCAATGAGCAGATGCCGAAAGCCTTACTTTATACCTTGATTCTAGAGGGTAATCACGCCCCCGACGAGTCCTGATTAGTGCTCGGGACTTGACTGACAGGTCGACCCGGGTTGGCGTCATGACGTCGACTACTGAGCGTCGTGTCATATAAGGAAGTGGATCCCTCGTGGTCGGCTTGTAAATGGCCGAGAGAACCGCGAGGAACGGAAGAAACAACCCCTCTGGGAGGATAAACGTCTAAGTCTCTCACCTCCTCTGAGGTAGAGACTACAGGTACCCTGACAGTGTGTGTGTGGAGGGCTGACAAGGTGTGGGTGGAAGGGTGACAGGGTGTATGGGAGGGTTGGGGGGGTTTCATCCCACAGCCAGTAAGGTGGGTTGTGACAGGGTAGGGGGGGACTGTGACAGGTTGGCAGGGCTGTGACAGGGTGGGTGGCTGTTAGAGGGTGGGGGGGACTGTGCCAGGGTAGTGAGGTCTGTGACAATATGTGTGGGTGGCTGTGACAGGGTGGGTGTGGGGGCTGTGACTTGGTAGGGGGGCTGTGAGAGATAAGGGGCTGGAGGTGCTGTGACATGGTGTGGGGGCTTGAGGGGCTGTGACAGGGTTGGGGTGGAGTGGCTGTGAAAGGGGGGTGGAGGGGTGGAGGGGCAGTGACAGGGGTTGGAGGGGCAAAAACAGGGGGTAGGGGCAGTGACTGGGGTAGGTGGGTGGAGGAGCAGTGAGGTGTGGAGGGGTGGAGGGGAAGTAACAGTGGGGTAGTAACAAGGGATAGGGAGTGGATAGGGGGAGGGGGTTCCTAAATAAATTCCCTGGTGGTCCTGTGGGCACCCTCTCTCTCCAGTGGTCTGGCTCTCTGGTCTGCTGCATGCCGGAAGTGAACTGCAGACCACGTGGTAAACCTCGCGATCTCCAGTCAGAGTGTTGCTGTGGTAACCCATGGCAACGCTCTGACAGGTGGGAGATCGCGAGACACTTCAGTCTGGAGCTCACTCCCAGTGGAGCTGCAGACTGGAGGCTGGCTCTCTCCTGGGTAGACTGACTGGAGGGGTCTCGCACACGGCGGCATTATGGGCAAGCCGCCGGGCCCCCTCCTGTGTTGGATCTTCGGTCTCTGAAGTAGTCTGCCCTAAGGCGATTTAGGCGGCCGCGAGGCCCCCATCCGGGCGAGGCCTTAGGCGGCTGCCAAAATTGCCTAATTAGATAGCAGCCTCTGCCTCCATTCTCCCCCAGCCAGCCACCTCCTGTGGAACACTAAGGTGGACAGCCAGCCAGCTCTTGCCGTAACTCCTTCCTGTAGCTGGGCTTCACCTTGGAACTATACTAGTATTTTTTTATATAGACTCCAATGCCAACAATGTCAAACTATAACGGGAGTGGAAGCGGTCAGGTGTTTGTAGCCACTATAACAAAGTAAATAAAGAAAATAAACACAAGAGAAAAACCTCTAGCTTCCCCAATCCCTCCATATCTCCTGCTTCTAACATTGCGACAACAAAAGCAGTTATTTTCTCATAGAACCTCTCCGGTTTTGGGTTTTCTATGGTGTGAGCAGAAACGTGTACAAATGTACAACAGCACAACCACAAAATTGAAGCTCTTTCAGCAGTTAAAATCTTCTTTAACCATAAGCTTGGTTACAATTTGGCACCTGTCACCATAAGGTGATTAAGTTCCGTCAGGGCAAGGAATGCATGAAATATTGATGGCTGCCAAATTGTAGCCGTATTTATGGAATACAGGTGATTTAGGCGGCTGAAAATCCTCAATTTACTGCTCACGCTTTGTACCTCATTTGCACATTTTACTGTTTCTATGCAGAGTTGGGCAGACTCGTGGGAGGTTTTCCACAGCTGGTATCTGGAAGAACATAAAATTTAGGTAAATTAGACATTATTTATGGGAATGGCTTTGTATCCATGGAGTTCGCATGCTTTGATTTGGTCTACAGGGTGTATATAGCTTTCTTGTAGAATTCTATGAGAACCGCACTTACTAAGAAAGAAGAGAGGCATCAGCAAGATATACTGATCATTTTACACGTTATTTACCAAAGTGGGAATTTTACATTAAAGGCAAAAATAGCTAAACGGAACATATTTTCTAAGACAGCTATGCTTTCAATTTGGTCATTCTAGCTTTAAATTTGAAATCCACTTTCAACGCTCACTTTAATAAATATTCTTGTCAGTGATGGAATGGATACTGTTCTGGCTCTCTTTGTATTAGGGGCGCTCCCATAATGTCAGAGACATGGGCAGTTTAACCCCTTAAGGACACATGACATGTGTGACATGTCATGATTCCCTTTTATTCCAGAAGTTTGGTCCTTAAGGGGTTAAAATTTGATATTTAAGGACCAATTACATTTCATGTGAGCAGGTTACTAAAGGCTGTGTGACAGCAGGAATTGCCCTGCTTAAATTGACACTATAGTCACCAAAACAACTTTAGCTTAATGAAGCGCTTTTTGTGTCTCTGAAGTTTCACTGCTCAGTTCACTGTCATTTAGGAGTTAAGTCACTTTTGTCTCTGATTGACAGAGCCTGCATGAAAACAAAATGGTTTCATTTTCAAACAGGTGTAACTTACTTTAATCTTTTTTATCTCCTGCTCTGTAAATTGAACTTTAATCACATACAGGAGGCTCATGCAGGCTATTAACAGAGCGGGAGATACGAAATTCTAAATTAAACAGAATCTGCCATAAAGGAAATGTAAACATTAGATGACTCTTTACAAGTGTTTATTAGGCTGTGTAAGTCACATACAGGGAGGTGTGACTAGGGCTGCATTAACAAAGTGATTTTACTCCTAAATGGCAGATAATTGAGCAATGACACTGCAAAGACATGATCTATACATTAAAACTGCTTCATTATCTAACGTTGTTTTGGTGACTATAGTGTCCCTTTGATTAATAATATACAGACTAGGGATCAACCAATATTGATTTTTTTAGAGCCGATACCGATACCGATAATCTGTGAACTTTCAGGCCGATAGCTTTCCAATATTCAGTACATTTACCGTGAGAAAAAAAACGTTTTTGCAAATCTTTGTTTTATTAAGTGGTAAATGCACAAAATATACATGCCAGTCAGATTTTTTTTTTTTTATGTTTTCAAGAATATTTATATGTGTGTGTAGTGGTTGCAGTGAGAGTATTTGATTACTAAATGCAGTGTGTGTGTGTGTGTGTGTGTTTGTGCAGTGGATGCAGTGTGGGTAGTGGGTGCAGTGTGTTTGTGTAGTGGATGCAGTGTGTTTGTGTATAAATATGTGCAGGAGAAACTCACCCCCCCCCCCATACCCCTTAATGTTCCTCTCCCTTATCTTTTAGTGCCCCCCATCCCAGTGTTCCTTTTCCCTTCCCTGTACCTTAGTGTACTCCCTTAATGTTCTTCTCTCTCCCGCCCTCTCCTGCCCCATAGTGTTCTCCCCCCATAGTGTTCTTTCCCCCCTAAACCATAGAGTTCTCCCCTCCCCTGTCCCATAGTGTTCTTTCCTCCCAACCCGTCCCCTGTCCCATCGTGCTCTTTCCTGCCCCCCCTCCCCCCGCCATCCCTTAGGGTTCTTACGTGCACCCCTCCCTGGCCACATAGTATTATTTCCTGCCCCTCCCCCTCTTCCCTGTCCCATAATGTTTTTCCTCCCCCTCCCCATAGTGTTCTTTCCTCCCCTCCCCTGTCCCCTAGTGTTCTTTCCTACCACCCTCCCCTGTCCCATAGTGTTCTTTCCTCCCCCTCCATCCCCTGTACCATAGCGTTCTTTCCTCTCCCCTCTCTCCCCTGTCCCATAGTGTTATTTCCTCTCCCCTCTCCCCTCTCTCCCCTTTCCCATAGTGTTCTTTCTTTCCCCCTCCCTCCCCTGTCCAATAGTGTTCTTTATTTCCCCCTCCCCTGTCCCATGGTGTTCTTTCTTTCCCCCTCCCTCCACTGTCCCATAGTGTTCTTCCCCCCCCCTCCCTCCCAGTCCCATAGTGTTCTCCCACCCCCCTCCCCTGTCCCATAGAGTTCTTTCCTCTCCCTTCCTCCCCTCTCCCAAAGTGTAACTTCCCCCTGTCTTGTCTCCCGCGGTACAGGAGATTCAGATTCAGTCTCCTGTACCCGGCCAGACTGACAGGAAGTGCTCTCTCATTGAGCACCTCCTTTCAGTTTGGCCGGGTACAGGAAACATAAGTTCCTGTAAAATGGTGCGCACTGCTCCGCTTGGCCACGCTACACCTGGCTGTGCGCCCACCTCCTGCTGGTCACTCCAATCTAGCGTCCCCCGGGCCGGTGCGCCCTAAGGCGGCCGCTTGTGCTGGACGCATCAGCCCACCTCATTATCGGTATTACCGATAATCAGTTGATCCCTAATACAGACCTGCTGCCACCGAATTCCATCTTGATATGGGATTAATAAAGATTAGATTGTTAGGATTCTGTCATTGGTCTCTGAGGGGTTAAACACTATCATTTTCAGTAACAATTGAAAGACCCACAGAGGGTTATTTACAAAAGTTAAATTTGCCAGGAATTCAAAATCTCCAATTCAACTATGCTTCCAGGGCGGCTACTTTGGCCTTACATTTGAAATTCACTTTCAGTCCCTGATAGTTCTCAGTTTAGTAAATAGCCGAGATAGTGTGTCACACTCTGAAAGATTTACCGGGCTGGTCACTAAAGTGGAAATCAAAGTCAATTTCAAGGTAAAAGTAGACGAAATGGAACAATTCTCTTAGCCAGCCTCTCTGGCCCTAAATTGGAAATTCACTTGGAATAGTCCCTTTAGTGAATAATCGTGAAATACTATGTTTTAGTGAATAATCGAGAAATACTATGTTACCGTGTAGCCATAACAGAAAGTTACACAGCGACCCAAGATGAGGTGTCTGGAAGAGCGGGCTTGTTTTGACCCCATCAATACAATCTGATCCTAGTAACAGCAGTATAACTAAGTATCTCATCCGAAATCTTAACAGGTCAGCTCTGCGGCTCTCTTCTCGGCGGTTGGGAGCCAAGTTTAATTGAGCTCAGATTACAGAATTGGACACATAGCAGCACATGGAGGAGGAAGGGTGCGGTTATTTATATTAAACATGTGTAGTCAGCAAGTGGAAAGGGAGGAAACTCCCATTTTCTTTTCTTTTTTTGCTGAGGCGTTGCTGGAATGTGCACAAATGTGATACTTTTTGTTAGATGCCTAGGAGACCAGTTTTTGAAAGACAACTCAGTCAGGATTATTCAGTAAACTGCAGATTTGCTGCAAATTCAGCTGAATTTCAGGGCACTTCAGTGGCAAAAATCCAGGCCTTGTTCACAGAATTTTCCATGACAAAGGTACCTCCAAACGGATCGTGATTAGCGCAGATATCACTTTGGCATTCCCAAATGATCACGAGCCATTTTAACCCTAAAAGCTAGGAAGGACTGCATGGTAGAGTCCCTTCTCTTCAGTCAACGTAGGCATTGTGGGGATTAATCAACTGTTTTAATTAATTCTACAGGAGGCTTACACCTTGTGCCTAGGGGGACCTGCTCAGTGGTCCATTCCTTCCTTACTCACCCCTGTGCAGAGAGTGACGGGTTAATAACGGGACTGTGGGAATATGTGGCAGTATATTTTGGTTTTTGATCGCTCCAGGCCTTTTAAGAATATGTGTCCCAGTCCCATATACTTTACCACAATCACATACACAAACATCTATAGCAATGACACACAGACACAGTCACATATATGTATAGGCACAGAGTCACACGCACAATCATAAACACAGTCAGACAAACACAAACATGGACATGCAACCACGCAGTCACATACTCCTGTTTTTATTCATATGATAGCTAACCTATGTCAAAGTTTAATAATGTATTTATATATCTTATCAATTATAATCTCACAGGGCTGTCCACCATTTATTTTCTTAACCCTCGGAACCCAGCCCCTATCATTATTATCACAATGCCCCTCCTTGAAATTAATAACAGGTCTGAATTCTGAATATTCAATTGATTAGCCAGTGGCTAAATATTGCAAGTTTCTATGGATTTGCTTAGTGAAAACGTAAACATGAATCTCTGAATGGGCATCTGAATATGTCCTTTGAGATTCAACGCTGTTCATATGAAGTGTCTGATTATATATATCTGAATATTTGTATTTTTTTTTAGTGGATACTTATTTGTTCCAAACCAAGTACACAGAAATAGTACTTTTTTTTCTGAACTGATCCTTTAGTGAATGCCTGAATTTCAGTTTTTGGACAAATTCATTGATTTTCATTGAATGTTTCAATTTAGAATAATTCAGTGTTAAGAGCATGTTAAAGGGACACCATAGGCACCTAGACCACTTTAGCTCAATGAAATGGTTTGGTGGGTGCAGTCTCCCTGTCCCCTTAACCCTTGCAGGGTTATGACTGCCTCTAGTGACTGTTAATCAGACAGCCAATAAAGGCACCTCCAGGCGGTTAGGCAAATGTTTGCCTAACTGATGCTGGATGTTCTCACGCTCTGTATGAGGACATCCAGTGTCAGTCAATTCCCCATAGAAAAAGCATTGTAGCAATGCTTCCGAAGGGGATGGTCTAAGGCCCTTGCACTTTAGCATCCCCCCCGCCCTCCCCCATCGGGTAACAGAGAGGGTGGAGCACTGAGGAAATGGTGGGGGGGGGGGGGGGAGGGGGAGAGGGAGTGCCAGGGAGCTATAGTGCTAGGAATACAGCTTTATATTCCTAGCACTATAGTATCCCATTAAACCTGAGCAGTTGGGTGACAGATGTGCTGGTTAAACCCCAACGCGCTCTGCGTTTGTGAACCAGAATGAAAACTCCAGGCAGATTAAAATAAAACAACAACACATAACTACATAGAAACAAATAATTGTACTCACTTGTCCTGCAGTGTCATAGAGTCCAAGAAGGTACTGTCTGCCTCCGACCGTAACGCTGACTGCACAAATAATAACAAAAAAACTATTAAAATCACATGATTAAAACCTTAAAACTTTAGACAAAACCTGACGTTAAGGGTATTGGCTCTTGCTCAAACATAAGCAGGTAGCTTCTTCAACAGGTGATCAGTGACTGCACCAGTGAGAGTCAGATAAGGAGGGGATGTAGAGAAATTTAAAGGCTGAAGATTAGCCAGGCAGTTGACAAATACTAAAAAAAAAAAAAAAAAAAAGTAGAAAAGTAGTGATTTTTTTTATTTATTTTTTACCTCATGTGGCTGTTTTACTCTGAATTTTAATAGCCAGTTATCAACTCAATTGTTAAATAAAAACCAGGGATCAATGACCACGTCACTGGGGAGGCCACAGAGATCTTTCCAAACAGTTACTGGAAAATGATAACCTCACACATTTTATTACTACAGATGCTTATAGGAAACTGAAAAAGAAACATGGGGACTAATATTTACAAGGAGGCATAGAGATTCAGAAATAAACATCAAGGCTCCTAAATTGTAATCGTTGGCATTTAAATATTTTAACTAACATTCTGGATGTATCACTTCACAAGCTTCTAATGTGATACAGAACAATTCATCAACCAAATATTTTAATGGCCGCCCATTTACCTTCACCAAATAACTTAAAGGGACACTATAGTCACCAGAACAACTACAGCTTATTGAATTTGTTCTGGTGAGTAGAATCATTACCTCCAGGCTTTTTGCTGTAAACACTGTCTTTTCAGAGAAAATGCAGTGTTTACATTACAGCCTAGTGATAACTTCCCTGGCCACTCCTCAGATGGCTGTTAGAGATCCTTCCTGGGTCATGGCTGCCTAAAATGCATCCAAACATTCAGTGTCTCCTCCCTCTGCATGCAGACACTGAACTTTCCTCAGAGAGATTCATTGATTCAATTCATCTCTATGAGGAGATGCTGATTGGCCAGGGCTGTAATTGAATCATGCTGGCCCTGCCCCTGATCTGCCTCCTTGTCAGTCTCAGCCTATGGGGAAGCATTGTGATTGGATCAGGCTACCACTTCTGATGATGTCAGCACACTGCTTGTTTTTCTGAGTCTAACAGCATGCAGATCTACAGCTTCAGGCTTGAATACAGTGAGATTTTTACAATATTTATGGAGGCATGAGGGGCCCAGGGGGGCTAGATGGTGGGTTTAACACTATAGAGTCAGGAATACATGTTTGTGTTCCTGACCCTGTAGTGATCCTTTAACCCCTTAAGGACCAAGCTTCTGGAATAAAAGGGAATCATGACATGTCACACATGTCATGTGTCCTTAAGGGGATCATAACCACTACATCTTATTGCAGCAGTTATGGTGCTAGGAAGCTGTCTCTGATAACTTACATTCAGTGGCATACATACCGCGGTTGCAGGGGTCGCAGCTGCGACCGGGCCCGTCACTCCAGGGGGCCCGGCCGCCCTGAGGACCTCTGCGTCCAAAGGGCCCATCGGGAGGCCCATGCTGTTAGGGCCACCCGATGGAGATGGATGGATGACATCACACACTGGGAGATAGGGACTGCCCATCACTCCTCCCAGCAATCACACAGAGCATGCGCGGGAGGAAGCAAAAGAGGGAGTCAGAGTGGGAACTCTGACTCCCATCAGGCTGAGCCCCCACTGGACCCCAGGGAAAATCACCCTCCTGCAAAAGGTAGGAACAGGAAACATTTTGTATATGTGTGTGTCTGTGTGTATGTGTCTCTGTGTGTATGTGTTTGTGTATGTGTCTTTGTATGTGTATGTATGTGTGTTTGTGTGTGTGTATGTGTCTGTATGTGTGTATATGTCTCTGTATGTGTCTCTGTATGTGTGTGTGTGTTTGTGTGTGTGTATGTATATGTCTGTGTGTATGTCTGTTGGGGGTGTGTGTGTATGTGTGTGTCAGTATGTATGTGTCTGTATATATGTGTCTGTGTGTATGTGTGTCTGTCTGTATGTCTGTCTGTGTGTTTATGTATATGTCTCTGTATGTGAGACTCTGTATATGTCTCTATATGTCTCTGTATGTGTGTGTGTGTTTGTGTGTGTGTATGTATATGTCTGTGTGTATGTCTGTTGGGGGTGTGTGTGTATGTGTGTGTCAGTATGTATGTGTCTGTATATATGTGTCTGTGTGTATGTGTGTCTGTCTGTATGTCTGTCTGTGTGTTTATGTATGTGTCTGTATGTGTCTGTCTGTATGTATGTGTCTGTCGGAGGTTGTGTGCGTGTATCTGTATGTATCTATGTGTGTATGTGTCTGTGTGTATGTATGTGTCTGTGTGTGTGTGTGTATCTGTATGTATGTGTCGGGGGAGGGGGCCCACGAATCGGGGGAGAGAGGGAAGGGAAGGGTTGAGGGAAGGCCCTTGGATCAGTTTCGCACCAGGGCCCCATGGATTGTGTGTACGCCACAGCTTACATTCCTCACTTTTTTCAGCATTTCCTCTACATCTCTAGCACCAAGACTCCTCCCCCTTATCACTGACATCATATGAGCAAATCTGTCTTCCCCAGTTAGCTGTCCAAATATTGTTACATTGTGAGCATGCACAGCTTGCTAACACCATTCACATCAGTCTCCTTCCATTGCAGGAGTTATGTTGCATATTAGGGAATCACTTACTGTGCCTGCTCACCTTGTTCAAATACTTGTACATCTCAAATGAGAACTTTAAATTTCCTAGAAGACATCAATGGGAGAATGGTGTTTGGGAGTCAGAGATGAAGAGGAAAATTATGAAAATGTAAACTTTTAAAATGTAAACTTTAAAGGACACCTTCCCAAGTTTTTCAATACTGCAATTCAAGTCAATGGGTGCTGTAAACCAATGTTGGTTAATGTTAAAAAAAACAGACCTCCCATAATGCTTTACCAATCGAGTGCAGTAACGTGGGACATATATCTAGTATCAACATTGTGATAGAGAAATTACTAGCAAGGGCTTTGTTGATAAATTAATAAGCATTTTCTACCCTCCTGGGCTTCACTGGGATGTCAACAGCTCATTGACATATCAGTACAGACAACAGCTGTGGTCTCCATATTGGATGAGGTGGTGGAACCCGTCAGTTACATATATATATATACATATGTATGTATTTATTCTATCAATTTGCTGTAGGAATACTTACCTGAAAGCAGTTGCGGATTTTGAAGATTAAAGTTGATGGGATGCTATAATCTACCTACAGAATTTGACTCTCCCCACTTTGCACCATGTGCTTAGCCCTTGACTCAATGAGATGTTATGCCCTACTCAGCACCATAAGCCTATATAGCTACATGTTTTTGGGAACCAGCAACCGCTTTAAAGAGGTTTGACACTACCCCTAATTCTGTTACCCAATCACATCTCCAATATGCAGGTCTGTCTTTAGAGTACACAGGATCTAATGACTCAATGCAAAGCCAATGGATGACATCAAAAACTCTGTTATAACAGACCAGACATATCAGAGGGATCTACATATAGACGTTTTAAGCAGAAAGTTCCAGCCTCTCAGTAAGAATTCCATCTTCTAATAAAAGGAGGGTAGGATATTGCAAAACTAATCATCATGACAGACCCAGATTTTGACGGAATTAGTCATATCTATGCCAATACATTTGATTTGATTTTTTTTTTAATTGAAACAAATATGGGACAAAGAGGAGGCTGCCCTACGTGTGCCAATGGACAAGCCTCCTTTACTGGAAGGTAAGTTTGTCAGATACACTGTATATGGATGACAGGTTCCTATATATATGATCTGGAAAAGCATCATAGGAGTTTTAGTTCTAGAACTTAGCCATAACTTGTATTTAAGAGCCTAGAATTAGAGTCACTTTCGATTCTACAGAAAATCTATTCCCATTCATATCAACGAGAATCTCCCACACAGGAACCAATATTGGTCAAAGTCTAACCCCTCAGTGGTTACCTCTTCCCCAGTATCACTCTAATTCTGCTTCTTACATTTTACAAACCTGTCACAGTGTCACAATTTCACACCTAGAGTTATACAAACTAAGTGGGATGGGGTAGAGGGTACTAATGAGATTTAATAATTTCCTTTTTTTAAATATTAAACTCCTTTTACAGGAAACCGGTCTTAGCTCTATTTTGCTCACCAAACAGTCCAAGTATGGAACATTTAACTTTAAGTAACAAGCATGTTACAGTGACTCTTTCTGTAAAGTGTTTATACCATCACCCACCTCCAGCAGCATACATCATGAGAGTGCAAAGCAACTGGGGTATCAGACATTAGAAATGTAGCCTCCTTCATTTTCGGAAAGATATCTAACCATGAAAATACCATATTCCTGGCATAAGATAAGTGGTTCTTACTTGGACGCATCAAGAATTGACAAGAAGGTTCTTTTTTGTTGGTTGATAGACCATTAAACCTATTCTATTATACAGTAAATGTAGCTTCCAGGCGATCATATTCTGAGTGACAGTTCCACTAACTGACTAACATTCTCTCAATGAAGAGTTATATGTTCTTAAAGAAGTGCAATGTTGGTTCTTAGATATTAGAACAGTTATTGTAATGCAGCCCAGCAGGGTAAATAACTTATAAAGGCCTGAATCGAAACCAATGACAACATTAAAGGAATGGATTAAACATGTTCAGCTTGCAATCTTTCTATAACATAGTTTGGTACCACTCCAGGGTCTCTATAGATCTGAGCTAGTGATGTTTGTGTTATGCCTTTGTAAGATCCAGTGACATTTATATCACTCTAGAGATTATGTATGTCCTTTGAATTGGGCAATAATCATTGACAAAGCATTAAACAGATACAGTGCACTCCATGACATAAACAATAAAATAGCCAGAGTAGAATAGATCTGTATGAAGGTTGTATCGGTTACTGGCAAATGACATAATGATGACAACAAGGAGAATAAAATACAAAAAAATAATAAAATAACAAAAAACAAAAAACAGCCAACAGCTCTATGGAGCCTGTCACTACACAGTGAAATAACAGCCAGATTGCTACATTCAGTCTAGAATAAACAAGTTGGAAAATATCCCATTCATCCTATTTCCAGATAGATCACTTTGGCCTTGATTTGGTCATTTAGACAACAACAATTCATTGTCTGGTGAGCAAACACCATTGTTTATTGAATAATCAACATAAATAGTAACATTGTGTCGGTAAGCAGATGGGTTTTTAACAATATTTGGATGAATGGCAGATAAACAAATGTGTAAAAAAAAAAAGTTGCACTTGAGTATTTTTTGGCAAAATGTATAGCTGAACTATGATTTCTTTCCTTAAGTCTTCTGGAAAATTTGCAAATTGAAATGCTTTTTTGTTTGATTTAAAGAAAATTAAGTTGGCAAGCAACAAGTTAACAGAAGATCTGTTTGTGCGATGGCAGTCAGACATGCAGTGATATGCCTAATCTGAAGTTGGATTGACCTTTAACTTGCTGCCAGGACTTTGGCAAACTGCCTTACTGGCCTTGTCCAGCACACTGGGACATTGAATGTTCCACCTGCAGCCCTGGGAGATACCTGGCTTTATGGGATGCAGGAGGGAAAGTGGGCTTTAAAAAAACAGGATCTGGATCCATAGCAGTGATGGTGGCCCTTCTTGTAGAAGAAAACAAACAATAGGTCTGCAAACCACGTGTCAGACAAGTAGAAAGATTCAGAGAGGCCATAAATAGAATCCTGGCCAGTTCTCTCTTTAATTGTACAAAGCATGAGAATGCAGAGCATGGATGGATAAATAAACACTGGCTTTACTGGCAGCAGAGGGTTAAAGATGGATAAGACAAGAGCCAAGTGGTACCATAAACTGCCCATTATTCTTATGTCCAGTGCTTTCTAGGGAAACACAAGGAGGTGTTGGTCAGACAAGAGATCTATTGTCTATGTGACTGGGATTGTCAAGCAAAGTAGTGGGTCAGCAGCCCATTTCTAGGAAACAAATGTCTGCAACCATAACTATCAGGTGACCAAGCTGGGTGGCAAAGTGCCCTAAATTATCACTCAGTGTCAGATCATCCTTACATTTTGCAAATTATTAAAGGTCAGACATGAAACAATGTGGTAACTACAGATAACTCGATTAGTAAACAATCCCAGTCCCTGATTTGTCAGGACATGTACATCAAGCAGGGCCAACTCAAAAGTACCAAGAGGTTCTGCAGCAGCTGAATAGCCCACACTTTTGAAAGCCCTTGAAGTCTAGCTGACTAGCCAGTTCCCCACCTAGGAACACACAATAGAAGCCATTGATCATCACATTTTAGGAACTATAGCCATGGTTTTGCCCCTCACCCACACTGCTTAGAAAGGGTGACTTACCTGCATAGTGGTCAAACACGGTAGGTACATACTCCTCAGGGAAAGCATCATTGGCATAGCTCATGAGCAGACAAGTTTTCCCCACCGCCCCATCACCCACCACCACGCATTTTAACATACTGTTTCCAGTCCCATTCGCCATGCTTCCAAGCGGTTACTCATCTTAAAGGGGGGCCACTGATCGGTGGCTTTCCAAGTGAGGGCCCTTGCCAGATCCAGGTCACACTGCCCCCCATGACATTTCCCAGAGTGAGTCGTGTGTCCCCTACTGATGGTAATGCTGCACTGAGTCCTGTCTCCTCCTGCAGATGATACAATGTTGCTCTGAGTTCAGATAATACAATGTTGCTCTGAGTGCTGATAATAGAATGCTGCTCTGAGTGCAGATGACACAATGTTGCTCTGAGTGCAGGCAATAGAATATTGCTCTTAGTGAAGCTGATACAATGTTGCTATGAGTGCTGATAATAGAATGTTGCTCTGAGTGCTGATGATACAATGTTTCTCTGAGTGCAGGCAATAGAATGTTGCTCTTAGTGAAGCTGATACAATGTTGCTCTGAGTGCTGATGATTCAATGTTGCTCTGAGTGCTGATGATACAATGTTGCTCTGAGTACAGGAATTAGAATGTTGCTCTGAGTGCTGATGATACAATGTTGCTCTGAGTGCAAGTAATAGAATGATGCTCTGAGTGCGGGAATTAGAATGTTGCTCTGAGTGCTAATGATACAATGTTGCTCTGAGTGCAAGTAATAGAATGTTGCTCTGAGTGCAGGCAATAGAATGTTGCTCTGGGTGCAGGTAATAGAATGTTGCTCTGAGTGCTAATGATACAATGTTGCACTGGCAAGGGAAGTTTGTGCAGTCAGTACATCCACACTGCTGGGCTGAGCTCTCCTCTTCTCTCTCTGAGCTTTGCTGCACATCAAACCGATTTTCTCCTTAAAATAATATTTGGATGAGCAGGAAAAAAAGAAGAAAAAGTGTTTAGTACCCCCTCCCCCAACTTCTAAGGGCACAGCACTTTCCGGCTTTGCTGCCTCAGCCTAGCCTGGATTGGGGGGTAGGGATAAGACAGGCTGCTAATGTACCGCTTTAGGGACCGTCTCCAAAGCTCTTCTTGCAGCAACTGAGGAATATTGTGATTACACAGACCCTGCACAGAAATGCCACCTGTCACTGGCATACTTGATGCTTACTGATAATATGCAGCAAGCACCCAGTGCTGTAAAGAAGGAAGGTCGGGCTGGGTGAGTGGTTATCAGTAGCTGCCAACTGCCCAGTGTTTATAAAAGTAGTCCCTAGCTTGAGAATAATTTCCAGTGCTATGCTTTTCTGAAATTTTAACCGTTAAGTAATTTACCTAATTCCTTATGCCGGAAAGCAGATAGATAAAATAGTATCTAAGGATAACTAATAATCGAATAATAACAACAAAACTAGTAAATATATATTGGCACCACAGAAACAACAACCAGTGCAGCAAAATGTCACCCAAGTGTTATGTCACAAAAAAAAACTTATACATACAAAATCTCGAAGTATAGAATAAGGTGATAGCGCACAAATGATTATTGCAAATCACAGAAATACGGGTAGATATGGAGAAATCTATTAAAAGAAACATTAAAAAACCATAGCATAGACTGTATAACGTGGTATCCGCATATGAGATACCTTAAAGAGCCCTAAGGTTGGCTCTGGTGTTGGTATTTTCAACACTCTCATGTTGATGAAGTGTATCTGATTTCCTTAGTGTGTTCCTTCTGGATACAGGATCAGAATTTTAAGATCAGGAACCAAATAAATATAAAATACACTTTATTGTAAACACAACAAACAGAGAAGTGTTAAAATATAAAATATAAAGCACTATGCATTTTAATCCACGCGTAGTGCTTTATATTTTATATTTTAACACTTCTCTGTATATATATATATATATATATATATATATAAAATACACTTATTTTGATACATGCACGCAGACTAGCTCACTAACAATTTCACTGACACACATATAACAGTAGAAATGACTGTACACAAAGTTAGGAATGTAGTCCAGGGCAGATTTATTAGAGAAGAAAAATCACAACGTTACAAACCTAGTGGCAATCTCACTGACAAACACAAACAATCCTCATTGTTAAACAATCTCACTGACAAACAGGCAAGCTCGTGCATACACACATGCAAGCTCACACACAGGCACAATTACACATAAAGGCAAGCTTTCACACACAGATGAACTCACTGACACATAGGCAAGCTCAGTAACAATCTCACTGACAAACACAAACAAGCTTACTTTCAGATAATCTCACTGTGTCACTGACACTCAGGAAAGCTTACACACAAAGGTAAGCTTACTGACACACTAACAAGTTCTCATACACAGCCAAGCTCACTGAAATATAGACAAGCTCACTGTCAAATACAAACAAGCTCACTGACAAACAAACACAATAACATACACACACACACACATGCTTTCTGGGCATTTGAATTTTTTTGGGCCTGAGTCAATGCATGTGATGGTATTTTACTGGAGCTCAGCATCATGGCTATTGAGAGAAGCTTTGAGGGAGCCCTGCACAAATTGCCATAATTTACCACCACAATGGGAGGGTTATAGAGAGAGGAAGCAAATTACGTTTCTGAGGGCATTTAATTTAAAGGCACCTTTTATATTATCTCAGGGGGAGCAACTGCACCTGCCCTGAAGTAAAACTTATTATAAAATGCCAAATTGGCAATATACTATATAACGTTTATGCAAGGGAGAGTTCCCACCTGATTGCGACCTTGGTAATTCTACCACTGGCCATGGAAGCTTCTCCTTCTCTAGTTCAAACAAACTAATAGATTTTTTTTACTTTTTGTTCAGATTTTAGATACTCTATTAGATATTCTCTTGTGTTTAACTTGGGATCTTGATTTCTTGAGCAGTAGTGAGTTCAGGATTGAATGGAGGTCTTGTAACCTGAATGTGAAATGTAGTGATGATCTTAGGTAGAAAGCTTGGAACTGGTCTCAGAGCCACTCTGTCATGGCAAATCTGGGTATCGGGTTCTTTGCACAGGAGGACTACATCCAGGGCCGTTGTTAATATTGATTGGACCCTGGGCAAGCATTTGATTGGTCACCTAAACCCTGCCCCTCACTCCCACTCCCTGACATGCAATCACGTCCTCCACTCCCCAACACAGCAGCGGAACTAAAGTAGAGAGGGCCCAGTTGCAATCATTTTTTGGACCGCGCAAGGGTGGCCAAACGATAGATCCCTATCTGTCTTACAACTCCAACAATGCTTTGACAGCTGGTGCTCTACCATTTTCCCATGCTTGCAGGGTTGTATTTAGTAGTTTGTGTGTTTGAATGTAAACATGTTTTTGTATGGAATATGTTTGTGTAAATGTAGGGGTCTGTTTGTATGTGGTGCTAGCGTTTGAATGCAAGCATGCATTTATGTGTAGTGTTTTGTTTTGAATGCAGGGGTGTGTTCATATATATTTTTGGTGTTTAACACAAAGATGTGTTTGCATGTACTGTTGATGTTTGAGTGCAGGGGTGTACTTGTGTGTAATGTTGGCATTTTGAATGCTGAGATGTATGCACATGTACACACACACACACACACACACTGTAATACACCTACACACAAATATACACACACATACATTGAAACACATGCAGACACACAGATATAAACACTCACACTCTCACTGACACACATACAGATACAGACTGAGAAAGATACACATGCAAACACATATATACAAACACTCACACATGAGGATACTCAGACACACTGACACACATGCAGATGCACAGATAAACACACTGACTCCATACAGATACACAGACAGATATACACAAACAGGTACACACACTGACAACATACAGATACACAAATACATACAATAACATATAGATACACACTGACACACATACATACATGCAGATACACATACACAGATACAAACACTGACACACATGCGAATACACATACAAACAGTTACACACGCTAACACACATGAACATACACACAATGACACACATGAAGATACAGATACACATAGACAACATATATAAACATAGATATAATAGATATACTAACTAAATACGGATATACACACTGACACACATACTGACAACATTGAGAAACACACTGACAGACATATTGAGACACACACACTGACATAGTGACTGACAGACATATGAACACACACAGACAAACTGACACACAAACATACTGGGAAACACTGACACAGACAGACATACTGACACACACACACACACATAGACATACTGACACACACAGACATACTGACACACACACACACAGACAGACATACTGACACACACACAAATACACTGACACACACATATTGACACACACAGACATACTGACACACACACACACACACACACAGACATACTGAGACACATGCAAACTTTAAAATTTTAAAGCCTTCCTTCAGTTTCCTACTTTATTTTAGGAGGGTGGCTTCCCTGGGGTCCAGTGGCAGGCTGAGAGGAGTGAGAGACTAAGACCTTCTTCTCCCTCCCGTGTGGCTTCACCCTATCTGGGAGGAAGTAATTCAGGGCAGTCACGTCTTCCCAGCCTACTGCCGTAAAGCAAGAGGGTCTGGTTGTGCGGTTAAAGGGCCACTGCGCCTGACCGGACCATCTTAGTGTGTGGGCCTACGGTGCAGCCGCAGCACCGGCGTGCCCATGGGGCAGATGAAAATTTTTGGGGCGAACAGCTGGGCCCACGGGTCAGCTGCCTTGGACCCCCGAGGAGTAACTGGGCCCGGGGCACCTGCCCGTTTGCCCCGCTTTACAGACGGCCCTGGCTACTTCTCAGAAATGCATTTTACTGACATTATACCATGATGAATTGTTAAAACAAGGAGCACAACCACATGAGTATATGAAATGGGTATATACATGGGTCAAAATAATAGGCTCTCATACACAGTATCAATGCATGGAAAAAGCAATAAATGCCCAATAAGAAGTGCAATACAATATCAATAGGTTCTTGAGTTGCATATAAGCAAACTACCTAATGCATGAATCGTTACATATAAGTAAACTAAATGGTTGATTGAGATGCCAAATTCAATAACCCCCCCCCCAAAAAAAAATAATTAGCACAAAAAAAAACAACATACCAGACCTAGGAAGAAGAAGGACAAGAGTCAACCAATAGACCCCCAACATTTCGGCAAAATGCCTTTATCAAGGGAGCCTGTAATAGAAGAGTGAATAACACCCTTATATACCCCTAAACAGAAAATAAAATGAAAAACACCTGAATAAATGGGTGGTCACCCATCAAGATTGAAATCCTCCCAACCATAAACAGCTGTTACTTATGGTTGTCAAGGAGATCAATTTACAAAACATAAACAAAGAAAGAAAAAAAATAATAATACGAAATTAATAAATCCCTTACAGACTTATAGCCAAGTCCACAGAAATAAATATCACATAACATGTCTGAATATAGATTAACAAAATTCCATGTAGTGAGTACAGAGATCACATATAGCAACAAAATCAAATAAACAAATTTATAATATAAAGTAAGTCCCTCAAAAGAGTATAGGGAACTTACCTGACCATAAGAGAGCCCAAAGCAACCCATCGGTATGGCGAAGGACTGATCAGCACAATATTTCACGTGTAGGAATAATCCTACTCAATATTTACCCAAATCGCAACACCCGGAAATATGGGAGGCGCACATCCAGTGGAACGCATCATGCGTTCCAACCGCCGTAGCGTCCGGATCGCACAGCGCGCATGCGTAAAGATGGCACCTGGAACGCATGATGCGTTCCAGCGAACACCAACACGGAAATGGACCAAAAAAGCCGAAAGAAAAAAAATGTAGGACAAAAAAAAAAGCATACCTCAACACCTATGGAAGCCCCACATACACCTGCCCACACCCCATGAGCAGGTGTATGCGGAAGTCCCAAAGTGTCCAAACATATATGCTAAACATGAAAAATCATAAATAATGAAAAAAATATAAAAATAGGAGAAATAATAAGTGAAACAAATAGAGCAAAAAGAAACACAAAACACACAAACTCCCACATACATAGCCCAAAGCACCAACCACAATATTAAGTGGTGAACATCCCAGTCATAAACTCAGGTGTAACATTAAGACAAAAACCAGTAATCTGCCCTAATATCAGAAGTCCAAACCATAACAGTAAATAGATCATAAAGAGACTCAAGATCAGGGGAGCATGCAAAACTAGTCAATGCTCCTCAAGACTAATATATAATTGATGGACCCCCAGTACTGAAAGTACGCTAATAACCCAAAAGATAAAAAAATATACAATCAAAAAAATACTCATAAAAACATAATACATATACAAACAGACATGTCATTCAACACATTATTATTCAAAGTATCAGGACGCAGTGTATTGCTTCAGTGAAGTCATATTTCGTCCTCCGTAACTAATGGAATATGAACTGAAAATTGATCAATCATGGAGGAGGAGTCATATCATCCGAGGGCCACCCACATGTGGAAACACCAACATAAAAGAAAAGCCGCTGAAAAAGGAAAAGAAAAATAATTTATTGTGAAATAACAATAAATATACACACAGTACAGGCAGAGGTAGAACTTAAAGAGCATTCTCAATGACACTCAAAACTTAGAGGTAGAAAATAATGAAGAATTCAAATACAGACTGTAGCCTCCATGAAACCGGGGGTATTACCTGAAGGGGTTGAAATCACAATCTTCATTCAACCCATGTGGAAATAATGTATCCAACCGGTAAATCCACCATAGTTCCGCCCGTTTGAGGGAATCTGTAAGGGAACAACCAGCGAACGGCTTAATTCGTTCTATGGCCTGGAACCGCAACTGAGATACCGAGTGGCCTGAATCAATGAAGTGTTTGGCCAAGGAAATGTGTCGCTTGTTGGTTCGGATAGTACTTTTATGCTCACCAATGCGGACAGTTAAGGGTCTTGCAGTTTGGCCAACATAGCCAAGGCCACAAGGACACTTGATGAAATAGATCACACGATCTGTTTTACAATTAAAAAAATCATTAATGGTAAAAGATTTACCACTTCTGGGATGTGTGAACACTGGACCAGCCGTCACATTGTTACAGTTGGCACAGTGCATGCATCGGTGCATGCCCTTGATTGGTGTTAACCAAGTGGTAGAAGGCTTGGTAGATGGTCTAACCCTAGAAGATGATAACAAACTTTTGATATTCTTGGATCTCTTATATGCCATTAAAGGTCTCTCTCTAAAGAGATCACAAGTGAGTCAGTCACTTTGTAAGACATGCCAGTTCCTATTGATGACATGTTTGACATAACCTGATTTGGTCGAGTAGGTAGTAACACATGGAATGCGGTTAGAGGTTTTTCTCTTGTTCTTACCCTGAAATCTCAGTAAGGAATTTCTCTCCAGGCTTTTAAATCTATCAAATGTATCCTGTAGTGAAGTCTCACAGTAGCCACTACAACGGAAATCCTCTACCATCTTACGTATCAAACCTTGATTCTTGCGACACAATCCGTCGAACCCGTAATAGTTGGCTAAAGGGAAGACTCCGAATCATATTGATAGGATGAAACGAGTTCCCCTGTAATAATGCAACTTTGTCAGTTGGCTTGCGATACAAATCAAAGCACAAACCCTCTTCTGTTATGCTTACCGTGACATCCAAAAAGTGTATACTCTTGGCGTCATATTCCAAAGTGAATTTGATACTTGGCACATATTGATCCAAGTCGGCCTTAAATTGTAACAGGTTATTCTTTGAGCCATTCCAAAGAAAGAACACATCGTCAATATAACAAAGCCAAACTTTCACATGTTTGAATAACGGGTGTGAATAGACAAAATCTTCCTCAAACTTGGCCATATAGAGGTTAGCATACGAGGGAGCCATATTGGCCCCCATCGCAGTCCCCTGTACCTGTAAAAAGAAATCATTGCCAAAGATGAAATAATGGCATGATAAAACCAATTCCAACAGTCATAAAACAAATTCCTTCAAATTCGGATCTAGTACAAGTTTGTCCAAAGCCTGTGAGGTAGCTTCCATACCTCCCACATGTGGAATGGATGTATACAAACTGCATACATCCATGGTACATAGCAATATATCTCCATAGAAAGATCCTGAATCATCCAATTTACCCAAAAATTCACTGGTATCCCGTATGTATGATCTCATCTGTAGCACCAACACTTGTAAAAAAATGTCAACATATGATGCCAAAGGCTGTAACAATGAACCACAACCCGACACTATCTGCCTGCTGGGTGGATTCATAAGATCCTTGTGGATCTTTGGAAGCAAGTATAAAAATGGCACCCGAGGCACAGAAACATTCAGGAATTCGAAGATCCTTTTATTAATTAAGCCCTGATTAAGGGCTCCAAGAGTAATGACACCAATTCTTTCCTGGAACATAACCGTGGGATCACCTGGTAGTTTCTCATAATGAACAGGGTTGGACAATTGTGCCATTGCTTCTGCATTATATTTATCAATATCCATGACTACAATTGCCCCACCCTTGTCCGCAGCACGGACAAGGATGGAGTCATCATGTCTCAGGGCATTGATTCCTCCTTTGTCAAATTGGAGGGGCTTCTCCTAGACCAATTGATTTTAGAAATTTCCAGTTGACAGAGCTTAATAAAGGTTTCAAGCGTAGGGTTAGTGGCAGGTGGGGTAAACTTACTTTTATTCCTGCATTTATATAAATCCACAGGGTTAATTTCAATAACGGCTTTCTCCTTCTGGATATCATTAGATGCATTTTCCCCTGCAAAGACAACTTTTAGACGCAAAGTGCGAAAAAATTCATATAACTCAATATCCAAGTCCAATTTGTCTCCATCAAAAGATGGAACAAAACCCAAACCCTTATTAAGCACCGAGATCTCACTTACTGACAGGGTCCTGCTGGAAATGTTCACTACTAACGTCTCCATGTTCTCCTCTCCCTTTCCGGGTATCTCGGGGGGGGGGGGGGGAGGTGGTTTACGATGACGTCTCTTGCCTCTCCTGGTCTTGTACCATCTCCTTTGGGGCGTTGCTGTTCTAAAAAATGACTAGTGCTGGCTGAACCGGTTGATGATCACTCACTATCACTATTATTAGTAGAGTTCCTATTAAGAGTGCGAAATCCCTGAGATGCGTTTTGTCGCTGACGTTGGAATTGCCAATTATACACTTTATTATCAAGATAATCAATGGTATCACGCTTAAACTTGGATAATTTCCTGTTGAGAGTATCAATCTTATGCTTAGATAAAACACTGCCAATTTCCTCAGAATGTTTAATAAAGGACTCTTGGCTCTCAATACTTAGAATTCTATTTTTTGTGGTGTTAATCTCTAATTTTAACTCCGTCAGATCCTCTTCTATGCCCTCAATCGTAAGTGCAATGAGATCTAAACTGAATTTGTTCAAAATCCTTTGCCAATTATCCTCAAATTTTGGTTTGTGTTGGCAAAATGAGGGCTTAATGCCCAATCTCATGCCTCTGGGAATACGCTTAACTCTCAAATATTCAACCAACTCTCAAATATTCTATACCATGAAGAAACAGAGTTTTGAGTGGATTTGGGAGTATTTTTGTGGTGTGCCATCTGGCCAGTCGGAGCTATGCCTCAGTGATCTATCACACTGATTCAGGTTCTATTCCCTGGGGTTGATTTAGGAGTGGTTCAGAAAACCTGCTAGGATTATGTCTACTCCATGGAGATATATTGACTTCAGGTCTTTTTGGTTTTTCAGGGGCCATTGACACAATGGACTGATTTCTTTTAACAGTTCTTTGCTGTCACTTTGATGATATATGCATGCATTGATCACCTAATGACCTTACAATTGGTTGTGAAAAAACTTCAGGGCTTTGGTGATTGCTTTTAAAGGGACAATGTAGGCACAATAATCACTTCATCTTATTGAACTGGCTATAGTGTTTGATGCCCTCTGGTGCTATTCATCTATTCAGTGTTAAAGTGTTAAACCATTTTCCAGCAATGTAACTCTCAATAAGGTTCCGTAACCAGAGCCACAGCCACAGCCCAAGCCCTATTGCAGGTTTGACTAAACTAGAAGTTACACACTTCCTTCTAGCCATATCAATTCATGCCAGCAATGGTAGGATGTCACAGCCACCCATTGCTGCATGAACTAATGGTTTCTAATTCGCTTAAGCAGCACAGATAGAATGGGCTGTTGGAGACTCTCATTTAGCATTACAGCATTTAAAACTGTTTAATGCTGAGTGAAAATATGGCACCAGATGCCTGCAGACGCTATAACTACTTCAATGATATAGAGCAGTTACATTGTATCTTTAATTCTATGAATTGTGAATGTAGCATTATTTGTGCTGACCGAAGTCCTTCAGTCTATATCTTTCTGCAATGAGGTCCTCATCCTTGAAAGCTAGCATCCATAGTTATCGTCTGCAATTTTGGTTCTTCTAGGGTAAATCCTTTGGATAGAGTCTCTTCTTGGAGCTGACACTGTTGCACATAGAAGGCTTATCAATAAACTACAATCTTTGAGTTTGGATTCCAATATTGTTGAATGGGTAAGGCAGTGGCTGAGTGACAGGCAACAGAGGGTTGTAGTCAATGGAGTATATTCGAAGCTTGGGCTTGTCACCAGTGGGGTACCTCAGGGATCTGTACTTGGACCCATTCTCTTTAATATTTTTATTAGTGATATTGCAGAAGGTCTTGATGGTAAGGTGTGTCTTTTTGTGGATGATACTAAGATATGTAACAGGGTTGATGTTCCAGGAGGGATAAGCCAAATGGCTAATGATTTAGGTAAACTAGAAAAATGGTCAGAGTTGTGGCAACTGACATTTAATGTGGATAAGTGCAAGATAATGCATCTTGGACGTAAAAACCCAAGGGCAGAGTACAGAATATTTGATAGAGTCCTAACCTCAACATCTGAGGAAAGGGATTTAGGGGTGATTATTTCTGATGACTTAAAGGTAGGCAGAGAATGTAATAGAGCAGCAGGAAATGCTAGCAGAATGCTTGGTTGTATAGGGAGAGGTATTAGCAGTAGAAAGAGGGAAGTGCTCATGCCATTGTACAGAACACTGGTAAGACCTCACTTGGAGTACTGTACACAGTACTGGAGACCCTATCTTCAGAAGGATATTGATACTTTAGAGAGAGTTCAAAGAAGGGCTACTAAACTGGTTCATGGATTGCAGGATAAAACTTACCAGGAAAGGTTAAAGGATCTTAACATGTATAGCTTGGAGGAAAGACGAGACAGGGGGATATGATAGAAACATTTAAATACATAAAGGGAATCAACACAGTAAAGGAGGAGACTATATTTAAAAGAAGAAAAACTACCACAACAAGAGGACATAGTCTTAAATTAGAGGGACAAAGGTTTAAAAATAATATCAGGAAGTATTACTTTACTGAGAGGGTAGTGGATGCATGGAATAGCCTTCCAGCTGAAGTGGTAGAGGTTAACACAGTAAAAGAGTTTAAGCATGCGTGGGATAGGCATAAGGCTATCCTAACTATAAGATAAGGCCAGGGGCTAATGAAAGTATTTAGAAAACTGGGCAGACTAGATGGGCCGAATGGTTCTTATCTGCCGTCACATTCTATGTCTATGTCTACCAGTGGATGAATGTCTTTAAATTGGAAGAATGAATATCTACTGTTCCAAATTCCGTAACCACTTGTCCTATTCCTTAAGTAATGCCATCTTGGCTGGACAAACATGCCACTGAGCGCTCTTGTTAATATTAGGGTACCCAGTTTAGTCTTGCTTCAAAATAATTTCACTATCATTTTGCATATTCTTATCCTCCTGTCTGAAAGAAGATTAGAGTACTGTCAGTGTCTAAATAGGAACCTAGAAAGATCGGTAGCTATGGAAGGTTTCACATAACTTCTGATTAATTAGTCGACTGTGACATTGGAGATAATGGATTACTATCCGGGTTTACTGGATGAAAGTCTAACTGACCAACAAAGTAAAGTCTATAATAATGGAACACTTGGATCCCTTGACATCTTCAGTAGGCAATCAGAGAAATGAGAACTTTGAACAGGTTCCTTGTGCAAGTTTCAGTCCAAATGGGAGGTCTTTAAACTCATAATTTGCGCCTGTTAATAAATATTTGAAAGTATGTAGTTTGAACTTGATTTTTTATGTTTTGCACTTTGTTTTTCTTTTTTGCTTTATTTATGTAACTGAGAAGCATGCTTTTCCTTTAATATATTATTCTTCATATAGATGCAACTGACTACTGTATAGTTAAAACACCTACTTTTTTGAAGAACCCTCACTCCACAAAGAATGGTTAGAGTTGTTGGAGCCCACCACCCTTACGCAATACCAACATAAGCATTCCTCATACTTACAATTTAGGAAAAAAAATGCACTTTCTATGATTTCACTATTTTCATACACATGTGCCGAGCCTGAACACACGCTCAGCATTTTATAGACAAACTGATAAAGTCAAGAGTTGTAGCAATCCATGTCATTACTCTCTAAAATATCCACAATATGCGAAAATGTGTTGATGTCCAACTTGGCAGGACTTTTCAATTGTCCAGTTTCATGACCCCACCACATTCTGGCATTCATTCAAATAGCTGCACAGATTCTCCTGTCTTAAGATGTTGGAACCTTGTCAATAGGGCCACTAAGGGAATATTTGCAATAGTTTAGAAACACTAAGATTCTTTCTAATAAATTATGAGGACGAAAATAGTCTCTCTTTAATTCTGTAGTGGGCTTCAGTTCTGCAGAGCCCCTCCCCCTTGTTGATAGCTGTTTGGATACTCTAACTTGAGAGCATCTAGGCATATCAAAACACATTGGACAGGTTTAACCCCTTAAGGACCAAACTTCTGGAATAAAAGGGAATCATGACATGTCAGACATGTCGTGTCCTTAAGGGGTTAAAATTTGCCCTGTTTCAGCAGGTTTTGCACATGCCTAGTGTCCTTTAAGATGGAATTTCCAGTGAGTTGCAATTCAGGCAGCAGAGCTAGCTGCTCATAAGTGAAATTAGTCTATTGTCCTCTCTATTATGGGGCAATCATTAGCTCATAGCACCAGGGGTGGGCCTACAGTGTCTACAGGAGAAATAAGCAAGAAGTATTATTGGAATTAACACAGAGAGAGCACTGCAGCAGCTCCAGGCCCTGCCAAATGTAAGTGCATAATATTATCTTTTTCTTTTCCCCAACAGCCTTAATGTGCTGACTGTCACTATTAGTTTTAATAACTCCTATTGCACATACCTACCATCTTCCTTAAAGTGCTCAGACACTCTACAAGACCTGAGACACTCATGCCACAACTAGTTAAAAAGATGTGAAACTTCCACCTGCAGGACTGGGGCTGTGACTCTAAGGACTGATCTGATTCTGATTCCAGTCTGTTTTAGTCTGTAATGATTGTTGCTTCTGTTAACCATGTCAGCTACTTCTTGGCTCTGTTTTACCACTGCAGATGAATTATATTGCCATTTACAAATGTTATAAGAAATCTATCAGTATCCTACAGCTTTAACCTTGTTTACACTATGAGCTGATGTGTTTCAAACCAACAGCAATATTTAATAGAAATTTAAAGTTATCTCAGCAGGAACCCTACTGAAGATGGGATCATGGGAGGGAGAACCAAGAGAGGGCTAGGAAGATAGAGATAGAGAGAGAGAGAGAGAGAGATGTAGCATTATACAGAGACATGTACTTTGTCTGGATCCATCACCATGATTCTGGATGTGTGGAATAGTATGAGTATCTCCTTATTGTGCTCAGATCTACCTGTTGTATGTGTTGTGCTCATCTCTGTGTATTGCATAGGTGTCTTTGTATTGTGCCCAGTTCTGTGTATTGCATATGTATCTTTGTGTTGTTCCCAGCTGTGTGTCTATCTCTATTTTTCGTACCTCTGTTTGTGGCATGGTTATCTCTGTATTATACTCAGCTCTATATATTTTTTATTTAATTTTTTAGGGTCTGGTGGACCACAAAAAACATTTCATTTTTTTTCATGGACAAATCAGTTTGGATTAACCATTTTTTAAATCCATTCACAAGTCTAGTCTAATATGCATTCAGACTTTAAAGCGACACTTTAAACACCTTAAGTGCTTTAGCTTGCTAAAATGCAAAAAGCGTAAGGAATGTGTACTATTTTTTCATTCTATTGCAGATTTCAATAGAAAATTGCACTTTTATAAATTAACCTGGTTATACCCCACTAGCTGTCAATCAGGCAGCTGCTCATGTTACTTCCTGGTTGGTTAGCTCAGTGGAGTTAAACTCAAGAGGCAGCAACTACTCAGAGCACCTGCCTTGCAAAAACTTCTCATTGAGCTGCATTGGGAAGTCTGTGATAGGACAGCTACAGAATGTCTGGGCTGGTCAAAAAGGGGAGGGCTTGCAAAGGCTGCAGTCAGCAAGTTGCTTTTATACACACAGCAAAGCAAAAAAAAATTAAATGCATGCAAGTTTTCATTGGGGTATATCTACTAAATTGTTAAAAAAGGAAACATAATTTTTTTTTCTTATCCAATGGAGTGTTCCTTTAAACCTTGCAGTTGTGTGATGTGACTCAGTACAAGCTCTTGGTTTAAGACTGAACATCTTAAAGTGGAACACTCATTGTTGCAAACCTCAGTAAATGTTATTGCAATATTTTCTGTGGTAACAAAGCAGCAGAGGTAAGTAAAAACTTATTTGGTTAAGCTACACTTCTGCTTTTTCAAGTGCACTCTTGTGCTTGGGCATCTACACAGAAACACATACAAGAAAATCAGTGCTTATGCTTTACATAGAAACATAGAAACATAGAATGTGCGGCAGATAAATACCATTCGGCCCATCTAGTCTGCCCAATTTTCTAAATACTTTCATTAGTCCCAGGCCTTATCTTATAGTATCCCACACATGCCCAAACTCCCTCAATGTGCTAAATGGCAATATATTTCCTGCCCCAGTGATATTGTCATTGCTGGGAGGAAGCCGTCACGTCCCCCCACCCAACAGAGCTCAACAGGAGAGCGCTGGAAAAGGAGAGGAGGGAGTCAGAGTGGGAGCCACATGGGCCCCAGGGAAGTTACAATACTGCACATAAAAGGTAGGAAACAGGAGGGTGGCCATTTTGTTTTACAGTTTGCATGTGTATGTGTATCTGAATGACTGTATATCTGTGTGTCTGTGTGTATCTGCATGTGTACCTGTATGTGTCTCTGTTTGTATGTGTATCAGCATGTGTGCCAGTGTGTGCTCCTACGTATCTGCATGTGTCTCACTGTTTGTATCTATATGAGTGTCATTCTATGTATCTGTCTGTAAGTGTGTCTGTGTAGCTGCATGTTTGTCTCTGTGTCTGTATGTGTATCTGTATGTTTGTATATCTGTGTGTCTGTATGTGTATCTGTATGTTTGTCTGTGTATCTGCATGTGTGTCTGTGTGTGTATTTGTGTCAGTGTATACACCTGTGTCTGTGTATCTGACACCCACATGCAAACACTGTCGTCCCCTTCACACTGTCATAGTTACACTGTCTGCCTACCTTTAAGTAATCTGAAATAATCACCCCTAAATCCCTTTCCTAAGATGTTGAGGTTAGAACTCTATCAAATATTCTGTACTCTGCCCCTGAGTTTTTACGTCCAAGATGCATTATCTTGCACTTATCCACATTAAATGTCAGTTGCCACAACTCTGACCATTTATCTAGTTTACCTAAATCATCAGCCATTTGGCTTATCCCTCCTGGAACATCAACCCTGTTACATATCGTAGTATCATCAGCATAAAGACACACCTTACCATCAAGACCTTCTGCAATATTACTAATAAAAATAAAGAGAATGGGTCTAAGTACAGATCCCTGAGGTACCCCACTGGTGACAAGCCCAAGCTTCGAATATACTCCATTGACTACAACCCTCTGTTGTTTGTCACTTAAAGATTGCAGTTTATTGATAAGCCTTCTATGTGCAACAGTGTCAGAAGCCTTACTGAAATCTAGGTATTACTTCAGTAGTTCCATATGCACATATATGCCAAGATTGCAGCATTAAAGGTGTTCATCTAAGTTTCATGTTGAGTCCAGTGTTACCGACATGAGAAGTGTTAAAATAAAGGAATCAAGCTTTTTTTTTTTTTACTTTACAGTGATCGTCTTCTTCAAGAACCATTCACCCATTTACTTCTTAAATATGGAGATCCAGGTCTGCAGACCATATGGAAGTCATAGAACCTTTGCAAGATGCTGCAATTTTTTTCTGTTACATTTGTTATCAAGACACTATAGAATTAGAACCTTCTGTTAGCCAAACTGATTTTACAAAGTTAGCCTTCCTCTAAGTAACAACCATTCAATCTTTAACATGAAAAGCCTCCGATGATCCTGTCACTTTACACAAAGACTGGCTGAGCTGGCTGAGTTATGTAGTGTTACAAAAATAAGTCAATTATGTTTTTTTTAGAAGCATTGCTAAACTCAAGAGACATTTCACAGAACCGAGGAGTTTTTTTATTTGCCAAGCACAGAGGTGTAGTGAAACAGATTTACAAAATTTAGGCCACAACAACTGATCTGTAAAACAAATCCTCAGCTAAGATTTAGTCACAACTTGGCTATTTCGGGGCTAAATTTTACAATTTGGATTTCACTATAGTGTGCTGTTTAGTAAAAGGGCACCTGTCCTGCCCCAAACAACTTATGTTCATTAGATTCAGCATAAGATCGTATCTATAGATTGGGCTAGCTTTAGCAAAAGAGGTTTTTCACCCAGCGGCGTGCCAAGGCATTGATTGACAAGGGAGAGCAGAAAAGACCTTCGCCAGTAATGTACTACATTGCAGTGCTAAAATGACAGGACCACTTCACCTAGACCACTTCAATGAGAGGGCCTAAACAATCCCTTTAATAAACCCACTTAGAAAGCTTATTCACTAACATAGTGAACTTTATGCCGAACCACTCAGTTTAAAATAGTCTCTGAACCTAAGATTTAAATTTTGACTATTTTTATAGTAATTTTTATAATAATTTTTTTTCCATCTTTTCTATTTCCTCCTAATTAGCAATTTATTTGGGTATTTAGTGCCAGATTATTTTTGATGACCCAGACTGGAGGCATTCAGATATTAGTGAATTACCTGCTAAAGGAATTTCTTAGCGGGTTTTTTTTCCAATGCTTTATTACGAATTTCTCATTAGAGCCCAACATTAACGTGATTTTAACGACAATCAGGAGAGATGGGCGCTTCGCAGTCACATATAAGATCAGCTGATAAATAGAATGTCACTGTATTCGGGACATTTATGAAATTAGCCTGTGTGGATTAGGATGCTGAATAATACATTGGGAAAACAAATTTGCTGCATTATTTAAAGAGCACCAATAATTATCTTGGAAGGTGTAAATAAAAGCTGTTGATAGTGATAAATAAACTGATAGATACAGAGACAAAACGCTGGTTTAATGGAGTTTTCAGGTAGTGATATAAAAGGAATGTGCATTTTTAAATCTGTTTTATTTGGTTACATTGTTTATATATTTATGTTTTTTTCTTGCTTCATATATGTTCATATATGTTCCCTGTAGTGTTTCACTGAATGGATTTGTAGAATAATTTATAGACAAAAAAAACAAAACAATATATATTATGTAGCCCTAAAGGAACACTGATTGTTTTGGCAATTTAAAGGAACATGTGTGCAGAAGTTCCATGTGATCTGCATGCTCACGCTGATGTACAGAGGATTATGGGAAACTAAGAGGCCCTGGATTGGCTGACAGATATTACTTATATCTGGCCAGGGCCGGCCTTAGGCATTTGGGCGCCCTGTGCGAAAAATCTTCACAGCACCCCCCCTTCCCGTCCCCCCTCCCCCACTTCTTCCCTCTTCCCACACACCCTGTCACACACACACACAGGCAGACAGCCATACACACACACACACACACACACAAACACACTCAGGCAGTCATACACAGACAGCCACACACAAACACACACACACACACACAGACATAGAATGTGACGGCAGATAAGAACCATTCGGCCCATCTAGTCTGCCCAGACAGTCCCACATAGGCAGTCACACACACAAACACACATGCACACACACAGGCAGACAGCCACGCACACACACACACACACACACACACACACACACACACACACACACACACACACACACACACACACACACACACACACACACACACAGGCAGACAGCCACACACACACAGGCTGGCAGTCACACATAGACAGCCACACACAAACACACAGGCAGACAGCCAAACACACAGAGGCAAACAGCCACACACACACACACACAGACAGTCACACACACAGAGAAACAGTCAAACACACACTGGCAGACAGCCACACACACACAGGCAGACAGCCACACACAGACAGTCACACACACAGAGAAACAGTCAAACACACACTGGCAGACAGCCACACACACACAGGCAGACAGCCACACACAGACAGTCACACACACACAGACAGACTGTGGCGAAACCGACCTCGCCACGTGTCCTTGGAGGGGGCTGCTTGCCCGCCTCTTGCCTTTGGACTATGGCCCTGGGAGATTGGGCCCTTCTACAAAACGTATTCGGCCCTAACAGAGTGCATGTCACTCATTCTGGCCCTTTAAACACAGTGGGGCCATTCGGTACTTGCCCTGTGTGAGCAGTGATACCCCCAGATAGCTATGCCATGGAGCCTATTCATATAATGAAAGACTATGGGAAAGACTTTGGCTCCATGGCAATTAAACTGTACTTGTGTGGTCTGCGTGCCATTCACCTAATAATGTGCACGCAGACCTGAGCTATCTGGGGATATGTTACATGTCTGTGTGTAATGTATAAAAAGTGACTTTATATATTTTAAAACATAATCCTGTATTTAGGTCCCCACATGTGTAATGGAGTTTGTCTTTGACCTGGGAGATAATTGGATTACTTCTCCAATTATCTCCAGGGCAGAAGGGAGGAAGCCAGGATGCATTGTGGGGATGTTTTACTTTTCCAGATTAAAATACTGCCAGCCAGGGGGAACAAAAGATACTTTTACTAACTTTTGAACCCCTGGTCTGATTCATGCCGTTTTTTAATATGTTGTTCCCCTGAATGGATTGATTGTGGATATGTATTTTTATGTGAATGTGATGTATGGTTTTAAAGTTACAGAGTATGTGTGGAAACTGTATTTTATTGTATGTAATAATTATGTTAATAGCTTATCTGAGGGGAGGGGATGTGTGGGTTGTATTGTTACTTGATTGGTTGTTTTATGCCTCCCCTGGGTGTGTCCTGTATGTGCAGAACTGTAATAAAAAGCAGGCTGGGTGTTCCAGACCTGAGATTCTGCTTGACCCTCAAACTGATGTGTCGTCTCGTTTTTGGGGGAATTGGATTGTATGCTGACTGCCAGGAGTGTAAGCGGATTGTATGCTTTTCCTGTTCGGCTGATTCCAGGGTTCGTGTATTGGAGTTCGGAAGGTTGGTGATTATAGTAGCTGCTGGTCTATGGAAAAGGGGGATATCGCCTAAACTGGGTTTTATCCTCTTGTAAGTGAAACGGTCCGTTACACAGACAGACAGACACACACACACACACTGGCAGACAGTCACACACACACATAGGCAAACAGTCACACACACACAGGCAGACAGCCACACACACACAGTCAGACACACACACACTCACTAACAGACACACACACTAACAGACACACACTAACAGACACAGACACACACTAACAGACACACACTAACAGACACACACACATTCACCCACATTAACAGACACACACACTAACAGACACAGACACACACTAACAGACACACACTAACAGACACACACACATTCACCCACATTAACAGACACACACACTAACAGACACAGACACACACTAACAGACACACACTAACATACACACACACACTCACCCACATTAACACATTTTTTTAAAATTTATTTAAACACCCCCCCCCCCAGCCTCCTTACCTTTGGGAATGCTGGAGGGGGGGGGTGTCTCTTCCTCCCTGGTGGTCCAGTGGCTGCTGGGTGAGCGGCACTGGCTGGCGGGCGGGCGGCTGGCGAGGGAGCACTTCCTCTGAGCTGTCTGCTCAGCTCCCTCGCGCGCCTCAGAGTGAGGCTGGGAGCCGGAATATGACGTCATATTCCGGCTCCCAGCCCCACTCTGCGGCGCGCGAGGGAGCTGAGCAGACAGCTCATAGGAAGTGCTCCCTCGCCAGCCGCCCAGCAGCGCCGCCCGACCGCCCAGCAGCCCAGCATGTCTGTTAGCCGCAAGGCTAACAAGACATTTGCCTTGGGCATTTGGGGGCGGCTTTTTTTCCCGCCCAAGGCAAATGTCTTGTTTGCCTCGCGGCTAATACGCCCCTGCCGTGTGAGCTATGCGGCCGCAGGGCGCCCCCTGCTCCATGGCGCCCTGTGCGGCCGCACAGCTCGCACACCCCTAAGGCCGGCCCTGTATCTGGCTGAAAAGAAAGTCAGAAGCAGCAGAGTTTAAGATTAAAAGAGAAACGTGTGTGTGTGTGTATATATATATATATTATTATTTTTTTATTGTGCGTATTTATTTATATTATTGTTTTATTTATTTATTTATTTTTTTAATGTTTTTTTTTTATTTGATTTATTGTTGTATTCGTTTCTGCTTTGTCTCCATAATGTAAAGATTAATATTTTCAGTTCAAGTATCTCTGACTGCATAATTCGGTCAGTTGCAGGATACAAGTGTGTCATGCATGACAGCACGCTAAGATTGAAATGCAATGCTTTGCAAATGTTTTTAGATCCTTGGTTATCTGATTGAAATCCTAATAATATTATGACATTTCAACATTCTGTAAATGTAAATAAACTATGTTAATGTGCTCCTTTGGGTAGTGCAACAAGTTGATCTTGAATGAAAGAAACCCACAGGCAGGCATAGCAAGGATTCATAAACGCTGGCAGGCAATTCCATTTCTGTGATACATTTTTAATTCTGACTACAAAACATGAACATTTACAAAATAAAAGATGAGACATCTTAGCAGAAGATGGCTTCAATCCGTCATCCCTTGTTTTATGATCCTAGTTCAATTAAAGGGATACTATAGTCACCAGGACCACTACAGCTTAATGCAGTTGCAGCTGGTGTCTATAGCATGTCCCTGCAGACTTTGTAATGTAAATACACTGCCTGTTTAGAGAAAATGCAGTGTCTACGTTGCTGACTAGTAACACCTCTAGTGTCAATCATTTAGACGCCCACTAGAGGTGCTTCCTGTGTCAGTGCTGCTCTGGCGTTCAGCGTCTCCAGGCTCTGTGTCAGTTAACTAACCTTGCACGTAGCTAATTCTTATTAAATTGTAATTTAAAGCTAATCGTCTATAAATATCTACATTGTGCATGTGATTGCAAGAGTATGAAAAGCTGCAATTTCAGAATGAACAGAGCAGAACGGTAGCCTTGTTCTGTAGTGAATTGTGCCTGTCTTACATATTATTTAAAATCAGATTTTGCACACTGGGGGGTAGTTACCAAATGTACCTCAAATCTGCCTTTTAGTACACACTTGTAGCATTTGGTACATTTACTAAACTATTGCAATTCAGAGGTGCATTCCAAAGTTACTGAAAAAACAAAAATAAGAATACTCCGGTGTTGCCTCTTCTACTTTAAGTCAGTTTTTGTGGATAAGGATTTTTTAAGATGATCCCTTAGCTGCAAGAAAGCTGTCTCACCAAAGAAGGAGACAGTTTGCTTAGCAGGTTTGAATGCCATAAAATGTACTGTTATGTCTTGTAATTGTATCACAGTTGACAGATGCTGCACCGGTCATGTGATCAGTGTATGACCTCATAGTTTTTTCTTTTCTTTATACAGTAACTCCTCTGCTGTCTGCCTCCCGGAGTCCAACTCATTATTAATGTCTTATTCATTTTGAAAACCGTATACCTCTCTGGAGACTGCTTTCCTGTTTTCTGTTTACTTTGCATTATAGCATTTTTATTAAATCAGGGTTTTCCCCTGGAAATAATGCATGTAAATGCGTCCTTCATAATTACCGGTACATTTTATTATTAAAAATAATAAAACAATGCGACTTAAATGCTCGTTTGGGAATTATGATAGGGCAATATATTGCAGTACTGTAGCATTATATATATATATATATATATATATATATATATATAGAGAGAGAGAGAGAGAGAGAGAGAGAGAGAAATATATAAATCATTAACTATCTATTGTCATTAATTCCCCATTATTTTTGCTTAATTCAGCTGTTTAAAAAAAAATACAAAAATAAAAATTTGTGAGTCTTGAAGTTGGTGTTTAGTGAGTGCCACACGTGTCCACCAACCTATCCAGCTGAAAAAATCTCAGCAGATAGATCCTAGGCTCAGTGACAACTGGGTACAAATTTGTATAATCCATCACCATGGAAACCAGTGGAACCAGCAGGAACATTCCATTGGTGACTTCTCTTAATTTAAATTTTTGCACCATATTATATAACAGAACATTGTACTAATAGAGCTGTAGCCTCCTTGAAACTTTGATAAAATACTCTAGTCCACCGTTCTTCTGAGGCCTCTCCCTTTGTCCTGGTTTCGTAGGATCTCACTTCTATTTTAGTTTTTTTTCTCTCTTTCTCCCATGGCAATCCATGACACTTCTTGCGAAGCGCATGACATGGTTAGCGGATCTGACTTCCTTTCTCATATGTTGGCCATAGAGACAAATGTCCACAGAGATGAAAATTACTTTGCAGAATAATAAAGGTCTGCGTTCCATATAGTGCCTCCTCCTTACAAAGATTCCACTGTGCCCTTTATTATGTTTAACAGACGCATTTTACTTTTCAGACGGTAAATCAGTAACACACCACGTATCTTCCTTTATTCCCATCAAATGAATGAAGTTAAAAAACAATCTGCTTCACATGCTACTACCAGTTGGAGTCTCCCATTGGTTTTGGGATAGAACGTGGCAAAGCAGGGGGAGAGAGCCAGAGACATACAATGACACACACTAACGGTCGTGAATACAATGCTTAACATTTTCTTGCCCCCCCCCCCCAGTTTCACATATATTACAATGTCGAGGGGTTCATGTTGATTATGCAGTTCATTGATTGCAGTTATTTTCTACCAGCTTGGTGTACCTCGGACTGTTAAATAAACAATTATATGACAAAGCTATAGTTTAGTTATAGGCTTAGTTAGTAGTTTCATCTGGCAGACCAGATTTCTAGATGTTTTAAATCAGAGAACAGCAGATGTTATTTTGGTATTCCAGTCAGGAGCTCTCTGTACTGAAGTTGCATTCATGCTTGCTAGATTTTCAGTTTGTTAATCTTAGACTGTAGTTTGTCAGCTGGTGAAGATATATTTTCCCATACACCGCTTCATGAGATATGGCTCTAGTCTTCTGAAATCAACAGATTGATGTCTACTGGCATATTAACGAAGGTCTGAAATTGTAGGAGAAAATTAAAGAAAATCATATGTGTGAAATTAGGAGACACTTGGGCTCCAACATTAAGAGAAAATTCTCTAAATATGCTATCCGTCAAACGTTACATTCAAAACCCAACTGCAAACTGACCCAATCTTGCATTGAAATGTGCTGGAGGATGTCTGGGCTCACATCACACGGCATTCTGCAAACATATAGACAGTTCTAGATATATCTGTATGGTAATGACTTAATGTGGCACTCTAAATATAACCTCTACATCTCATTATAGTGTACATGGTGCTAAAGCTTTGGGCTCCATCTCCTCTTAATTGTTTTGAAGCAGTTTAGCAGTTTATTTCCTGAAATCCTAAACCCAGCCCCTTTTTACATTTTTTTGTGGAAGTGAACCATCCATTTTTAGATCACAACAGTAGGAAAAAAGTGATGAGATATCCATTCCTCAGTGCTCTCAGACTATTATTCCCACTATTATTCAAAGTTGGGCAACCAGTAAAGCTTGGTGTGCAAGGAAAACGTTTTGCCAAACTGTTCATAATGGTGTGTCACTAACTGCGGAATGAGCCTACAGTTCTTTACTCTAAGACCTACAATGAGACGTAGCTGTTATAGGACTTAGAGTTCCATATCTGAGGAAACTGTCCTGGAAGAATGGTGATGGCAATGCAGAGGAGAACGGCCTGTTGCTATATAAAAAGAAGCTCTTGGAGTTCCCAGGGACAGATCATGTTCTGGAGAAGGAAAGGACAGCTAATATGAATTTACCAGATCACAAATAGACAAGCCATTAGTTCAATGTAAAAGGGATTTAAATGGAATTGAACGTATCTCCACATATGCTGATGACATTCTTCAATATAAGTTGCAGCCAACATTTACCTTTCGATCACTAGAATCAGGTTTGCAAGCCGCAGAATCTGGTATACAACTCGGCGCAAGGACTAAAGCTGTTGCTGTTTTCAGTCATATCCAGTAATTTGTTTGACATTTCTCCATGTCGAGTCATAAAGCACCTACAGCACCATGAATAATAATGTATTAATCTGTCTCTTATTCCAACTATTATTGCTGTACTTTCTGAAGGACAGCATGCCTACTAGCCATTGAAGTTTAGTCCCCAGTCCCTCCTCTGCCACATGTGAGGATTCACGTCATGTCACATCACCACGTGTTCACATACATATGTTTGATATTAGGTAACAGAACAAATTCCCATTGACACTGTTTACCATGTCCACTTGCCAGGTCCTTCATGAGTGTCTGAATATACATATATTCCATACATATCATGTGGCTGGGCAGTTATTTAAAACAGTAAGAAACCAGAAAATGTCCAAAATAAATACCATTTTTTTGGTCAATCTTTCTTTTATTGAAGTAAGCATTAACAGGGGTACAGAATGGAAAATAGGGGATGCACTGTATTTATACAAGATAGGAACATGCTAACACAGTTTATCATCTCCTATGAGTATCAGCCTCCTTTTATTTTAAGTAAGCATTCCAGAGAATTAATAACAAACATATTGTAGTTAGTATGAAAGTAGCTATTCAAAAATTATGTGAAATATTTTTTTGAGTAATAGACAGGTTAGTCAGCCATTTTATCCGATGGTTGCTCAATACTCTAGCTAGACATGCCCCTAGCGCGCAGATATACAGAGCTTTGCATAGATACGTTTATAAAACATGCTTCGAAACTTTATTGTATATGCACTGGAAGGTTGTAATACGATTTTATACTAGTGGTTCTGATAACTCAACTCAGACCTTGTTACACTGTAGGTTAATTATAAGCGCTTACATCAATATCTGTTAATGTCTCTTTAGGTCTTAAGGATGAGAGTGCTTAAACTTCTTAAATCACACAACATGCAATAGCGCAGTAATACTGTTAATCTTACTTGTGCATGGGTGAGAGATCATAGATTAAGTATAGCTTTAAGGCTTGCCGCGTGCGCGAACGGTCTTGTCGCTGGATTTGCATTACATGATACAGCCTAGTTATAGCGATGCATGGCATGTGAAACGTAATGCCGGCTGAGGCAGTGTGAGAATAGTTGGTGCAAAAAGACTGAGTAAAGCTAACAATAACACTTAAACATCAACAGAGAGAAATGGGTATTGCAGCCATGCATCATTAGCAATGGAGCGGTGTTCTGTCCTGGCCGCAAACCTGGCACGCCAGCACAGTCAAGCTATACCCCGGCTGGGCTGTAGACCTCCATGTGAAGGTGGTTCATGCAGGGCTGTCAGTGACCCGTCAGGCAACCAGTCCGATTTACTAGTGGGCCAGTCCGAGTTAGCCAATGCCCAGTCTTGGTAGGGTGAATGTGGAGTCCTTCATGGCACAGGAGGCGACTGGGTGATGCGGGTGTATCGGAGCCTTCTTCCGGCCCCAGGCCTTTATGGAGGGCCACATCAGTGAACCACAGGCTCAGTGGCTTCTTGAGTCCGAGACTTTCTCATGTTGGGTGCAGTAAAAGACCCAGGTGGATCTGCCGCCAGCGGCGGGCGGTCTTCCTGCGATGTGGGCAATGCTTTGGAGGCTTTTTCCTTAAGACCCTCAGCCTGGGTAGGTAAGTAGGAGCGGTAGCTAACGTGGGACTGTTAGTAGTGCCCAGGAACAGTCGGTCCTGCTCCAGCCGGTCTCCCCTCTTCTCCTTCTCCATGTAGACGGTTTGCAGGGACATGCGCTTTTCCAGCAATGCCCAAAATCGTTGGAAGCTCTCTCAATCCGCGTGAGTATGCACTCAGAGCCGCTGACTCCGCCAATGTGACATCCGCCATCTTGTTAGTGACTCCGCGTGAGGTGGCGGAGCTGCTCTGGGCTACCGGGGGCCGTGGAGGTGTTTGTGTGAGGCCATCGGGGACCGGGATAACCCCCACCGGTCCAAAGGGGGGGGGGGAATGAGCACCGGGTTGCCGTGAGTAGCTTGGTAGCTTTTTTGTGCTTTGTACTTGCTGTAGTTTGTAGTTTCGCCGTTATGTCATAAGACATGTGCAATTTCGGTCCGAATATGAATTCGGACTAATTTCGGGCAATTCGGACATTCGGGTACTTCCGAATGTCCGAATTGCTGAAGTGCCGAATTGCCGGAGTTCCGAATTGCCGAGGTCTCGAAGTTCCGAAATTACCGAATTACCGAAGTGTCGAAGTGCCGAAGTTCCGAAGTGCTGAAGTGCCGAAGTTCCGAAGTGTCAAGTTCCGAAGCACAGTATTGCCTAAGTACTAATATACTTACCCAGTGAAAGAAGAAAAATGTTACATTGTATACAATTTTAAATAAAAAGTATACAAACATAGCCAGGATTCACCTGTAAGCATTTGCAACACTTACAACAATCAAGTAGCATACATTCATATAAAATGTAAGTTACTTGGCCAGTCAGTGTAATGACAGGAATGAATAAGTAGATAGCTCCCTAATTCCCACGGTATTAGGGAGCTATCTACTTAAAGGCTGAAAGACCTAAATTGATATTTCAGCCAAATGTACTAATACTAAGTAAAGTTTACTTAGTATTAGTAAATTATGCCCCTACTCGCTATACCGCGAGTAGGGGCATGTCTATTAAACAGTGAGCAGCCTTTTTTTTTAACAAAAAGCCACAGGCTGCTCACTGTTTAATAGACATGCCCGCGAGTAGGGGCAAAATTTACTAATACTAAGTAATCTTTACTTAGTATTAGTAAATTTGTCTCAAAGACCAATTTAGGTCTTTCAGCCTTTTGGTAGATAACTCCCTAATACCGTGGGAATTAGGGAGTTATCTACTAAGCGGCTGCAATAGAAGTGCCGAAGTCCCGAAATTCCGAAGTTCCGAAGTTGCCAAATTTCCGAAGTGTCGAAGTGCCGAAGTTGCCGAAGTTCCGAAGTGCCGAAGTTCCGAAGTTGCCAAATTTCCGAAGTGTTGAAGTTGCCGAAGTTCCGAAGTTCCGAAGTGCTAAGTGCCGAAGTTCCGAAGTTGCCGAAGTTCCGAAGTGTTGAAGTGCCGAATTGCCGAAGTCCCGAATTGCAAAAATTCCAAATTTCGGAATGCCGAGCCGAACCGAACCGAAAATTTTCCCCATGCACATGCCTATCTGTCATGTAGTGGGTGCCTATTTACATCACTGATTAGGTGGACCTTAGAATTCCGTGTTTACAGGCATCTGACATGGAAATATAATTAAATGCAAAGTCAATAACTCTGCAGGATGGGTAGTAGCCACACAAATGGTCTCCATGCCCCTGAATTTTAGTTAAATTACAGTCTACTTTTGGTGTAAAAACATTTGGCCTGAAAACATGCATAAACCCAGGTGTTGGGAGGTAAGAAATTGAGGCAAGGTGGGTGAGGGTGATGTGCAGAGCCAATATTTGCAAAGTGCTGGTCATACTCTGAGCAATGCAGTAGATCTCTCACATGGGAAGGAATGATATGCAATAGTCTTGCACAGTGCATTTATTGAAACTCTATCATTGAGCTATGTGGAGAATTTCCACAGGTGCACTTAGGTACAGAATTTTAGATGAATAAATCTGGTTCTGTGTGACAGATCTTCTAAATCAGGACTGCTGATAGTGTAGCTTGCTTATCTGCAAGTTTCCTTTCAAATGTATTCAGTTAGTAAATCTAAACAAAAATAGACTATATTTGACAGAAGCTCTGAGTAGCTGGGACAATGCATATTTCTATTTATAAAAGTTAGAGCTTTTATTTGATTCTAGTTTCTCTTTATACCGGTCACATAGTGGACGAATAGTGCTCTGTAGCGATGGTTTGACCTGAGTTCAGGATAAAAATAGTATAACAGCAGAAAACCTTGGACAAAAGAACAGTAACAGCTAGCACTGCTCCATCTTTCTTATGAGAATCAGCGAGAAAAATAAAATAGTTAACACAATAATAAAATCCAAACTCAATCACTGATTTATTTTATATGTTATATCTATAACAATTTTTTTACAATTTTTACCTATAGTTTACTACTGTAATACTGCTCTAATAGTTTGTACTTGCAGTGACATGTACTTATTAATATTTTGGCTGATAGAATTTGGTTCCCAAATATTCCAGTTGCATACAACATATGTCTGCTTTGCTCGACCCCACCACCCCTAGCCTAGCTGTAAATTCCTTCATATAACTGTGTATTTATCTAGGCTTCATATAACTGTGTATTTATCTAGGCCTAACCCCACAACATAAATAACAGAAATATATTGTAGTATGAGAGTCAGGTTTATTTCACTTAAAGTAAGATTTCAGGCACATGCTGATGCTACACACATCTGATCAGCTCCACAGCCAGGCTCCAGATGATGCCGCTTTTTTTTTATATAATTTTTATTGTCGTTATAATTAGTTTCTTTCTTTACATACAAAAACAAGAACATTCATTGTGCTTGATTACATAAAACTTAGTCTTCGAGGTTTAGTCACAAAAAGTACAATAAATACATATACATACATTACATCACCTTGCATGCCGAAAAGAGAGCAGGGGAGATCTGCTGGTTCATCACATAGTCTCAGAGTCACACCGGGGTCCTTTGCCGGTTATCAACCCCTATGTTCAGCAAGTGTGACCTGGGTATCACTCAGGGACAAACCTAATTACCGCTATCATTTTGTAGTTTTTCTCTCCAAAAAGTGCTATAGTCTTTGGCTTTCAAGTCTTTGCCATGAAACTTATCTAGTTGGGATTCCATCCCCAGTTGGAACTTTACTTGAGATAGAAGTTTATCTACAGAAAAGGGAAGTGAGTTTTTCCAATTCCTAGCTATTATAATTTTTACAGCTATCATAAAATGAATGTAGACAGTAGAATCTTTCTGAGATAGAGAATCAATATTTAAATGTAGAATAGCATTTTCTGGACATTTGGGTATAGGCTTAAAAATAAATTTTTCAATAATAACAAAAGTTTCCTGCCAAAAGTTTCTTACATTCTCACAGTCCCACCAAATATGTATGTAAGAGCCCACTTGTCGGTTACATCTCCAACATAAGGGTGAAGTCGAGCTATACATATTAGCTAATCTGGTGGGGACAAAATACCATCTGTTTATTACTTTATATAATGTTTCCAGTAAATTTAAGCAATGAATATTTTTGGCTGTTTTAGATATAATCGTACACCAATCTTCCCTTTTAATTCTTATTTTTAGTTCTTTCTCCCATTTTTGCACTGAGGTAATAACAGGAGGTGCATCAAGTTTTAGAATAGCTTTCATTGCTAAAGCAGAGACTCTATTAACTCTTTTGTTGTTTAAAAATAGACATATCATCTTAGCCCCAGCTTGTAAATTATGGTCAATTCTTTGATTTAAAAAATGTTTTAATCTCAAGTATGTAAATAGTTCTTTATTAGGCAGCTTGAATTCCTGCTTCAATTGTGGGAAAGGTTTAATTTTATCATTTACAAACAACTGATCTGTCTGGACAATACCACTCATAACCCAGCACTTTAAATTCAGATCTGTTACATAATATGGAATTAATTCAATTTTAAGAGTTATGGGAATTTTGATTTCCAAATTGCATTTCCTTTTTATAATATGCCAAATTTCTAATATTGAGTCTATACATGTATTTAATGTTCTTATAGATCGAACTTTGGGATCAACAGAGCTATACCATAACAAAGAACTTAGATCATGGACCTGGCAGATCTCTCTTTCTAGATTATACCAACCCTCATTCTTAACACTTTCCAGCTGGGTTCGGTATACATGAAAAAACCCGTTTGCCAGATATATATCATTAATGGTTGGGAAGCCCAGGTCTCCTTCTTTGATTTTTTGTGCCAGAAGTAACTTGTTTAGTCTGGGTCTCTTATTTTTCCATATAAAATTGGTGACCGAATTCTGAACCAGTTCAAGCCATGGTCTAGGTATCTTTATGGGAAGCATTCGAAACATATATGCCCATTTAGGGAAAAGATATGCCTTTATTAAGTTCATTCTACCCCACCAAGAAATTTCTATTTTTTCCCATCTATTTAGGGCTTTAGTCATATCTCTAAAATTACTCAAGAAATTAATCTGCATTAAATCTATAAGATCTCTTGTCAAAAGTATCCCTAAATATGGGATATTATTTTTAGCCCATTTGAAGTTGTATAAATCTTGTAGATGGTTCCTGGTGGCTATATTTACATTAATATCTAATATAATAGTTTTGTCTTCGTTTAGTTTATAGTTTGAAATTTCGCTATACTCCTTTACTATCTCCATAAAGGTCCTGATAGAATTAATAGGATCGGTCAAGGTCAAAATTAGGTCATCCGCATAGAGTTTCAGTTTCCATTCTCTTTGTTTTATAGTTATCCCACTTATATGTTTATTAGATCTTATTTTATTGGCCAAAATTTCCATAGTGATTATATAAAGAATGGGGGATAGTGGGCAGCCTTGTCTCGTTCCATTATACAAATTGAACCAGTCCGCGCAGATATTAGAGCCCACTGTCCTCGCAGAAGGACCACTATATAGGGACATTATGGCTCGGTGTATCCAACCTTGGATTCCAAATTTTTCCAAGGCATTACTCATAAAAACCCATTCCACTCTATCAAACGCTTTCTCAGCGTCCACCGTTATTATAGCAAGATTTTTGCCTGTTCTATTAGCCAGGTCTATAATGTCAATAATACATCTTGTGTTATCAGAAGAGACTCTATTTGGTACAAATAGATCTGGATCTATTATATCAGGTAGTATGGTTTTCATCCTATTTGCTAATATTGTGGCAAAGATCTTAACGTCAGTATTTATGAGGGAAATAGGTCTGTAGTTGTCCACCAGAGTTGGATCTTTATTCTGCTTCAATATTGGTGTTATATTAGCTCTTAGCATTTCTTTGGGGAATTGCCCTGTTTCTACTATATTGTTAAATAAAAATGCTAAAGGTTGTTTGAGAAGATCACAAAAGGACTTATAGAATATATTAGAAAATCCATCAGGACCTGGGGTTTTATTGTTCATCAATTTTCTAATGGCCTCCTCAACCGCTTGGGACGTAATCTGAACGTTAAGAGATGTTCTTTGAGGATCTGATATTATTGGAAGATCCATGTCCTCTAGGTATTTGTCTATGTCTTTTTCTTTTGTTGAGAGAGAATATAAGTTACTATAATATGTGTTAAAGCATTGCCCTATGGACGTAGGGGTAATATGAATCTTATCGTTCATATTTATCTTAGTTATTTTACTTGATACCCTTTTGTCTCTAAGTTTCTTAGTTAATAGTTTATCGGCTCTATTCCCTGTGCTATATTCTTTAAGCTTTAGCTTTGCCAGGATTTTTGCATTCTTTTCTATATTAATTTGATTGATTTGGTCTTTAATCACCTTGATCCCCTCTGATTTAAGTCTAGAGGGATTCGTCTTGTTTTTTTTCACTTGTTCAGCCAAATTATTGTAGAGAGGAATTAAGTCCATACTTTTGTTTCTATTTAAATGTGCTTCTAAACTTATTAAATTACCCCTCATTGTAGCTTTAAAAGAGCACCAGTTGTTAGCGTGTGAGGTATCATTAGGCCTATTAGTTTCAAAAAAGCATTCCATCTGTGTTCTAAGCAAGTCTAGATTTAATTTGTTATAAAGTAAATTATCTTTTAATCTCCATGTAGCTTTATTGGTTTTATTCCACTGGTCTCTCATTGTCCAGATATTAATGCTGTGATCGGACCAGGTATTATCCCTAATTTCAATCTTCTCTAGATTTTCTAAGGCTATTGCATTACCCCATACCATATCGATCCGCGAATATGAATAGTGTACTCTAGAAAAAAAAGTATAATCTTGTCTCTCTGGAAAAGTAGATCTCCATAGATCAAAATAATCAAATTCATTCATTACTTTATTTAGCGATTTGGCCATTTTTGTTACGGAACCATTCACTTTTAAATCCTTAGCTAGCTTCTTATCCAAGCTTGGGTCCAAAACGCAATTAAAGTCTCCTGCGATAATACACACCCCAGTTTTTATAGATTCAACTTGTTCTAATATATCTCTTAGTGTAGTAACTGGAAGGGCATTAGGCAGGTATATATTGACTAACGTATATTTAATTTCGTTTAACTTACAGACAAGAATCAAAAATCTAGCTTCGATGTCAACATATTGATAAATTAATTCGAATTTCACGGAGCTTGCCACTATTATGGCCACCCCCCTTTTCTTCCTGTCGTTAAGGGAAGCTTGGAATACATATGGAAATTTAGTCCCTCCCCATTTTACCTTGTCTATCAGCCTCCAGTGTGTCTCTTGTAAGAACCCAACCTCTACGTTTTGATTCTTAAAAAAATCATATACCAAAGTTTTTTTCACTCGTAAGTTTAAGCCCTGAGTGTTTACTGAAATCATTTTAACCATATTCTTTACCAGAATCTCCCGGTGCTCTCATCGGCATGCTTACATACTTCACATCATTTACCCTAACAATAATTATACAGTCATACTCTTCTGTTCTGGTAATGTACCAGAAAAAACAGATTGGCCTCTCAACCCGCCCAAGAACCTTGGTGGGTGGAGCCATTCTCTCGAAAGTGGGTTAGAGACGAAAAAACCCTCCTAACGGTATTAGTGTCTCTACATGGACACATGGCCGGGGTGAGGAACCCTGGCCTGAGGGGAAAAACTACTTCCTCTTTTCTCCCTCTCCCTTATATTCTCAGAAAAACCATGTATTTTGACGTTAGAGAGAAGAGAGAGGGAGGGGAGAGGGAGAAGGAGAGAAGAGAGAAAAAAAAAAAGAAAATATATGTATATTAATCCCTATTCTTTCTTTTCAAATTGTGAGTTGTGCTTGTATCTACTGTTACACATAATAGTTTAAGAATCCTTCGCTATCCTATACCATCAAAAAGTATTAATCCCTGTTCTTTCTTTTTCAAATTGTGAGTTGTGCTTGTGTCTATTGTTACACATAATATTTTAGAAAATCCTTCCTTATCCTATATTTCTTAATACCCCCCAAAAAAATAAAAAATACATATATATTAATCCCTTATCTTTCTTGTCCGAATTGTGAGCTATACTTGTGTCTACTAATACACAAAATGTTACAAAGATCCTTCCTTGTCCTGTGTTTGTTAACCCCGTCATAAGTTTATTACCATGGATCCCCTTCTCCCCCCCTCCTACCCTCCTCTTAGCTTCCTATTACCAGTCAAGTGGTGCTATAGGCATTGAGTGATACAGACAAGTGTCTATGGAGAGGAGAAATCAGTAAATAAAAAAAAAAAAACATATATATATTAATCTCTATTCTTTCCTTTTTAAATTTTAAGTTATGCTTTTATCTACTGTTACACATAATATTTTAAGAGTCCTTCCTTATCCTATACCAAAAAAATATTAATCCCTATTCTTTCAAATTGTGAATTGTACTTGTGCCTATTGTTACCCATAATATTTTAGGGATCCATCCTTATCTTGTATTTAATACCATTAAAGAGAAAAAAAAAGAAAGAAAAAAATATATATATATATATTAATCCCATTTCTTTCATTTTCAGATTGTGAATTATACCAGTGTCTACTATTACACCTAATGTTTCAGAGATCCTTCCTTATCCTATGTGTCTTAATATCATCGAAAATATTTACATACATAATTCCCCAATCCCACCCCTCCCCCCTACCCTCCTCTTAGCCTTTCTATTACCAATCAAGTAATGCTATAGGCTTTAGATGGTACAGGAGTCTATGAAGGAGAAGAAAAAAAAAAAAAAGGGAAAAAGTCCTTGTTTTATTATGGGCTCCTTTCCAAACCTCTTCATGGGTTAGTTATGGGTATTTCAAGTATATTTGGTTTTTCCATCCAGACCTTCAGTGCTTCTTTTGAGGCAAAATTTACCATTTTCCCATTCCAAGACACTCTTAATAGAGAGGGAAATCCCCATCTGTAGCCTATGTTCTTCTGTCTTAAAATAGGCAGCAAATCTTGGAAGCTTTTCCTCCACATTCTTGTTGAATATGATAAGTCTTGGAATATCGATAAATTCTTGAATTTGTCTTCTAATATAGGATTATTCCTCATCGCCATCATAACTTTTTCTTTTGTTTGGTATGAGTGAAATTTAACCAATACATCTCTTATAAATGTCTCCGGAACATTATGGGGTCTAGGTAGTCGATGTCGGCGATCCATTAAATAATCGTGTGAAATTACGCCTGGAATTAAATTTTGAAAAAATTCCATCAGGAAGTTGTCCAAATTCTCATTGGAGATTTCTTCTGGGATGTGTCGGATTCTAATATTTGATCTTCTGGATCTGTCTTCCATATCGCTAACTTTAGCTTCCAATGTTCCTATTTTATTTTTCATCATAATAATCTCTTCTTGGCAGAGTTTATATTTGTTGTCTAACTTAGTAAAGTTATCCTCCATAGCTACTAATTTAGCTTGTATCGTTTTAAATTCTTGTTTTAGCTCTTTCGTATTTGCGGCCATATCATCAGCTAATGTTCTGGAGAATTTTTCCAAGTTTTTGGTGAGAATATCTTCCGTCATAGTGGTAGACGTTTGTGTCTCTTTAATTAAGCTAAAATTCATTTCTACATTTTCATCTGTATTTTCTTGTGTAATTTGTGTCTTATGTTGAGATGGGGAAAAGTACCCTGATAGTCTTTTGTCAGGTGGTAAGTCTCTTTTATCTTTTTTCCTCCGCTCTTCCTGAGCTTTTTTAGATGCCATGCTGGAGAGAAAAAAAAACCTTTGCTTTTCTTCTTAATTTTCTCCTTCTGATTCCTTGATTTCTGTTTCCTTGATTTCTGTTTCTGTAACTGTAAATCTTCCTTTGGAACAGAATCAATCCTTATTGTATAGAGTGAACCATGCATATATTGTTCTCTGGGATTCCTCAAGGCTTTCTCTAAATCATGATCTTAGGGCATCAGTTCCTATATTGCTTTCTTTGGACTGTATCCTTGTCAACCCCATTAAAGTACTTTGGATTATGTTGTCTTCTGCCCCTTTAACGAATCCGTCCACCCATCCGCTGTGTCTGGGCTTTCTCCGGGCGTTATCTGAATTGTACCCTATCTGCCCCTTTAACGTTTTCAATAATTTGGCGTTTTCCGCCGTTTATTGTTTTCTGGGGAGTCTAGGGAGTCTCTGAATGCCCACACATCCCTCCATTAATCTCCTCTGCACTCTCAGGGTCTTCACAATCCTAGTATCTCCCTTTCTTGTCCTTTTCCCCTTCTGTCTCCTTCCTCCACCTTCCTCCCGTCTCTCTCCTCTCCCCCTCTGGTCTCCCTCCTCTTCCTTCTGTTCTCCAGCCCCACGTTCAATTTTTCTTTATTACATTATATAAATTTTCTTTGCTGTTGTTCCTACCTTTTGTCACGATTCGGGGAACCCAACACGCTAACATACACACAGACACACACACAGAAAGTGTGCAGTACCGGTCCTTAGAGTGGCCGGGCTAAGCACACACAGAATAGTCAGGAGACAAGCCGAGTAAGGGGAACCAGAAAACAGAATATCGAGAAACAAGCCGAGGTCAAAGGGTAGGAGAAAGTCACAAAGTCAGTATAACAAGCCAGAGAGTACGTAACCAGAAATCACACGTTCAGAATCAATACTATAAAGCAAAGACCACAACAGGGCAGGGAGGAACAGGAAAGGTAAGTATTTAAACCATCAGGTTAATTCTGATTGGATAATTTCCAATCAGAATTAACAATCACACGTGGGAGATATCTAAACCTCCCACTGTGATTGAGGCACTGTGCCTTTAATGCCGGGTCAGGTGACTGACCCCGGCGTGACATATCTTGGACAGTCTTCCAGCGTGCAGCGTCATGCATGCTGCCGCTGGGGGGCGTGGAGGAAGACGCGGGCGGCATCCGAGGCTGGAGGGATGCCGCTCGCCGAACCCACGTGGAGAAGGGGACCACGGACGGCTGGAGGGTGAGTGCCGCGATCGGACTGCAGCCTCCCCTTGCAGCCGCCCGCGGGATCCTGACATTACCCCCCCCTCGAAGACTGCCCAGAGGGCGGGAAGCAGAAGGCTTCAAAGGAAACCGGGCATGAAAGGAGCGGACCAAAGAGGGAGCGTGCAGATCAGAGCACGAAACCCAAGATCGCTCCTCAGGGCCGTACCCCTTCCAATCCACCAGATATTGCAGCCGACCCCTAGAAACACGAGAGTCGAGAAGGGCAGCCACTTCGTACACATCACTGGGGACAGCGCGAGGGGAAACAGGCCGCCCGAGGGGACGAGAGAACCGGTTGCAAAGCAAGGGCTTCAAAAGCGAAATGTGAAACGTGTTCGGAATGCGCATGGAAGAGGGCAAGTCCAGGGAGTAGGAAACGGGGTTAACCCTAAGTAACACCTTGTAGGGACCAAGGAACCTGGGAGCGAACTTCATCGAGGGAACCTTGAGGCGGAGGTTCCTAGAGGACAACCATACCCTATCACCCGGAACATAGGAAGGGGCCGCACCCCTATGGCGATCAGCAAACTTCTTCTGAGCAGCCGCTGAACGGGACAGCGCAACATGGACCTGATCCCACATCTTCCGCAAAGAGGCGAGGTGCTGGTCCAAAGCGGGCATTCCCTTGTCGGAGAACGCACCGGGAAGGACGGAAGGCCGAAACCCATAAGCAACCTCAAAAGGACTTAAGCCAGTAGACGAATGAGACACCGTATTCCTGGCAAATTCAGCCCACGGAAGGAGGCGAGACCAGTCATCCTGGTGCGCATTAGTGAAGCAGCGCAAATACAATTCCACAGACTGATTAGCACGTTCGGCTGCACCATTAGATTGCGGGTGATAGGAGGAAGTAAACGACAAGGAGACCCCCATCTCAGCACAAAAACCCCTCCAAAACCGAGAGACAAATTGAGGACCCCTGTCAGATACAATATCCTCAGGTACCCCATGCAAGCGGAACACTTCCTTGGCAAACACCTGAGCAAGCTGAATCGCAGAAGGCAGTTTCTTAAGCGGAATAAAGTGCGCCATTTTAGAGAACCTATCCGTCACAGTTAATATCACTGTCTGACCATCGGAAGGAGGAAGGTCTACAATAAAATCCATGGATAAGTGGGTCCATGGTTTCTTGGGTATCGATAGAGGCATCAGGAGACCCTGGGGTCTCACATTAGGGGACTTACACTGCGTACAGACCCGACAAGTCTGCACAAAATCCACTACGTCTCGCTTGAGTGAAGGCCACCAGAACTGTTGAAGGAGGCCCTTATAAGTCTTGGTAACCCCCGGATGACCAGCAGTTTTGGCGGTGTGAAATAAAGTTAACAATTTCTTTCTGTCATTCACTTTAACGTATAGTCTGCCAACAGGCGTCTCAGGGGGTGCTTGAGTTTGGTATGTCTTAATATTATCAAGAACAAGAGACGAAACAACCAAACGGGTAGCAGCTATTATCTGAGACGCAGGTACAATAGGTTCAGGGGTCGGGTTAACAGATTCTAGAGGTTCATACTGTCGAGAGATAGCGTCAGCTTTGGCATTACGGCAACCAGGTCTATAGGTAATCACGTATTGGAAGCGTGAAAGAAATAGAGACCATCTAGCCTGCCGGGCGGACAACCTTCTAGCATCAGCTATATAGGAGAGGTTCTTATGATCTGTTATGACCATAACTTTGTGTCTAGAACCCTCTAATAAGTACCTCCATTCCTTAAAAGCTAACACAATAGCTAATAGTTCCCTGTTCCCAACATCGTAATTCTTTTCTGGATCAGATAACCTTTTTGAAAAGTAGCAACAGGGATGGAGGGGTTCGTCATACGATGACCTCTGTGACAGTACTGCTCCCACGCCTGATTCAGAAGCGTCCACTTCCATAACAAAGGGAAGGGAAGGATCAGGGTGGCGTAGTACTGGAGCAGAGGCAAATGCCTTCTTGAGAGTGTCGAAGGCCTTAAGGGCTTCAGGAGTCCAAACCCTAGGGTGTAGACCTTTCTTAGTCAGCTTCGTTATAGGGGAGATAAGTGGTGAAAAGTTTCTTATAAATTTCCTGTAATAGTTGGCAAATCCTATAAAACGCTGGATAGCCTTAAGACCTTGGGGAAGCGGCCAGGATAGTATGGCTTCTAACTTAGCAGGATCCATACTGAAACCCTGTTCGGAAATTATATATCCTAGAAATTGCACCGAGGTCTGATCGAACAAACATTTTTCTAATTTACAATAAAGTCCGTTCTGTAATAACCTTTTAAGCACCATCCTAACATGATTATGATGTGTCTGCAAATCAGGGGAATATACAAGGATGTCGTCAAGGTACACCATGGCACAGACATGCAATAGATCCCTGAGGACATCGTTTATGAGGTCCTGAAACACAGCGGGAGCATTACACAGTCCAAAAGGCATGACTAGATACTCGTAATGTCCGCTACGTGTATTGAATGCTGTTTTCCACTCATCATTCTCCTTTATACGAACAAGGTTATAAGCCCCCCTGAGGTCTAATTTAGTGAAGTATTTAGAACCTTTGACCCGGTCAAACAACTCAGTGATGAGGGGAATAGGGTAGGCGTTTTTAATCGTTATATTGTTCAGGCCCCTGTAGTCTATACAAGGCCGTAGGTCACCCTCCTTTTTGGCAACAAAAAAGAAACCAGCCCCAGCAGGAGAGGAGGACCTTCTGATAAAACCTTTACTTAAGGCTTCCTGTATGTACTCCTCCATTACCTGGTTCTCTTTTTCAGAAAGAGGGTATACCTTACCCCTAGGCGGCATAGTACCAGGTAAGAGGTTTATGGCACAATCATATTCACGGTGCGGGGGTAGTTTATCTGCCTCCCTTTTTTCAAACACCTTAGCTAGGTCCGCATACACAGGAGGAACATAAACAGAAAGTGGTTTGGCTGTGGGTACATTAAGCAAGCCAACAGGACAAACACGAGTCATACATTCCCTTTGACAAGATTTCCCCCAGGAGAGAATCTCCAAACAACCCCAATCAATCATCGGATTGTGTTTAACCAACCAGGGGAAGCCCAAAACGACAGAGGCTGTAGGGGAGTTGATTATTTGAAAGGACAATCTTTCCTTGTGCAAGGCACCCACAGACATAACCAGTTCTTGGGTCTCATGGGTCACCAGAGGTCAGGGGTGTATCCTGGTTTTGTGCTGCCCTAGGCAGGACAAAACTCAGGCGCCCCCCTCACCCCCACTGTTAGCTAATGGATGCGTATCTGTCAGTGTGTGTGTGTGAGTGTATGAGTGTGTCTGTGTGTGAGTGTGTCTGTTAGTGAGTGTGTCTGTTAGTGAGTGTGTCTGTTAGTGAGTCTGTCTGTTAGTGTGTGTGTCTGTTAGTGTGTGTATGTCAGTGTGTGTGAGTGTCTGTTAGTGAGTGTGTGAGTGTGTCTGTTAGCTGCTAACAGACACACTCACTAACAGACACACTCACACACACTGACATACACACACTAACAGACACACACAGTCAGACACACACACACACACACTCTAACAGACACACTCTCACACACACACACTCTAACAGACAAACAGACACACTCACTAACAGACACACACTAACAGACACACTCACACACACTAACAGACACACTCACACACACTAACAGACACACAGTCAGACACACTCACACTCTCTCACACTCACTAACAGACACACACACACTAACAGACACACTCACACACACTAACAGACACACTCACACACACTAACAGACACACACAGTCAGACACACTCACACACACTCTCACACTCACTAACAGACACACACACACACACTAACAGACACACTCACACACACTAACAGACACACTCACACACACTAACAGACACACTCACACACACTAACAGACACACACAGTCAGACACACTCACACACACTAACAGACACACACACACACACACTAACAGACACACTCACTAACAGACACACACTAACAGACACACACTCACTCACATTAACTCATTTTTTTTTTAATTTACCCCACCAGCCTCCTTACCTTTGGGAATGCTGGGGGGGTTCTCCCTCTCCCTGGGGTCTAGTGGGGCTGCCGGTCGGGCTGCTGGGCTGGTTGCTGGGCGGGCGGCTGGCGAGGGAGCACTTCCTCTGAGCTGTCTGCTCAGCTCGCAGAGTGAGGCTGGGAGGCGGAGCCGGAATATGACGTCATATTCCGGCTCCCAGCCTCACTCTGCGGCGTGCGAGGGAGCTGAGCAGACAGCTCAGAGGAAGTGCTCCCTCGCCAGCCGCCCGCCCGCCCAGCAACCAGCCCAGCAGCCACCAGCCCAGGATGTCTGTTAGCCGCAAGGCTAACAAGGCATTTGCCCTGGGCGTTTGGGGGCGGCTTTTTTTGCCGCCCCCTGGAAAATGCCGCCCAAGGCAAATGCCTTGTTTGCCTCGCGGCAAATACGCCCCTGCCAGAGGTTTCTCCAATGGTCTACCGTCTATGGCCACCACGGCCAAGGGAGTAACCTTTTGGATCAGAGTCAACGATGTGGTTTTAGCAAAACTCTCATCCATAAGATTGTCAGCAGCCCCTGAATCTATCAAGGCTTTGGTAATCACGGCAGAATTTCCAACAAAAAGGGTGACCGTAATAAACGGTCTAGTAATGGGGACGTGAGGGGTAAACGACATAACACCCGAGGCCGACCCCTCTATAGGCCTTGGGTGCTGCAGTTTTCCCCGCAATTCAGGGCAGGTTCTTAGAAGATGTCCCCTTTTCCCACAGTAAAGGCATAACCCTTCCCTTCTGCGGTATGATTTTTCTACCTCAGTTAACCCAGTAACACCCAATTGCAAGGTTTCAGGGGGAGGTTGGCTAGAAGGGGGTAATGCCAGTAACGCAGTACTGGGTAAAGCAGGTAACATCTGTGTATACATACGCCTCTGACTACGTCTCTCTCTAATACGATTATCAATACGGATGATATAATCTATAAGATCGTCCAGAAGGACAGGCAATTCCCTGGACGCTATTTCGTCCAGGATGTAAGCGGCCAAACCCTCCTGAAAGGCTGTAACGAGGGCATCATTATTCCATACCACCTCAGCTGCTAGAGTGCGGAATTCGATAGTGTAATCCACTACAGATCTGTTAACCTGTCAGACCCAAAGCAGAGCTTTGCCAGCAGAAGCAACCCTACCGGGTTGATCAAACGTGCGTTTGAAAGCTGTCAGAAAAACTGCGAAGGACATAGGAGACGTATTCTCCCACATGGGGTTGGCCCATGCTAAAGCTCTCCCAGACAAGTGGTTTATCAAAAAGGCAATTTTAGTTCTGTCAGTGGGATAGGAACGTGGATTCATTAGCAAATGGATGTCAATTTGATTGAGGAAACCACGACACAAAGCTGGGTCACCACTATAGCGCTGTGGCGGTGTCATATGGACTACATGAGCAGAAACGGGTACTGGAGTGGCAATGGGTTCGGACACAGCAGCAGCCACCTCCTGGACGGCAGGCTGCAAGTGTGCAGTACGAGCCAGTATGGTCTGTAAGGCTTGAGCAAACTGAACCATACGGTGGTCCAAGCCATCCATTCTAGCCTCCTGATTAACTAAAAGCTGGGGTATGTCAGCAGGTTCCATTATGGCCCTGTTGTAATGTCACGATTCGGGGAACCCAACACGCTAACATACACACAGACACACACACAGAAAGTGTGCAGTACCGGTCCTTAGAGTGGCCGGGCTAAGCACACACAGAATAGTCAGGAGACAAGCCGAGTAAGGGGAACCAGAAAACAGAATAACGAGAAACAAGCCGAGGTCAAAGGGTAGGAGAAAGTCACAAAGTCAGTATAACAAGCCAGAGAGTACGTAACCAGAAATCACACGTTCAGAATCAATACTATAAAGCAAAGACCACAACAGGGCAGGGAGGAACAGGAAAGGTAAGTATTTAAACCATCAGGTTAATTCTGATTGGATAATTTCCAATCAGAATTAACAATCACACGTGGGAGATATCTAAACCTCCCACTGTGATTGAGGCACTGTGCCTTTAATGCCGGGTCAGGTGACTGACCCCGGCGTGACATATCTTGGACAGTCTTCCAGCGTGCAGCGTCATGCATGCTGCCGCTGGGGGGCGTGGAGGAAGACGTGGGCGGCATCCGAGGCTGGAGGGATGCCGCTCGCCGAACCCACGTGGAGAAGGGGACCACGGACGGCTGGAGGGTGAGTGCCGCGATCGGACTGCAGCCTCCCCTTGCAGCCGCCCGCGGGATCCTGACACCTTTGCCCCCGGAGTCAAGCTCTGAACCCAGACCTCGTCCAGCCCCTCTTCACTGCTTTGGCTTCGCGCCAAAAATCTCCCGCTTTTCAATATCTGGCCGGCAGGCCTTCCAAGCGGTCCGAGACACCCGGAGGGGAAAAAAGGTAAGGAGTCTGCTTGTGTTGCGGAATAGGGTGGACGTGGAGTAGATGGTGGGTATGCTGGAGGGCAGAGAGCAGGGAGTAGGGAGTAGGGAGAAGGCTGCTTCCACCGTGGCTGCTACTGCTTCAGACGCTTCCGAAGCTCCCCTCGGTCAGGCATTCCGACCCCGCCTCCCGACCTCAACGTGTTACGTCATACGACCTTCGACCCGCCACTTATTTTTATGATGCCGCTTTTTAATTCCAGGTTTCTAATGGTACTGCTGATAGATTTAAAAAAAAAGATGTTTAATACAATGTCTTCTATGTAAAAAACGATATAATTTATCCACACTAAAAGTCTTTTTTATGTTTCCTGGAGCTACAGAGACCCTAAGCGTTATAAGAGGCTATGCTGAGAAGAACGGGAAATAACCAAAAAAAGAGTATTTGGATGAAGAAGGGCATACTTATGGAAGGAGGCATAATTATGCTGCAGACATTGGTATGAAAGGAGAGTGGGAGACAGTACTTGGAAGAGGAAGTCGGGAAAAGTGAAATAAAAAGAAATAAAATGAGAATGTGTGTGGTACAGGGGAAAACGTCCCTAATTAAGGAGTAAAAGAGATGAGGAAAAACTATAGGTGGTGAAGCCAAATGGAAACCAGTAGAATAAGAAACAAAAAGTGACAATAACATGTTCACCACAACAAAATACTGTTATGTCTATAAGAATAAGTCAAAAGAGAGACAATACATAAGTTTGATGCCTTCAGATCTATGCACCAAATAACCAGGTAGCGCAGATGTATACATACAGATACTTGAGAAGGTAAGAGAAAAGAACGCTAGTGGAACCCTCGTGAATTTATTAGGTCTCTGTCATAAGTAACTAAGATCAAGATAATGGTAAGGATCTCTTTAGGGGGAAGGATATTCCAGAGAATGAGCTGAGGGGGGGACTTTGACGAGGTAGCCATGGGCCATTGGGCATTTGTCACAAGAATTTCAATTACAGCTAACAGAAATGGAAAATGCTAGAAGCGCTAAAATAGTGTGAGTGGGGGACAAAAATGAGAAAACAATCCCTCGCTGTCAAGTCCTTTGCCCCCGCGCCGCTCGCGGCGACCTTGCTTACCTCATCACAGCGAGCGGCGTCATCTGGTCCCTGTCTCCAGACTGGCAGTGTGTCTGATGCTATATGCTCCAGAGCAGCATCCTTATATGTGTGCTGGACCCGGTCATGTGACCTGGCACACAGTGATGACCTCAGAGACCACAAGGGAGGGAAGAAACTGTTGTGGTTAACACTAATTGGAGGTTAGCCAATCAGACACACCATGTGTGTATATAAGCTAACCTCTCCCTTGCCTCAGTGCCCTGTAGTGGTCTTTGGTTTACCATTGAGCGTTGCACTTGTTATTTGGATTTCCTTGTTACTGATATTTGGCTTTGTCTCTCGTTATTCCGTCTTTTTGTTTCCCTTGACCTCGGCTCGTGTTTTGACAATCCTTTTTGCATAACCCGACCATTCTAAGGATCGGTATTGAAATTCTCCCTACTCTGTCCTGTCTGCGTGTTAAGGTTCCCTAGTGAACGTTACACTCTCCATCAAAAACTCAAATATGTTACAGAACCTAGTGGTTTAATACAAAAATATTATTAATGCATCTTCACATCTGTGTGCTGGACCCTCACACCAGCACCAACAAAATGACCAATGACAAATATGCATACAACAGTGGAGCGCCAACTTCAACTTTTCTTTGGATAACAGGTTCTCATGAAAAGAAATTGAACATACACATAATAGTGAAGTACATCAGGGATCACCAATTAGTATATAACCAATTCATATAGAGATTTATGACCCTTTATATAGAGCAAAATAAAAATTGTCTTATTTTTAGACAAAGATGGCTGGGTATAGAGTATCTGATAAATAAAATACATAACATTTATTAACAAACATATCCTTAAAAATTACACTACAGATACAATTAATAGTTAACATAAGTGGAGTGTAACATAAGCAGTAAAAATCAGCCCCTTACTAGATGCCAGTAGGGGAGAGTATGCAGCCGAATTCACTGTTCACTGTGGAACAAATTTCTACATGTTGGACTCCAACCGAGTTATCGTCTGGCTAGTCGGGAGAATGTACCACAGTTACTCCGATATTGAAGATTGTAGGTCTGAAGTAAGTACCCGTCCACCTTATGGCGTCACCATGTCTACGCGTTTCTCCGTAGGCTTCCTCAGGAGAACACTTCAGACCCGCAATCTTCAATATTGGAGTAACAGATTACATTCTCCTGACTAGCCAGACAATCACTCGGTTGGAGTCTGCACTTGTCCAGCACGTAGAGTTTTTTTTTTTTTTTTTTTAATTCTTTATTTTTGCTGTGCATGTGGGTACAAGGAATCAACAGACGCCACAACAGCGTATTGCAAGACATACATTGGCATAACAGTGGCATGAGAGTCTGCACAAATTTTATAATTTTAACAAGTTTGGTTAAACAGTTGTGTCGTCAGCGTGGAATTAAATAAAATGCAACAAGATAACTGTCGTTCAACATGGCTAATTCGACATTTGAGCTAGGTCTACGTGTAAAACAAAATAGTGAGCTGATTTTGTCGTTCAGACATAAGTTAAGGTCATTATCACTATGCTAGATAGGTATGTATAGGAGTCACGAGTTTATCAAGCTGGGGTACATAACTAAGACATTGGGGGTAGGGTTAGATGTCAGGCTTATGATGCTCTATGTGGAGGCATGGTTCTCAGAACATGACTAAAAAACATTGCTATATCTTATAATTTAGAAGAGAAGACCTGGTTACATGAAAAGCCTATATGTCTCAGCTTCTAGTAGTACATTAATTGGCTAATCCTGCAACCCTCGAAGTCAACATGCTTAGGGAACCTATCTAGACCTTGTTGTTTAAGTGTGTCATCGCTTTATCATCTAGACATATAAGTGATTATGCTGTAGCAAGATTCAACAAAATATGAGAAGGTAGTATGATCAATTGAAAGGGATTGCTGCAGTCCTGGGAGCTAGTTTCATAGGTACACTTAGGGTCTGCCTATATATGCCCGAAGCCTGCGCCAGCATATGAGACATAGTTAAAGTTGGCTGGGTAGTAAGCCATAATGGTGGCAGAGATTGCTCCAGGCTAAATATAAATATAAGAGAGTACATTAACTACTCGGGCTAGATGCTAAATTAGACATCAGGGTAAACTAGTGTGATATGGTGACAGCGGGGGAAAGTGCCCAATGTCAGCTGAGGGTCAGGGTAATGGGCTCTTCAGCCTATGCCCAGTGTGGGAATATCTTGATAGCTGTCACGGTTGGCCCCTTCAATGCAGTCCCTGGGTTTGAATCCAGCTCTAGCAGTCATCAGCAAGGGTTTCTTGCAGCGTCTCGGTTTGCAGCTTGAACCCTGAGGTGTATGTTTGTGCCGCGCTGGTCTAAGGTTCTTGGGTCTTGCTGCTGGTGTCGGGTCGCCCCAGGGATGGTAGGTGCTTGGTGCAGGTTTTCAGCGTGCGTCCATAAGTGTGGGGACGTGCTTCGAAGGTCGGAGACTTCGGATGCTGCTGAGCGGTGAGTGGGTCGGGTATGTGTGGTAATCTTGTGCCGCCATGAGTGATCTCCCACCTTGTCTCCGTCTGAGGGCCGCTCTGGGGGCTCGGGTCGGGTGTCCGCTCAGGAGGCGCCGGGTGGCAGGGTGAATCCATGCCGCCGCCTCTTTTCTCGCTTGCCGGAAGAGCCATCCCCTGTTGTGGAGCCCAGACCATAGGCTAGTGCAGAGCCGTTCAAAAAAGTCCAGCGTGTGAACAGGAGGTTTGACAGGGGGGCCTTTCGTCGCAGGTTGCGCCTGTGGCGCCATCTTGTTGGAGCCTTGACAGCCCCGTTTACCAGTAAGTGTCGTCGCTTGTTCGTGTCTTGTTGTGGGGGTAATCGTCCCCAGCGAGGACCGGGATATCCCCCACCGGTCCAGAGGGGGGGGGTTGCTGGGCATCTTGCAATTCTCGCTTGCTGGCAGGTCCCTTGCTGGGCGATCGGCCGCCTCCCCCAAGCTTCGGGTTCCGCTGCAGTATAGGCCGCATGCCCGGTTCATGTGCTCGTGGATCATTGTAGTGCATGACCGGTACCGTTGTGTTCCTCGTGTGGTTCTCTATCGGTTTCTGGGCACCGTGGGCTGGTGGCATGATGGGATTTGCCAGGATTGTCGTTTTTTGCGCCCTCCAGTGCAAGAGCTCTTAGAGAGCACGTCCGGCCATTTTGGCTGTCAGGCCCCGCCCCCCAGCACGTAGAGATTTGTTCCACAGTGAACACAAAGCGCTTGTGAGCAGCAGCATTCGGTATACGAGATATTCGAGAAATAATTATGAGATCTAAAAAGCATGTCACAATAATAAAAAAAAATAGATGTTCTTATGTATTAAAAAATGCTTACATATTTCACTAAGCTTTAATTTTGTGCTATTGATTTACCTAAGCATGTTTTTTTCACCTTTTCATCCATTTGTTAATGTGCATTATGTATGGTTCAGCTTCAGTTGAAATGTTGAAATGTTATCACAACTTGAAAACTAATTAGCTAAACGTCTCAACAAAACCTTAATGAACTGGATGTGTTTATTTTTTTTTTATTTTTTTTTAAATTCTTTATTTTTGGTGCAAGTTGCAGGCAAAACACACACTGTTATAAAGTCGTGTGATACATGTGTTACATATGAATTCGGTACATAGTTTAGCAGTGTGTATATAAGCATTCATCGTGGTATGTTGCACATTTTATAAAGTTTGGTGGTCTGTCGGGTTATATCGAGATGAGTTCTGTGTAAGTATGACCCCCCGCTATGTACACTGTCGAGTGGGATGTTTGCCAGTGAGGCGTGCGCGTATTGAGGTTCTATGTGGGTTTACAAGAGAGTTGATAATCGGGTTCCCGGTGTAGCCGGTTTCTTGTGCTGGTTGCTATTGATCAGTCATCCTCTATGTATGACCTTCTAATTCCCAGTTAGTCCTTCTCTGGCGTGTGGGGTAGTAAAAAAAGGGGGGGGGGGGAAGCGTCCTGAGCTTCGTGTGTGCGCTGTGTGTGCCCTTGGGCTGTTTTAGGTGGTTAAGAGTTTGCATATGTGGATGTCTGGAAATAGGTACAGGGAGTGAAGGTTAACATTAAACATTGAGAAACTTTAGGTGAATAGAGTCCTCGGAAATGTCACTGCTGCTTGGACTATTTGGGTTCGCTGATTTATTCAGGTCTTTGGTCTTCCTGCTCTCCTGTGTTCCGAGGAGGATGCGTCTGAGTCTGTGTCCGTAAGGAGCTGCATGTCCAGTGAATCTTGAGCTAGGTCCCGCTGTGGTTGTATGTCCAGGGCTGACAGGAGCGCGGGAGTGTCTGCCGGGTCTGTGGCTTTATAGTATTTTCCTCCCTTGGTGATCCATACAGTTTGCGGTGTCGCCCACCTGTACGTCAGGCCTGCCTTCTGCAAAGCTTGTGTGAGGGGTTGCATGGCTTTGCGCCACTGTAGTGTGGCTCTGCTGAGATCTTGAAAAAAGGATATTTTACAGTTCTCAAAGTCGTACGGCGACTTTCCTTTAATCGCGGCTAGCAGGGCTAATTTGTTGGACATCGTTTGGCACCTAAGGATGACGTCTCTCGGCGCGGTTGTGGGGGCTTTGGGGGATTTTGCTATTCGGTACGCCCCGTCAAAGGAGAAAATTTAGCCTCTCTGGCTGGGAGTAGTGATGCCACTAACCTTCTTATGAAGTGCGGTAGCTCTTCCAGGGGTATGTTTTCTGCTATCCCCCTTAGCTTTATATTCTTCCTCCTGCTCCTGTCGTCGAGTATTAGCAGGTGTTTGTTCGTTTCTGCCTGCTAAGTCTGTATGTGTAGCACTCTGTCGCTCAACTCTTTCAGGCCTTTTTGCAGGTCTGTCACGTTGTGCTCAGTGGCTTGTGTGCGGCCCTGGATTGACTGTACCTCCATTTTGAGGGCCTCCAGGTCTGCCTCCCACATCCTCCTGAGGTTGTTTTGGAGACCGGTTAGCATTTCTTGTATCTCCCGTTTGGTCGCCGGCGTGTCCGTGCTCTCTGGGCTAGGGGTACCCTTGTCCGTCATTGTAGGGCTTTTCTGTGTGGTCCCTCCGTCCGTCCGTACGGGTGAGGGTGTATATCCCCGGGTAGGTGAGGGCTCCCGTAGTAGCGGGGTTTTTACCGGCGCCGGTTGCTGCAGCATGTAGCCGATGTCGTGCTGTGGCTTGGCTGCGGGCGCAGTCTGTCTTTGGGATTTTCTCCCCATGCTGCCTGTTAGCAGGTTCAAGTAATCGGGATCGAGGTCGTCCCAGTCCAGTGGGCCTCCGAGGATTGCTGGAGTGTGCCGGATGGCGCGGTAGGCCTTAGTGCCTCGGGTCTGGATTTTTTTGCCCGGGGTATGTAAAAAAGGCATCGGCGGGATCAGTGCAGCGTACTGTGGCAGTATATGTCACTATTTTGTCAAGTTTCCCCAGGATGCTGAAGATATTTGCTGGATTTCATAAATCAGTGCACGGAGCTCAGAAAATGGCGTCTAGTCGGTTGTGCTGTCAGGCTCCGCCCCCCCTGGATGTGTTTATTATCCCAAACCACAGGCTTCAATGTTTCTAATTATATAGTAGTCAATTCATTGTCAAATTCTGCCCTTATTCTACCCAATTTGAAATCTAATGTTTAGACACGAAAACAGTCAATGCATGTTTGCACCAAAATGATTATATCTATGATATTGTATTATTGGCATTGCAACAAAAACTTTAAATATGAGAATGTTTATGGATATCAAACAATTGCACCCAGGATTATAAAAAAAAAAAAAAAAAACTTTATTAGATATATCCATGACACAATTATTATTAATTCATATGAGAAAAATATATTGAAAGTATATTCCCATTATAATTAAAACATTTTTAGTACACCTCGGTGACTAGGAATAGAAAATTGTTCAACCATAACTTACTGTTTCACAGGGGTATAAATGTGAAGTAGCACAGGCCAAATCCCCCTAGTGATTCTTCACAATGGGTAAGACCAAGGAATATAGTTGTGGTGTGTGGCATAAGGCCATTGAGCTTTACAAAACGTGAAGTACCTATAAGAGAATAGCAACAGCATTTAAAATACCTATTTCCACCATCAGTGCAATAATTAAGAAGTCCCAGTCAACTGGAAATGAATGAACCTGGAAGAGGACATGTATCTATATTGTCTCAATGCATTGTGAAGAGGTTGGTTCAAGTGGCCATATAATCTTTTAGGATCACAGCTGGAGAATTGCATACGTTAATTGACTCTTGGTGTCAGAAAGCCTCCAAAACTACAATCTGACCACCTACATCACCACAAGTTGTTTGGAAGGGTCTCAAGAAAAGATGCCTCTACTCTCATTCAAAAACAAACTCAAGTGTCTTCAGCTTACCTGACACTACTGGGACTTCAAAGGGGAATCAAGTCCCATGGTCAGATAAAACCAAAATAGAGCTCTTTGTCAATAAACACCAACGTTGGGTTTGGCACACACAGAGAGGTAGCTATATAGAAAAGTACCTTATGCCCACAGATAAATAAGGTGGTGGCTCTTTAATGTTTTGTGGCTGTTAGGATACATGGCACCATGGACACTATCAAATATCAACAGATATTAAATGAACACCTGACTGCTTCTGCCTGAAAGCCTAAAATTATCCATTGTTGGATCTTCCAGCAGGACAATGATCCAATTCATAAATCAAAATCAACACAAAAATGGTTTACCGACCTCACAATCAAGGTCCTTCCATGGTTTGAACCCCATAGAAAATCTGTGGGGGGAATTAAAGATGAAGGTCCACCATTGTTGACCTTGAAGTTTGAAGGATCTGAAGACTTTCTGTATAGAGGTCTCAGATCCCTTTCCATGTGTACTCCTAACTGAAGAGATCTGACTTTTCCCCGCTGGCCCAAGTTTGTTAATTATTAACTCTGTGTTTAGTATGGCCGTACCCCTTCTTGGTTGCAAGATCATTATTTGGTTCAGGTTTGCTGTCTGTTCCCTCATCCTTGTCCTCAAGGTCAGAGACCAGAGACCTTGCTCCTTTCATTTTGCTCGCTGTACCCTGGAGGCGTGAAACCATGAAGCCTGCCTGGTTGCTTTTGTTCCATAACCTGCCTTGTATTCTGAGTTTAACTGTATTATTTGTGTTGCATTAATGTTATCTTGATGCTCTTGCAGTTAATATACTTGTTTTTTCCTTTTATCTTGTTGTATAGTAAGTTTTTTCTGCATTTCAATTCCTATCTAAAGGGATACTTTAGCGCTGGTAATACAAAGCTGTGTTCTTAGAAATATAGCTCCCTCTTGCCCACCTCTCACTTGAGCCCCCATGCAGTTGCGAGTCTGGGGTGTGTAGACAGAGAGAAAGATTAGGCGAGATATGGCGGGTGGGGGCATGTTGGAGTTGTTAATATGGGGGTCATATTGAATATCATCATTTTTTTTTTTGTAAATCTTTCTTTTATTAAGGCATATATGAGGGATACAGAATGAAAAGAAGGAAATGCATAAGTAATACATATCTTTGGTGGTAAAACATTGAAAACATAGTTACATACATTTCCAGGGTGGTAATGCCTTATTTTTATATTTTATGAGTCGCTAAGTAGAGACGAGTTTTAAGCAAGCTAGAATAAGATGCAGTACAGCGAGTAAAAGCTTTTCATTAGAGAGTATTAACATGTGGGGCATCTTTAAGTGAAGCGATTTAAGTGAAGGCTTTCAACAGTGTAGTTTGTCGCTTATGCACCCACAAACAGAGGCGGCTCTCTAATTAGGCGGTTTAGGCGGCCGCCTAAGGCCTCGCGCTGGCGGGGGCCTCGCGGCCGCCTAAACCGCCTGTTAGCAGAGTGTGTCAGGTCCTCGGTCAGTGACCGAAGACCTGACACCAGGAGGGGGCCCGGCGGCTTGCCCAGTATGCCGCCGGGTGCGAGGCCCCTCCTTGCTGCCAGGCCGGCCACCGCAGACACTGGTCTGCAGCTCCGCAGTGTGCAGAGATGCAGACCATGTGACTCGCGAGAATTGGCCAATCAGAGCGTTGGCGCGGGTTACCACGGCAACGCTCTGAATCTCGCGAGATTACACGGTCTGCAGCTCTGTGGAGCTGCAGACCGGGAGCAGGGGCCACCGGACCACCAGGGAGCCCACTGGACCACCAGGGAAAGGTAGGCTCACCCACCACCATCACCCCCACCACCCTTAGCTTCACCACCATCACCCCCACCACCCTTAGCTTCACCCCCCACCACCATCACCCCCAACACCCTCAGCCTCACCCCCACCACCATCACCCCCACCACCCTCAGCTTAACCCCCCCACCACCACCATGACCCCCCACCACCCTCAGCTTCACCCCCCACCACCACCATCACCCCCAACACCCTCAGCCTCACCCCCACCACCATCACCCCCCACCAACCTCAGCTTCAACCCCCACCACCATCACCCCCACCACCCTCAGCCTCACCCCCACCACCCCACCCTCAGCCTCACCACCACCATCACCCTCACCACCCTCAGCCTCACCCCCACCACCATCACCCCCACCACCCTCAGCTTCACCCCCCACCACCATCAGCCTCACCCCCACCCTCACCATCACCCCCACCACCCTCAGCCTCACCCCCCACCACCATCACCCCCACCACCCTCAGCTTCACCCCCCACCACCATAAGCCTCACCCCCACCCTCACCATCACCCACCACCACCCTCAGCCTCACCCCCCACCACCATCACCCCCCACCACCCTCAGCTTCACCCCCCACCACCATCAACCCCACCACCCTCAGCCTCACCCCCACCACCCCACCCTCAGCCTCACCACCACCATCACCCTCACCACCCTCAGCCTCACCCCCACCACCCTCAGCTTCACCCCCCACCACCATCAGCCTCACCCCCACCCTCACCATCACCCCCCACCACCCTCAGCCTCACCCCCACCACCATCACCCCCACCACCCTCAGCTTCACCCCCCACCACCATCAGCCTCACCCCCACCCTCACCATCACCCCCCACCACCCTCAGCCTCACCCCCCACCACCATCACCCCCCACCACCCTCAGCTTCACCCCCCACCACCATCAACCCCACCACCCTCAGCCTCACCCCCACCACCATCACCCCCACCACCCTCAGGTACACCCACCACCACCATCAGCTTCACCCCCCCCCCCACCACCATCACCCCCACCAACCTCAGCCTCATTCCCCACCACCATCACCCACCATCACCACCCTCAGCCTCAACCCACCACCATCACCCCACCCTCAGCCTCACCCCCACCACCATCTCCCCACCCTCAGCCTCACCCCCCACCACCCTCAGCCTCACCACCCACCACCATCACCCCCACCACCCTCACCATCACCCCTCCCTACCATCACCCCCACCACCCTCAGCCTCACCCCCACCACCCTCAGCTACACCCACCACCACCATCAGCTTCACCCCCCCCCACCGTCACCATCACCCCCCACCAACCTCAGCCTCATTCCCCACCACCATCACCACCCTCAGCCTCACCCCCCACCACCCTCAGCTTAACCCCCACCACCATCACCCCCCACCACCATCACCCCTCACCACCCTCACCATCACCCCTCCCCACCATCACCCCCACCACCCTCAGCCTCACCCCCACCACCCTCAGCTACACCCACCACCACCGTCACCATCACCCCACCACCATCACCCCCCACCACCCTCAGCTTCACCCCCCACCACCCTCAGCTTCACCCCCCACCACCCTCAGCTTCACCCCTGCCCACCCTCAGCTTCACCCCTGCCCACCCTCAGCTTCACCCCTGCCCACCCTCAGCTTCACCCCTGCCCACCCTCAGCCTCACCCCCACCACCCTCACCATTACCCCTTCACCCTCAGCCTCACCCCCCACCACCCTCAGCCTCACCCCACCCTCAGCTTCACCACCCCTCAGCATCACTCCCCCCACCACCTTCAGCATCACCCCCCTCAGCATCACCCCCCACCACCCTCAGCATCACCACCCTCAGCATCACCCCTCACCACCCTCAGCATTACCCCCCACCATCCTCAGCATCACCACCCTCAGCATAACCCTCCGTCACCACCCTCAGCTTCCCCCCACTCACCATCACCCCCTCCTTCTCACATCACCCCCTTCTCACTCTCACATTACCCCCTCTCACTCTCACATTACCCCCCCACTCTCACATTACCCCCCCACTCTCACATTACCCCCCCACTCTCACATTACGCGCCCCACTCTCACATTACGCGCCCCACTCTCACTCTCACATTACCCCCCTCTCACTCTCACATTACCCCCCTCTCACTCTCACATTACCCCCCTCTCACTCTCACATTACCCCCCTCTCACTCTCACATTACCCCCTCTCACTCTCACATTAACCCCCTCACTCTCACATTAACCCCCTCACTCTCACATTACCCCCTCTCACTCTCACATTACTATCACCCCCTGCTCCCTCTCACATTACTATCAACCCCCCGCTCCCTTTCACCATCACCGTCCACTCCCTCTCACCATCACACCCCCCGCTCCCTCTCACCATCAGCTACCCCATACACATAGGGTCTCAGACAAAAACACAAACATGCTCACAGAGACATACATTCGCACACACAAGGATACTCTCTGTCAGACACACTCTCAGGCACATACACAGGTAGACAGTGCGTCAATGTGTATATGTGACACTTTTTTGTTAGTGGGGCCTCATGTTTGCGTTTCGCCTAAGGCCTCATAAAGTCTAGAGCCGCCTCTGCCCACAAATCCTCATTGAAATAATACTGAGGCAATGCTTGTGATAGTACAATAAATGTTATGTCAAGAGGCTAATTTGTTAAGCAAGCTAGCGCTGTGAGACATGTCCACTTGCCATTAGGGCAAAGCAGCAGACAACCAAAGGTGCTTTAAACATGTTGGTTAAGCTTATTATAGTCATTAGCCAATATTAAGTACACGTTTGTTGAAGCGTAGGTAGGCTTAGTATCATATAAGGTCATTTACATGCATGCTATGGCTGTCAGCCGGGCGATATACAGGAATGCCGCCTAATTTTAACAATGCAGGCATGGGAAACTTAATGTCAGTTAGAGTAATGTGAATTTAAAAAATGAAAACAATATAGCCTGGTACCATTATCCATGCAGGGTGGACATTGTAAAGCTTAAGATATACATAAAGTCCACATTATAGGCAGAAAAATGAAAAAGAAAAACAACAAAAAACCTGTGAGTATACTACATTAAGTTCTCTGCGTTATGGCAAGTAGGTGCCCCAGTGTTGTACGGCTAGAATATGAATGAGTCCAGCTATTTGCCATACTGGGACCTGAGAAACATCGCTGGGTTGGGGAAACTTGGCAGAGACGGTGTCGTGGACCTCGTGGATCAGTCCTAATGGGGTACACAGCTCCTGGTTTGGTCGCTGGTCCCGGCCCGCTTCCTCAGCCGATCCCTTCGCGTAGTGTGACGGTGTGTGGAGCTGGCCGGATCCGCAGGGTGCCAGTGTGTTGCACGGATGTGAGGACCTCCGCCTGATCCCAGGCCTCATGTGGGGTCTGCATCCCGGTGCCACAAACTCGGGTGTACTTGTAGGCCGAGTTTTTCCCTGTTGGGGCGCTACGGAGATCCCTGGTGGTTCTGCGCCGCCAGCGGCGGTCGGACCTCCGGCGGTGTGGACGATGCCGTGGAGGTAATCTCCCTTTGACCCTCAGGCCGGATGATAGGCCGGTGGTCTTTGCTGAGACAGGAGGGTGAGCGTAGCCCTGAGTAGGCCCACTGTTCCTCTGCTTCACTGGTTCTCCAGTCGGGTTCCCAGGTAGTAGGAAGGGTCTCGTGAGGAGCTGCTCCCATTTATCCCAGAACCGCTGAAATGCCAGGTCTAAGCTTGTGGGTTGCAGGTTCGCGGGCGCTGGCCTCTTGAGTAAGGTTGCATCCGCCATGTTGCTGGGTCTGGAGTGTTCAGAACCCAGGCTTAAGTGGGCAGCTGCAGGTCGATGGATCGAGAGTGCCGCCTTAGTAAGGACCGGGATAACTCCCGCCGGTCCGTAGGGGGGGGAACGGGAGTTCAGACTTAGTTTTGCTGTGTACGTGGACGGCGGGAGAGCGGCCGTCTCCCCCACCGCCGCCATGCTTGTAGGCCGCAACATCAGGGGACTCTGGCCCGCTGCCGAAATCCACGTTCGTGGTGTCTAACTGCAGGTCTCGGGCTCCCCAGTCGAGTGGGTACCAGCTTGAGGTCAATCGCGGCCTCCGCTTGTCGAAAATCGACTTTAAATCGGATCAGCTACGGGAGCAGCAGCGACATGCGTCTGCTCCCTTATGCGGTCAGGCCCCGCCCCCCCGCATATCATCATTTAAAAAAAAAAATTTGAACACTTCTTAAATGACAAACACAGTTAGCAATTAAAATGAGCTTACGGTACACTTGGATACAATTAATTCCAGATAAAATTTAAAAAATTATTGGCTGAAAACAGTCGATAATTAGCGTCTGTTTTCTGCCGAGCAAATTACATTGAGGACATAGTCTTTAAGTATTTAAAATATATTTTTATTTAGACATACAGTCAGTCAATGAGATTTCTATAGGAATTATTTAATGCCCTCGTGATCAGGCCCCTCTGGTTACTGTTGTGACAGTTACAGAAGTATCTCGAGACACCGTGTTTTATTGACTTGAAATAAAATGGCTGTTTTATCTTCATTTTGAGAATGATGAGAGTTTAAGAGGTTATTGTCACTTTCCAGGATTCTTACCATTATATCTACCTATCCTCTGTTTCTATCAACTATATTGTTTAAAAAAAATGTAGATATCCATACCACAATTTTCTGCTCTATCCTGTTACCATCTTGCCTGTCCATCATAGCTATAAGTAAATCGTTTTCTGTCTTTAAATATATTATGTGGAGGCACAGAAGTAATAAACTTATTCTCCTCCACCAAGGTAATTTATGCATTGGCTGTGCCAGGACACACAACTGGATTGCCATGTCAATTTCTAAAACTTCAATATATATCTAAAAGAAAATGGGGCATCATACGTAAAAACGGTTATCAGAAGTTATAGGTGTTTTTTAAACTTTAATTTAACGGTGTCATTTTTTCCCATAGAAGTGATGGTTTCCCATTTGTTACACAACAGCTGGATATGAATTCTGTGCTTAGTTATTTTTAAGCCAATCATAACATAGTCACCATGGCAGCAAAGAATGGAATGTTACCACCAAATTGATGTATAAAAAAAACAATAATGGTGCAGTGCAGACTTTTTAAAAATCACCAAGGTAACCAATGGAATATTTATACTAATTGCTTGTTACAGTTAATATGCTATTCTACTATATTTCCACTAAGCTCATAAATTCTGGACATTGATGGACACCTCGACTAATCCTGTATTTTTCCTGATTTTAACAAACGACATGGTCCTTTTGTTGTGGGGACATGGATAAGTCCAATGCTTTTGCAGCAATGTCTTAATCATGCATATGATGAAATGCTTTCAAGAAATGAAAAAATAATGAACCGTAATCCAAGACTTGGCTTTAAAAAATATCTTGAAACCCGTGGTCCCTGCCCATTAGAAAAATGAATAATTTATGTATGCGAGAAACAGAAGAATTGCCACATTTTTTTTAAAGAAATCAACTCACAATGATTGTCTACATTTAAGGGACTGGAAACATGGGGGGGAAAGGACTAAAAGCTGGACTATAATTAAACTCTAAAAAGTAGTGTGTATATATATATATTTGTGTTTGCAGCAAAAAAGCCGTTTAGAGTGATAGAGAGAAATATAGGAATAAAGTAATAAAGAATGGAAAACGTTGGTTGAGGTGTGCTGGAACCAACTATGCTGGTAGTCCTGTAAAAAAAAAAAGGACCCACCAAAAGGTTAAAAGGAGAAGAAAAAGAGGTTATGATTGAGTAGTGGGAGTGGTGGGAGGGACATGCAAATCGCTAGACTAAGAACGGTGTGGAGCAAGGTAAGGAGTCATGCCCCTCCCACAATTACAGGCAAAAGCCTTAATACTTGTGTTAGGGGTTAAAAAAAAAGCTGTCTAGAGTGATAGAGAGAAATTTAGGAATAGCGTAATACAGAATGGAAAAAGTTGGTTGAGGTGTCCCGGAACCGACGATGCTGGTAGGCCTGTAAAATAAAGAGGGCAAAAGGAGAAATATGGTAAAATCGTTAATACAGTCAACAATCAACATACATACTTATATACAAGGTTATATGATAATGCTTGACGGAGTTCCTATACCGGTTAAGAAATGTACCGTGAATAGGCTGAGGACTTACAGTGACCTAATGCTTAATTATGTGTACTGGTATAAACCTGCTTGAAGCCATGGATGCCGTCCCTAAAGAGTGACCAGAATAATGGAATAGTTAAGGCCTGGTCTTCTTGATTAATGTTCTGACATAACTCATGAATGAGATATATTTGATGGCTGTGTGATAATTAAGTTTAAGGTGGCAAAAAGCAGACCGTAGTAAAGAAATCATGGCAAAAGTGTTGTTAATATACCATACTAATACTTGGCCAGAGAATACGTACACAGGAAGGCTGTAGTTGAGCATGTATCGTAATTGAAGGAAAACGGTTGAAAGGATACGTAGGGTGGACCATGCATGGGTCAAAGATAAATAGTCAAGCCGCTTGTTGGCCCCTGCATATCGTTGCATAAATGAGGAAAACATGTAGGTGAAAGTGTGTGCCCCGATAGGAGTGATAAGGCTTGGTAATACCTGGTCGACTGAACTAACCTGGCGTGATAAACATAGAGGCAATGAAGAATCACTTACCTGTGACCTGAAATTAGTAATGAGCAGAGAGACTTAGATGACAGCAAGCACTAGGAGACCACTAAGGGTCCAACTTGAAATGCCTTATAACATGGAGGAGGAATACAGTGTACATTGATAATCTGGAATCTGCCATACACGTGAATCATACGCTAAGTAAGGTAATTTTTAGAAACATCTACGAGACTAACCAATATAAATCTTGCAAACAATTGAGGGGTTAATACGGTAGCTGACTGGGGGAACGCTGTAAAAACAAGATGTATACGCAATTAGAATAAACCAGGTGGCATAAATTTGATGAACAGCATATAACGTGAACTTAAACTATTAGTATTGAGACATAGATTAAAATTCTAATAATGATGAACCTCTTGAAAGTATGCGAATTGGGAACAACTTGTGCGGTAATTGATAGATACATGAGCCAATGTTGCCTGAAAATTAATGGATAGCGCAAAGACAGATTAGTGGTGAATTTAGATAATTGATGAACATAGCAATGGTCAAGTTGATAAAGCCAACATATATATGGGAAAATTAACTGCGAGTAGAATAGGTGAAGAAACGGAATAGTAGCAATATTATATAACCAGAAACTGTGGGTAATCAGTATCAACAAGAATATATGAGGAACAGTATTTACATAGACCATAAAAATGGACACATAAGTTCAGTAGAATTGTAATTGAGCTAACAAGTGAATAGGAAGCCAATCACCAACAACCCCTAATTAGGATACCTAAACCAAAGTAACATACTTTAGCAGATGAGCCCCATGAGGGCTAAGCATGATGAATGTACAGTAAATGTATGTGCATGGACCTAAGTATGAGCATGAACTAAATTAATATAGTCAGTTGCAACACCTCCTATGTAGGGTAGCCAAACTGAATTTAAATAGTTAAATAAGCCATGGTTGGCCAGCCATAATGGCTTCCATGAGTATGAGGAGGAGTGGCTTAACTTAATGATGACATGTTAGTATAATAATTTATCACCATGAAACTGATAAGCGTGGTATCGCAACATGTCTGTATGCTAATAATCTTAAATATAAACTTCTGGAAAAAAAACAGATAGCATGTCAGAAAACCGATATCCCATTGGGTATCTTGAAGTACCGGAAACACGTACTTAATATTGACTTATGTAACGTAGGCTCGAATACGTAAGGATGTAAAGGAAAACCAGAGTGAGGCCTTGGATATGAACATGAATGAAACGTAATGTTCAATACTTGCTGGGCAGGGACAGGTCTTTCCACCTTCTTGATGTTGAGACATGTTTGAATAATAAAGTAATTAGTGTATCCCTTATAACGTACTGGCTTACTAGCTAATGCCAAGAGGCGAAACAATTACTCAGGCACTCCCTCCCCCCCCGACCCCGCCTTCTAAATACACAAACACACTCACTGACGGACACATATACACTCAGTGTCAGATACACACATTCACTGACAGATGCACATAGACTAGCTAACAGACATACACACTCACTAACAGACATACACACTCACTAACAGACACATACAGAAGTCACTGCTTCCACCTGTTCACCAGTGGAAATAATAAATAGACTTAACTTTTGGGTACTTGCTTCCCTCAGGGTAACCATATATAAGATAGTGTAAAATACAAATAGGACAGGGATCCAGCCAGTATCTCTAAAATATAAAAATAAAATGCAGCATAGTATAATATTGTTATAGCCTTTCAATCGCACACTTCAAGGTTACACTCACAGATGGGAAGTATAAAACAAGCCTTCAGGGTGCCTCCCCTAAGGAATGGGGGCTATATCCCACTGTTGATGGTAGCTTCAATCTGGATACCGGGAAGGTCATACACTCCAAATGGTGTAGTTGTAGAAAAAAATTATTTATTGGTATATTTGTTAAAATAATATAATTAAAACACGGTCCTATGCGTTTCGTTAACGTTAGGAAACTTCCTCAGGGACCTATAAAATGTTGTAAATGTTGTAAAAATCAACAGTAAAATACACTAAAACAGATAAGTGTACCAACAAGCCTAATTCCTCCCTTCCCTCTGCTTAAATAAGGGGATTCTAGAAGTCCATTGGTGGTGTGGTGGGCGGTTTTTCATCTTCTACTATGATTGGGTTAATTATCCGTCAGCAGATTACCTCTGTGTGTCTTTTCCTCAGCTGTTTATAATCGCCGGTTGATATTACACGGCAAATCTGACTTCTCCAGGTGATTTAGGATAAAGGAGTCTAAGCTTAGTAAATAATTATGATTATACACCAAGTTAGAAATTAGGTAATGTACTGTACTGAACTAGTGATAGTGTCTAATCCCTAGTTAAGAGTCCAGACTCAGACTTCCCTGCAAATAGAAACGAATACAATAAACAGTATTCCTATATTTAGAATAGCAGTAACATTGGTGCAGAGAGCATGGAATATTTTGAGGTAGTATAGACTTGAGAGAGTAAGTGATTTATGAACCGACATTTATTTACAGGATAGGCCTACACCAGAAGGGTGTTTTAGAGATGTATATGATAGTGAACTGTATGCAGAATTACAATAGTTATTAAACCATACATAGAGTATCACCTGATATATAAACATACACGTAGCTGGGTTACCTATATCTGTACTATTGTGATAACCAGCTCTTTATTTAGTAAAGTGACATGTTGTAATTAATGCATCAATTAACCTTATATTCTGAATGACGCTAGAGGTCAGTAATCCATTTGTATAACCATAAAGAATTGTGCAGACTAGTTCAGATGAATTAGCAAAACTGTGCATTTAAATAGACAAATTTCGCTTGAAATGCTCTATCCGACCAGTTTCGTGCTGACTGTTATACGAACGGGGGAGCGTTCATTGAAATTAAAGCCAAAGCTTCCCCAAACCATACAAATTTAATGTACAAAATATCGAAATAATCATTCGGGAGTTTGAAATGAACCGACAGTAACATAAATAGTAAAAAACTTGCGAACAGACTTAAACTAAATCGTTCGGGAGTCTAAAAAGAACCAACCATAACATAGAATAGTAAAAACCTTGCGACCAGACTTACACAAAATCATTCAGGAGTTTGACATAAAATAGTATATGAAAATGAAGTATGCAAAACTGTACAAGCAATGAGATAGACCTAAACCCTGATATCGCCATGGTACTGCAACTGGCACGACGGTTAGGTCAGTATCTTACGTTTTTTTGGCGTGTTTCCGGTTCTGTCCTCAGAGCTGCAGCCTGGAGGTCTGAAGAGTGGATGATTCTGTAAGCAGAGTGCCAAGGCGTGGAAGACAGGAGGTACAGGTAACCACGTGGAGAAACAGGTACGTTTGCAAGATGGCGACCTGCATGTGACCTGGAAGTAGTTATATGCAAATAGCTAGACCAAGAACGTTGTCGAGCAAGGTAAGCAGTGCCTATACGTAGGGAAATCATGCCCCTCCCCCAATTACAGGCAAAAGCCATAATACATATAAAACAAAACAGGGGATAAGTAAACATAATGGTAACAATTTCTGTTTATCTAGGTTTGTGGCGTTGAGCTAGTCTTGTTGGATCAAGAATAATTATATAGGTTTAATTAGATGGACACTCCAGGCAGGAGGCAGGGTTTGTAGAGATAGAGGTGGGGTTTCATTTCTGTGGCAGATTCTTGTGCACCAGTCACCATTAACAACGACTCTGTGAATGACTTCCAATTTCTGAATGAAGCTCTGACTCTTTAGGTGGTCTTTGCAAATTTTGAAAAAAATGTTTTCTTTTTTTTAATTCGAATTTTATAAAAAAAAATGTATGTCCCATTTAAAAGTACAACTATTTACAATGACATTATGTTAAAGTAAGTCTGACAATAGAAACAAACTACGGTATATATCACTATCTAGACTTTTTGGTCATTTTTAAATCTGTTCTGTCTCCAGCTGTTTGTTGGCATTTTGAGCACAAAGCAGTTATAGTTCAAAGAAGTACAAGTTTAAAAATAATTGTTTATTGTTCCATGAACAGAGGAAAACCCCAGAAGGTATTCTACAAATCACAGATTTTGTTTGATGTTAACTTCACGTGTTATGTACAACTTTTTAAAATATGTTTATAAGTTTCTCTGAAGATTTAGATTCTGGTGCAATTTTGAGATGGTCACCACACTGAATAGTTGTCCAAGTAATAATCCAAGCTCAACTCGTTACATTTTGGTTAAATGAAACTGATAAATCTATTTTCATTATTGTCTTAACCTTATTTGAAAATAAAATGTAAGCTGACAGTGCCTCTTCAAAAAGTTAAAGAAAGGGAACAACTACCATATTTATGAAAAAAAAAACTTCAAATTAAACAAATAATTTGTCTTTTGCTAAACAGCTGTTAAATGTCCCCCATTTTTTTCAGTAGTTTTTTTTTTAAATACAATAATTACTTGATAATAGGCTGGGTATAAATCTGAATAACCATATATATAGTTAAATATATCGACAGTTTTTCAGTAAAATGTCAGAGTTGATATTCTGACATTTTCCCCCAAAATAAGATATCCCCTGCAAATAAATCCTAGTTGAGATCATCGTTAGTTCGCCAATCTAAAGTAAATCCTAGTTGAGATAATCGCTAGTTCGCCGATTTGTGGGATTTCATGCACTAGATCGCAGGATTCCATGCGCAAGTAAACTAATCTATGTTTGGGGAATTTTCCCCGCACATAGATTCCCGAGATTCCATGCGCTAGTGAACTTGTCTATGTTCGGGGGAATTCCCCCGAATGTAGAACTGCTTTCTTGCTCATGATTGCTAGTGCATCCATTACCGGCTAGTTCCCTTTGCGACCGTGTTGTAAGAATAGTCAGTAAGTGAGGACCACCTGTATAACATCTTCTGAAAATAATCCTTAGTGCGTTTTTTTAGAGCAAAAATTAACATAAGACCAGATCTTGTTTTCAGGGAAAAACTGCATAGATTATAAATAATGAATTGCAAAAATATTCAAAATATTCAACAATTCTGACATTTTAGTGATAAACTGTCTATACCTTGAACATTTGCTCTGTATGATACGTTATCTGAAATCATTTAAACTCAAAAATAATAATTTTATGGCGAGAGTGGTTTTATGTTAAAATATATTTTGAAGAACAATAAAAAAACTAAAATGTGCATTTTGCAAATAAATTCAATTCCTCTGTTCTGCTGCCTCATTGAATTAAATTGTCCTAATAGCAATATGATTACCTTATAATAGGCCTTTACCTATGATATTAACGTAATACGATGTTTCTCTGGAAAAAAATCTTACTCTGAATAAGGATCACTGGTTCAGCTGCAAATCCAAAGGAAAGTTATGATAATGCAAGAGTATTCTAGAGCACTAAGAGATTGTTATATTGATAAAGTACTCAGGCTACATCTGTTAGGAAAAGGACACAAGGTAATATCAAAGTCTTTGGAAATCCTAGGATTACTAAGATCTAGCTAAATGAAACATGCCTGGAGTTTGCTAAAATTACAAGACAAAGAGATGAAACTGACATATGGAAAAAGGTTTGTGGTCAGATAAGAGCAAGGCAGAACGTTTAGGCTACAATTCAAACTGTACAAATAAAACACTGCTCATACCTCAACAAACAATATCCCAGCAGAAGTACGGTGGTGGGAGCATCACACTGTGGGGGACATTATAATCAGCACGGCCTGGGAGTCCTGTGGTAAATAACAGAAGAATGGATATAGCAAAAAAATAATGCTGGTATCCAGATATCTAGACTTGTTTCACCCCAATAGAGCTACTGAGAAAGTCTTGACTAAGAATTTGTCTGGAAACCAGCATAATTAGAAGGGTGGATGCTCGGAACAAACAGAAAAAGATTGCTCTTCAGAGCCCAGATGGACACGAATCGCATTAGCTACATTTTGCAAGGATTTATTGTTTTAAAGTAAGCATAACTTGTATTACCCAGTAAAAATCTTAGAACGATTTTACAATGGATGTCTCTCGTTGTATGCCCACTATGAGTGGTTCTATTTTTTATTTTTTTTAATGTATAATTTTTTATTGTTAATATTTTATGCATATATATATAATATTGGGATACAGAAGAGAGAAGTGGGAAAAAGGGAACAGTACATAGTTTAGTCTATAATTACACACTATTAAAAACAATATTATTCACATAACAGTATGCGTTAATTCATGTGAGACAATTGATTACAACAATATTTTTCTAATTCTTTTCCTTTCTCTATTTCTTTTTAATCATATTCATTTGCTTAAAGTTAAGAGAAACCACTGAAAACTATCACTTCCTCTCGGTCCCAATCAAAAGAGTAATTTCCGTTCTTAAAAATGATTGTATCAGGGAGGGGTGGGGAATGGGGGATAGAACAACAGCCTATTGAGCTAAATCCCTTATGAGTCTAGCTCTCATTATATTCTTTAAACGTTAGGAAAAGCATACAGGGGAGAAAAATATAATAACACCTTAAACATATCTATCTCCTATTTCTAACCATTTATTCCACCTTTTTTTGTATAAAGTTTCCTGTCCTTTCAAATGACCAGCCATCAATTCATAAGAACATGAGGAGTCTAGTCTTATCATTATATCTGACAATCAAGGAGACTGTATTTTTTTCCAGCTGTATGCAATAGCCGTTTTAGTTGCTATCAAACTGTGAATAATAATATAAACAACCTCTTCTGGGAGCGGTATAGAAAACATATGTAATAAAAAACATTCGGGTTGGGTAGGTATCACTGCTTTCAAATCAATTTGAAAAAACCTTCCCAATTCTTTCCAAAGCTTAGTAATACCTGGACATAACCAAAAGATATGATATAGAGTGCCCTCCTGTTTAAGGCAGCGCCAACATAAATTTGATGCCCCTGGGTATATATGAGCTACCCTAGTTGGCACCAGGTACCAACGCATATTCAATTTACAGTATGATTCCCAGTGTTGTAAATTACATGATGCCTTTTTGGTTAGCTTTATTGCCTGATGCCATTTGGATAAAGAAAATTGATAACCTAAATCTAAATCTTACTCCCATTTCTGCATATATATATATATAGGTTTTGCTTCATTCCCTATATTCATAATGTTATTATAAGATAATGATAAAGTTTTAATAATCGGTAATTTACCCATACATTTGTATATCAAAGGCGGAAGTGTTTTCATTTCTTCTATTTTTAGATTAAATCCATGAAGTATATTCCTAATACATAGGTAGGAAAACAACTCTCTCGGAGGTATGGAATAATAATAATTACATGCCTATAGTATTATAAAAAAATGAACCTGTGTGACACCACACCTCTCGTTGTATGCCCACTATGAGTGTTTTTAACTCACAAAGGCACGTTTCAGAGTCTTTGACTGTGATACTCCACCCGAACCAGAGTTTCATCATATCAAAGATAGACTGGGGTAGCGACATTTGGTGTTTTACTTCTTATTTCAAGTCACCATAACTTATTTTATTGGGGACCATATTAATAGAGATTCTACCCATGCCTGTGTTTATATTGTCATGCCCACTGCAAACAAACTGTGAGTTCCAGGAGAAGGAGGCTCCTGCAATTATCTGGTGCAACATTTTTTATGTCATTTACCACTGAAATACTTACCCCCAAAATAATTAAAATAGCTTTTACAGCAAAAACTGTCTTAACTTAATATTAATATGGAGGGTTTCAATTCTGAAATCTCTTAACTCATGTACAAGACTAGAAGAAATTTTGATCAAAAGGGAATAACCAAGTATATACGATATGAAGGGCAGGGAACACAAAGTTACTCCTCTGGATGTGATTAAGGAATGTCTACCACTGCTTTGAAGATTTGGGGAGAAGTGCTACACAGTCAGAGATATAATATGTAACAGATGTTCCACGTAACAAAAAAAAAAAGTAAAACATGTTACAAATCTTTAGAAAATGCGATCTCTACATCTCTAAAACGGTCTTTTATAAGTATAACGAAAAAAATACAATGTAAATGCTTATTTCAGGTTAAAAATAGATAAATTCTACTACTTACTACTGGTCTCTGGACTACTTCTATAGACTATGGAACTTTGAGTTTGATGGATTCCACAATTATGTGTGTTTCATCTTTCATGTTTTCAGTGTATTGGATTTTGGAATTTCGGAAGTTCGAATTTCCGAATTGCCGAAGTGCCCAAGTATCGAATTGCCGAAGTCCCGAATTGCTGAAGTTCCGAATGCAGAAGTTCCAAAATGGGTTAGGGTTTAGGGTTAGGGTTCTGGTTTATCTTTAAGGGTTATGTTTATGGGTTAGGGTTTAGGGGTTAGGGGTTAGGGTTCGAATTACCAAAGTTCCAAATTGCAGAAGTGACGATTTGCTGAAGTTACGAATTGCTGAATTGCTGAAGTGCCAAATTGCCAAGGTGCCGAATTGCCGAAGTCGCGAATTTCGGAAGTGTCGAATTTTTACATAGTTACATAGCTGAAAAGAGTCTTGCGTCCATCAAGTTCAGCCTTCCTCACATATGTTTTTGCTTTTGATCCATAAGAAAGCAAAACACCTAGTTTGAAGCGCTTCCAATTTTGCAACAAACCAGGAAAAAAATCCTTCTTGACCCCAAAATAGCAATCAGATGTCTCCTTGGATCAAGCAGCTATTACCCCACTAATTAGAAATTATATCCCTGTATGTTATGTTTTTTCAAGTATTTATCCAATTGCAGTTTAAACATCTGTATGCAAGGCCGGATTAACATAGGGGCTGATCGAGCTGCAGCTCCAGGCCTAGGCCCATGGAATAGGCCCATTGATTTAAAATTTTTTTTTTTTTTTTTTTTTAAATTTACACACACTACTCTGCCAGGTATTTCTCATGTATTTCTTATGGTTGCCAGGTATTTCTCAGAAGTATTTCTCTGGTATTTGAGGCTGCCTAGCCGGTGCTGATATTGCAGTAATACCGGCAATACAAATGTCTGTCACAGTATAAACAGAGATTATTCTGCAATACCAGCGCCGGCCAGTAGGGGTCGCTGTTTGTGTGGAGAGAGGCAGGGATGAGATGTTACAGCATCTCTCTCCCTGCCTCTCTCTACTCACTGATCTGCGGGGAGCAGCTCTGCACAGAGAGTCCAGACAGTAGCTCCGAGCCTGCGAGACATGGGAGGGTAAGAGACTTGGGGACGCTGAGACATTGGGACACTGGGAGACATAGGGACACTGGGAAACATGTGGACCCTGAGACACTAGGGACACAGTGGCCCCATGTCTCCCAGTGGCCCCTAGTCTCTCAGTGTCCCCATGTCTCCCAGTGTCCCTGGTGTCTCTCGGTGTCCCTAGTGTTTGTGTCCCTAGTCTCCCAGAGTCCCCTAGTCTCCCAGAGTCCCTATGTATCTCAGTGTCCCCATGTCCTAGTGACATTGGGACACTGGGAGACATGGGGACACAGACTCTAAGGGACACTGGGAGACATGGGGATACAAACACCAGGGGACATTGGGCGACATGGGGACACTGAGACACTAGGGGACACTGAGACACTAGGGGACACTGAGAGACATGGGGACACAGGGAGACTTCCAGTGTCCCCATGTCTCCCAGCCAGTGACCGTAGTATCTCCATATCCCCATATGTATCCCATATGTATCCCAGTGTCCCTGGTGTCTCTCAATGTCCGTAGTGTGCCAGTGTCCCTAGTGTCTCAGTGTTTTCTAGTCTCCCAAAGTCCCCTAGTCTCCCAGTGTCTCAGTGTCCCAATGTCTCCCAGTATCCCCATGTCTCCTAGTGTCTCAGTGTCCCCTAGTATAAAAGAAAAAATATCAGGCACTCAACATTTCGTCCTGTCTCCAGTGTCACCTATGTATCACAGTGTCCCCTTTGTATCAGAGTGTCTCAGTGCCCCATGTCTCCCAGTGTCCCTGGTGTCTCTTAGTGTCCGTAGTGTCTCAGTGTCCCCTAGTCTCTCATAATCCCCTAGTCTCTCAGTGTCCCCATGCCTCACAGTGCCCCCAAGTGTCTCAGTGTCCCCTAGTATAGAAGAACAAAAAATCTCAGGCACTCACTGTGATAGATTTAAGCAGGTTTATTGGATACCGCAACATTTTGACCTGTAACCAGGTCTTTATCAAGTCTCTAGTGTCCCCTATATATCACAGTGTCCCCTATGTATCACAGTGTCTCAGTGCCCCATGTCTCCCATGTCACCTCGTGTCCCAAAGTCAACCAGTGTCCCCATTTCTCCATGTCTCCCAGTGTCCCCAAGAGTCGGTGTCCCAAGGTCTCTCAGTGTTCCCTAGAATCTCAGTGTCCCCATGTCTTCCAGTATCCCAATGTCTCTCAATGTCCCCTAGTGTCCTAGTGACATGGGGACACTGGGAGACATGGGGATACAGACACTAAGGGACTAGGAGACATGGGGACTAGGAGATATGCCCCCTTTTTGTGTATGTTCGCCCCTTTCAGCAGATTTTTGTCAGTGGCCCACCCTTTTACCCCATCCATAGACTTCCTGCTTTACTGGACACTGCTGTTGGGGGTTATTCATTTACTTGAAGATGAAAGCGTGAGATTAGCATAGGGTATGTGTTTTCTCATAACTGCATCCTATGAGTTTCCCTCCAGCACCATCTACATCAGATACATGACGCTTAGGAGGTAGGACTGTTTTAGTGTTTTTGGTAAATAAGATTTTGTAATTAGGCCCATCATAATTGTCAGCACCATATTGTCAGCACCTTAATCTGGCCCTGTCTGTATGGACTCTGATAAAACCACCTCTTCAGGCGGGGGAAGTCCATATCCTTATTGCTCTTACTGTAAAAAAAAACACTTTTGCCTTAGATTAAATCTCCTTTCTTCCAGCCTAAATGCGTGACCTTGTGTCCCATGTATAGCCCTGTTTATCAATAGATTTCCAAATAATGGTTTGTACTGGCCCCGAATATATTAGTTTAATGTTATCATATGCCCTCTGAGGCGCCGTTTTTCCAAACTAAAGAGATTTTAAATTTTAAACCTTTCTTCGTAACTAAAATGCTCCATTCCTTTTATCAATTTTGTAGCTCATCTCTTTTTCTAGTGCCATGATATCCTTCTTTAGAACAGGTGCCCAAAATTGCACAGCATATTCAAGTTGTGGTTTTACCAGCAATTTATAAAGAGCAAAATTACATTTTCATCCCGAGAATATATGCCCCTATTTATTCATGACAAAACCTTACTGCCCTTAGCAACTGCAGATTGACATTGCATATTGCTGCCTAATTTGTTGTCTATAACAATGCCCAAATCCTTCTTGTGTGTGGTTATCCCTAATTCCCTACCATTTAGGGTGAAAGTTGCTTGTGCATTCTTGACCCTGAAGTGCATAACTTTGCATTTCTCTACGTTAAATTTCATCTGCCATTTTAGTGCCCAGTCCCCCAATCTTTCCAAATCCCTCTGCAGCAAAGCAATATCCTGCTCACATTTTATTACTTTACAAAGTTTTCTGTCATCTGCAAACACTGAAACATGGCTCTCAATGCCTATTTCAAGATCATTTATAAATATGTTAAATAGAAGTGGTCCCAAAACAGAACCCTGAGGGACACCACTTACCACTTTTGTCCAGCCCGAAAATTTACCATTAAAGACAACTCGTTGTACTCTATCCATAAGCCAATGTTCTACCCAAGAACAAGAATTTCCACCTAGACCAATTTCTTTTAGTTTGAAGACTAACCTATTGTGAGGAACCCTATTAAATGCCTTGGCAAAATCCAAATAGATCATATCCACTGCAACACCCTGATCTATACTTCTACTTACTTCTTCGTAGAATGCAATTAGGTTAGTTTGACATGACCTATGTTTCATAAAACCATGCTGATTATTGCTAATAACAAAGTTCTTCCCAATGAGTTCCTGAATATTATCCCTTAATAGCCCTTCAAATATTTTCCCAGTCACAGAAGTAAACCTCACAGGTCTATAATTTCCAAAAGCAGACAAATTTTTTTTCTCACCTGAATTTCTGAACCGAACCAAATTTTTTTGCCCATGCACATCCCTTTTATATTCTGTATTGTATTGTTGTATTCATACAATGGAGGGATGTCACTTTAGGGCATCTTTGCATAATACCTAGAGGCTTCTGGACATGACAGAACAGCTCAAACAATATTAAAAAAATAGCATTAAAATAAAAAAAGAGTGTGGTCCCCTAGTCGTACCTTTCTCAAGCTGTTTTATGAATTGTGTACTACTGATTGGCCTTCACCATCAGCTGACTGCTTTAAGCCAATCAGTCCCACCCCTGTCTGTTGATTTACTGAAAGTGGATGTTGACAGGGACTGCAAGGAACGGCACTGGAGATCCAACTTTAGGATTAAACCATTTATGAATTGCTTAATCCTTAGAGGTAAGGTAGCGCAGGGACCTCCTATCACCATATCAACTCAATTTCAATGAAGTTGTTATGGTGTCCTGACTGTCCCTTTCAAATGTACTTTTTAACAGATTAATAACTGTTAATAGACAATACTATTATCAGGGAGAATTGAAGGTATTTATTTTTCCATGTACTCTGGTTTATATCATATCAGTTGTGTCAGTCAATACAATAGTACATACTGACCTTAATCGAGGAATAATTCCAAAATTTACCATGTGCAGCACTGGTAAAATTCTATGGAAGATTATAGCATTATTGCTGTGAAATTGAAGATATATTTTGTTGCTAGTATTATAATTATGTGTGATTTTTCATTTAATTATATCTAGTCTAGTGTAATCTTTGCATAGTCTTGATTTTCAGAGACATATTTTTTGTAGCCACTAGATGGCGAATTAGTCCACAATAAAATGAAGCATTGCTCTATGATATTATTTATTTATTACTGCCATTTACATAGCGCCAACAGATTCTGTAGTGTTTTACAATATTATGAGAGGGGGGGATTTAGCCATAAATAGGACAATTACAAGAAAACTTACAGGAACGATAGGTTTAAGAGGACCCTGCTCAAAGAAGCTTACAGTCGCATATATATATATATTTGTGCTCGGAATCTCTATTATGTTAATGGAATGTAGAGAAGGAACAAAGTTGGTTGAGGTGTGCCGAAACCAACGTACGAGTAGGCCTGTAAAAAAGAGGGCCCACAAAGAGAAATGTGTAAAGAAGGGTGTAGGTGGGTGGGGTCAACACAGCTTGAACGGCAAAGGTAAGTAAGGGGGTAGGGTTTATATAGGGTCATAACTCCTCCCACAAATTCAGGCCAATTGGCCTTCCAACTTGTGCTCGGAATCTCTATTATGTTAATGGTATGTAGAGAAAGAGCAAAGTTGGTTGAGGTGTGCCGAAACCAACGTACGAGTAGGCCTGTAAAAAAGAGGACAAAAAGGAATTCAAAGTAACACACACTTTATTGCAAGTTTAAATTGCGAGATTTCTGAAAGCCTGCCTGAGCTACCTTTCTAGTCGAGGGATGTAGGAGTTGTATATTGAGGGTTTCCAGCGTCCCAGCCTCTTAATGATGTGTACCGGGGTGTTAGTGCTAGAGGCTGATGATGCTGCGCCTATGCAAAATGAGTGACCAGGGAAGGAGGCTGGGTTGTAGCCTAACCTGGACAATAGAATTCTGATGTGTGACCAGGGCCGGCGCGTCCATAAGGCGGCACAGGCGGCCGCCTTAGGGCGCACGGGCTCTGGGGGCGCAAAATTTCAGTGACCGGCAGGAGGGAAGCTCTCCCTCCTGCCAGCCACCATCTCGGCCCCCGGCGCGGCTGTGCTGTGCGGAGATCAGGCGCTGCGAGGGAGCTCTAATCTCACCGCTCTGCTCCCTCGCGCGCTGTCTGCTGATTACCGCGGGAGCCGAAATATGACGTCATATTCCGGCTCCCGCGGTATCAGCAGACAGCGTGCAAGGGAGCAGAGCGGTGAGATTAGAGCTCCCTCGCAGCGCCTGATCTCCGCACAGCACAGCCGCACGCCGCTCAGCAGGACCCCAGGGAAGGATGCATCATCCACACCAGCTCTCCAGGTAAGGAGGCTGGGTGGAAAATGTATATTTATTAAAATAATTAGTGAATGTATGTGATGTGTGTCTGTGAGTGTCTGTGAGTGTCTGTGTGTGTGTCTGTGATTGACAGTGTGTGTGTATGTGAGTGTCTGTGTGTGTGTCTGTGAGTGTCTGTGTGTGTGTCTGAGTGACAGTGTGTGTGTCTGTGAGTGTCTGTGTGTGTGTCTGTGAGTGACAGTGTGTGTGTCTGTGTGTGTCTGTGAGTGACAGTGTGTGTGTCTGTGAGTGTCTGTGTGTGTGTATGTGAGTGACAGTGTGTGTGTCTGTGAGTGTCTGTGTGTGTGTCTGTGAGTGACAGTGTGTGTGTATGTGAGTGACAGTGTGTGTGTATGTGAGTGTCTGTGAGTGACAGTGTGTGTGTCTGTGAGTGACAGTGTGTGTGTCTGTGAGTGACAGTGTGTGTGTCTGTGAGTGTCTGTGTCTGTGAGTGACAGTGTGTGTGTCTGTGAGTGTCTGTGTGTGTGTCTGTGAGTGACAGCGTGTGTGTCTGTGAGTGACAGTGTGTATATGTGAGTGACAGTGTGTGTGTATGTGAGTGTCTGTGAGTGACAGTGTGTGTGTCTGTGAGTGACAGTGTGTGTGTCTGTGAGTGACAGTGTGTGTGTCTGTGAGTGTATTTGTTTGTGTCTGTGAGTGTCTGTGTCTGTGAGTGACAGTGTGTGTGTCTGTGAGTGTATTTGTGTGTGTCTGTGAGTGTCTGCGTGTGTCTGTGAGTGACAGTGTGTGTGTCTGTGAGTGACAGTGTGTGTGTATGTGAGTGACAGTGTGTGTGTATGTGAGTGTCTGTGAGTGTCTGTGTGTGTGTCTGTGAGTGACAGTGTGTGTGTATGTGAGTGACAGTGTGTGTGTATGTGAGTGTCTGTGAGTGACAGTGTGTGTGTCTGTGAGTGACAGTGTGTGTGTCTGTGAGTGACAGTGTGTGTGTCTGTGAGTGTCTGTGTCTGTGAGTGCCAGTGTGTGTGTCTGTGAGTGTCTGTGTGTGTGTCTGTGAGTGACAGCGTGTGTGTCTGTGAGTGACAGTGTGTATATGTGAGTGACAGTGTGTGTGTATGTGAGTGTCTGTGAGTGACAGTGTGTGTGTCTGTGAGTGACAGTGTGTGTGTCTGTGAGTGACAGTGTGTGTGTCTGTGAGTGTATTTGTGTCTGTGAGTGTCTGTGTCTGTGAGTGACAGTGTGTGTGTCTGTGAGTGTATTTGTGTGTGTCTGTGAGTGTCTGTGTGTGTCTGTGAGTGACAGTGTGTGTGTCTGTGAGTGACAGTGTGTGTGTCTGTGAGTGACTGTGTGTATGTGAGTGACAGTGTGTGTGTATGTGAGTGTCTGTGAGTGTCTGTGTGTGTGTCTGTGAGTGACAGTGTGTGTGTATGTGAGTGACAGTGTGTGTGTATGTGAGTGTCTGTGAGTGACAGTGTGTGTGTCTGTGAGTGACAGTGTGTGTGTCTGTGAGTGACAGTGTGTGTGTCTGTGAGTGTCTGTGTCTGTGAGTGACAGTGTGTGTGTCTGTGAGTGTCTGTGTGTGTGTCTGTGAGTGACAGCGTGTGTGTCTGTGAGTGACAGCGTGTGTGTCTGTGAGTGACAGTGTGTGTGTATGTGAGTGTCTGTGAGTGACAGTGTGTGTGTCTGTGAGTGACAGTGTGTGTGTCTGTGAGTGACAGTGTGTGTGTCTGTGAGTGTATTTGTTTGTGTCTGTGAGTGTCTGTGTCTGTGAGTGACAGTGTGTGTGTCTGTGAGTGTATTTGTGTGTGTCTGTGAGTGTCTGTGTGTGTCTGTGAGTGACAGTGTGTGTGTCTGTGAGTGACAGTGTGTGTGTCTGTGAGTGACAGTGTGTGTGTCTGTGAGTGACAGTGTGTGTGTCTGTGAGTGTCTGTGTGTGTGTCTGTGAGTGTCTGTGTCTGTGAGTGACAGTGTGTGTGTCTGTGAGTGTCTGTGTGTGTGTCTGTGAGTGACAGCGTGTGCGTCTGTGAGTGACAGCGTGTGCGTCTGTGAGTGACAGAGTGTGCGTCTGTGAGTGACAGCGTGCGTCTATGAGTGACAGCGTGTGTGAGTGAGTGCGTCTGTGTGTGTGCATGTGAGTTTAGGAGTGTGTCTGTCAGTGTATGATGAGTGTGTTTGTCAGTGTATGAGTGTGTGTCTGTCAAATCAGTGAGAGTATGTTTGTCATTGAGTATGTGTGTGACTATCCGTGTGTCTGTCAATGAGTGTCAATGAGTCTGTGTCTGTCAGTGACGTCTGTGTGTTTGTCATTGAGCGTGTGACTGTCAGTGTGTACAGAGTGTAGCGGAGCAGAGCGCAGTACAGGAGCTTCTGTTTCCTGTACCTGGCCAGACTGACAGGAGGTGCTCACAGAGAGAGCACTCCCTGTCAGTTCGGCCGGGTACAGAAAACTGAAGCTCCTTTAGGGGATCTGCTCCGCTAGGCAATGCAACAATAGAGGTAGAAGGCACACCAGGAAGGGGAGTGTAACCACTAACGGGGTGTGGGGTGCACCAAGGGACAGGGAGGGAATGGGAGAGAAACACCAAGAGACAGGGACAAGAGGGGGGAGGGGAGAAGAACACTAAGGGGCAGGGAAGGGACCACTATTGGTCGGGGAGGGGAGAGGGGCTGGTTAAGAGGCACATAGGTGAAGATGTTTTTTTTGGGGGGGCGGTAAAATGCATCTTCGCCTATGTACCTAAAAATCCAAGCACCGGCCCTGTGTGTGACATAAATTTAGCTGTGTTGAGTTGGTGTCCTTGGAGTAGAAGTAGTGGAGTATCTGGTGAGTGCGTGAGGTGAGAAACCAGGAGCATATCTAGAACATGTACAGGGCACCATAAATTCTCGGTAGGAAAGAGGGGAATGATAGTGGGATAGGCTGAGTGATTAGTCTTGGTAGAAGGCAAAAAGAGTACAAAATGGTCGTCTACTCTCTTTAAGTAAGAAAGTTTGAGGCATCGTACTGTGTCTCCTTGACGTACCACCATGAACTCTCTAGGTCTGAGGAACCCATAAAAGGCCCAAAAAATTGCAGATTTCATGACTAAATTGGTATTGTGGTCAAACGGGGATTTGTCCAATAAGTCGCTTAGGAGCCGGAATATTGGAACGTCTATTGGTAGCCTAGTCATACTAGGAGAGACTGAGACCTTAAAAATACCTTTGAGGATTTTCTTAATGGGGTAGGAAGACAGAAAAGGAGCGTGGTTAGGGAAGTTAGTGAGGATGTGGTGTTGTACTCCGGTGAGGTAGAGTTTGATGGTATTATAAGAGAGTTTGGGGTGTAAATGGCAAAAGGAAGCAAAAGCCACCATGGTTTTGATGTAAAGGTCACCTTGTAAGCAAAACTCGGCTGTGAATTTGTTAAAGATAGTCAGTGCCCTAACGTAAGAGTGGTGTTAGGAGACAGTGCTTGGTGCGTGAGTGTTTGTGCGTGGAGTAATAGTTTGTTTATTTATTTATTTATTTTTAATTCTTTATTTTTGCTGTGCAGGTGGCTACAAGGACACCACAACAGCGTATTGCAAGATATACAATGGTTAAACAGTGGCATGAGAGTCTGCACATTTTTAAATTTTTAGCAAGCTTGGCTAAACAGTTATATCGTTAGCGTGAGGTTAAATAAAACACAGCGAGATAGTTGATGCTTAACCTGTCTAAATCGGCATTTGTGCTAGGCATATGTGTGAGAAACAAAACAGTGAGCTCAATTTTGCCATTAAAACAGAAGCTAAGGTCATCATCAAGAACAGATTTCTATAAGCTTAATTAAGTTTAACCACCAGGGGGCAGCAGAGCGTCGGATATACATGCAAGCTGGGACATTTTAATTACTTTCTAACTGCAGGAAGAAAGTCTGCTGTAAAAGACACGCATTAATGTTGTAGATGAGGTGCAAGATTAAGAGTTAAGAGGTACACCATAGTCTGTTATATCTGTAGGCATATATGGTTAGAAGCCGCTTGATCCCTCCTGCAGCTGTGCTAAATCTGTGATTTTAGCTGGTTATTTCAGTGTGTGGGGGCTTGACAGTTAGGAGTGGAGTGAAGCTTGTTCCCCATTTTTGTTGTTCCCTTGTACTCATGTTACAGGGGAAGTAACAGGAACAAACCGCAGAAGCCACACATAGAGATATGGACACAGGTCTTCAGAAAGTAAAAGGCCTTTATTCACATACCGATCGGGTCTCAGATGAACTCCTGTTCCAAAAATATCTGAGAGGCAGAAAACATTGTGTACAGGACTTTTGTTAACAGCATATCCCCTCCCATACAGTATAACCCCTCCTATATTCCTCAGACCAATCAGCACACAGGATATTCAGGATCTCCTTATATGGCAGACCACATGGCTTGTTGAAGACAAAGGAATTTTCTATCCACTTCCACACATGCTCAGTATACTGATGACTCATCCAACTGTTTGTAACCAGATACTAATTAGCATATGCCATGTGGGGATTTCGGCCTACTAAATTTTGACCATGCTGGATTCCTATCACATTCCCCCCTTTGATGCTTCTGATATAACATTATTCCAGATGCATCACTAGTCATAATTTGCCAACACCACTCAAGTAACCATGAACCAGTACAGACCTAGTAAGCATCTTAGCATCATCACAAACTCCTTCAGCATTCCTCATCCTGATTATTCTCTCTCTGGGCTAGGGATTCATACTTCCAGACAGCCATTACATGGGCAGCTGTCTTTCTTTCTATAGTACTGTCCATGATACTACGTATAGATCTGACCACCAATCGAGTCAGGCAGGGCAGAAAGAGACATAAGAATATAATAAATACTACTCCTCCTACTAGTGCCTTAATCCCTCCAAACTGCTCATACCAACTTCCAAACCAACTACTTGGGTTATACCCATTCCAGATCTGAGTTGGTACATGCGCAACTTTAACCATGTGGCTTGTAAGTTCAGCCACTGCCTGCCCTTCATCATCTATGTGCAGACAACAGTTACTTAGATTAAACTTCCCACATACATCTCCTTCTACTGCTAATAAGTAGTCCAAAGCTAATCTATTTTGATAGATGGCTGATCTCATTCGAGTATTATGTTTAGCTAGGAGATTGAGCGCTTGTGCTGTCTCATTGGTGATAATCTCAACCACCGCCTGTAATCTTATAATACGGTTGAGCATATATATTGGGGTTCTATAACCATAAGTACCATCTTCCGCCCAAGTAGCCGGTCCATAATAATTAATGATACGTTGGGGAGGCAACTCATCATCTTCCCAGCTACCTATATTCAAAGATGCTCGCTTCTTTTTATGATTCACATCATAAACCTTAACTCCCAAGGTCTCTCCTGTTTCGATTAGCAACAAGAAGGATGGTTTGAGCATACCTAGGACACAGGCCCCTTCCCAGTCTTGTGGTAACTCTGAATATGCCTTCTTACCACAAATCCAGTATAGATTTGCTGGGGCTTTCCAACTATATGTAGCAGATAAGTCAAACCATACCTCCTTTAAATGAGTGTAATTGGCAAACGGATTAGTAGGCTCTGAGACATTTGAAGCTGACCACCAAGTAGTATTTTTAGTATTAACATTATAGGCTTTTTGTCCCAAGCAAGTTAGCTCACCTACAGACGTGTTATACATTGTCCCTTTCCTGGCTAAACAAACATGACCTATAATAGAGGTTTTTAAACGCCATTCTGATTTACCTCTAGTACTTACTTGATGATCAGACTGAGAAAGTATCTGTTGTTCATCTGTCTCAGAACCAGGGTACCATATTTCCTTTGCCTCCCATGGCCACTGGTCTCCCATATTAGTACCTCCACATACAAAGCAGTTACTTATATTAAGACTACCTGCAATACTCTCAACCAAATTAATAAATAGGTTCTTAACATTATGGGGAATTCTATCCTCAATACTCATCTCCTCATAGAAGGAATGAAAAACCTGATGAGTTTGGGTTGCCACTGTCAGTTTCAAGACCTACATATATTATCACTCCTGGATCTACTCCTGTGCCATGTATTTGGAACCCAAAAATATTTCCAAATTTGTCAATAAAATGCTGGGGATTAGAGATGGTCATATGGACCGGATTACATTCCATAGATTTACAGTATGGTGTGGTAGGCAACCTTTGGATAATCATACCTTGATCCACTGTTTTTCCCCAGGTTGCCCAACCTACACATGACCAATAGGGACAAAAATTATAATCTCTATTCGGGCAATCAGGATCAGTAGATCTTTTACTAGGGACATAAATATTTGTCATTGAACCCATAAGTCCGTTCCCATATAAGATTACCACATACATTCCAAGGTTTTCCACTAGCCGAAATCGCCTTACATGCATCAAATAATAGAATACCTGTGGAATGTATGGTATTTATCACCGTCCCATTTATCAAGGTCCCCTGAGAGTTACTATTCCAAATTACCAACCAAATTGTACGGGGTTGGAATTGGGGATCAAAACATTTAGACTCACCTGATATCGGTTGACGCACACACTATAATCAGTATCTAAATACCTACACCTAGACACAGATCCTTTACATTCATATTACGAGTGCCAAATTAGGGTCTGGGATATCTGATTACCTGTTTTCGTAGTCTTAATACAACTAACACAGCCTGGAATATCCTTACCTTTACCCTCCTGAAAAAGCATAAAAATACTAAGACACATAATAAAACACTTATTCTTGAAATCCTCATTTTTCTTCGACCGTGCAATAGCACCTCAGCCTCCCGATTGTGAGGGCTGCAAGGATTGGCGTTCTTCTGATCCTCACTTTCCTTCACAGAGGTCCCTTCGAGACACTCTGGCTACGAAAAGTAGGTAGGTGTTCAGGCTTTATTATGGCCGTCAAAACACCTACTTGCTGATCTCGGATGTTACTTTCAACCACGATGTCCCAATACTTCGCACTCACTCCAACTGAGTCACCCGCTTCAACCGGATCTTACAAGGATTTTCAAGATCTGGACTAGCTTGCCAGGAATCTGCCGCTGGTTTAACCCTGGAGTGATGAATCCACTGAGTCACCTCTGCCACCTTTACAGCTGTTGGGGTAGATAAAAGAACAACATACTAAGGCTAACAGGAAACACCCCGAGCTTTAACTCAGTATGTATCGGTGGGATGTTACGAGCAAGTCCTGGAGGATTATTTTCTGCCCACACTCCTGGAATGTCAAATACAGATTCATCACTCTTTGGGTTCGCATTTGTCATTACAGAATAGAAACGCCATTTTTCTTCTTTTGGCACCAATACCTGCTATTATGCCAGGTGATTTATTAAACCTCAGAGACGTTGATCCATTATATAGAAAAGTTATCTGAGCTTGAAGCTTTGATAATAGATCTCGTCCCAGAAGTTGAACTGGACACTCCTGCATATATAGGAATTGGTGCTTAACCAAATGGCCTCCCAGAATGCAAGTGCGACTCTTAAGAACCGGTCTAGCAGCACTCTTCCCAGTTGCTCCTATTACCGTTATAGTTCTTCCTGAAGGAGGAGCAACTAATTTGGTCACCACGGAATGTTCAGCCCCAGTATCAATCATAAAAGGGCTTCTCTTTCCCCCTATTGCTACATCGACCATAGGCTCCGCTCGATCAAGGGGGATGGAGCCCAGTCGGTATCAATAGTCCTCCATAACAGTGTCAGCCAGACCCACAAAATCTCTAGGTCTCTGCGTGGGTGGATAATATCTGTCCCCTTGAACACTTCCTCTATTAGTCCCACTATTTCCTCCAAAACTTCATCTTCCTCTTCCTCTATAGTTACCACCATAACCTCCCCGCACTCTTCTCTCTTCTTGTCGATCATTTTCATAATGCTCTCTCTGTGGACATTCATTCCTCCAATGTCCTTCCTCTCTACAGTATGCACACTGATTCCTGCTTAGTGTTCCCCTACTCAACCTATTTTCAACTCCTCTATTCACCTCTCTTCCCTGTCTCTCTACACTTGCAATAGCTACCGCTAGCATATCTGCCTTCTTCCTCATTTTACGTTCTTCTTCCCTCTTTGTCTCTGTTTCTCTATTCATGTATACTTTATTCGCAATCTCCATCAACTGTGATATAGACATCCCTACAAATCCCAATAACTTCTGTAATATCACCTTGGGCCTGGCTGACAACGGCTGAGTTAACCATTCGGGAATTCTCAGGAGCCTCTGGATTAAAAGGAGTATGCCTCCAGTAATCTTTCATAAAAGGCACTAGGTGACTCATCAATCTTCTGCAACACCTCAGCCGTATTTGGCATATTGATTGCCTTTTTCCCTCCTGCCTTCATGCCAGCAATAATGACTTCCCTATAAGCTCTTAAATGGGGCATATTAGCGCCATTAATATTCCAGTTTGGATCCACATTCGGGTAATGGGCTGCAGCCCATGCAACCGGATTGGCCTGGTTCTGAACACTGGCCGCTTCCTCGAGCGCTTTAATAGCCGCTTGATTAATCCGGGTCCTTTCCTCACAATTAAATAAAGTTAATAATAATTGCTGGCAATCGGCCCAGGTGGGATTATGTGTTTGTATGATTGAGGCAACCAAATCTGTCATGACTTGAGGTTTGTCAGTATAGAGTTAAAGGTGATGTAATATCAATGTAACTCCTGAAGATGGCCAGTAGGTGGCCCTAGAGTGCCTCCCTAAAGTCTGATGAAGCAGATAAACTTTAATTATGTATATTTTATTATTGCTTATTTTAATCACTGTCCACCCTGATATCTAGGCTTGAGTAAAGCTTTAGTTCTATGGTAAATTAAACATCTCAATTTGTATTTTAGTAAAGGGGATATTTTGAACAAAGCTGGGAGGGGCCCATCCAGTAACTAAAGAAGGATAAAAGTGTACTCTAGCATCTTATACCATTGATCTTTTCTTACAGTTGTATTTTAGACTGTTCAGTAGTTTTTAGTGCTATTTCAATGATGGTACAATGTCATTGCTGAGAATTATCTGATCCTCAGTTACTGTTATTAAGAATTCTCCTCACAATTTAACTGTTAATAATATTCAATACTAAAATACACTCCTGCCAAAAAGAAAGTCAGTTTAAATTTCCAAAGAATCAGTGGGGGCTGTTTGAAACAAAAGAACAGATAGGTATGGGTAGGCGGGGATAATAGAGCAGGGGGAATGCAAATACTAGCTATACCAGTTTTAGCTTGGGAGGAAGAGTGGGGGAGTGGCTACTATGGTTTTGGAGGATGAATAGGGGGGTGGTAATCAGATACAAGGGGGGGGGGGGGAGGGTGTCCAAACTAGGTGGAATTAAGTCCTTAATTCTGACCACCATGTGGCTCCATAAGTTCTCATGGCACAGTTTAATTCACCAAGGCAGTTTTTCAACAATCGGTTTCCAACAGTCAATATATGGAAACTGATCATAGAATTCTGGCCTACTAGTTACAGCCACATGTACACCCTGCACTAAATTTAAGTCAAGACTGCCACATAGAGGCCATGCGGCCACCAGGACAGGCCTCTCCCTACTACACAGTGTAGTCAATTTTCTTTTAATTTTTTTTTTTTTTTTACATACAAGACAAAGGACCAACAGCCTTGAGAATCAGAAGATGATTTCAACAGAACGTCTGATTCAAAAGCTGTACAAATATACACACAGTTTTCAACAGTCACACCAATCTCCTCATCACCAGCACCACATGATACAAACATACACACATGCACAGGGTCCTCACACGCTCAACAATATCACGACGCCGCACACACGAAATTAAATCAAAAACCCACCAAAGACTATACACTTATCAAAGTAACTATTGTTCAAACCTTGCAATTATCCACACTATTAATCCACATAAACTAACTGATCACATAACATTCCAACAATTTTGTCACTACAGTCAGTGGTTATGGTACGGTTAGTAATAATTGTACAGTTAGATAATTATGGTGTTAGAGTTACATTATCAATTAGTAATAGTTCAGGGGTTACACATACAATGTTAAACAGTAATTTTAGTGTCGTTAATGTAATATCAGTGGTTATGGTACTTTGAAGTAGTTATGGTATTATAAAGTAGTTATGGTATTTTTGAAGTAGTTGTATTATAAAATGGTTATGGTATTATAAAGTAGTTATGGTATTAAAAAGTGGTTATGGTATTTTAAAGTGGTTATGGTACAGTTTTTAAATCACAGGTAAATTAGTAACAGTTATGGTGTTACACATATAACACAAAACAAACAGTTTTCTAGTAGTTCTATACAATACACAATGCCAGTAATTATAATACATGTTAGTGGTTATGGTACCGTGCACTATTTTACAGTTATACACACAATTTACACTCCCACTAGACGGCAGAGCTCAAGCTTTCTAGCAGGACATACAATTTAACCAATTCACCAACACACCAACTACAGTATATTGAGCAACATTTACAATAATCCCAACTACTCTCACTGGCCAGCACCTCGAGAGCTTCCAATCAATTTACACCAAAGATTCGATAACTCTTCGCTGCCCAGACACCAATATAGCGAACTAATGAGTGGAATATACAACAGGACCCATTTAGTCTATATTACTCTATCAATAGTCTAGTGGTGTAAATTTACACGCCTACCACTTAGCCTAGATAGGGTGAGATGTAGCAAACGATAATGTACAACAGAGTCTGCTTACTCTCCCGGCCTCCCCGACCTAGCGACCAAAATTTACACCCTAGATATGCTAATCAAGGCAGGACACCGGTGTCTGACATGAAGTATGTACACCAATTTTCAGTCTGACCCAATACCACAGTATTAGACGGGCGGACTACAGAGCATCTAATGTCAACATAAGCAGTGCACCTTTGCTTCTTCCATCCCGAAGGACAGGGCAGATTCCATACAACCAATTCCAAATACAAACCCCTTGTGGGTCTACCGCTCTAACGGTATTAATCTTACCTTTTAGTTTCTGGACCTGGGCTTTACACTCATTGATGGGGCACCCCGGTACTCACTGCGCAGAAGCCGATGATCTCCTAGACAAAAGGCCAGTGGCGCCGAGACGAAAGGAGGTCCACGCAGTGGAAGTCCAGGGGTGCAGCATAGAGGATTTGGTAAAAGATTACCATCTCAAATCTCTACACAGGCTTCCATGCAATGAGGTTCCCACCAATGCACCAAATGTTACAGGGGAAGTAACAGGAACAAACCGCAGAAGCCACACATAGAAATATGGACACAGGTCTTCAGAATGTAAAAGGCCTTTATTCACATACCGATCGTGTCTCAGATGAACTCCTGTTCCAAAAACATCTGAGAGGCAGAAAGCATTGTGTACAGGACTTTTGTTAACAGCATATCCCCTCCCATACAGTATAACCCCTCCTATATTCCTCAGACCAATCAGCACACAGGATATTCAGGATCTCCTTATATGGCAGACCACATGGCTTGTTGAAGACAAAGGAATTTTCTATCCACTTCCACACATGCTCAGTATACTGATGACTCATCCAACTGTTTGTAACCAGATACTAATTAGCATATGCCATGTGGAGATTTCGGCCTACTAAATTTTGACCATGCTGGATTCCCATCACACTCAGGCAGGGTCAGAGTCCAGAAAGAGTCCCCTTATATCCACTGGTGTTAATGAGAGGTGATGCCTCTGTTGGTGTGAATGTTATAATGCGGAGGCTTGCTTGTGGAGTATATCCCTTATACAGTTATCCTGTGGGTGGAAGGAGCACTCAGTCGTTGCTTAGGTAGTTCCCCCTCACTTCTCCGTCTCACAATGAGCGCGGCAGCCATCTTAGTTTGACCCATGCGGTCCTCGGTCAGCCTTCCTGCAGCCTGTATGCCCTGAACGAGCGCTGCGTCCCCGGTGGGGTCCGGGATAACCTCCCCGGCCCACAGGGGAGGGGGGGTAACGGGGCCCTTAGAAGGCAGTGGGAGGTCCCGCCGGACCAAGTACAGGAGATCGGCCGCTTCTCCCGCCAGGGCCTCACAGCAGGCCGCAATCCCACTCGCCCACCAGACCGCATCGCCAGCAGAGCGGGGGCTGATACTTGCCCCGAAGGTTGTTGGTCAGTTCCCCTTTGCCATCTCACGGCAGCTGAGGGTTTTCCAGGCGAGTAGGGGCATTTTTAAGCTGGTTATTGCGGGTTTGTCAGGGAGCCGAGGCGCCCCACGTCCACCCAGCTCGGCGGCCAGGCCCCGCCCCCGTAATAGTTTGTTTAAACCAGGGTTAGCCATAGGAACGATGGTGTCCTGGCTGATTGAAGGTGTGCCAGAGGGGGAGCCCTGCCGGAGACCTGTAATTAAAGAGCATAAAAGAGTGTTAGCAGCTGAGTAGAGGAGGTGAGGAGAATGAGGTCTAAGATATATCTATATTGCTTAAGCATGTATCCCTACATGCTGGAATAGAAGAATGTAGGCAAATGACATCTAAATTATACATTGGTATGACTGAAACTATTCCATGAACTGGAGGAAAAAGAAGGAGGATACAAAAATGTCAAATCACACTTCATTACTTGGAGTGCAAGTAAGCAGCCCCCCGAGATGAGGAAGGTTGCAAAGAGAAAGTGCCATTAACTGGATGTGGTGTCGTTGTATAATTAAATGTGTGCTGAACCAGCTTATTTGTTCAGTGTCAGACGGGTTGGGCACATGGACTTGGTGTGTTCTCTGAAGCATATGGAGCAGATGTGCAACAACCTGCATGCGCTGTAGCTGCATATGCCAGTGTTAAAGTTATTGCACACATGCGCCTTGCCCAAGAAGATGATGGGTCTGCCCAGCTTGTCTCTCTGGACACCATCCTGTCTAGGGAGTGTGGTGAGGGAGTGGTGGGGTGAAAAAGTGGACGTAGAAGGGTCTGCATCCCCAGGGCATAGATCGGTGGAGTGTGAAGTGGAACCACAAGAGGCACAAGATGGGGGCCTCAGACCAGCAAAATGACGGCAGAACAACTCGGTATCTATCTGACACCAATCGATTCTAATATTGAATTGTGTCAGATGAGTAGCTGCCTTGGCCGAAACGGATTTATGGTAATCGTAAAATGAGGACCCTCCATACTTGATACCCAAATCAACCACCTTGTGCATATATAAATCAAGCTCTTCTCTCCTATGAGGGTACACTGTGCAGATGACATCGCGATAAGTGCCGAACGCGATAACAAACTGTGGGATGGTGAGTTTTTATTCAAACATGGGCCTCTGGCTCTTAAGACTACGGAAATGTCCCCGTAGTTGTAAGCTCTATTCTCTAAGACGTCTTGGGAGGCTATGAGGAGGGACATTAAATTGATGTATTTTCCATCAAGAATATCTTTCTTGATGGAAGCCAGAACAGAGTGGGCTGGTGAGGTGTGGGTAGTGGGAGTGGTAGTGGCTGGTGGGGGAGGGGAAATGAGGGGTAAGGCAGTCAGAGCTGTCGAGGTTACCGGTGTAGGGACTGCTGGGGCTGTTAAGTCACCTGGAGTGGCTATGGCTGATTCCACCTTCAGCAACCTGCTGTTAATGGACTGTAGGTTGGCCAGTATAGCCGCCAGAGTTTCCTGGGTGGAATCAGAAAAGCCAACTGAAGGCCCTTGTGAACTGGTGCCGGGCCTTGGTTCGTTGGCCTGAGTCGTCAGCAGTTTATAAAGTTCTGCTTTCCTGCCGGTGGCTGAAAAGGGGATTCCCCTGAGCCTAAGTTCAGCCAATATTTTAGGAATGGTCCAATATCTTAGGGATCTGGGAGTAGAAGGAGTGAGGGATTCCACCGGAGACCCAGGCCTGGCTGGCGTGTTGGGTGTATGGAAATTGTTAATTTGGTGTTATTATTTTTAACCTAAGAGGTCCCTGATGAAGTTCTGATCGAACGAAACACATTGGACCAGTGCCTTTTTTACCAATAAATATATAAATTTTTTACCTTACTTATTGTTCCTGCTCTCCTTTTGGTTTCCGGATCTTTGAATTCTATGCACCCAGTGGATCCAGCTGTAGCCCCCCTACAGGAGTAGGTGGTGGTATTTTGAATGCACATTCTTTATCTACATCTTGTGAGTGTATCTGATAGCGTGTCTTATAGTACATGTCTGTTATGGTCTTCACTATGTATTGCTAATCTTTTATAGGTATAGACAGAGTTTTCCCCTTATCTTTGTACACATTCGTTCTACTAGGCAATTCTGTGGAAAATTGCCGCTGGGAAGCTGTCACCAAGTTAAGTTTATTTATTTTTATTCTTTGTCCCTACTATTGTAGGGTGTGTGCTATTTTGTATTTGTTCCACTATACTCCATTAAAATTAAGGAACCTGAGTATAGTACTAGAATTAACAGGGATTTACAAATAAAAACTACTGGAAAAGTGAGGGTGGAGTTTGATCATTTCTTAGAGGATTTTTTGAGGGGTTAGGCCCTGCAACCGTAAAGGGGAAACTGTTACTTTAAGAGAAAAAAAGCCTGGGATATATACATGATTTAAATGGGACAGTGTGGTGAAATAATGACATTTAGAATAAGGAAAAAAATGTAGGTAGTGTCGTGAACATAAATAAAATCATACATAGAGGAACATACTTTAATATAAATTTTTATGAAATTTATAGAACCTTATGCATTCGTCTACCGAACGTGTGAGAGAGATATACTAAGACCGGATGTAGATTAATGAAAAAAGAAATGTTTTGTGACCCAGCCGTTCATATGTGTTTCGTCTAACGAAAGTGAGAAACAGGCGAACGTAAGGTGAGTATAAGCGTACGTAAGAATGAACAAAATTCGTGTGTACTATGCGGTCGGCTAATAATTGCCCGAACGCAGAAGTACATGAACGGCGGATTAAATGAACGGGTAAGTAATATATCTCGGGAGCCTATCCCCGCGTTTTTAGGCCCGAACGTGGGAAATAGCCGAACGCTATTCCCCACGTTGAAGCTTACGTTTGCGTGCCGGTCTCGTGACCGGAAGCTCGGCAGCCGGGTAGTGAGTCGGGAAAGCCGCGGGGCAGCCGGTGGATGAGCCCTGAAGTCTGCGGTAGGTGCTGCTGGAGGGAGACTGCTTGCTTGCTGCAGAATTTTGGCGGGAACGGCTGACAGGAAATGCAGGTAACTATGGTGACAGTCAACACAGCTTGAACGGCAAAGGTAAGTAGGGGGGTAGAGTTTATATAGGGTCATAACTCCTCCCACAAATTCAGGCCAATTGGCCTTCCAACATATAGATTTAAATAAATAAAAAATTTTATTTCTATAGTACAAACAGGTGTAACTGAAATTTGCTGATTACAATACAGCAGATATGAGGTACAGTAGATGCAGCAGTTATTCAGACATTATGTGTAATAAGTGATACATATGCAATGACTAGAATGTACAGCTTTATATCAGGATGCTAATTGCACACATTCAATAATACATGTAATGGATTAACATCTTATATTCATATAAATATAAAAGCATAAAGCAAACAACGGATCTGTAACAAAATTTTATTCTTGACAGTTATTTTCAAAACCAACATGTATGATGGAACTGTGCGTTCAATCAGTACTGATTCAGCCTATAATAAATTGATTGGGATCCGAAACATTTCAGATATTCCTAAAATCTGGACATGGGGTATTTTAGTTTAGAAATTTTGATGAGCAAACTTGGTAAAATATTCCTTTTTTACTTTTCCCTTTTTCTGTGTTTTATTGCTACCTATTATGAAGATATATAGGTTATCATATACAAGATCCAGCGCACTCTCTCATCCACCCACTCACTTACTGACAGGCACACACACACACACACACACTGACTGACAGATACACACATACAGACAGATACACTCACTGACAGTCAAACTCACACAATTTTTTTTTTTAAAGGCAAATTCAGCCTCCCTACCTCCCTGGGGTCTCTGTATGCTGTTCACTTTCTCTTTTTTCTTATTTATGTATTTACATATATACAAGATTATTTACATATGTGTATAATTATTTTATTTCATTAATTATATATTGGGGGACCTGCCTGACAACCCAGGCAGAAAGTCTAGAGAATTTGATTTGCAAGCAGGTATTTGACCGTGTAACTTTTCAAAAACCCTTAAAACCTGTACATGCGGGGTAAAGTTGTACTTGCGATACATCGCTAAATACAAATATGAATGTTTTAGGCAGTAAAACATATAATGATTTTCTGTGAAGAATGCAAAAACAAATATGAACGCTAACTTTGGCCAGGGTTTGTGACTAAGTGGCTACTAAAAAAGACTGGACGTACCCCATTTCAAATTCCCTGAGTTGTCTACTTTTGCAAATGGTATGCCATTATGGGGGTAACTTCTTTCTGGGCTGCCATACAGTTGCAAAGGTAACATAGGCCCTGCAAACTAAACTGGCAAATTTCAATATGTAAAAATGTAAATGGGAAACGTTTTTATTTGATCCTGTAACTTTCCAAAATTACATGAAACCTATACATAGGATGGCATTGTTATACTCGTTGGGACATCACAGGATACCAATATGTGTGTTGTATTGCAGTAAAGCTAACAGTATTATGACATTCACAAAATGCCATATATAAAATACTGACATTACTTATTTCTCCAAAACAAAATCATATATAATAAGTGTGGGTGTCTGAATCTTTGGCTGCGACCATTACATTACAGCTACCGCCCGATCTCGTTGCTAAATGTAGACGCTAAATTGTTTACAAAAGTCCTGGCAACAAGACTCAAGCACCTCCTCCCAGACCTGATACACGCGAACCAAACGGGCTTCACCTCTGGTCGAGAGGCCAGGGATAGCACCCTACGACTCTTTTCTATTCAACATCATGCGAGGAAGACATGGACTCGATTACTACTGCTATCCACTGACGCTGAAAAAGCGTTTGACCGAGTCGACTGGACATACATGCTGGCAACACAGAGACATATGGGATGCCGACAGAAGCTTCTCACATGGATATCCACTTTATATAGTAAACCACGCGCAACTGTGAGGGTTAATGGTGCTAAGACCGCTGATTTTGCGATCAGCAACGGAACCTGACAGGGTTGCCCACTCTTACCGTGCTGTTTGCGATGTCCCTGAAACCATTGTTACAGGCGATTCGCCAGAACCCAGATATACATATATACAGGGATACGACTGGCAAGGGGTACGACATAAGGTGGCCGCGTATGCTGATGACCTCCTTTTCTTCGCACACAATCCCAGAACCACGCTGCCATGTCTCCTCTTGGAATTTGATAGATTCGGACAGATATCCGGATTCAACCTCAATCTCTCGAAATGCAAGGTTTTGAACATCACAATCCCTACCGAGGAATACAGAGTCCTTAGAGTTGCAGTTCACATTCGGCTGGTGTCATGGCAAGATGAAATACCTGGGCATATGGATGACCACGGAACCAGGAGATGTATACCGACACAACTTTACGCCCCTATTGAAGACTATTCTCGCAGACCTGACTAGATGGTCGTATCCGCATGTGACCTGGCACGGAATAATAGCGGTGATTAAAATGAATGTACTCCCGAGAATTTTATACCTTTATACAGCAGTGATCAGATTCGTATGGCGGGGTGAACGACATCCTCTGCCAACCCAGGAACTACGGGGGATTGGCGCTGCCGGACTTTCAGAAATATCATCAAGCCACGGTAATGCAACGTATCATGGACTGGCATTCGGAGCCAACAACGAAACAATGGGTAGAGCTTGATAAGGGTCTCATTGGACCAACGCTTGAAGCAAAGATCTGGGGGGGGGGGGGCTAGAGGACATATGGCTCAATATAGCAATGAGGGAATGGTCCTACAGACGTTGCATAGCTGGAGGTCACTGAGAGCTCAGACACCACATATCACCCATGCCCAGCCCAATGATCCCGCTTACGCACAATGAGGCCATAGGAGGGGGGCTGAGCAATGCACCCTGAGCATTGGAAAATACATCCCCATACGTAGGGCCCTAGAGGGCAGGAGACTGCGAGACCTGGCCTCATCCTACTCAGTTACCAACAATTGAAACATTATTATGAAGCGCTGCTACACAAAGACCGTTGCACAGGGACCTTACATGGTTTGAGGACCTCTGCGAACGAGGTGCCCCATTAGATCACGCAATCTCGGCACTCTATCAAAACCTAGCGATAGGCAACATGACAATGGCCACCACTTTCCGACAACAATGGGAAGAACAACTCGGGAGGACGCTCACAAACCCGCAATGGGATACAGCATTATTATGGCAACATAAGAGCTCCATGAGCTCATATTACCAGGAGGTGAATTATAAGTTGCTCTCCCTCTGGTACAGAACACCGACTCTGTTGCACTGAGTCTTCCCAACAGTTCCCTCAGTGTGCTGGAGGTGCCAGGTAGAACGTGGCACATTGCTACACATATAGTGGGAGTGCAGGGACAGTGACAATTATCCTGGGGGACATACCGGATTGGAACGCGGAATTGGCTTTACTACACATCGCGACACAACCTATCCCGCTATACAAGAAATCGATATTACGCCACCTGTTAAACGAGGCCAAGGCTAACATTCCAGTACACTGGAAAAAAAGTGAAGTACCTACTAAAAAAGAATGGATCCACAGAGTGGAGAACATTCAGGGAGCGGAAGAAACACATGCCTCCCTGACAGGACGGGGAACCAGACACGCAGAGATGTGGCTACTCTGGTTCTTATGCATAACCCGATACAAGCGGATGGGGACACCCCCAAGCCACAGACGGGGTGACAGCGGGTGTGAACCCCACTTAACACAGATCACACCCTTTACCTTTTCACTATCCCTTATACTCTGCTCTACACTCTCTTCTCATCTTTACCTACTAGACTGTCAGGTACCGGGGCCTGGGGCACCGGGGAGTGGGGCCCGGTGGGCCGACCACAAGACACTTGGCACAACAAACCAAGGGAAAAAATAAAAATAAAACGGTACACCATCCAACACCACGGCGGCCTGAGACGTCTTATGACCCGGATATTGGGTGTTTAGCCGGGACTCTAACACACATACTAAACATACACAAAACTTCATATAAGTCCACATACCACTTCCCTCACGAAAATCACGATGCACACCTCTCCAATGGAGTACGGAGATCCAATATGCGATAGTGGATAACACAAATCACAGCACAAATCACAGGAGTTGATGAGGGAATCAGGTGAAATAGGGCTCTGCCATAAGTATATAATTATACTCACTATACAGAGATTTAGAGATAACCACGGAAATACATCAAGTGGTTGGGAATTTCTGGCCCACAGAATGGAACCAAACGCGCAGTCAGATTTATTACCACTATTTCGCTCCCTTCATAGAACTATTTAATATCACTTTGCACCTCTATTCCTTACCACTTCATACAACTATTGTTTAGCACCTGAAACAATTATCCCATACCATTCCATACAACTATCCCATACAATTCCATAACACTATTCCATACCATTCCATACCACTATCCCATACCATCCCATATCACTATTCCATACCATTCCATACCACTATTCCATACCATTCCATACCACTATACCATACCATTCCATACCACTATCCCATACAATTCCATACCACTATCCCATACCATTCCATAACACTATTCCATACCATTCCATACCATTCCATACCATTCCATACCACTATCCCATACCATTCCATACCACTATCCCATACAATTCCATACCACTATCCCATACCATTCCATAACACTATTCCATACCATTCCATACCACTATCCCATACCATCCCATATCATTATTCCATACCATTCCATACCACTATCCCATACCATTCCATACCACTATCCCATACCATTCCATAGCACTATTCTATACCATTCCATACCACTATCCCATACCATTCCACAACACTATTCCATACCATTCCATACCACTATCCCATACCATCCCATATCACTATTCCATACCATTCCATACCCCTATCCCATACCATTCCATACCACTATCCCATACCATTCCATACCACTATCCCATACCATTCCATAACACTATTCCATACCATTCCATACCATTCCATACCACTATCCCATACCATTCCATACCACTCTCCCATACAATTCCATACCACTATCCCATACCATTCCATAACACTATTCCATACCATTCCATACCACTATCCCATACCATCCCATATCATTATTCCATACCATTCCATACCACTATCCCATACAATTCCATACCACTATCCCATACAATTCCATAACACTATTCCATACCATTCCATACCACTATCCCATACCATCCCATATCATTATTCCATACCATGCCATACCACTATCCCATACCATTCCATACCACTATCCCATACCATTCCATAACACTATTCCATACCATTCCATATCACTATTCCATACCATTCCATACCACTAACCCATACCATTCCATAACACTATTCCATATCATTCCATACCACTATTCCATACCATCCCATATCACTATTCCATACCATTCCATACCACTATCCCATACCATTCCATATCACTATTCCATACCATTCCATACCACGATTCCATACCATTCCACACCACTATACCATACCATTCCATACCACTATCCCATACAATTCCATACCACTATCCCATACCATTCCATATCACTATTCCATACCATTCCATACCACGATTCCATACCATTCCATACCACTATCCCATACCATTCCACACCACTAACCCATACCATTCCATAACACTATTCCATACCATTCCATACCACTATTCCATACCATTCCATACCACTATCCCATACCATTTCATACCACTATTCCATAGCACTTCATATCACTATTCTGTACCACTTCACATAATTATTCCATGCCACTTCATACCGCTGGTCCATTTCAACTTTTGTTTATTTTCCATCAATACTTGACTTTTTACTTCTGGTTTCTCTCCTTTATACCCCGTCCCAATGGCAGATTTTGCTATGTGTTCACTGCCTGCTTCTTCATCACTAAATTACTTAATGTATCCTAATATCATCATTAGGTGATGATGGGGTCACATTAGGTGATGATGGTGAGCTTAGCGTCTTAACACTTTAGACACCTTTTACAGGACCAAAATATTTATTCATTCAGTGACCTACATATTGTACTCACCTCACAATCATTGGAAGTTGTGTTCACTATTAATAATTATTATTGATAATTATTGAACCAGACATGACACATCTTCAGAATATGCATTTATATGTAAAAAATATTTATAGTTTTGTTGACATAAGCTTTAATAACTTTTCCTCTAACACTCATTTTACACCATGGATTCAATCTTCATTGTTATGTAAAAGACATATGTAACCATGATGACAAATTAAACCAAACAGCATCATTAACCAGCCTGTTATGCAACATTGTATTACCCAATATTACAGAATGATTCCAATAGTAATTTCCCCTTCCTTTTATATTTTGCTTTATATTTTGTTTTATGTTATACCTGTAATAAGAAAAGATTTCCCCTAGATGGTGTTGTGTTTTAACTACTCAAGCTAGCTAGTTACTTCGTATTTAACTTTTACCTTTTATCCCTTTTGAAGAATGAATTTTCCCACTGCATGGCACTGCTTTTATATTTCCATTGTTCTATGTAAGATTATTCGCATCTATGGGTTTTTAACACAAAGCTCTAAGTGTTAAAGCACTTTAGATTGCTGAAAAGCTTTATGTGTGAAGAGTGTGTCCTATTTTTAAATTTTGGAAAAAATGCAGATTTCAATAGAAATTTCAATAGAAATTGACAATATTAGAAATTACACTGGTTACACCCCCTGGTTTTTCAATCAGACAACGGGCCCTGTTACTTCCTGGTTTGGTTAGCTTATTTGCACCGAACTCAAGAGGCTGCAATTGCCCAGAGCAACTGCCTTGCAAAGACTTCTCATTGAGCTGCATTGGGAAGTGTATGATTGGACAGCCACAGAAAGTCTGGGCGGGGTTGGAAGGGGAGGGCTTCAGACAAGAGAACTGCAGGTTTTGCAAGCTGTTTTTAGATATAACTCCAGTGAGGAATGCATAACTAAACACATTCAAGTTGTTTTTTTTTTTTTTGTCAATCTTTCTTTTATTTAAGGCATATATGATGGGGTACAAAAGAAAAAATATGGGAAACGTACCAGAAAGTTACATCAAAGGGTAGTTACATCGGTATTGGCAAAACAGTACAGTTTCAGAATATTGATGCCTCATTTTTTAAATTTTTACGTTAAACATAAGCTAAACCATTGCTTATAAGTATCTTGTATGCTGTATTATGCTTTTCTGGGCTTTAATCGTGTTCGTCAGGGATGGCTACAAGTGTAGATGTTAGTGATTTACAGGAAACAAGCTTGGCCTAGTTATGGGGTACATACATCAGAAGTACAGTGCAGTACATGCTTAAATTGTTAACATCTTAGGTGATTGAAGGGTAGTAGACCATAGGTAGTGTGTAGAAACAAGAAAAAATATAACATGGTGTGCATCATTATTTATCGGCATATGTAGCTTAATTTGTGGTGTCTAGAGTGAGACAGTCCTCTCGGCCTGTCAGGCCACTGTGGAAAGTCCAGGGTTAACCAATGCCCTGGGCTGGTGGAGCGTAGAAGTTGGCATGAAGTGCAGCTAGTCGGTGGCAGGGCAATATAGCTCTGTGAACGGATTCCGCATCTCTGCAGGGCAGTGAGCTTCCCCAGCCCCAGGTTTGTGTGGGGGCCTGCATCTCAGTTCCTTGTAGAGCCCTGTCTGTTCCCCGTTCAGGATAAACCGAGGGTCTGGGTGGTGCACGCCATTTCCTGAGGGTGATCCTCCGCTCTCGTGAGCTATTCTTAGAGGCACAGTGTTGAATGCCTGTTCCACCGGTCTCCCGACAGTGTGGTTTCGGAGCTCGGGGACCATTTCGTCGTGCTGGTTGGGTGGCGAGCTCCCGTGGGGGAGAGACGCCCGAGGGTGTTGGTCCCGAGATGGGCTGCTGCTTGGGGAGAGGTCGGCTCTTTGCTCTTCCGGAATCGTGGTACTGTGGCTTTCGTCGGGCCGACCATCTCCTCTTTCCCGCCCTTCGTGCTGCAATAGGGCCTCGTTTGGGAGCTGCGGGTGGCTGCTCGGTATCTCGTGTGGCTGTTGCCGGAGGAGCCCCCTCACAGGAGTCCCCGTGGTGGGCGAGCTTTTCCCAGAAGGCCGCAAACAAGCGATCCAGTCGCTCAGTCAGCGAGGGCCGTGAAGAGCCGAGTGTGGAGTAACGCGTGGCATCCGCCATATTGCGTATTCTGGTCCTATGGTGCGGTGAGTCAGTACCTGTGTTCTGGTTTGCCCCGCAGTCTGTGGTTGCCGGGATGTCCCTCACCGGCGGGGGGGGGGGGGAGGGAATATGCCTTGTAGGCTACCGGGTGTGCACGCTGCAGTCAGCAAAGGGATCGGCCGCCTCCCCTGCGCCGTCTGTGCACTCCTCCTGTAGGCCTTAGGTCTTTCTCTCGTTTAAGCCGCCGGTTGCCGTCTTATATTCTGCAGCTGGGTGATGCCGTGCCAGTCTCCCGTCTTTGGGGCTTGTGGGCAGTCGATTTTGGGGGACTATTTCCCTCGATTAGTACTTTAACAGAGGTTTTGGCACGGAGCACACTTGATGTGCGACCGGTCGGCTTGGCTGCTAGGCTCCGCCCCCCACATTCAAGTTTTCATTTGGGGCATTTCTACCAAAAATTTATTTTTTATTTATTTATTTTTTATTTGGGCAGCGCCCCTTTAAGGAAAATGGTCAGGAAGACAGAATTCATTCTGTGTGTCCTATACATTCTGTTTTTGCCTCAGAACTTTCACACATTATCCATCAATGTAGAACTGAAACATGTGAATTCAACTAGTGGTCCACAGTTCTACACATTTCTCAGTGGTCAAATGCGAATGTATAATGAGATCTGTGATGCAGGAATAATAACTCTTTTACAAGAAAAAATACTTTTAATTTTAAGATTTTAATTGTGTACAATTTACCAACCTCGTATGAAAGGCAAAACTGGCATCTTTAAATGGATTAGTCACCAAAACAACTTTACCTTACTGATGCAGTTTTGGTGTATAGATCATGCCTCTGCAGTCTCCCTGCTCAATTATCTGCCATTTAGGAGTTAAATGACTGTGTTTATGCAGTTCTAGTCACACCTCCCTGCATGTGACTTACACAGCCTTCCTAAACACTTCCTGTAAAGAGTCATCTGTTTAAACTTCCTTTATTGCAAATTATGTTTAATTTAGAATTTCTAATCTCCTGCTTTGCTTATAGCCTCCTTTAAAATAAGCTGAAATGTGATTAAAAATTAAAAAAAAATTCATGGAGGCTGTGTCAGTCACAGCCAGGGGAGGTGTGACTTCATAAACAGAAACAAAAGTGACTTCATAGGCATGATCTATACACAACACTGCTCCATTAAGCTAAATTTGTTTTGGTGACTATAGTGTTCCTTTAAAATCTTCATCTCTGAGGTTCAAACAGGTTCTACAATTTTCACTGGATGGACATTGGCACCTCCTGTGTATTTGTGTTGTGTCTGGCTTTGTGTATCTTTCTATGTGTTTCTTGCTGTGTGTATCTGTGCGCGTGTCTGGGTGTATGTGTATGAAAATTTTGTCATTAGTAATGATGGTTAACCGTATCATTGCAGATGTTGGTACAACCTTCCCATTCCCAACATCCTAAGCCTAAAGGTGCAGGTATTAAACTTGTCAGTGCAATATAAGTATAATTATTAAAGGGATACTAGTGGCTCCCCCTGCCTCACCACTCCTTTGCCCCCTTCCCCCACCTGGGTAAATAAAGGGTTAAAGCCCCTTTTATTTACTTACCTTTTTAAACGCTGTGCCCACTCTGACTGCCCACGACAAGTGGGTGCTAATGTGCATACGTGGCATATGGTGCACGCATATTACACCTCCCCATAGGAAAGCATAGAATCAAGGCTTTCCTATAGAGAAAAATCTGACGCTGGAGGTCCTCATGCAAAATGTGAGAAGCTCAGCAGGGACCAAGATAAGGGGGCAAATAATTGCTAAATGGTTTTCCCATTACCAGGGAGTCAGTACTGCTGGCATCATAACCACTAAAATGGGTTGTATTGGTTATGATGTTTGGACCCTTTAATTAACTAATCCATTCTTTTCATCTGACTCGGAGCATTCCCATTATCAGTGTTTAAGAGTTGTCTACTGGTTAAGGCATTGCCGCTTATCGTACAAACCATATTGTAGGTGAATCCCTGGGTCCTTATGAATATTATGAACCAGGTATAAAAACTGGATACTCACTAAACTAGTATAAGAGCCCAGGTTAAGGTCCCCACCCAGGGGGTGCCCTAGAATATAACAGGGTTATTCACTAAAATAAGAATGGGGCAATCCATCTGGCTGTATATGGGGTCATTTGGACTGAAAAATATGGATATTGTTGATGTTATTCAATGTGTATCAGGCCCTGAACAGAGCTAAGTTCGGTGTGGTTTTGCGCTTGCAAGCCAGCCGCCACATGAAAAAAGTAAATAAAGAAATAAAAATCCTATGGGGGTCAATAAGACCCCCGTATTATTATAATTGAGGTATTTTACCTCCATATGCCACAATTGTGGCAGTCAGGAATATGTCTTCTAAATGTTTATGGCTGCCCAGTCACTAGAAAAGGACCCATCCCATGAAACTGGGGTCTGTAAAATAACATAGTACGCCTCATCCCACCACCTTTAAACATCAGGTGGGGGCACATAGTGGCTTCCCATGCCCCCACCAATCAGCCCCCCCTAAATTATGTGTGGGTCCCTAATTAATTATAAAATAGACGGTGAAGACATGTTGTTCATTCTCCCAAATAATAGCTACCCACTGTAAAATAAATAAAAGTCCCTTCCTACCCACCTCACCTTAATAAATCGAAAACCTAAAAAAATCATTCTCACCATCAGAAGACTTCTTTCTTTTAATTCTTCTGTTCTTCAGCCCCCAAAAAGGATAACATTTTAAATCCATAATAAACGACACCACTAATGAAATTTTAAAAAAGCCTGATAAAAAAAACAGGAAACAAAATTTGAAACCATGCCACAATAAAAAAAACAATCAATCTTCTACCATGGTGTCAATTATTAAGGATTTTTTGCCCTATTTTGTGGGCTGAAGGATGGAAGAATTAAAACAAAGTAGACTTCTGGTAGTAGAAATCTTTTCCCTTATTATATTTAATGATGGCACCTGTTTTGTTTTCCATAAATTGGCTATAGCATTTTTTGTAGCCATCAAAATATGTATAATCAGGGGCGGGGCCGGACCGCCGAGCTGGCCGGCCGCAATGAAGCTTAGCTCCTGCAAACCATTACACTTTAAGCCTGTAACCTACAATTTCCGACCCAGAAAGAAACCCGGCAGCACTGGTCCTCTGTGCAAGGGGGCACTGGATCCAGGGAGAGGCTGGCTCTCCAAATTACAGTCCCCTGGAGGGGAAAATGTTCGATGCCCCAGCTGGGGCCTTCCCCGGCGGTGAGTGGGGCAGACGGCCACTGCTCCACTATCCCGCCTGATAGTGCCCAGCCGGAGGCCCAAATCGGCGTGGAGCTGGCCCTGTTCCCCCCCTCTGGACCGATGGGGGTCATCCCGGTCCTCATCATGTGACCCAGACTGCTGCAAAACAACCAAAGCCCAGCGACCCCAGCCTGATCGGCGGGCCGGGCATATCAACTAAAATGGCGGATGCCATGTGCGCTGGAGACAAAGAGAGGGGACGGCTTACCCCCAAGCACACTGCTAACAACAAGGCCTCCGGACACAAGCTGATCCGAAAGCAACCAACTACAAGCGCCCTCACAGGCCAGAAGCAAGCAGAAGACATGGAAGCACGACAGGCTAACACTTGCACTACAGCAATGGCAGATGGAATGCTGCAGGCGAGAGCCTCCCCTCCTGAAGAGACGGGGAACCGGTCTCCCAAGCAAGGTGCCACATACCTATTCTGTATTGACACAGCACACCTCCCAGCAAGCCCCGACAGAGCCGTGAAGCATATCGACAGCCGGCTACCAGCAGGCCCACGCTTGGCCCACATGGGGTAATGGCCAAGCAGAGACTCAAGCGGACTTTAGTATGTGTACCCCACTGACCCAAACATACCCAGCACGGGTAGAGCACAAACGATATCCACCTAATCACGCTCAGCCACCCTCATCAGCCATACCCAAGCGTGGCTACAAGGGCCTGTAGGGTGATTCACTGTCCCTAGCAGTTAAAGCAGCCACCCAGCCATACACAAACAGCATGCACTGCCCTCATACAACGCCTGAAGCTGGAAAGATCAAACTACATTATTATAGTTTGTAATTAACCCTCCTAGCTACCTTTTAAGATATCTTGAGCTCACCTTTACTTTGTGTAACATGTTTATAATAATCTGCTTAATAGGGCACGCAGTATACCACTATCTCAGATCTTTACTTTCTCTCCCAATGCCCGACATGCACCTCTCATATTGCAAAGTTTATCACTTACTGTGCTACACCAGCAAGCCCAGGGGCGAACACACTTGCTTTCAATATGCAGGCATGTAACCATTTCTAACCCTCATGTAATTTAGTTTGGCTGGCGTTGGTATTTGTTTTTATGCTTTTCTCAAATACTGTTACTTGAGCTTCTTTCCATGTTAATATTCAACTACCTTTCAATATAAAATTTGTGCTACCTATCTCATGAACCCTCATGTTCAACTGTCTATAATGCGGTGGAGGACTGCCTTTGGGGTACCTCACAACCGACTGTTACAAGCTTATGCACTACAAAAATAAAGGATAAAAAAAAAAAAAGTATAATTAGCACTTTTTCTTGTGGCAATATTCTCTCTGGCATAATGTCTACTAGGAATATTTCTGGTTGCAGGGGTATCAATGTGTTTGTAACTTTAAAAATGAATTGTTGAATGTGTTTCCATACATCAATAATTTGTTTACACTGCCAAAATATATGGGTCATAGATCCTTCCATTTCCCCACATCTCCAACATGTCCCCACGTTCTCTGGATATATTTGCGCCAATTTTTGTGGTGTCATGTACCACCTTAGCCACATTTTGTATGTTGCTTCTATGTGTTGTATATTATGTGTGGCAGCCTTAGTTGATCTCATAGCCCTATACCATTGAAAGGGCTCCCACTCGTTGTTTAGCTCCTTCTCCCAATTTAACATAAAAGGCAGTTTATCTGGTTTTGCTAGATTTAATATTCCTCTGTAGCTTATTGATAGAGGTTTATCTTGGGGTCGTCTCCCCAAACATAGCCTCCCAAAGTCATTCACCCTAGAATTTTCCACATCCTTCACTTGAAGTTTCATTAAAATATGTTTCACTCTGAGATATGTATAGAGTTCCCTGTTATGAAGATCGTATTTAATTTGCATATCTGGGAATTGATGAATAGCTGAGCCTGCTATTAGATGTCGGGTTTTTGTTAATCCTTTCTTTCTCCATGTTGTTATGTTTAAATCTTTTGTATAATAAGTTAAACTTTGCAGAGTTCCATAGTAAAAATAATTGCCTTTCCCCAGAAGTTTAGGGGCCTAGTAACTCCACAACCTCAGAGCTATTTGTGTTGTGGATAGGAAATTATAGTTTCTAAGATGAGCGCGATGTGTTGTCCAAATGAGATCCAATATCTCATGTTGTGGGACAATGGATTGTTCTAATATATGCCATAGGGGTATTCTAGATGTATCTATTAGTGCTGCTGTTTGTGCCAGTATGGAAGCTATATAATATTTTTGAATATTCGGTACTCCCATTCCACCCTCTGTCATTTTGCAGCTCACTGTATTCAGTGATATTCTTGGGGGTTTGCGTTTCCAAATATGAGCATTTATTGTTTTCTGAAAATTTGTTATAATTGATTTGGGGATCATTATTGGTATGGATCTAAAAAGAAATAAAATCTGTGGTACTATGCACATTTTAACAGAATTGATCCGTCCCGCCCATGATCTGGTGCTCTTGTCCCAGTGTTTTGGTGTATCTTGTACTTCTCTTAGTAATTTGCTATGGTTATTTTTTATCATTTCCTGTTTCGAAACTGAAAGATGAGTACCAAGATATTTCATAGATTTATTTCTCCATTCGAATGGGTATTCATCTTTCAGCTTTTCGAATAGTTGGCTCTTGCATATTAATAGGTAAGGCTTGGGTTTTAATAATATTATTTTTATAATACGACACTGTGCCATATTCCTTCAATAAATCCATCAGCGGCATTATTGTTTTGTCTGGGTTTGTTAGTATTATCAGGACATTGTCCGCAAAGACTTCTGATGGTACGTATTAATAGGTTTTAGATTTATTGCCCCCGCACACTTTAATAATTAATGTCATGTCCACTCCCCTGGTTTATAATTCATTAATGACCCACGTATCACCCATAGGTGAGGGCTGGTTGGGCACTAGGTTCCCCACTTGTCCATGGGTGGGGACCAATAGAGGACATTAGGTCCTTCCCTACATTATTAATATTAAAACCCCCAAGCTGATGGGTGGGGGCAGGGGGAATACTAGGTCCTACCCCATTAATATTAGAGTAGTCTTTCCTGATGCTCCCCAAAGATATGTGGCCTTTTCTAGCAACTGGAGAGCAATGGCTACACATTCGCTAGTTTAAACATTTAGTAGATATTCCCCCACATGCTGCATGACCCCCGTATGATTTATATTTATTAACTTTTTTATTTTTGCTGGTTTACTGTGACTGCCGGCTAGCAGTTGCTGGCCAGCCGCCACATATAAACCCTTTCTGCCAGTGTGCCAGTTGGCACATTGTACAATAAGCAAGTGAATGATCATTTGCGTATGCGTATCCCGCTGGTTTATCTTCGACTGCCATGCAATCCTTGATAAATCTCTGATTCCTGTGCTTTAACCCCTTAAGGACCAAACTTCTGGAATAAAAGGGAATCGTGACATGTCACACATGTCATGTGTCCTTAAGGGGTTAATATTACTGAGTTTCCAAATGCTTCCCAAAAAATGTTACGGATCGACCGGATTTGGATTTAATAAATCTGCAAATTGCTGATGTGGTCAGAGTTCAGTCATTTTCACAGCTACTGAATTACTATAAAACCCAGTAAGCCTTTTGAAGTAGGTTGATTTAAATCACTTATTATGTTATGCTAAAATCTGTTTGTTTCTAATACATTTTACATTTTGTTTACCCACAGTAGGACACTGGAGTTGATAGTTACTTTGTATGTGAAACCATAATGAGCAGGGTTTATATACACTGGTGCCTAATGTTGCAACAAACTTACAAAATCAGACAGACCAGCGTCATCAATGCAATACACAATGTTACAGACTGTGAGATCACGCTTGACCATGTTTTATGCAGAATTTCAAATTCACTTTTTCTCACGAGAATTATTCTGCTTGTGGTCTGTGAAGGAAACTGAAAATAGATATAAAATACAAGGCAGCAACACATGGTAAACACAATAGCATCCTGGTAAATAAAACTCAATAAGACTTGCACCGAAATGCGTTGTTTGTTATCTCTTCAATATAGGAAACACTATAACCCCAACTCGCAGGTCATTTAAAGGTCATGCAATATTTTAACACGATCTGAGATGCTGAAATTAAGATAGCAATTTTCAGTCTTAACAAAAATTCCCTACAAAAAAATTAGATGCTTTTAATATATATATATATAAAAAATAACTACCTAAAATGCATTAAAAAAAAAGTGATTGCCTGATAGATTAAAGGAAGACTCCACATACTATAATAACTGCAGCATCATTACTGTTATGGTGACAGAAGTGACCTGGGTCTCATTGAAAAGCTCGGTTAGACACATTAGTGCCATAAATCAACCAAACTTTTCATCCTCTTGATTTCCAAAAGCCACACATAGCAGTCTTGCAGATGGTATGGGCATTAAATTGGGAAATAGGGAAAAAAGTGGATTATTTACTAAACAGTAAATACGCCAATGGGAGAATTTCCTTTATTACCAGGAATTTTCGCAAAGGAAGAAAAACACAAATTAACAAAACCACATTGTATTGCTTATATTTAAATGGATTTAGGGGTGCTGCGTATTGGTGAAGCATTTGGCATGTCACTAGTGGTTTGTTATGGTGCTCTGTCACTTAACACCTAAACCTATGGCATATCAGTACAGAAAAAAAATAATCTATCCCGGTCCACTTCTTGGAGGCCCGTCACAACCACCACTGTACAACACAGTACTGAAATAAAGCTACACGAAGTTAGCAAGGTACACTAATGGCGGACGCCACGAGCTATCCTGACCTTCACCGCAAACCGGCGGATATGCTTACCAGGCTTAATGCTCTCTTTAATGATTTCTGGAGAAGACTGACACACGTTTACACCCCCCTTTGCAACGTGAAAGGCAATGAAGTAGCCCAGAGCTTACCGCCTGCCACCCCTGAGGAGCCGGTGGTTCCATGCAATCTTGAAAATGGCGGCCGAAATCGGAACGCCACCAGGCAAGGGCCTCCGAGATAAGCAGTCTTCACTCAACTATAAATATTGCTTAAAGTCTTGACTCTTTACCTGAAACTGTGATTACAAATAACTAATATTTTCATTATCCTACTCTCTGACAGGTTCGTTCCAAGCTTGTATTACCACTACAAAGAGAAGTGCCATATTTGAGAAATGTGAAGTTACTCTTATTAGACATATACCTGTTTTGCTGTATTATCTTTTTAAACCTTTATGTTTAAGTCTGCACTGAAATTAATAATAATAATCTATGCATTTATATATGAAATGCTATGCTTCATAAAGTGAAATCAAGTAAAAAATGATATGGATGGTGCATAAACACTTGAGAGGCATATATTTAGTTTGCATCAATAATATAAAGGATCAGACAAAAATGGCTCTGTTGCCTTGCCGGTTTTGTTTTTAAATTAATTATTTTAGGAGTTAAATCACTTTGTTTATACAACCCAAGTCACACTTCCCTGCATGTGTCTTGCACTGCCTTCCTAAACACTTCCTGTAAAGATCTCGTGATATGGAAAACACAAGGAGAAAGGATCAATCGTGCGGAGTGTATACACTTAATGTGACAGTATTAAAAATATTTATGTTGCACTCACATTTGGGTGAGCTATAGCCAGCTCAGGGTTTGTAGGCATATAGCGGTATAATCCCCGCTTACAGGATATATTGGTGCTTGTCCTCCAGGGGGTTTGTCCAACTCTCAGGAGAAGAAGGAGATAAAAACAGCAGATAGTGCTATCTGATCATCAGAGAGCACTATCTGCTGTTTTTATCTCCTTCTTCTCCTGAGAGTTGGACAAACCACCTGGAAGACAAGCACCAATATATCCTGTAAGCGGGGATTATACCGCTACATGGAATAGCGGGCATATGGAAGATTGGGCAGAGACCATTCCAAAGAAACCAGGTGAGCAATGGATCGAGGGTCGAACAGGGGTTCGTTTAAGGCGATCCACGAGACGACCTCTTCTTCCAAGGACGTCGGGGCCCCTGTAGTGGACTTTGTTCTACATCTCATGGTGCCACTAGGGGCCTTCATCATAATCCACACCTCCATCGTCCTCTGCCTCCGAGGGGAACAGGTCCGCCCGCCATTTAGCCAGGGTGGCCATGGTGGAGGGTTACGGGGACCTTCACCCCTGTGCCACATAGGCAGTGTCGTCTGACAGTCAAGGTCGATCATATCAGGGCTAGACACTTCTCCGGAGTCTAATCTTTCCGGGCGTCTGGTTCCGGGCCTTCACCCTACCCGTAGTGCGTATGCGCCCTTGCCTGCTCTCCACTCGGAGAGTCTGACTCCTCCAAGTCGTCTGCCTTTTTAAGAAGGCGGTCACTGCCGCGTCCGGTGGTCATCGCCTCCCCCGCGCCATATAGGCAGGGCCGTCTGGCCGATTGCAGAGGGGTTAGCCGCTCCTCGGAGTCTTATCTTTCTGGGAGCCTGATTCAGGGCATTCACCCTTCCAGTAGCGCTTATGCGCACTTGCCTGCTCTCCTCAAGGAGAGTCTGACTCATTCAAGTCACTGGTTCAGGGCCTTCACCCTTCCAGTAGCGCTTATGTGCCCTTGCCTGCTCTCCTCTAGGAGAGTCTGACTCATTTAAGTCGCCTGCCTTTTTAAAGGTGGGCCCTCTAGCGTTACGCTCCTGATAAGCTTAAGGGAGGACCCTGGCTGAAGCCTAATTCCACGGAGGCGGTCACTGCCATAGTAGTCATTGTCTACGCTGTTAACCCGGATAAGGGTTCTCCTGTGCAGCGGTCCCAGGCAAAGCGACCTCAAGGAGTATAGAGGACAAGAGTCACCGGCAGGGAGATAGGGGCAGCACCCCATATAGTGACCGAGGCAAGTTGGGCAGCGCATGCAATGCACAAGCATGAGTATGTGGCAGTAGGCTTGGCATGCAGACATTCTGGCACAGACAGCACAGGCCAGATCAATGGGGCACAGACAAAGCAGGCCAATCAATGGGGCACAGACAAAGCAGGCCAATCAATGGGGTACAGACAAAGCAGGCCAATCAGTAAGGCACGGACAAAGCCGGCCAAGTCCAGGGGCACAGACAATTCAGGACCTTCAGAGATGTACAGGTGAGGAACTGCGCATTCCATTCTTCCAAAAAATTTTACCTTTCGCGAACCTTCTTCCGTGTAACTGTACATAACACTCTTCTGTTCAGCCGAACATAACATCCTTCTGTGTAAACATACAATACGTTCTTCTGTGTAACCGTACCTAACGCTCTTCTGTGTAACTGTACATAACACTCTTCCGTGTAACTGTACATAACACTCTTCCGTGTAACTGTACGTACATTCTTCTGTGTATTTGTACATAACACTCTTCTGTGTAACAGTACATAACATTCTTCTATGTAACTACATAGTATATTACTGTGTAACTATACATAGCCTTCTTCTGTGTAACTGTACATAATATTCGTCTATGTAACTGTACATAGTATTCTTCTATGTAACTGTACATAGCATTCTTCTGTGTAACTGTACATAGCATTCTTCTATGTAACTGTACATAGCATTCTTCTGTGTAACTGTACATAGCCGTCTAGTGTGTAACTGTACATAGCTGTCTACTGTGTAACTGTACATAGCCTTATACTGTGCAACTGTAGATAATGCACTTCAGTTAAATAGTGCCTGACACTCCGTAAATAGTGAACTTGCATATTGAGTACACCTGTAGTCAGGGAACTCACCAACTGAGTTACCTCACAAGAGGTGCTCTATTGGTCAAAATGATAAAACAGAGCGCTGCAAGCAATCATCTGAACTAACAAAAAAGGGGGGGATGAGTATAAGTGGTAACACTGCCAGTTGTGCCTGTAACCCTTGAGGGGTTGTGCACAGCTCTATATAGCATGCCTGTGATCTATATCATCCACTATAGTCCCCAGTAGCCTAACTTGCCAGCCACATGGGGCACAAAGCCAGGACAGCCTGAGGATGCAATGCGCCCAAGTCATAGCTGAGTCCCAGTCAAAGCTACAGCACATGTGCCTGCCATTGACGGAACTAATGCAGTAAGTCTGCATGGGAAGGTAACCCCCCACCCACCCACGCCGTGGGAGCAGTTATACCGCAAGCAGAAGCGTGGGTCGGGTGGGGTGTGGAAGCAGAGGATCTCGCTCGGCGGATGGAGCCAGCGGGCAGGATCCAACACGTCGGACCGCCAGAGTCTTACTCCGGGGTCCAGGCGGTCGGCAACGGAAAGCAGTTGGAAGACCACTTTCCGGCAGCCGCAAAACGGTGAAGGGGACAAAGCCACCCGGAAAAGGTAGAGGGAGGGAGGGAAAAAAGGAAACCAAAACCCAAGAAAAAAAAACAATCCCCAGACATGGCAGCCCAAAATAGGAAAATGCAGAAAAGTCATAAGAGAAAATACATCCCTACATACATACACACATACAGAGACACAGACATACATACACACAGACACAGACATACATACACACATACAGAGACACAGACATACATACAGATACACACACACATACACAGACATACACACAGATACAGACACAGACATACACACATACAGAGACACAGACATACATACACACATACAGAGACACAGACACAGACATACATACACACATACAGAGACACATACATACATACACACAGACATAGACATACATACACACATACAGAGTCACAGACATACATACACACATACAGAGACACAGACATACATACAGATATACACACATACACAGACATACACACAGATACAGACACATACATACACACATACAGAGACACAGACATACATACACACATACAGAGACACAGACACAGACATACATACACACATACAGAGACACAGACACACATACACACAGACACACCTACACACATACAGAGACACAGACATACATACAGATACACAGACATACATACACACAGACACAGACATACATACACACATACAGAGACACAGACATACATACAGATACATACACACAGATACAGAAACAGACATACATACACACATACAGAGACACAAATACACAAAATGTTTCCTACCATGTGTGGGTCCAGTGGTGGCTCAGCCTGATGGGAGTCAGAGTTCCCACTCTGACTCCCTCCTCCTTTCTGTTTCCTCCCGCGCGGGCTCTCAGTGTGCTGGGAGGAGTGACGTGCGGTCACTTCCTCCCAGCGTGTGATGATCTCATCACAGGGGGCCCGGTTGAGCACTTAAAGCGCTCAGCGCAGACCGGGCCCCCTTAAAATCCATGTCCATCGGGTGGCCCTGACCGCATGGGCCACCCGATGGACCCCTTGACATGCGGCCCCGGCGGTTTGCCGCACGGGCCGGGGCCGCAAAGCGTGGCAGCTGCTACCCGGTCGCGGGGGGGGGGGGGCGCAGGGCGGCCGGGTCCCCTGGAGTGCCGGGCCCAGTCGCAGCTGCGACCCCTGCGACCGCGGTACGTACGCCACTGCCTGTACTGTCTGCGGAGCAGCAAAGAAAGAGGAAATAGTTAGTTGGGAGAAGCCTTTTATAGATTCCTGATTTTTTTTGTCTCTGGTGTTTTAATCTCTATGTTAATGTGCTACTGTGGAGTTCTAGTAAAGAGAGACTTAAGCAAATATGAAGCCTCCTGTCATGCTATAAAATTTACTTGGAGCAGCATATCTATTTGTTTGGGCACCAACTATTAGCACTATACTAATCCAGCCTGTCACAAGTTTTCTGGCACGGGCAGACATATAGTATCCCTATACATTGTATCATTGCTTTATATACATATAGTGATACTTTTTCATTATAGGACTAAGATCAATAATATTGGTTTTATATACCATATGTAGATTTTTTATATTTATATGTGTAGCGGAGAGGCAGTATAATCCACAGATCTCCGCTGGTAGACAGGAACACAGGCAATAATCAGCATAGGCAGGCACAGCATACAATATTCCAGGTAGCGTAGTAAGAATCCTTCCCTCCCAAGAACTAGACGAAACATAGGCTGGGAGTCAACTGAGTGCTTTATTCCAAGTTGCAGCATTTATGTCCCCATGCAAGGGGTTTCCATAATGACATAGCAGGGGTATTTCCCACATTTCTCCCATCATGCATTGCATTTCTCCCATCAGGCACTGCTGGACGAGAGGGATACTCCCACTGAAATATACAGTTAAGTGGATTATCCCCTCGTGCAGCAGAACTGACAATTTACATTTAAAATACATAACTTGGGTAATATTAGGTACATTAACAGGGTTGGACGTTCGGTAGATAGCTGGGGTCTGAGCGCACATTTCGTGAAAGTACCGCTCTGATCCCAGCTTGTCTAACCGAACGCCGCACGAAATACATATTATACTTTTGCATGCTTCAAACTACCGATTGAGCTTAGGAGACCACATTACTGAAAGACCGGGGCTCCCGAACGGCTTGGAAGTCCAGCGGTATTCGTGCCATCGAGTAGCCGTTCCAGGCGCTCGACGACCAAATACCGCTGGACGAACAAAGGATCCAAAATGGCCGACCACCGCATGGTCGGTAGTCGAACGCCGGCCACCCTGAATCCTCTTAAAATACCGATTGCAACATTGTTGCAATACTTAATTAAGGCCACACGATCTCCTGTGTGTGGTCTCCATTCGGTAGTCTGTTTGTTTCACGAATAGTGTTGAAATTCACTGTTCGTGAAACGATTACCTGAAGGCTGGCGGTTTACATGCCGCCAGCATACGAATGCTAGCATTCCCCTGAACCAAAATATACATAATACATACACGCTTGGTTCTTTTAAAGGATATACACATACATTAACAGTGGTTATACATACAGGACAATATATAGTGGCTGTATTTGCCACAATGCTCCCCCAGAACCAAGCCGGCATACACAGTCTGATCCTAACGGATTGGCTTGGGGATGTCCGGGAGAGTACTCACGGATCACTTGTCAATGTCTGTTTGTCTGGATAACCCGTCGGCGTTGCCGTTCTGTTTCCAAGGGCGGTTGTTGATGGTAAAGTCAAAAGGCTGCAGCGACAAACTCCAGCGCAGCAGCCTGGCATTGTCTCCTGACACCCTGTTCAGCCACACCAACGGGTTGTGATCCGTGAGTAAAGAGAAAGCTTGTCCATATAGATAGGGTTGTAACTTTTTGAGGGCCCACACCACAGCCAGGCACTCCTTTTCAATGGCGGCGTAGCTCACTTCCCGGGGTAAAAGTTTCCTGCTTAGATAAGCCACTGGGTGCTCGCCGCCATCCGCTCCGACTTGGCTCAGTACTGCTCCCAATCCAAACATAGAAGCGTCTGTATGAACGAGAAATCGTTTAGTTGGATCGGGAGCAGAAAGTACAGGGGAGTTTACAAGAGCCATTTTTAGTTTCTGAAATACCTGTTCGCACTCTGGGGCCCAGGTTACTATCTTAGGTAAGTTCTTGCGGGTAAGATCAGTGAGGGGTTTGGCGAGGGCGCTGTAATTGGGCACAAATTTGCGATAGTACCCTGCGGTACCTAAAAACGCTAGCACCTGGGTCTTAGTGCAGGGGGTTGGCCACTTGGCGACGGCCTCTATCTTGGCCGGCTCGGGTTTCTGCTGACCACTGCCTACCCGGTGTCCCAAATACTGGACCTCGGCCATCCCTATGGGGCACTTGCTGGGCTTGAGGGTCAATCCTGCCTCCCTGATGCGGTCTAGTACGGCTCCTATGTGGGTCAGATGTTCAGGCCAGGAGCAGCTAAAGATGGCGATATCATCCAGATATGCACAAGCATACTCCTGAAACCCATCCAGTAGCCGATCCACCATCCTTTGAAAGGTAGCCAGGGCATTTTTCATCCCGAATGGCATGACTCTGAACTGGTACAAGCCAAACGGGGTGACAAACGCCGACTTGGGGATGGCGTCCTCGGCTAGTGGAATTTGCCAGTACCCTTTTCACAGATCTATTGTGGTGAGGTACTGGCCTCTGGCCATTTTATCTAGGAGCTCGTCTATCCGGGGCATCGGGTAAGCATCGGAGGTGGTTTTGTCATTGAGCCTCCGGTAGTCTACGCAGAAACGGGTCGTTCCATCCCGTTTCGCCACTAGCACCACTGGGGAGGCCCAAGGGCTATCCGAGGGCTCTATCACTCCTAGCTGGAGCATCTCCGCAACCTCTTTATGCATACTCCCTTTTACGGATTCTGGGATACGATAAGGAGGTTGGCGGAGGGGAGTTTGGTCCAGAGTCTCTACTTTGTGGGTGGCTAGGGGGGTGTATCCGGGTAAGTTAGAGAAAGTGGCCCTTTTCTCCCTAATTAAGTTTTGGACTTGAGTCCGTTCTGGGGCGGTTAACCGCTCCCCCAACTGTATCTCTCCCAAATCTCCAGTCTGGCCCTCCTGGTCTAAGAGATCGGGGAGAGGTAAGTTGTCGAAATCCTCGGCTGCGGACGCGCAGATCGCAGTGACCTCTTCTGTCCGCTCTTGGTAGGGCTTGAGCATGTTCACGTGGAGCATGCGTCTAACCCCTGTGCCGGTGACCGGGCCGATCACATAGGTGGTATCGCATATTTGCTCTACTACCTTGTATGGGCCTTGCCAGGAGGCCTGCAGCTTGTCCTTGTGGACGGGTCGAAGGAAGGAAGGAAGGAACCTTTCCCAGTCTTTCTGGGTATCCATGAACGTTCGGATCATCTGTTTGAGAGTGCCGTTGAAACGTTCACAGAGCCCGTTGGACTGGGGGTGGTATGCGGAGTTCAAAATTTGTTGCACCCCGCATAGTTTCCAGAGCTGGTGCATCACTTCGGCGGTAAACTGAGTACCCCTATCCGAAATAATTTCCCGGGGAAATCCCACGCGGGAGAAGATTCGCATTAGGGCATCAGCCACCGTTTCGGCGTGCACATTGGTCAGGGCCACTGCCTCAGGGTATCTGGTGGCGTAGTCCACTACCGTTAGCACATATCTCTTACCGGAGGGGCTAGGTTTAGCTAGGGGCCCTATTATATCGACTGCGACCCTACTAAAGGGTTCTTCAATTATGGGGAGGGATCGTAGCCGGGCCTTGTAACGGTCACCCCTCTTCCCTACCCTTTGGCAGGTATCGCAGGTCTGGCAGTACCGCCGCACATCTTGGGAGATACCTGGCCAGAAGAAATTCTGGGTTAACCTGTGCTTGGTCCGGCTAATCCCTAAGTGACCTGACAAGGGTATATCGTGAGCGATGCGCAGCAGCTCCAATCTATATTTCCGTGGGACAATTAATTGCTTAATGGGTATGGGGATCGCTCCGGCTATCACTTTCTCGGCTTGGCGATATAGAAGTCCCTTATCCCAGATATACCTTTCTCCCTCGAACCCGGCCTGATTTTTGTCTATCCGGTCTTTGTACAGTTTTAAAGAGGGATCTAGAGCCACTTCTGACCCAAATTCTAAGGGGGACGCCCAGGGAGTGACATTAGGCATGGGGGGTACATTGCTTACCTGAGCCTCAGAGTGCTTAGGTGGTGCTGTGGTGCAAGCCTGTTGTCGAGTTACAACCGGATAAGCTTCTCGTATATTGGATTGGGGAACAAAAGCTGAAGTCAGCTCCCCCAAATCGTTGCCCAAAATAACATCTGCGGGTAAATCCTGCATTAGGCCCACCACCACATTTCCATTCCCCGCTCCCCTATTCAGGTGTACCTTGGCAGTAGGTATCTTATAGATTGCTCCCCCTGCTACACGTACTGCCACACATTCCCCAGTGAGGTGACTTTTAGGTACTAGGTGGTTGCGGACCAGCGTTATAGTGGCTCCAGAGTCTCGAATCCCCTGTACCTTTCTGCCCTCCATCTGTACCTCTTGCCTGTGCCCTTGCCGGTTGTCAGAGGCGGCTTGGACCAGGTTTACCTCATGCAACGTACCCAGAGGTTCTTCGGGTACTTGGTAGGGCTCGGCTTGGGCACAGTGCACCGCGGCTCGTTGGTTAGGTGCCGGGGCATTCCAGCTGGGACGTGGTCGGTTACGGGGGCAATCCCGCTGCATATGTCCCTGTTGGTTGCAGGTGTGGCATCGTATAGGGGGTCGAGCCGGATACCTGGGGGTGTAAATGTTATTATTTACTCCCGGGCGTGCTGGTACTGTTGCGGGTACGGCTGGTACTGGCGTTGTAGGCCCGTATGTGTTTTTTATTTGGGCCCGCTGCTCCCTCCTGACATCCTGGAACTCATCGGCCAGCTGGGCTGCGTCTTGTAGGGTGTGTGGCTTCCGATCTCGCACCCAAACTTGCAAATGTGGTGATAGCCCCTCAAAGAACTGTTCTATCACCATAAGTTGGAACAGTTCGTCTAGGGTGGTTACTTGGGTGGCTTCCAACCACCCCTTGGCTGCCCGTTGTAAGCGATGTGCCCATTCTGTGTGCGTGTCCCTGGGTAGTTTCTTAAGATCTCGGAACTTTAGCCGGTAGGCCTCTGAGGTAATTGCATACCTGGCTAGAATGGCCTGTTTTACCGTGGCATAGTTTGTGCTGTCCTCATCTGGTACGGCACGATATGCCTCTGCAGCGCGACCAGATAATTTCTCTGCCAGTAGAGGTACCTGATCCTCTGCGCTGATATTGTGCAAATGGCATCCTGCAGGAAGTCGTCTACCTCTCCATCGGCTTCTGCATAGCTTTTGAAAGCTTGGTAGGGAATTTTTGGTTTCCCTGGTAGGATCTGAACAGGTGATGTGGCTCCCGTTTGGGGGGTCATCTGCGACCTTCGAAGCATGATGTAGTCCTGCACATCATTATAAACCCTGTCAGCCATCTGATCAGCTATTTCTGGGGAGAAAAGAGCCATCCTGCTTCTGTACTCCCTTTCAAATTCCGTTTGCTCCTCCTCCCTTGGAGGTGCTGCAGAAGCTGCGGCTCTATCCCCTTCCATTAGCTCTGCTATGAGGGTAGCCTTTGTCTTGCTGCTGGCTGTTGTTCCTCTGGCCTCCAACAGCTCTTTCAGCGTACTTCTCTTTAAGAGCGTGTAATCCGTGTTCATTTAATGGCCGTTCGTGAGTTTCCTCGTGTTCCCGGGTTCCGGTTCCCACCGAATAAATAAACCCACGAATTGTTGCTTTCGTTTAGGATTCTGCCGAACGCTGCTTTGCTGGGTAGTTGAAATCCCGTCGCTTGCCACCAATTGTAGCGGAGAGACAGTATAATCCACAGATCTCCGCTGGTAGACAGGAACACAGGCAATAATCAGCATAGGCAGGCACAGCATACAATATTCCAGGTAGCGTAGTAAGAATCCTTCCCTCCCAAGAACTAGACGAAACATAGGCTGGGAGTCAACTGAGTGCTTTATTCCAAGTTGCAGCATTTATGTCCCCATGCAAGGGGTTTCCATAATGACATAGCAGGGGTATTTCCCACATTTCTCCCATCATGCATTGCATTTCTCCCATCAGGCACTGCTGGACGAGAGGGATACTCCCACTGAAATATACAGTTAAGTGGATTATCCCCTCGTGCAGCAGAACTGACAATTTACATTTAAAATACATAACTTGGGTAATATTAGGTACATTAACAGGGTTGGACGTTCGGTAGATAGCTGGGGTCTGAGCGCACATTTCGTGAAAGTACCGCTCTGATCCCAGCTTGTCTAAACGAACGCCGCACGAAATACATATTATACTTTTGCATGCTTCAAACTACCGATTGAGCTTAGGAGACCACATTACCGAAAGACCGGGGCTCCCGAACGGCTTGGAAGTCCAGCGGTATTCGTGCCATCGAGTAGCCGATTTTAGTTCCAGGCGCTCGACGACCAAATACCGCTGGACGAACAAAGGATCCAAAATGGCCGACCGCCGCATGGTCGGTAGTCGAACGACGGTCACCCTGAATCCTCTTAAAATACCGATTGCAACATTGTTGCAATCCTTAATTGAGGCCACACGATCTCTTGTGTGTGGTCTCCATTCGGTAGTCTGTTTGTTTCACGAATGGTTTTGAAATTCACCGTTCGTGAAACGATTACCTGAAGGCTGGCGGTTTACATGCCGCCAGCATACGAATGCTAGCATTCCCCTGAACCAAAATATACATAATACATACACGCTTGGTTCTTTTAAAGGGTATACACATACATTAACAGTGGTTATACATACAGGACAATATATAGTGGCTGTATTTGCCACAATATGTATTTAATATTTTATTCTCCACTTGCTAAAATGTTAGTTTTATTTTATATCATTTTATTTTTTCATTACTCCTGATAATTTATTAGATTAAATTTCTCTAAAATTCCTAGTTTCTTTGGGGACCTAAACTGGTCCTGAAACAACAGTATTAGGAAGAGCAGCTATTTTGCCACCTTCTTGCAACTCCCACAACTTTTCTATTTCTCTCCTGCTTTTGATTTATTTTGTCTGTCCCACTCCTCTCATTTCTTCCCCTTTCTTTTCTTTTATTTTCCTATATTAGAGAACACAAAATGTATTGTTGGGTCATCTTCATTGGTGAGAATAGTATACCTTATTAAGGTTTCATGCACACATGACTCTTAAAGGGACACTATAATCACCAAAACAACTTTAGCTTAATGAAGCAATTATAGTGTATAGATCATGCACCTGCAGTCTCGCTGCTTAATTCTCTGCCAATTAGGAGTTAAATCACTTTTGGTTCTGTTTTTGTCACCCTAGCCACACCTCCCCTGGCTGTGACTCACACAGCCTGCATGAAAACAAAATGGTTTCACTTTCCATCAGATGTAATTTACTTTAAATGTTGTTATCTCCTGCTCTGTAAATTGAACTTTCATTACATACAGGAGGCTCCTGCAGGGTCTAGCAATCTATTAGCATAGATCAGAAATTCTAAATTAAACAGAATTTCCAATAAAGTATAAAAATTAGATGACTTTTTACAGGACGTGTTTAGGAAGGCTGTGCAAAGGGATTTAACTCCTAAATGGCAGTGAACTGAGCAGTGATACTGCAGGAGCATTATCTATACACCAAACTACTTCATTAAGCTAAAGTTGTTTAAGTGACTATATTGTCCCTTTAACATTATGCATACCATGTTTTTCTATTTTCATTCAATTTTTCGGTATTGTATATATATAAATATAATATATCATAAATGATGAATGTCAAAATAGAAATGTCTCTAGCTCAGATATTTTTTTTCAGGTCAACATTTTTGGCATAAAATTTGCAATTTCTTTGTGATTATTTGCAAATTCCAATTTAGTGAATAATCGGGTTTTATTATTAAAATAGGGTTAAATATTGCATGACGTGGAATATGGGTAACTATGCAAATACAAAACAGAATGTGAAAAGAGGAAGAGTGAACTAGTAGCAGTTATCACGGAATTCTCTGTAAGGGACATTTGTGGTTGGATCTATTTTGCAAGAAGGCAATCTTAGACAATTTCAGTCTTAGATCCCAGGAGACCCCTTCTATTTCTGCATCATATGCTTCAATGATTGTATTTTAACAGCATTGGATAAAAAATAGACAAAAGCACATATTAATCTCCCCATCTGAAAACAGATAAGAACAAAGTATCAGCATACTGAAGGTTTTTCTTACTTAGTATAAGCGCACTTGGACTGGACAACACAGGATTTTAATCTGTTTATACGTTGGTGCTTTTGCAACATTATTTTAATTGTGTTTTTAATGTTTAATTAATTGTTATTTGCACAGAAGGATGGATTCATAGAAAAACTTTAATCAAAACTTTATCCAAAACTAGGTGCCCTGTACAGAAACAAATCCTGCCTAAGCCCTACAGTAAAGAAAAAGATACAGCAAATGCTGATGCCAATCATTGATTATGGGGATGTAGTATATGCACCAGCACTGCAAACCCTCCATAATAAACCGAATACATTGTATAACCCGTTCTGCCGATTTGTGCTACAATGTATTTACATGACCCACCATTGTGACATGCTAAAAGAACTAAACTGGCTGTCGCTCGAATCCAGACTCACCCTTCATCTTTCCAGCCTTGTGTTTAAGAGCTTTTCTTAGAAGTTCCCACCCTACTTGAGCAAAATGCTCGCCCCGGCTGTTCCCACCTCCTATAACCTCCGATCCAGTACCAACACTTTATTTAGCCTACCTCAATACAAAAAGAAAGCAGCCCGATCCTCCTTTTCCTGCACTGCAATTATGGAACGACCTCCCACACACTTTCAAATCTTCCCCAAGCCTAAAGTCCTTTAAGAGATCCCTCTCTACATACCTCAAAACAGAATGCACCTGTCATGGTTGATTATATATTTCCTACCTATTCTATGTAAAATTTTGTAGATATTGTGTATTAATATTGTTTTTGAATTTTATTGTACTCTATTGTATCAATGCAATGTTTATGGACCCAGGACATACTTGAAAATGAGAGAAATCTTTCCTGGTCAAATATTTTTTAACTATTTAAGCAGGCACCAATGCAGTGACCGTGCTCAGTCTGGCCACTGGGGACATTAGGCAAATCCCTATCTCAATGTGTTCCTTGGGATTGGTGATTAACAAGGGTTTGCTGTGTGCCTGCAGTAGGGTTCCAGACCCACAACGTGTGTCATGTACGTTACCTTCCAATACTGGGAGAGGTACAGAGCATTGCAGAAAAATATATAATCTCGTGTGCTTGCACTCTAGAAAGTCCTGGGCACATTCACAAGTGCATCCAAACATGTATTTAAGTTGTACTTTTATCTAAAGTCTCACACACAAGTGACCAGAGTGATAAACCGAATAAAAGCATGTCTGGGCAGACCAATTGAACAAATAGAATTGTACCCGTCTTCAGAATATGTTACAACATACGCTCTCAAATGATGGCTTTTTGCAGGGGATCAAACTTAATATTTATTGACAAGGAGTACAATCTAAATAAATAATTCTGACTAACAGAGAACTATAAAAATGGTTTGAAAACTACTGAATGCATAGGTATGGTAAGACTTAGCTTATTGCATTACTGTCATTATGAATCACATTACAACAGTTACAAAACAAAATAGAATTTGCATCTGTTAGACATTCTTATTATTACTAATATTGACTGGGAAATGGTGTTAACCTGGACTGGAAATTCTTTCTAAATCCAAAAATCCATCCAGTCCATTCCTAACATAATGTGCAAACACAACGTAACCGTGGTAACAATGTCAACGGCATCATTTAGATAAATCAACGGAGGGAAGCGGATTGGAAAAGATAAAAAACTAGTCGATTTGAGTTTTAGTTGATGGGATTAAAGATAAAACATTTACAGGGACGGGGATATATGAATAATAAAGAAACATGATCGTTGCATGAATATATTAGTGGTAAATGTGTACGTGAGATACTGAGGACAGAGGGGTATTCATTCCACTTGGCACAAACGCAAGACAGGTGTTCAGCGAAGGAACAGCAAGCATTATCGCCCAAAGTATAAAGCAGCTAATGGCTCCGTAGAATGATTTTGGCACCTTCTGAAAAACAAGAATGTCAAAATATGGAAAAACAAGACTCTGTTGGTAGCAAACATCAATCATCAAAGATGAAAAAAAAGCAGATGCCCTCAGTAACAAATCTATAAAGTAGTAGAGAAACACCTTCTGGGCACCTATCCATGATTCACAGTTGGCATACAAAACAATTGGTTGAGCCAGTAGGTTCTGTTGTAGGATAATCTCCTCTGGATTGTGGGAGATGAACCTGAAGGTTTTTTTTCTTAATTAACTGAAGATAATATCTAATTTTCCTTTCCCCAACATTCTGTGTGTGTTTTGAACATGTTATTGTCTCCTCAAGACAGGTTTTGATGGCTTCTTACTGAAAGCTGAGCAGGGCACAGGATTCTTACCACATACAACTGTATAATCTATCAGTCATAGATATGCAAATAATTGAAAAAAATAATTGAAACGTAAAGGGGAATAGTGAATCATATGAATCTCCATTTTTTCCTTAGGAAATGTCTAACAGTATAGTTTGGGTCTTAAAGAAGCCATTGGAAATATTTACTGAGTCTTTAGAATGCAGTGTGTCATGGTACCTCTCCATTCTCAGAGTCAATTCTGCACACGCTGTGACTTTGTGCTCCCCTTCAATAGTGACGTGAGGCAATTCTTCCAAGATCAAAGTAACACCACATGTCAATACAGCAATATTGATGCAAGTTGATCCTTTTCTAGCCAAAGTATTTTTGCGCATTGTTTCTGCATTGATATTGACCCGAGGCGACCGTCCCCAGTCAAAAGTGACACCAGACATCAATCCAGCGTCACGAGTGATAAGGACTGCTATGTCCTTGCTCAGTTTGCCACCAGTAATGTCACACGTATGATGTCAATCTGGCACCGCCTCTGAGGACTGACACTACATTCTATTTATGTAACTGTCATAGATTTATGTATTGGGATTCCCTACCAACCCTGACAAAGCAACAGTAACATTATGGTAATTATAAATTGCTAGCACATAGCTCTTACTCAATATTGTCAGATCAGAAGCAGTTGCTTAAACGGTTTTGTATGCTGTCTGTCGGTCTGTCGGTCTATCTGCTTGTTTGTCTGTCAATTAAGTGGTCTAGGTGTAGTTGCCTGTGGCGAAACCAGCTTCGCCACTGTGAACTGGAGAGGCCTGGCTGCTGGCCTCCTGCCCGCTGACTATGGCCCCTGGACGTGTTGCACTTTAGAAACTATATTTGGGCATGTAACAATTTTATCGTGCGACTGCTGGCCCTTTAAGTACAGTGAATGGTATTTTATTGTACTGCTGCTGGCCCTTTAAGAACTGTCTGGGGACCTATTGAGACTTTGGGTAACAATACCCTTTAAGACTATGGCCCCTGAAAACGTATGGACTTTTATTGGTGTGTATGGCCCTTTAAGAACCGTCTGGGGACATATTGTGACTTTGGTGAACAATGCCCCTTTAAGACTATGTCCCCAGACCTGTAAAATAACTTGCCCCTGGCTTTCTCCCACTTGGTTCAGTAAATAGGGCTTACTGAACCAAGTACCACACAGGCGGACCACCCAGAAGCTAAAGTGTGCAGGCAATTTACCTCCCAGGCTGTGAGGTTACTGCCGGTCAATTGCACGTGGCGGCGGCCATCTTGGTTTCCTCGAATGCGGTCAGCGGTGTATGCTAAATATTCTGTGGAACTGAAATCGGCTACACATTTTGCCGAACACCGCTGTCCCTTACCTTCTCCCATACGGAACTTGCAGCTCCAGAGACTAAGTCCCGTTCGAAATGGGACTTAGTCGTTTTTTCGGCATGAAATTGACCGACCGCACAGCCCAAATCTATGGAACTGTTTTGGGCAGGAAATTGTGCTTGCGGTCGGTCATAAAGTACTTCCAGCTAACTTTTGATCCACTGGGGGGATTTGGCTGATTTTTGGAAGGGTTTATGTTTGATGTATGCTTAGTCTGAATATGCAACTTTTATTGAAATTGAATGTATGGTTTTAAAGTTACAGTGTGTGTGTAAAAACTGTATTTTTATTGTATGTAATAATTGGTTTAACTGTTTATCTGAGGGGAGGAAATGTGTGGGAGGTACATCCCTGTGATTGGTTAATTTCATCCTCCCCCTGGGAGTGTCCTGTATGTACTTGTTTGTAATAAAAGCCAGACTGGGTGTCCCAGTCCTCAGTTCTTGCTTAACCCTCAAAGCGATGTGTCGTCTCGGTCTTTGGGGGAATGGGATTGTAAGCTGACTGCCAAGAGTGTAAGCCGATGTCTGCTTTTCTTGTTCAGCTGTTCCAGTGTTCGTGTGGTTCCAGTCGGGAGAATGGTGTTTGCAGTAGCTGCCTATGCATCTGGAAAGGGGATTATCGCCTAACCTGGGTTTTATCCTCTTGTGTGTGAAACGGTCCGTTACATTGCCCTGTCCTTTTATGCCTGTAATGCAAGACACTTAATTTAGAAAGTTTATTCTAAATAAAGTTTTAGAAACTGCAATCTTTAAATCCACATCCTCAGCCACTGGAGGTGCTTCCACTGCACTGACTGAGTAAAACTTGGTCACATGACACGGAAGCCCACAGGAGATCATTGAATTCAATGCTTTCCTATGTGGAAACCTGGAAGTGTGCGCAGTGTAGTGCTCACCACACATGCCCATCAGCTCTACGAGGAGCATTGGATTGGGCCATCACGGAGGAGACCATGCCTCCTTGATAGCATCATGGTAGTCGGAGCAGTGAGCAGTGCCAAAGGAGTCAACTGGAAAATAGTAAATAAATTGTTTATTTTAATAATTATTATTGTACACGGGGAGGAGGATAGGGGTGCAGAGAGAATGGAAAGAGAGAAGCACCTTGAGAGCCTTGGCCAGTTTCCTCTGTAATCCAGTCAACCTCATTTGCTTAATTGTAGAGTTGCTGGACCAGTAGTAAAAAACTCAGTGCTGTCCCAGTTTAAGTGGAAGGGATCACTTCCCATCTGCCCACTAACAGCCTCTCACACAGGAAACGCCTTGCAGGAGAAGCACGGACAGCATTGAGAAATGCACATTGTAAAACACAGGACAGCCCTGAGTGATGCACATTGTATAACAGCTCCTGTATGTCAATCATAGGAGACTGACTGGATTACAGAAGACGTAGAAGAGCGAGTTCTTTGCAAATAAACCCCCCAAATCCCACCTGCCTTAAAGGGACACCAGAACAACTACAGCTTATTGAATTTGTTCTGGTGAGTAGAATCATTACATTCAGGCTTTTTTCTGTAAACACTGTCTTTTCAGAGAAAATGCAGTGTTTACATTACAGCCTAGTGATAACTTCACTGGCAACTCCTCAGATAGCTGTTAGAGATCCTTCCTGGGTCATGGCTGCCTAAAATGCATCCAAACATTCAGAATCTCCTCCCTCTGCAGAGTTTCAGCTTCAGGCTTGAATACTTGAATACAGTAAGATTTTGCTATATTTATGGAGGCATGAGGGGCCATGGGGGGCTAGATGGGGCTAGATGGTGGTTTTAACATTATAGGGTCAGGAATAAATGTTCGTGTTCCTGACCCTATAGTGATCCTTTAAAAAAAAAAAAACCTTTCTCTAACTCTAAATTTAACCGATCCCAAAACCTAAGCAAACACTCTCCTTAGACCCAAATGTAAGCACTCAAAATGTAAACCTAAAAAAACTATTTATCTTAATCCTATGTTTAATTTCTCTCAAAAGCTAACCACGCCTTGTACTCTAATACTAAATTTAAACTAACACTAACCATAATCTCAATACTCCTAAACACCCCCTGTACCCAAATACTACATTTATTCCCACTCTAACCCTAAATCCCAAAATTCCATATACCATGTCATGAACTTACCTGTGCCTGGCACCCACGCCGCTCCTCTCATCGCGCCACGCTGGCAGAACAAACCGCATTGCCGCATTACTGTAGTCCTTAGGAGTGTACTCATCTTCGGTCCCGTGAACTGCAGCCGCTATAAATAAAAGTTATTGCCATGATGTCACATCCTTAAAGCGACCGCTTCATCAAGGTGACCCCATTCTGTTTGGGGTCGCAGTGATGAAGTGCACCAATGGGAACTCTTTTTAACCTATTTAAGACCTGTTCTAGTCCTTACTCATTGCCCTATCGTGGTTTCTGTCCTGATAGACGTTAGTGCTAATAGTAAGTCTCTCTTGTTATATTCCTGATATTGACCTCGGCTTCGTATTTGACTTGTGATTTCTGGTATCCTTGCCTGGCTTTGTATTTGACGTGCCATTTCTGATATCCTGAACCGACTTTGTATTTGACTCATGATTTTCTGGTATCACAACCCGTCTTTGGGGTAGGGTTGGGGTTAGGTTAGGGTTAGGTTTAGGGGTAGGTGTAGAGTTAGGGTTAGGGTTAGGGTAAGATTCCTGTCATCATTCCCTTAATTTTCCCTCCCTCTCCTGTTTTGCCACTTATCAGAAATCCGAAGCACTCTGGCACTTCCGAAATTCAGCACTTCGGCAATTCGGTTCGGTTCAGCACTTCGGAAATTCGGCACTTTGGAAATTTGGATTTACTTTCAGACCAAAGCGAATTGCACATGTCTAAAAGATAGTGTAATCCATCGTCATTGGAAAAGAAGCAGATATACATACATCTTCTTCTGGACAACCAAAGGAGAGTGTACCAGTCGCCGTCTCCTCCTAGTGCAGATTGATGCACTCTACACAAGACCCCAAGGGAAAACCCTTTCCCCAAATGCAGGCAATTAGCAACGGAATGGATAAGGTACAATTTATTCTCCTAACACTCTGCGGATGATACTAAGATATGTAACAGGGTTGATGTTCCAGGAGGGATAAGCCAAATGGCTAATGATTTAGGTAAACTAGAAAAATGGTCAGAGTTGTGGCAACTGACATTTAATGTGGATAAGTGCAAGATAATGCATCTTGGATGTAAAAACACAAGGGCAGAGTACAGAATATTTGATAGAGTCCTAACCTCAACATCTGAGGAAAGGGATTTAGGGGTGATTATTTCTGAGGACTTAAAGGTAGGCAGACAATGTAATAGAGCAGCAGGAAATGCTAGCAGAATGCTTGGTTGTATAGGGAGAGGTATTAGCAGTAGAAAGAGGGAAGTGCTCATGCCATTGTACAGAACACTGGTGAGACCTCACTTGGAGTACTGTACACAGTACTGGAGACCATATCTTCAGAAGGATATTGATACCTTAGAGAGAGTTCAAAGAAGGGCTACTAAACTTGTTCATGGAGTGCAGGATAAAACTTACCAGGAAAGGTTAAAGGATCTTAACATGTATAGCTTGGAGGAAAGACGAGACAGGGGGGATATGATAGAAACATTTAAATACATAAAGGGAATCAACACAGTAAAGGAGGAGACTATATTTAACAGAAGAAAAACTACCACAACCAGAGGCCCTAGTCTAAAATTAGAAGGACAAAGGTTTAAAAATAATATCAGGAAGTATTACTTTACTGAGAGGGTAGTGGATGCATGGAATAGCCTTCCAGCTGAAGTGGTAGAGGTTAACACAGTAAAGGAGTTTAAGCATGCGTGGGATAGGCATAAAGCTATCCTAACTATAAGATAATGCCAGGGACTAATGAAAGTATTTAGAAAACTGGGCAGACTAGATGGGCCGAATGGTTCTTATCTGCCGTCACATTCTATGTTTCTATGTTTCTATGTTTCTATGTTCTGCGTTGACTGCACAATTCTGTCCTGTCTAACCGCATCATTCTTGGCTGGCCCTGTTTGGATATGAATCTCTAGATGTGTTCTGATGTGCCACAAACCTGGAGTCGCGGCAGGGGAGGGCTGGCAGCCTTAGGCCTGGGGGGCAAAACCAGTCAAGTGGCCCATTGCGCCACCAAATCAGTTCACCATCCATGCCCACCTTTTCCTGATTTTATAACGGATATTGATGTTATGCTAATCCGTAGCTCTTTGCCATACCCGCTCCTTCATGGCTCTGACTTTCAATGTTGTCAGAGCACAGGCTGAGAATCTCTGAGCCTGTGCTCTGACTCACTAACTGAGCGCCGGAACCACGAGGGAGAGGATATGATCTGACTGCACCTACTGCTGGTGCGCACCAGTGGACCACCAGCGAATCGTTTAAATTAAATATGCTGGTGTACCCAACTTGTGAGCTGTGTTGGCCGCCGGGTGCCTCTGTTGTCATGGCACCCTGCGTGACTGCACAGCTTGCCCACCCCAACGGCTGGCCCTGCTGACACACACTGATGTTACTACTTAGACATCCCTCAATATTAATACAGACATCAGAGTAAACACCAATAAACTGTGGAAACAGAGCTGATCCCCCCAAATTTATAAAGGTTTGCTTAGAGGATTTATTCAAGATTAAATCATGCCTCCTCCTCTCTCTCCCCCATGCGCTGCTCTGTAGGCTGGGAGGAAGTGAAGAGTAATCACAGTCTCCCAGCACAACGCCACCTGTGGCTGCATGGGGAACAGCTGTTTAATGTAATGCTTGCAGGACGGCTAGCTGCCGCAGAACCTCTTTGTTTCCGTCTCTGCAAAGGGCTCCAGGCACTGCTTGTTGTGAGTGTGAGCCACTGTAAATTAGGGGCAGAGGGCACTTGCACTGCGGTCAAGACGGGTCTGGGCAGAAGGAGAGTACAGTGCAATCAGTGCACTCCCCTCCTGTGGGTCACCAGTACACTGGTGCACCTGCCCAGGATCAGAGCCGGTGCAAGGATTTTTGCCGCCCTAGACAAAATATAAATTTGCCGCCCCCCCCCATGTGACATCACAATGCCCCACCCATATGATCTGCCATATGAACTAACGCCAGTGCTGCACACAGTGTGTGTTTACATTAAAAAGCCTGCAGGGACCAGCTATAGACACCAGAACCACTTCATTAAGCTATAGTGTCCCTTTAATGTGAGGTAAATTATAGATTAGTGTCACTAATAATATACTAGATTGCCTACTTACAATTAGATGAGGATGATGATGGGCTGCAGTTTGGCTCCACTGGTCTGGTGTAGAACAGGATCTCTGGAGGCTGTTTTCAACTGTGGTCACAAAATTCAATGTTCTGGGAGAATTGGAAGCAGCTCCATTTTTGGGGGCCTCTTACACAGCTCAAGGTCTGGGCCCCAGTGCCTGACGGTGAGTATGCCCATAAGGCCCACTCATAAGTCCACTTATATGTTCCACCCACCCATGAGTTCGCTCACAGGGAGTGGAGTGTGTAGGGGATGTGTTATGTGTTATTGTAGAGGATCTAATATGTGTGCTTATGGTATGTAGTGTATAGGGATACCAGTTTGTGCAGGTGATGCAGTGTGTATTTGTGTATAAGGGATGTATTATGTGTTTCTGGTTGTGTGTAAGGGATGCATTGTGTGAATCTGTGTTTGTATGCATAAGGGATGCAATGTGTGTGTTTGTATGTGTGTGCATTGAGTGTAAGAGATGCATTGTGTTTCTGTGTGTATGTAAGAAAAACAGTGTGTGTTTGCAAGGGTTTGCATTGTATGTTTCTGTGTATGTGTGCAAATGATGCATTGTCTTTGTGTGTAAGGGTTGCATTGTGTGTGTGTGTGTGTGTAATGGATGCATTGTGTGTTTCTCTGTGTGTAAGGGAAGCATGTTGTGTTTCTGTGTATGTATAGGGATGCATTGTGTGTTTCTGTGTATGTATAGGGATGCATTGTGTGTGTGTGTGTGTGCGTAGTGTGAAAGAGCTCCCTGTCTTGCCCCCTGTCCTATAGAGCTGTCCCTTCTGTCCCTTAGAGCTCTCCCCTGCCCCTTAGTGGTCTCTCCTCTCCCCCACCCTCCCCTAGCGGTCTCTTCTCACACTCACCTACCCTCCCTGTGCTCTTCTCATCCCCCCTCCACCCTCCCTGTGTTCTTCTCACTCCTCCCTCTGTGTGTTCTCCTCACCCCCCCTGTGTTCTTCTTACCCCCCCTCCTCCCGGTGTTCTTTTTACTTCCCCCTTGTTCTTCTTACTCCCTTCTTCTTATTACTCCCCCCTTCTTCTTACTCCCCCCTTCTCCTTCTTCTTACTCCCCCCTTCTTCTTCTTCTTCTTACTCCCCCCTTCTTCTTCTTAACCCTCCTACTTCTTCTTACTCCCCCTTCTTCTTCTTATCCTTTCTTCTTCTTAACCCCTTCTTCTTCTTAACCCCTTCTTCTTCTTACCCCCTTCGTCTTCTTACCCCCTTCTTCTTCTTACCCCCTTATTCTTCTTACTCCCCCTCTTCTTCTTACTCCCCCTTCTTCTTCTTACCCCCTCTTCTTCTTACCCCCTTCTTCTAATTACTTCCCACTCTTGTTCTTCTTACTCCCCACTCTTTTTCTTACTCCCCCTTCTTCTTCTTACCCCCTCTTTTTCTTATCTCCCCTCCTTCTTACTTCCCCCTTCTTCTTACTCCCCCTTCTTCTTCTTACCCCTTCTTCGTCTTACTCTCCACTCTTCTTCTTCTTACTCCCCCCTCTTTATCTTACTCCCTCCTCTTTATCTTACTCCCTCCTCTTCTTCTTCTTACTCCCCCTCTTTTTCTTACCCCCCTCTTTTTCTCATCTCCCCTCCTTCTTACTCCCCCCTCCCCCTCTTCTTACTCCCCTCCCCTCTTCTTCCCCCTCTTTTTCTTTTCTCCCCTCCTTCTTACACTCCCCCCTCCCCTCTTTTTACTCCCCCCTCCTCTTACTCCGCCCCTCCCCTTACTCCGCCCCTCCCCTTACTACCCCCCTCCCCTCTTACTCCCCCCTCTTATTATCCCCCTCCCCTTTTCTTACTCCCCCCTTCTTCTTACTCTCCCCCCTCGCCTCTTCTTACTCCCCCATCTTCTTACTCCCCCCTCCCCTCTTACTCCCCCCTCTTCTTACTCCCCTCTCCCCTCTTACTCCCCGCTCCCCTCTTCCTACTCCCCCCCTCCCCTCTTCTTACTCTCCCCCCTCCCCTCTTCTTACTCCCCCCTTCCCTCCCCTCCTCTTACTCTCCCCCCTCCCCTTACTCCCCCCTCCCCTCCCCTTACTCCCCCCTCCCCTCCTCTTACTCTCCCCCTACCCTCCTCTTACTCCCCCCTCCCTTCTTCTTACTCTCCCCCCCTCTTCTTATTCCCCCCTCCCCTCTTCTTACTCCCCCCTCTTCTTACTCCCCCCTCCCCTCTTCTTACTCCCCCCTCCCCTCCCCTCTTCTTACTCTCCCCCCTCCCCTCCCCTTACTCCCCCCTCCCCTCTTCTTACTCCCCCCTCCCCTCTTCTTACTCCTTCCCCACTCCCCTCTTCTTACTTCCACCCCCCTCCCCTCTTCTTACTTCCACCCCCCCTCCCCTCTTCTTACTTCCACCCCCCCTCCCCTCTTCTTACTTCCACCCCCACCCTCCCCTCTTCTTACTTCCACCCCCACCCTCCCCTCTTCTTACTTCCACCCCCCCTCCTCTCTTCTTACTTCCACCCCCCCTCCCCTCTTCTTACTTCCACCCCCCCCCCTCCCCTCTTCTTACTTCCCCCCCTCCCTCTTCTTACTTCCCCCCTCCCCTCTTCTTCTTACCCCCTCCCCTGTAGCGTGGCCGAGCTGCTCTCCGGTCCCGGCCGGAGTGATGGGAAAGTGCACGCTCAGTGTGCACTTCCTGTCAGTCCGGCCGGTTACAGGAAACAGAAACTCCGCGCGGAACAGGAGTTTCTGTTTCCTGTAACCGGCCGGACTGAAAGGAAGGTGCACACTGAGCGTGCACTTTCCCATCACTCCGGCCGGGACCGGAGAGCAGCTCGGCCACGCTACAGGGGAGGGGAGGGGAGAATCTGTTCTGCAGCCGCCTGAGCGCTCTTTACAGAGCGCTCAGGTGGCTGCAGCATTTAAAGGGCCGGCCCGCCGCGGCCGGTCTTAATGGGATTTAGGGCGGCCTGGGGGGCAATTGCCTCCCTGCCCCCCGGCCCAGCCCGCCCCTGAGTCGCGGTGCCTGGGAGCTTAGCTTGGCAGATTCCCTACACTATGTGTTTGAGATCCACAAATACAGTTAGCAGGTACGGCTGGATTCACTTTAACTTAGTCTTTTACTCACCTGGTTCCAGCGCCGGGAGCCTCGTGAAGCCGCGCCCCCTATTTCGTCAAAATGACAAAATAGGCGGGCGCGAGCAGGGAGCAATCAGACGCTTTCATTTATGCCGCCCTCTGAAGTCCTGACCGCGCTACCACGCATGCGCGCGGTGTGCGCGGCCGCGAGCTGAGCTGACTGACAGCTCAGTTTGCGGTCTTTGCCCGCCCCCCTCCTCTGCTGACAGGCTGGAGAGAGAAGGCGCGCACACAGTGCCTTCTCTCTCCTGCACACGTCAGACGTATTTTAATACGTCTGACGTGTACAGGGCCTTTTTAGGGCCCTGCATGATAGGAAGTCCCTCTGGTGGCCGTCTGAGTGACAGCCACTGGAGGTATTCCTATCAATCAATGTAAACACTGTATTTTCTCTGAAAATACAGTGTTTACATCAGATTGCCTGCAGGGAGCTATAGATCATACCTGAACAACTACATTAAGCTGTAGTTGTTCAGGTGACTATAGTGTCCCTTTAACATTTAACACTGTTTCTTTGTTAAAACTATCAGCAGACTGTCTGCATTGTTATAAAATGCACTGAATGCTCATGTATTCCTGAACTAATCCCATCTGTTAATAAATTAGATGTGCAGAAACATTGCTCAAGATTAGTTCAGTTTTTGCCAAATCATTTTTTAATCAAGTAGGTTTTGGAAGCTAATTTGTTTTGTAAGTTATTCTTCACTTATTAAAAAAAAAATAATAATTCTCTTTTCACTCTGAAGCTCTATCATTCCATCTCTTTCTTTTTGAACTTAAGCTTGACTTTTTAACAACCCGTAAGCATGATTACACATCATTACCTCCGTGCAATAATCACTACCTGAAACAAAAGAGTACAAAATAACACAAGGTTAATAGTCCTTATTGATCAAACTCTGATGCATGATTTTAAAAAGCACAAACCATTTCTGTTCTGCCCCACTTCTTACGTTCTCTGTGCAAAAACCTCCCAACCCTTTCCTTTCCTTAAAGAGCTGATTGCTGCCCCTAACTACAAAGACATTTTTGCACATAATTATCTTCCTTGATATAAGTACTAACCCAGCCTACTGTTTGCAAAACACTTATTGGGACTTTTGTATAAAAAGTGTTTTTTTTTTTTCATATTTGTGCTAGTTCTGTGTGTATATGCACCATTATCTCATGTATACACCTGTTTTTCCATCCCCCGTACCAGGGTTACGCATCCTATGGCACTGTGTATGTGTATGTATTTATGTGTGTCTGTGTGTCAGTATGTGTGTATCTGTGTGACTAGATCTGTGTGTGTCTATGTCTGTGTATTTGTGAGATACTCGTGTTAATTGTTTCTTTGGAGGTGTCAGTATAGAAGGTTTAAGCAATTATCCTCCTGTCTATAATAAAATTCAGACTACTTGAACACCAAGGCTAGAATAATCCCCAATTCCAGTATATTTTGACTATTTAAAACACCATACTCTTCCACGGCTGAAACTGAAGGGCTCTCTAACCACTATACCCATTAAAACTCATAGTGGTTTTGTTGTTGTAAGTCTGTGGATGCTGTCCCTTGAGTGCAGAGACGTTTATAAATCTGTTCCAAAACAGATCGACAAGAAGCTAGGAGCCATCATCCATAGATTTGTAACTCCATAACTGCAATAATGAACTGTCACCTTTAATTTTCTGTTTCACAAGTTTTGTAAGTAAGGATGTTTTATGTGTATTTACGTTTCCGTAGCAACAAAACAGAACAAAACAATTTAACTTGAAGTGAACTTAAATCCCAATTAAACAAAGTGGGGATTTAAAGGTATTAGCAGGTTAGATGAGAATTATTATAGAAGATGTTACCACTGAGTTGTTTAATAACATTCTTACATTCGATTTAAAGTGCATACAATTATTATTATTATTATTTTATTATTTATATAGCGCCATCAGATTCCGTAGCGCTGTACAGTTCCATCTATACTTTGTGTCTTGAGAATTTCTAGCGAATATATAAATTTTTAGATGCTTGTAACTAAAGTTCCTGACCCCATCTGTCGATCAAACTTTAGTATAGATCTTACACTAACGTAACACCAACCTTTAAACTTCATTAAGCTGTTCATTATGATTAACAATATATACATTTCTTAATGGCATGTTAAGGCTTAAGGTGAACCTGTCTTTAAAGTAATAGTTAATTATGATCAGTTGATTTTTTTCTGCCCCCCTAGCAGCCTGAAATGTTTAGCGTTTTAATTTATGGTTTTGCCTATGTTTTAATGGATGATTTTTATCATGTATAAAGAAGAATCTTTGAAATCTAGTCTGGAGTGTCACTATAATAATAGAACATTTATATTTTCATTGATAAACAAGATTTTATACAGCTAGATTGCTTGTAAAAGTTATCCTAAATGAAAACTGTCATGTAATAATCTAACAGGGTGGAGATGACAGAAAAATACAAAATACAAATATAGATGTAATATAGTAAAGGAAAGCTATCTACAAGAAAACTAAGTGCAGAAAACATTTTTTTTTTTTTTTTACTTATTTCGTAATGTATACAGGGAGACTCTCAGATCTGTCAAATCCCACTGTGGAGTCATGTGAAATCCAATTGTGCCTTAGTCTTCCCAAACATTCAAAAGAAAGGCTTTGTCGCCCAGTAACTGGAGAATGGAAGGCAGCGATACCTAAAGCACATGATTATCTACTGCACTTTTAAAGGGACACTAATGGCACCGACCACTTCATCTCAATGATGTGGTCTGGGCGCAGTGTCCCTGTTGTTTTAACCCTGCAATACAAAACACAAAACAACCCTCTAGCGGTTGTCTTCTTGACAGCCGCTAGAGGTGCTTCCACTGCAATAACCGAATTAGACTCCGTTATTCAATCAAATGCTTTTCATAGAGTAGCAGTAGAGATATTAGGTAGAGTAATACCAGTGGCAGAACTAATGTAGAGAGGGCACTGGTGCAAGACATTTTTTTTGGCCCCCCTCTAGTGTAAGAGTGGCATGTGAAGGAATAACCCTATCACTTATGGCCCCTTTCGCCTACCTGGATTCGTACTTAATTTAGTTTAGTTTATTTTGTTTGGTTCCCGAACCAAGACCACCCCAGAGAACCATTAGAACGTGGAGCGTTGAGCATCTTGTATGAAAACCGCAAAGGAAATCATTAATAGAATGCTCCACTGGGTGGCCATTTTGTCACCTGAACGATGGCAGTGAGACTTGGTCGTTGAGTGCCTGGAACTCATTTCGGCCAGGCACTCCCGCGAACACCGGTCACCATGGACCTACGGCCCGTTCCAGTTCCAGTTAACATATACGAACGGCGTTCGGGAGTTACAGACTACCAAACACGGGGAGCATTCTACACAAACCAGCTTTCATCTACCTTATGTGGTTTTCGTACAAAACCCCACAAACGGAGACCGTCTCTTGCCACAATTTTCCAGGAACTATTTTGGGCTTCAACCTCATAGCAGGCCTGTCAGAACTTCCCCGCGAACTACCAAATGGATCTGGGTGATGGATATATTGTTCACCCAGATCCAGGTTATCCGGGGATGTAACTTTTTGGGGGGGTTTCCATGTATTTTCGAGGAATTTTGGGGTGGTTAAGAAATGTTAGATTTTTCTGTCCTGAGAGATAATGTAATTAGCGATGTGTATTCCAATAATTATCTATCAGGCACAGAGGATCATGGCAGGGATTTCCTTGCATTTTCTGTGTGAGAGACCCTGTGTTGGGGCTTTTGCATAAAAATCCATGTGTGGCTCCCAATAAACCAGATTTCTCACAGCATTAAGCCTTGGCTCATGTGTGGGGGGTTATGTGACACCAGCGACATTATACCTTGTGGATTATTAGCATTATTTTATTGGGAAGAGGGCATCTGTGGCGGTGATACTTTGGCAGACTGCCACATGGCCAAAAGGTGGATCCCCATCTGTCTTACAGCTCCAACGATGCTATGCCAGCTGGGGATCTACCATTTGACGATCCTTGCAGGGTTGTATTTGTGTGCAGTGTTTGTGTGTTTGAATGTAAGCATGTTCTTGTATAGAGTATATGTGTGCATGTAAGGGTGCATTTGTATGTACTGTTGCCATTGGAATGCTGTAATGTTCTTGTGTGTACTGTTTGCGTTTGAATGCAAACAGTAATATTTCTCCATAGGGTCATTCTGCGACTCTTTCACTGCCTGCCTGGTCTTAGTTGTCGAAGGCAGCTCTTCCATCAAGTCCAACCTTTAGAGGAAACTTGTTGAGTTGTCAGCTGAGGTTAAGGTGAGTGATGTATCCCCTTTGGAGACTATTAGAGAACCTTCCATCCCCCAGTGATGCCTGACAGAGTGGTCCCACAGCTGCTTGGCAATTGGGGCCAACTGTCTTCTCTCTGCTAAGACTGTGAACGGGAGGTCTGCGTACAGGGCCACTGAACAGTTTTCGAAGTGCACCAACCCCAGGGCTCCGGATCTGGCCATAATAGCAGACCGTGCTGTGACATCTCTAGTGACTATGATAGTGTTTCTGGGTGCTCCCTCCAGGGCTGCAGCCGCCTTGCTCCCTCCAGGGCTGCCTTGCGGACTCTGAACGCTGACATCACCAGCGAGGAATCAGTGCTCCCTTTGAAGCCTATGGAAGCTACCATCCTCTGCGTGAAAGAGAGCAATTCCTCTCCACCAACTCTTTCAGGGATTCCTCTCAGGCGAATATTTTTTCTTCTATGCCTGGATTCTACTACAGCTACTGTTCTGTTCAGCTTTTGAATTTGGTGTGTAAGGCTTTCCACTTCGCCATGCGTTGCTTGTATCAGGGTATCTCTTGCCTTGTCTCTCACTTCAGCTGCATCTGGCCTGTAATGAAGGATGCCCACTTCGGTCTGCACTTCCTTAACCCCTTAAGGACACATGACATTTCAGAGAGTTTTCAGAGTTCTCTAACTCGCTTTGTGCCTCGGGCACCATCTTAGGTTGCTTGCAGGCCTCTCAGAGGAAAGCTTAATGTTTGGCAAAAAGGAGTCCTCCAGGCGGCGGGACTTTTTGTGTTTTCACCCCATACTGTCCTCTGAGGCGATAGTATAAAATATTCTCGGTTTGTAACTGATAACCTTGGCGATTTCAGGTTTATCGCTGGGCTGTGTTGGAGCTCCACTTGAACACGTCTGATGCTGCACGCTGTTGGCTGACCACCTCCATGTTGCTGTTTTTAATGCTGATTGGCTGCCTTACCAGGCGTGCTATTATCCTGGTGCTCATGCATGCTGGAATGTGTTTTGGTGGGCAGGCAGATTATCTGTGACATTTATTGTGATCACACCAGCCGGACCCACTTTACCCTACCTCTCAGGATAGCACACCTGGCATTATTCTCTAAGTATAAAATATATATTGCCCATTAGATAAAGCAGCAATAAGTAGTTCTCTTTGCAGTAATGCATATTAATGTGACCATGGGCAATCGCAACACCATCATAATAACTAATAATTAGTAATTATTAACTAGTAATTATTATATTTATTATATCTCTCGGTAATGCTTGACTCAGATGTCCCATTCTGTATCATTATTTGGGTGAATCTAAAAACCCATAATATTTTTAAATATAATCCATGTTCATGCTTTTAATTCTCTTCTGTGCCCTGTCGTGCCTCCTCCTCCTACCAACTTGACCTCCACAAACTTTGCAACTCACTTCACTGAGAAGATTTCTACAATCAGGGAAGAGATCTCTCATCTTTCTCCATCCACTACCAACCTTTCCCTCTAACCACACTCCCTCAGCTGTCCCATGCTCATTTGCATCCGCTAAAGCAGAATAGGTTTTTGCTCTGCTCCGTTCCTCCCGCCCCACCACCTGTTCCCTCAATCCTATTCCCTCGTATCTCATCCGCACTTTGTCTCCTTCTCTAGCTCTGCCTCTCACTAAAAATGTAAATCTCTCCCTCTCCTCTGGCACATTTCCTCTACTGTTCAAACATGCAACTGTAACCCCGATTCTGAAAAAGCCCAACCTTGACTCTAATTCCCCGTCCAACTACCGTCCTATCTCGCTACTGCCGTTTGTCTCCAAGATCCTTGAGAGAGTTGTGTATGCAAGATTGACAGAGTTCCTAAAATCCAACTTTCTGCTTGACCCACTTCAATCTGGATTCCACGCTCGTCACTCTGTTGAAACAGCTGTGACCAAAGTATCCAATGAACTTATCACTGCAAAATCCCATGGCCATTACTCTATCCTAATTCTCCTCAACCTTTCTGCTGCTTTTCACACTGTTGAACATCAACAGCTTCTTCTCATCCTCCGTAATCTCGTTCTACGAGATACCGCTCTATCCTGGTGCTCTTCCTACCTCTCCCAGCACTCATTCAGTGTTACTTTCTTGGGCTCAGCCTCTTCTCCCCAATCTCTCTCTATTGGTGTTCCCCATGGGTCTGTCCTTGATCCCCTAGGTCCCCTATTGTACACTGCCTCCCTTGGTAAACTCATCAGCTCCTTCGCCTTCCAGTATCATATCTATGCGGATGACATGCAAATTTATCTGCCCTCCCCTGATTTCTCACCACCCTCTGACTGCCTCTCTGCTATTTCCAACTGAATGGCTGCTCATTTCCTTAAACTGAACCTGTACAAAACAGAACTCCCTGAAGTGTTGCTACTCCATTTGTCTGTGTCCCTCCAAGTCAATAGCGCTACCATCCGCTCTACCTCTCAGGCTCGCTGCCTAGGTGCTTTCTTTGACTCCGACCTCTCCTTCACCCCTCATGTCCAATCAATCGCCAAATCCTTCCGCTTTCATCTTAAAAATATTGTGCGCATCCGACCCTATTTAACCCTGTTATATTTAAGGCCAAATCCGTCCTTCCCTGATTGATACATTCTATTTAGCGATTCATTTGGTCATTCTCAACCTTAGATGGGACCAGGTGTAGCGGAAGCAAGAGTACTGATCCCACGCTTGGAATTTAGACCAATTCCCTCCAGTGTTTGTCTCTTCTCCTAAGGGGAAATATAGAAGAGAGCAAGCATTTCCTTCCTTCAAGGGAATGATTACAGTCACCATAACAAACACAATAAGCAGAAGTTGTTCTGGTGACTATAGTGGCACTTTAAGTAAAATAGTGGATATCTGGGTATAAGTCACTCACCTATACCTATCACGGGACAATTATATTTGGTAAGTTGTTGAACTAGCATACTTCAACTGAAACAGCAATTCTTCAAGTAATTACCTGTTACAAAGTGTCCTGGCAGGCGAGCTTCAATTATCTCATAGTATATTTAATGAAAATCTAATGTCTTCAATTATGCCAGTGTGGAATTTAGTTACACACCCAAATCTAAGTATTACTGGCAGTTCTGGAACAAGGGTTGGTGTAAGTAAACATTCTGAATATCCTTTTGATGCAGACAAAATAAGTTGTATTGTTTTGAACTGCTGAACTTTGAGTACATAGCGCAGTAAGCCACTAATGATTCAATATTTGTACATATCCATTTTAATGCTGGCTATATAATAATGGCATTTTGATTGATTATGCATCACAAAATAAATAGCTCTCTCTGCCCAGAACATGCATGGAAATTGCAGGAGCGTTATTAGATTAGAGCGGTTTGCAGAGCCGTTAGGCCTGCCAGAGCCATAATCTTTTCAGGGCTCCCAACTGTCTTGCATTCCGTGGAACAGTACCGATTGTAGGGTCCTGTCTCGCCTCGCACAGCACAGTGAGTGCAAGTGCATCATTAGGAACATGTCCACTATGCAGAGGGCACTAGGACCTTTAGCAGCACACGGGGTCTGGACGTGAGGCAGTCTGCCAGCTTTGCTTGTTTAATGCCAGGGCCACGTGCGGTGCCTACTCAGTGGGTGGGCATGCCCACTTTCTGGGTGAGTCACCCATTATGAGAGTCACCAGTAAAGCAACTGACATCACTGGCTGCGCCGCCTAGAAAGGCCACCCCACCCGTCCTGATTTCATACCTCCCAATGTTCCATGTTTTTCTAGATACAGTTACATATATTAATGTACAAAATCTTGTTCTGCAGTTAATTGAAATTAAATGCTGCCACAGGGAAATCAGGTGATTAATCAGTGAGGAATCATGTAGAGTATGATTTCTACATACATATCATGTAAAGTGAATAATTATCTATTGCAGATAAAACCTTTAAAACATGTTTACACTGTGATACATGATATGTTTATTAAGTCTGCAGTAGCGTTAGGCTAAAGAAAAGATGTAAATGTAAAAATGGTTTATAATTTTTTTTTACCATACAATAGTGGTGATTCATTACCTGATGATTAAATTAAATTAAAAGGAAATTTATTAGCAACACGCTGTGAAGAGAAGTGTTGTAACGTGAGGTCTTACTATACTGCCAGGCATAACTTTTCATACATTTTATATCAACAGGAAGTGCTAATGTGCGCCCGGATAAACATTGGATCTGACAATCAATCAGTGATCAAGCTATAAGCGGATTTATCCTTATTGGATATTTTAATAATGGCCAGTTCTAAGAGAATTTAAGCACTAAGTGATGGCGATTGTGGGATTCATGATAGCCATTGTATCCTGTAGAGTGGATGTTTAAAATGTCCAGACGAATAAGTGCCATCACAAAGTCAGTCTCACCTGGATTGGTGAGTATGGGCAAACCTTTTTGCCTCAGTAGTAGGGCATTACAGAAATGTCAATATGGAGGTCCCCCAAGCAAGCTAATTTAAAGACAGCCATCACTGGCTCGTCGCTGTTGCTGGTATGGACTGTTTTACCATGATGTTCAGTACATTTTTCACAAAAGATTTAAAAAAATTTATAGAAAGACCTTAATTAAACCTTCACTAAAGAAAAAAGATGTATTTCTGCTGATCCCACACGAGTAGTTTACTTGCTTCATGCTTAATCATTTCACTTATCAAAGCAAAAGAAAAAACAAATCACATTAAAAAAAACAACTGTTACATAATAAATGAATCACTGATGGCTCATCTTTGTCACATCACCCTTTACCGGTGTGAAGCAGAGCTTACATCATGCCATCGTGGGGGAACATGGGAGACATGTTCTAACTGCAGCTTGAGGGGTAGATACTGATCATCCTTGCTATAGTTGAAGGATTCATTACAATCAGTTCACATCACTGTCAATTTTTTTTCCATGCTTCATTTTCCAATGTGGTTAATCAGACTAATGAGGTTGTTAACAATCCCCTTTTTGTGTTACAGCAAGGCTGTTTGGCAGCCATCTTAATCTAGTCATGGCAGGCATTCCAACTTCCTCTCCATTTTGTAGAATTATGTCATACAATCACAAACTGCAGCACGTCAAATGTCATGTCAGAGTTGGGTACAGGCTTGAAATATTTCCAATAAAGCAACACATTATGATCTCAGTGTTGTTCACTTCTGATTTCATTAAATTATAACTCTCAGCAGGCTGAACCGGCTACTCCTTGAGGAAATCTATTGCATTCAATATGGCGATGTGGAGCTTACTATTGTCGTGTTTCTCAGGACCGTAGGCTAGTGATTATTATTGCAGGGGACAACAATTCCCATGATGCTCAGAAAGCCTAATGGTGGCTGCCCCAGTATTGCTCAATAATTGTTTATCTTTTACCTTTTGGTAATTATAACGATTATATTAATAATAAAACCTTTTTTAAAAATGTAATAAAAGTTTAGGTAGCGCTTAGCAGTCTTGTGAAGGAACAGCAAACATACATTACTGTGAGTTTCATTGCTGTGAAGGAGCACTGTACTTGCTGTAATGGCTCATAGACCTTAAAAATTCTAAACTTTAGGAAAAGTGCAATACCAGTTTAGGAAGAGTGTTTCGGATTAGACCTTGAGGAGCCAGGCAAGGCCTAGGCAGTACAGGGACATGTGAGTATGAGGGTAGAGTATACAGAGGAATCTGGTAAAGAGGTCCTGGGACAGTGGGTGGAGTAGTAAAGGGGTAGATGGGTGGGATAGTATAAATAGGTTGCCATCTTACAGAATAGCAGCCATCTTAATTATCAAAACAAGATATGTGAACACCCCCAGTGAGAAAAGTGTATAATTTAAATCAGACCGGAACTTCCCTGTGTCCGGTGAAGTATCCAGATAGGTCCCCAAAGACTTCTTCCTGTCTTCAACAGAATATATACAAATAGAATAGGGGATAACCTGCTAAATACAGAATAAATAAAATAACATAGCGTTTAACTGTGTGAGAGTGAGAAACAATATGTTAGTTACAATTGGCCACTCACAAATTCCCAGATGTAAATCAGCCTTAAGTTAATTCTCTCCCCCAATATCCACTGTATTTTCTCATCTTCACACTCCCGTGAGTAGGTTGGAATATGTAACTCAAGAGAAAAATATACAGAAAAAAATGTAGTGCGCTTCCAGAGTATAATAAAAAGGAATTTAATAACTTACATATAAGCATAAAACAATTTGTCTGTCACCACTAGGCGTCCCGAAATCGGACTTCTTCAGGGACTTGGTGAACAAGTAGCAGCAAAGATTCCAATACAATATAAAATACCTTTCCCTCCCACAGTTCTTTTATATCCCCCCTAAAGTTCATCATTGAATAATTCCCGGTCGGTGCTCCGTTTCTGCCTGGGTGGCGCTTCCTGCTTTCTTCCTGTTTTAGCGAGGTGTCGTCATTTTCATCTTAATTATCAGTTGGTAACAGCTTCCCGCCCTCCCTCGCCTTATTTGTTTCATGTTTGTTTGTCTGTGTGTTTTGTCTGTCACAGCTTGGTTGCCCAGAGGGCATTGTGTACACCCAGCAGGCGTGGTGGGTGCCCAGTGGGCACTGTGGATGCCCAGTGGGTGTGTGGCGGTATATGGCCCTTGCCAACCGGGGGTTTGACCAGCAGTCCGTGGAAAGTAGATGGGTAGGGTTGTCTTACCCCAAACCTCAGGTACAGTTATGGATAACGGACATGCCCACTGAGCCAATAAGCAGCTAGCGGTTAGCATTACGAAATGGAAGGCCCAAGAAAAGGCCTTGTACTGGTTGGAACAAGAGGAGAGCAGCAGCTGCCCCAAGTTATGTTTGGTTGGTACGGTGGTACTTATCTATTGACGTATCTATTTACTGCGTAATTATGCCTCTTTATAAATCGCTGGTAAGACCACATCTTGAATATGCTGTGAAATTTTGGGCACCTTTTCTAAAGAAGGATATCATGGCACTAGAAAAAGTGCAGAGACGAGCTACAAAATTGATAAAAAGAATGGGGCACTTTAGTTACGAAGAAAGGTTAAACTTTTAAATCTCTTTAGTTTGGAAAAACAGCGCCTCATAGGGGATATGATAACATTATACAAATATATTCAGGGTCAATACAAACCATTATCTGGAAATCTATTGATAAACAGGGCTATACATAGGACACGATGTCATGCATTTAGGCTGCAAGAAAGGAGATTTAATCTAAGGCAAAGAAAAGGTTTTTTTTACAGTAAGAGCAATAAGGATATGGAATTCTCTGCCTGAAGAGGTGGTTTTATCAGAGTCCATACAGATGTTTAAACTGCAATTGGATAAATACTTGCAAAAACATAACATACAGGGATATAATTTCTAATTAGTGGGGTAATAGCTGCTTGATCCAAGTAGATATCTGAGTGACATTTTGGGGTCTAGAAGGAATTTTTTCCTAGTTTGTTGCAAAATTGGAAGTGCTTCAGACTGGGTTTTTGCCTTCTTTTGGATCAACAGCAAAAACATATGTGAGGAAGGCTGAACTTGATGGACGCAAGTCTCTTTTCAGCTATGTAACTATGTAACTATGTATATATGTAAGTTGAAGTTTTAATATTTATATATTTATAATAAAGCTGTGGCCTATTTACTCCAAAGCAAGTCTGTTGTGGTTCATTTCGGGGATAAGTGGTTGTGTTTATCAATGGTAAACAGGGCCGGCGCTACCTGTAAGACGGACTAGGCAGACGCCTAGGCAGATGCTTAGGGACGCCAGCGCCGGCCCCCCTCATGCTGCAGCCGCCCGAGCGCTCTACAGAGAGCCTCAGGCGGCTGCAGCTTTCCCCGGGCTGGTGCGTCCATGAGGGCGCACCGTCTGGGCGCAGCCAGAGGAGAGGGGCTGACAGGAGGGAAGCGCTCAGCGCTGCCATCTGTCACTCCCTCACTGTAGCGTGGCCGAGCCCTGTATGGTCCGCGGGTACAGGGAGCATCTGTCTCCTGTACCCGGCCGGACTAACAGGAAGTGCACACTCAGTGTGCACTTCCTGTTAGTCTGGCCGGGTACAGGAAACAAAAGCTCCCTGTACCCGCGGACCATACAGGGCTCGGCCACGCTACAACAGAGGTAGGGGAGGGGGGGAGAAAGAAACAGGGAGGGAGGGGAAAGAAAGAAACAGGGAGGGAGGAGAAAGAAAGAAACAGGGAGGGAGGGGAAAGAAAGAAACAGGGAGGGAGGGGAAAGAAAGAAACAGGGAGGGAGGGGAAAGAAAGAAACAGGGAGGGAGGGGAAAGAAAGAAACAGGGAGGGAGGGGAAAGAAAGAAACAGGGAGGGAGGGGAAAGAAAAAAACAGGGAGGGAGGGGAAAGAAAGAAACAGGGAGGGAGGGGAAAGAAAGAAACAGGGAGGGAGGGGAAAGAAAGAAACAGGGAGGGAGGGAGGGGAAAGAAAGAAACAGGGAGGGAGAGAGGGAGGGGAAAGAAAGAAACAGGGAAGGAGGGAGGGGGAAGAAAGAAACAGGGAAGGAGGGAGGGGGAAGAAAGAAACAGGGAGGGAGGGAGGGGGAAGAAAGAAACAGGGAGAGAGGGAGGGGGAAGAAAGAAACTGACAGGGGGAGGGGGGAGAAAGAAACTGACAGGGGGAGGGGGAGAAAGAAACTGACAGGGGGAGGGGGGAGAAAGAAACTGACAGGGGGAGGGGGGAAAGAAACTGACAGGGGGGAGGGGAGAGAAAGAAACTAACAGGGAGGTGGGAGAAAGAAACTAACAGGGAGGTGGGGGGAAAGAAACTAACAGGGAGGTGGGGGGAAAGAAACTAACAGGGAGGTGGGGGAAAGAAACTAACAGGGAGGTGGGGGAAAGAAACTAACAGGGAGGTGGGGGAAAAGAAACTAACAGGGAGGTGGGGGGAAAGAAACTAACAGGGAGGTGGGGGGAAAGAAACTAACAGGGAGGGGGGAGAAACTAACAGGGAGGTGGGGGGAAATAAACTAACGGGGGGAAGAAACTAACAGGGGGGGAAGAAACTAACAGGGAGGGGGAAAGAAACTAACAGGGAGGTGGGGAAGAAACTAACAGGGAGGGGGGGAAGAAACTAACAGGGAGGTGGGGGAAGAAACTAACAGGGGGGGAAACTAACAGAGAGAGGGGGAAGAAACTAACAGGGAAGGGGGGAAGAAACTAACAGGGAGTGGGGGGGAGAAACTAACAGGGAGGGGGGAAAGAAACTAACAAGGAGGTGGGGGGAAGAAACTAACACACAAAGACAATGAACCCCTTGCACACAGAAAAACACACAATGCATTACACACACAATGCATTACACACACATACACACACACGCAATGCAACTCTTACACACAATGCATCCCTTACACACACAGAAACACAATGCATTCCTTACACACACTCAATGCACCCCTTACACACACTCAAAGCACCCCTTACAGACTCGCACACTTCATCCCTTACATACACAGAAACACACCTTGCAGCCCTTACACATACAAACACAGATTCACACAATGCATTGCTTACACACAAATCAGGACATCTCCTACACACTCCACCCCCTGTGAACAAACTCATTGGTGGAACATGAAGGTGGACCCTGGGACCCAGACCTTGAGCTGTGTAAAGGGCCCCAAAACAAATGGAGCTGCTTCCCGTTCTCCCAGAACATTGATTTTTGTGACCACAGTTAGAAACAGCCTCCAGAGATCCTGTTCTACACCAGACCAATGGAGCCTGACTGCAGCTAGAGCCCATCATCATCCTCATCTGGTTGTAAGTAGGCAATCTAGTATATTATTAGTGACACTAATCTCTAATTTACCTCACATTAAAGAAACACTATAGTCCCTAGAACCACTGCAGCTTAATGTAGTGGTTCTGGTGTCTATAGCCTGTCCCTGCAGGCCTTTTAATGTAAACACTGCAGCAATAGCATTCGTTAACATGGCAGGTCATATGGGTGGGGCATTGTGATGTCACGGGGTGGGGGGGCGGCAAACTTTACTTTTGCCTAGGGCGGCAAAAATCCTTGCACCGGCCCTGATGGTAAAGGTTCTATGCCTATATACAGTTACCCGCTACCTACGCACATGGATTCCACAGTAAGGCTGTCCCTCCAAATACGGAGGAGAGATAGAGGACCAGGATTTGCTGCAAAATCTAAGTAATCACTGCTGAGGCAGGAGATCTTAGCAAATCACACATCTATTCATTAAACTCTAGTAAAACTCTAGTAAGCACCTTTTTGTCATGACCGGTGTATAGTCACCATATGGGCAGTCGGAACCTGGGACAAAAACCCCCACATGCCTAACCCAATAATACGCTGACACTAGGGTATATGGGTAAAATTATAATAATAAATATAATAAGTTTATCATTAGTAATAACAATCATAACTAGAAAAGCTACAATTTCTGGGGAAATTGTGTGAAGTGTTCTTGCCTCCACCAGTAGTCCACAACTAGAGTGGGCGGAGTAACTGTTAGTATTTATTTATATAGCACATTTAATTGCAATGTTGTTGCCCAAAGTGCTTCACAGTTACATTAAAACATACAGTTATAAAAAAATTAGCAGGTGTAAAAGGCTTTGTCTATGACATCACTTGCTTCTGCAGCCTTGCACAGGTCAGAGTATTTTGGCGGTTGCCATCTTCAAACGGTCGTATTTTAAAAACTATAAATCCTACAGTGAAGAGCTTTACATTGTGAGAATCACAAGACCCAGACCTACATTTTGATGTATAGTATGTCTCTGAGATATTAACAATGAAGGCACAGTTGCAGTTTAGATATTGCCCTTCAAATGTGAGCTTTGCAGAGTGGAGTTTCAATGAATGTCAATGGAAGGCGTGAGTTGCAAACAAATGGTCATATTGTGAAAACTATCAGGACTATGGCTTAGCTGTGGACATTTTTAGTGGCAGCAGGGATAGCTGAACGTTTTGAGATAAGATTTGTGTAGGTGGGCCTGAAAATGAGGGAGTGGTGGCAGTTTAGAAATCATGTCCTGATTTTTCAGCTTTTGCCAGCTCCCACTCTAGCTTTGCCATTCATTCCTATGGGACAAATTTCGCCACAAGAACGACGATATTCCGTGAACCATTCGGCGAAACGTTCCACAAAGTAATAGCAATCCGATCGGGAACAATCTGCACGTTTTGGTATATTTTTGTCTATGTAGTGTAAAAACTGTGGGAGGAGTTAGGGTGGCAAATTTGGCTATAATAAGAATAATAATAACTAGAAAAGCTACAATTTCTGGGGAAATTGTGTGAAGTGTTCTTGCCTCCATCAGTAGTCTACAACTGGAGTGGGCGGAGTAACTGTTATTATTTATTTATATAGCACATTTAATTGCAATGTTGTTGCCCAAAGTGCTTCACAGTTACATTAACCCCTTAAGTCCGGAGGACGTAATATTACGTCCTGCAGGAACCGGCTCTAAACGCCGGCGGGCGTAATATTACGTCCTCGCCATAATGGCCGCCCACGTGGCCGGCGCTAATCGCCCGCTGCAGGCTGTCACTGCGACCAGTATTAAGCATGTGTTAAGCATGTGTCAGCCGATTTCAAATCGGCTGACACATGCGGCCGGCGGCGTTCCCCTTCTGCAGATCGCGGTCGGGGGACTTACCTGGCCCCCCAGGCAGTCCCCCTGGGGTCAGTGACCGCGATCTGCGAAGTCTGATCGCAGTGACAGGCTGTCACTGCGATCTCAAAGCACTCTGATCGCAGTGACAGCCTGTCACTGCGATCAGTGTTACATGTGTCAGCCTATTGGCTGACACATGTAACTGGCACAGTGATCCCCCTGCAGATTGGAAGGGGGGAGTGCTTGTACCACCCAGGCACTCCCCCCTGTGGTCAATTACCCAATCTGCAGGAGGTGATCACAGTGACAGGCAGTCACTGTGATCACTGATCCTGTGTGTCAGCCAGTGATGTGAAATCACTGGCTGACACTGTCATTGCCCCCCTGTCCTAAAATAAAATAAAATAAAATATTAGTTAAAAAAATTACAGTTACAAATAAGATATACTTAGATCATATATATTATATATATATGATCTAAGTATATATATATATATACACATACACACACACACACACACACACACATTTACACATACACGACGTGTATTTAAATATTAATATATATATAAATATATATATTAATATCAAATTACACGTAGACTGATACTGATCAAATGTATATATAATTATTGTTATATATATATTTATATATAATATAAAAAAAATATGTAAATACGTAAAAAAATAAAATTAAAAAAATATTTAAAAATAAATAATTAAAAAATATATAGATGTGTTATTTCGTTCTAACTGTATTGTGATATTAATATATATATTTATATCAAAATACACGTAGAACAAAATAATATATATATATCATAATATATATATATCTATATACATAAATATATACGTATATATCACTATATATATACCTATATATAAATAAAAATATAAAAAAAAAATTATATATATATATACGTATATATACACATATGTATATATATACATATATTAATTCTACACATATATTTATGTAATAATTTTACATAATTAGGTATCCTAATTAATTACAATTAGCGGGACCTGCCTGACAACCCATGCCGAAAGTATAGGGAATTTAATTTGCTAGCACTATATTTAACCCTATAACTTTCCAAGACACCATAAAACCTGTACATGGGGGGTACTGTTTTACTCGGGAGACTTTGCTGAACACAGATATTAGTGTTTCAAAACAGTAAAATGTATTACAACGATGATATCGCCAGTAAAAGTGACGTTTTCTGCATTTTTCACGCACAAACAGCACTTACACGGACGATATTATTGCTGCAATACTTTTTACTGTTTTGAAATACAAATATTTGTGTTGAGCGAAGTCTCCCGAGTACAACAGTACCCCACATGTACAGGTTTTATGGTGTTTTCAAAAGTTACAGCGTCAAATATAAGGCTTGTGTTTCATTTTTTTCACATTAAAATTCGCCAGATTGCTTACGTTGCCTTTGTGACCCTATGGTAGCCCAAGAATGAAAATTACCCCTATGATGGCATACCATTTGCAATAGTAGACAACCCAAGGTATTGCAAATGGGGTTTTTCCAGACTTTTTTAGTAGCCACTAAGTCACAAACACTGGCCAAAATTGGCGTTTTTTGAATTTTTCACACACAAACAAATACTAACGCTAACTTTGGCCAGTGTTTGTGACCAAATGGCTACTAAAAAAGACTGGACATACCCCATTTGCAATACCTTGGGTTGTCTACTATTGCAAATGGTATGCCATTATGGGTGTAAATTTAATTCCTGGGCTACTATACAGTCTCAAAGGCAACGTAACCAATCTGGCGAATTTCAATTTCAAATGTAACGTGCTATATTTGACCCTGTAACTTCCCAAAACACCATAAAACCTGTACATAGGGGGTACTGTTTTACACGTGAGACATCGCTGAATACAAATATGTGTATTGTATTGCAGTAAAAGCAAACAGTATTTTGACATCCACAGTTAAAATGTCACATAGAACAAAAAAAATAAAAAAAATATTTTTTTCTCCCATTTTTTTATAATTTTTTTATATGAAATTATGTTCAATACCTAAATATTTGATGTTAAATGAAAGCCCTGTTTCCCCTGAATAAAATGATATATAATAAGGGGGGGTGCATTTAATATGAAAGAGGTGAATTACGGTTGGACAGACATATAGCGTAAATGCCAGGTTTTGTTTACGTTTTGTTCTGTTCACAACTTGTACATTTGGCTGCGGTGTTAAGGGGTTAAAACATACATTTATAAAAACATTAGCAGGCCCTGTCTATGACATCACTTGCTGCTGCAGCCTTGCACAGGCCAGAGTTTTTTCGCGGTTGCCATCTTCAAACGGTTGTATTTTAAAAACTATAAATTCTACAGCGAAGAGCTTTATATTGTGAGAATCACAAGACCCAGACCTACATTTTGATGCATAGTATGTCTCTGAGATATTAATAATGAAGGCACAGTCGCAGTTTAGAAATTGCCCTTCAAATGTGAGCTTTGCAGAGTGGAGTTTCAATAAATGTCAATGGACGGCGTGAGTTGCAAACAAATGGTCATATCTTGAAAACTATAAGGACTATGGCTTAGTCGTGGGTATTTTTAGTGGCAGCAGGGATAGCTGAACGTTTTGATATAAGATTTGTATAGGTGGGCCTGAAAATGAGGGAGTGGTGGCAGTATAGAAATCATGTCCTGATTTTTCAGCTTTTGCCAGCTCCCACTCTAGCTTTGCCATTCATTCCTATGGGACAAATTTCGCCACAAGAACAACGATATTCCGTGAACCATTCGGCAAAACGTTCCACAAAGTAATAGCAACGCGATCGGGAACAATCTGCACGTTTTGGTAAATTTTGGTCTATGTAGTGTAAAAACTGTGGGAGGAGTTAGGGTGGCAAATTTGGCTATAATAAGAATAATAAGAATAATAATAATAATATATATGTGAGATAACATTAAGTGGTCTTGCTATGCAAGAACACTTAATAATAATAACTAGAAAAGGTACAATTTCTGGGGAAATTGTGTGAAGTGTTCTTGCATCCACCAGTAGTCTACAACTGGAGTGGGCGGAGTAACTGTTATCATTTATATAGCACATTTAATTGCAATGTTGTTGCACAGTTACATTAAACCATACATTTATAAAAACATTAGCAGGTGTACAAATGGCCCTGTCTATGACATCACTTGCTGCTGCAGCCTGGCACAGGTCAGAGTATTTTGGCAGTTGCCATCTTCAAACGGTCATATTTTAAAAACTATAAATCCTACAGTGAAGAGCTTTATATTCTGAGAATCACAAGACCCAGACCTACATTTTGATGTATAGTATGTCTCTGAGACATTAACAATGAAGGCACAGTTGCAGTTTAGAAATTGCCCTTCAAATGTGAGCTTTGCAGAGTGGAGTTTTAATGAATGTCAATGGACTGCGTGAGTTGCAAACAAATGGTCATATTTTGAAAACTATCAGGACTATGGCTTAGCTGTGGACATTTTTAGTGGCAGCAGGGATAGCTGAATGTTTTGATATAAGATTTGTGTAGGTGGGCCTGAAAATGAGGGAGTGGTGACAGTTTAGAAATCATGTCCTGATTTTTCAGCTTTTGCCAGCTCCCACTCTAGCTTTGCCATTCATTCCTATGGGACAAATTTCGCCACAAGAACGACAATATTCCGTGAACCATTCGGCGAAACGTTACACAAAGTAATAGCAATCCGATCGGGAACTATCTGCACGTTTTGGTATATTTTTGTCTATGTAGTGTAAAAACTGTGGGAGGAGTTAGGGTGGCAAATTTGCCAATAATAAGAATAAGAATAAGAACTAGAAAAGCTACAATTTCTGGGGAAATTGTGAAGTGTTCTTGCCTCCACCAGTAGTATACAACTGGAGTGGGCGGAGTAACTGTTATTATTTATTTTTATAGAGCACATTTAATTGCAAAGTTGTTGCACAGTTACATTAAAACATACAGTTATAAAATCATTAGCAGGTGCAAATGGCCCTGTCTATGACATCACTTGCTGCTGCAGCCTTGCACAGGTCAGAGTATTTTTGCGGTTGCCATCTTCAAACGGTCGTATTTTAAAAACTATAAACCCTACAGTGAAGAGCTTTATATTGTGAGAATCACAAGACCCAGACCTACATTTTGATGTATAGTATGTCTCTGAGATATTAACAATGAAGGCACAGTCGCAGTTTAGAAATTGCCCTTCAAATGTGAGCTTTGCAGAGTGGAGTTTCAATGAATGTCAATGGACTGCGTGAGTTGCAAACAAATGGTCATATTGTGAAAACTATCAGGACTATGGCTTAGCCGTGGACATTTCTAGTGGCAGCAGGGATAGCTGAACGTTTTGATATAAGATTTGTGTAGGTGGGCCTGAAAATGAGGGAGTGGTGGCAGTTTAGAAATCATGTCCTGATTTTTCAGCTTTTGCCAGCTCCCACTCTAGCTTTGCCATTCATTCCTATGGGAAAAATTTTGCCACAAGAACGACGATATTCCGAGAACCATTCGGCGAAACGTTCCACAAAGTAATAGCAACGCGATCGGGAACAATCTGCACGTTTTGGTAACTTTTTGTCTATGTAGTGTAAAAACTGTGGGAGGAGTTAGGGTGGCAAATTTGGCTATAATAAGAATAATAATAACTAGAAAAGCTACAATTTCTGGGGAAATTGTGTGAAGTGTTCTTGCCTCCATCAGTAGTCTACAACTAGAGTGGGCGGAGTAACTGTTAGTATTTATTTATATAGCACATTTAATTGCAATGTTGTTGCCCAAAGTGCTTCACAGTTACATTAAAACATACAGTTATAAAAAATTAGCAGGTGTAAAAGGCTTTGTCTATGACATCACTTGCTGCTGCAGCCTTGCACAGGTCAGAGTATTTTGGCGGTTGCCATCTTCAAACGGTCGTATTTTAAAAACTATAATTCCTACAGTGAAGAGCTTTATATTGTGAGAATCACAAGACCCAGACCTACATTTTGATGTATAGTATGTCTCTGAGATATTAACAATGAAGGCACAGTCGCAGTTTAGAAATTGCCCTTCAAATGTGAGCTTTGCAGAGTGGAGTTTCAATGAATGTCAATGGAAGGCGTGAGTTGCAAACAAATGGTCATATTGTGAAAACTATCAGGACTATGGCTTAGCCGTGGACATTTCTAGTGGCAGCAGGGATAGCTGAACGTTTTGATATAAGATTTGTGTAGGTGGGCCTGAAAATGAGGGAGTGGTGGCAGTTTAGAAATCATGTCCTGATTTTTTAGCTTTTGCCAGCTCCCACTCTAGCTTTGCCATTCATTCCTATGGGACAAATTTCGCCACAAGAACGACGATATTCCGTGAACCATTCGGCGAAACGTTCCACAAAGTAATAGCAATCCGATCGGGAACAATCTGCACGTTTTGGTATATTTTTGTCTATGTAGTGTAAAAACTGTGGGAGGAGTTAGGGTGGCAAATTTGGCTATAATAAGAATAATAAGAATAATAATAATAATATATATGTGAGATAACATTAAGTGGTCTTGCTATGCAAGAACACTTAATAATATATATGTGAGATAACATTAAGTGGTCTTGCTATGCAAGAACACTTAATAACTAGAAAAGCTACAATTTCTGGGGAAATTGTGTGAAGTGTTCTTGCCTCCATCAGTAGTCTACAACTAGAGTGGGCGGAGTAACTGTTAGTATTTATTTATATAGCACATTTAATTGCAATGTTGTTGCCCAAAGTGCTTCACAGTTACATTAAAACATACAGTTATAGGGGGCGTGGTCTGACCGCCGACGGTGATGGCTGCCTAGGCGAAGAGCTCTGCGCCCTGCCAGACCCGAAACGCCGAGCAAAACGCTACTCACCCCTGCCAACGAACCACGAACCTGCCTACTGAAGGAGGAACACTCCAAGGAATGGCCACAAATAAAAAATCCGGCAAAAAGCCGAAGGAAGGGACCCCTTCCGTCGCCGAACTCCTCGCGACGCCCAGGCCGCATGGAATCAAAGATGGCGGCGGCCACATGCATGCGGGCTCTCCGGAATCCCCACATATCGGAGACAACGGGCACAGACCACTGCAGACGACAAATGCAGAAATCCTGCACTCAATTGCAGAGGTAAGACACTACCTGGCTGGGGAGATAGAGAGATCAGCAAGGGAGGTTAAGGAGGAGATTCAGGCAGTGGGCCAGCGCACAGAGGCCCTGGAATGGAGGATGGACCACGTGGTAGCAGCCCACAATGAAACAACCTCCACCACCAACCACTTACTCACTAGAGTGGCTGAACTAGAGGCAGAGCTAGAGGATGCCTCTAATAGGTCCCGCAGAAATAATTTGAGAATTAAAGGTATACCTGAAAGAATTAAAGATGCAGACCTAACAACTGTATTGCTGAGGCTGTTTAAAGACCAATTACCTGCCATACCGGAACATCTATGGACCATAGACAGGGCGCATAGAGCGCTGAGAGCCAAGGGCCCACCTGACAGCCCCCCTAGGGACGTGATAATGAGGTGGCATTTTTTCTCTACCAAAGAAGCGATTATTAAAAGCGCACGCCGCCACACTTACTCGCTGGATGGCTCCACACTCCACCTTTACCAGGACATCGCACCTGCCACTTTAGCCAGGAGACGGGAATGGAAGCCCGTTGCTGACCTAGTCAGGGCAAAGGGCCTCAACTTTGCATGGGGCCACCCCTTTAAAATGCTGGTGTTCAACGGCCCGCGACCAGCTGTACTCCTGCCCACGGCTGACCCAAAGGCCTTCCTCCGGGGACTAGGTATAGAAGTCCCAGAAGATTTCCGACTCCCCCATCGAGGGACCCAAGCGCTAGGCCTCTTGCCCAGGGATGGGGCAGGCTTGGATGGCGGTGCACAATAGGGGACCCAAAGGGGCCTTCCCTCTACCAAACATTACCAACTCCTAACCTAAATCACCTTAACGATATCCCCTCCCGCACTAAACAGCAAGAAGAGACTTAGACCCAAATCATAGGCTATAACACAAAAGTGGACTACCAAACTGAACACAGACGGCTACAGCTGCGGACCGCAAACTCACAGACGACACGAACACAAGAGACATTATCCAAAGATCCAATGTATGCAACACTCAAGTAATCAAGACAAGACCTGCGACAGAAGGATTACTACCACACATCACAGTACAACACCTAGGGGCTTGTGTAAGGACTCTGCGAAAACAAACGGAACGTAATATACCCTAGAAATTACATGAAACTCAAGGGACTGGCACTGGGTGAATGATTACGCAGCGCCCGTTAAAAACTTTACAACATCGCAAGAAGAAGAATGACGCAGAAAAAGAACGGCTACCACTCTAACCCGTGACCACAGACTCTGAGTAGAAACGGAAGCGGTGCAAGGACGAGAACACACTTATACAGAGGACCTACTCTTATACAGAGGACCCACTCTTGCCTGACCCGTCCACGATATCACCGTGCAGCACGGTTCAGAGACTCTTAAGACCCACCCATTTACAAACAGGACGGTGCCGGAGTCCACTACTGAATAAGACACTGGTTCCTCCCCAGGCATTAGGACACTGCTCAGGGTCTTTGAAAGTGTTGCATCCACGACCAGAAACGCAAGTGTATACTCCCTCTCCCCCCACCCCTCAGTATCACTCTGTTACTCTATTGTTTTATTATCTCATTATTATTTTGCTATCTTCTGCTTTTCTGTTTTGATGTGTAGTTCACAGTACTTAAGGGGACCTCAAGGGCTTTCTGATGATGACGGACCCTGGGGGTTATGACCTAGGCCACCAGGTGCATATGCGGTAGGGGATAATGCTTAGTACCCCATGGCTGATCCCACCCCCCCAGACCCGTCATCAGGACCACCCCCACAGAGGTGACTGAAACTTCTTATTCTCTCCGGACATCCCTGTTCTCCCCTGCCCCACCCCCACTAATACCCTACGGGACGGGTGACGGAGTAACACACCCCGGCAGCTCTGACACAGACGGGACGAAGCCCCCCCCCCCTTGCGGACCCTGAATGATATCCGGGTAAGGTGATTAGAACTTTAGAGGGAGGAACTAGGTGTGATAGTTCTAAATATATTCAATGTGGTAAATGTCACAGGTTTAATGTCTCACGCAACTTACATATGTATTGAATGTCTACTTAAGGTCAAATATGCTTGCTTCGTAACTGTATTGTAACTCTGTATACGTACAACTGATTTGGTATGAAATTACACACATCCCTTACCGAACTTGGCAGGGCACTGATGTTTATACGCTAAGATATCTAGATACTCGGGTCTTCGGCAGGGTGCTCGGCGATTGATTGTCCCCTCCGTGCTACTTTAAGTACTCGCGGAGCGGACAACCACCCCCCGATACACCCGGCACAGATAAGACCGGAGTGATCCCCTACCCCCTGTACTGTACCACTACCCTTCCCCTTTTCCCTCACCTCACACACTAAGGCCGAGACAGCTGAGACAGCCCTTGGGCCTCAACAACCCTCCCGCAAATAGCCTCCAATAGCCCAACTCATAGGCCAAACGTACTCTCCCTAGTGGGGACTCCCTTCCCATCCCCATACCGGTCTCCAAAAGGAGCCCAATCTCTACCTCTCCTCCCTAGATCACAAGCACCGCTCCCTGGTGGGGGACGCGGCGGACGGACCTGACTACGACACTAACGGGACTGATAGGACCTTAACCAACCCGAAGCATGGCCACACTTAAAATTACTTCCCTTAACGTTAACGGCCTCAATACGCCGACCAAACGACGACTGCTCATGAGGGAACTAAAAAGACAAAAGACAGACATAGCCTTCGTGCAGGAGACTCATATGTTGCGCTCAGCCCGGATTCAACTAACCGACCACCTGTACACCAGGGCGTACTCTTCCAGAGCTCTGGTGAAAAAAAACGGAGTAGAAATACTCCTCCATAAAAACTGCCCTTTTATCGCTCATACGACACAATCCGACACCACGGGTAGGTATGTCATCCTTACTGGGACCATACACGCCACCACCTATCACCTGATCAATGTCTATGCGCCCAATCAACCAGACCCAGCCTTTTGGGACAACTTACACAGTATTGTGCAGTCCCTTTCGCATGGTATAATAGTATTGGGGGGCGACCTGAACGCCGCCCCCAGTCCACCAGTCGATCGTAGCACACCGATGGGAGGTCAGAGGACCACGAGGGTGGGGGGACAGGATAAATTGCTATTTCAATTCATGCAGAATACACAACTACTTGACCCATGGAGACTGCGACACCCGGGACAAAGAGACTACACTTTTTTTTCGGCGGCACACTCCACTTACTCCCGCATAGATTTATTTCTGGTCAATCAGGCTGGGATCCCGTGGATCCATTCCGCGCGGATCAACCTCATTACGTGGTCAGACCACGCAGACATAGAACTCTCACTACGAATCCCAGGCCCTAGGCCACCGTGGAAATGGAGGTTGAACAGCACACTCCTTAAAGACCCAGATGTTGCACAGCTAATTCAGAAAGACATTGTTTCCTACTTCGAAGAAAACGACACGCCGGACCTAACACAAACCACAATATGGGCCGCCCATAAGGTGGTCATCCGGGGCTCCCTCATCAAATTGTCAACTAGGCGAAAAAAGCAGAAGGCGGAAACCCTCTTCGAGCTCCAGAAGGCGCTGAGGAGGGCCGAAGCCAGGCACAAACAATCCCCCACGACACAAGGCCTCCAAGACCTCCGGGAACTCCGTCACAAAGTTAGGGCCTTAGCGGTTGAGGAACTTGGTAGGGATCTAGTCCGCAAAAAACGACTTTATTATGAACGCTCTAATAAAATGGACACCCTCCTGGCCCGGGCACTCAACCCCAAACAACAGTTCAAATCCATAACGGCGATCCGAAATAAGACAGGGCAAATCACACACAACCCCGCGGAAATCAACCAGGTCTTTACGGAGCTCCTGGCAAACACATATAACCACTCCCCGGACTTAAACAGTAACAATGCGACATATGCGATCACGGTTGCAAATTACTTGAACAAAACTAAATTGCCACATCTCACACCAGAAAACATATTGACACTGAATGCCCCGATAGAGGAGGATGAGGTCGATAAGGCCCTCTCAGCACTTAAAGGTAATAAGGCCCCGGGACCGGACGGATACGACGGTTCCTACTATAAGATCCTTAGGGACGCCCTAATCCCACGATTGGTTAAGGTATATGCGGAATGGATGGACGGAGGACATCCCAACCCAGAAACACTAACGGCAGACATCACCCTCATTCCGAAACCTGGCAAAGATCCGTCGGAGGCTGGGAACTATAGGCCCATTTCGCTCATAAATTTCGACGTCAAATTGTTCGCCTAAATCCTAGCGACCCGTCTAAACCCCTTGCTGGAAAAACTGGTCCACCCGGACCAGGTCGGCTTTGTGCCATCTCGACAATTATACGAGAACACTAGGAGAGGAGCAGATGTCATATGGTGGGCAGTGAGGACCCGGACGCCTTCTCTGATCCTTTCCCTAGACGCGGAGAAGGCGTTCGATAGGGTCCTATGGCACTACCTCTTCTCGCTTCTGGAGCACCTCCGAATGCCGGAGAGGTTCGTAAGGGGCATAAAGGCCCTGTACACAGCACCTAGGGCGCAGACAGCAGTCCCAGGGGCGGCTGCGACCCCATTCACGCCCGCCAACGGCACCAGGCAGGGCTGCCCCCTTTCCCCCTTATTGTTCGTCCTAGCGCTTGAACCACTTCTGCAACAGATAAGGGAAGACCGGAACATCCCAGGCATACAGGCAGGGGGGGAAGAGTACAAAGTTTCCGCGTATGCCGACGACATAATGGTCACCATCACCAACCCCCAGAGATCCCTACCACACCTTCTCTCCCTCCTAGATGAATACGGGCAGGTATCGGGCTATAAAATTAATTTAGAAAAATCAGTGGCAATGCCACTGGAATTGAATACAGCAGAGATTATAGACATACAAACCAACCACCCCCTTCACTTCTCAAGAACCGAAGTCAAATACTTAGGGATCAAACTAACCGCAGACCCAGAGAAGCTATACGACGCGAACTACACACCCACAATGCAAAAACTATGCAAGGACATAGACAAATGGCAGGAGAAGCCAATCTCATGGATTGGGCGGCTGCATGCCATAAAAATGACACTGCTCCCACGTCTATTATTCTTGTTTCAGGCCCTGCCGGTCAAAGTTAGTAAACAAGATCTCACCACACTACAAAGACACATAGATAACTTCATATGGGCACAAAAACGGCACAGGATGGCCAGACAGGTGTTATATCGTCCGAAGTTAAGAGGAGGGCTCGGACTCCCGAATTTACATCTTTACTACTTAGCGGCCCAATTAGCCCAAATAGTGGCGTGGCACACTCCAGAAGGCTCCCATAGGTGGGTCGACCTAGAAACTAAGCTCATGGGCACAGACCTGCCACAATACTGGATATGGGTCCCCAAACCAGACAGACCCGCCCTAAACACCACCTGCCCGGCCATCCTAAATTCGGTGAGAATTTGGGACAAGACGGCTATCAAATACGCACTCAAGCACACCCCCTCGCCACTGACACCATACTTGAGAAACAAGGCGTTTGAACCCGGGCTGAGCGCAAGGGACTTTAGGGCCTGGAGAGCTCGGGGATGCAAAGATACCGACAAATGTACGAGGGCGACGCCTTTAGAACGTTTGACAGTCTTAAACTCCTGACGACCCTGACTACAAAGGACGTATTCCGCCATATGCAATTACGAGACTTCGCCAGATCTCCAGAAGTTAAAAAAGCAGCACACACCCCTATGACGTTTTACGAACAGCTATGTAATGCCGAAACTGTACAAAAAGGCCTAATAACTGCTATTTACTCACAACTCAGCGCCCCCGTCAAAGACGCCACAGACCCACGATACATTAGCCAATGGGAGACGGACCTGGGGGGGACGCTGGAGGGAGAGGATTGGGTTGACATATGGGAAGCGACAGCCAAAACCTCAATTTGCGTACTACACCAAGAACAATCATACAAAATGCTCATGAGATGGTACACCACACCAGTGCAACTGCATAGAATGGGTAAAACCACGACCGATACATGCTGGAAGGGATGCGGGGGTAAGGGCACCTTCATACATATGTGGTGGGAATGTCCCGAAATGCACAAATACTGGACGCGCATACAGACGCTCTTGACAGACGTGCTTTTGCAACCTGTTGCTTTGGAACCCTGGTCGATCTTATTGTCCAAACCCATAGACGGCCTCCCCAGGAACGAACAACGACTCTTTGACAAAATCACACTAGCGGCCAGAAGGGCCATTGCCCAAGCATGGCTTAAACCTGACCTGCCCACAGACGCGGACGTAATCGTAAAAATCAAAGACACTTATCTGATGGACAAACTCACAACCCAAATTAGGAACACAGAAAAGTCTTTCCACAAAATATGGCAACCCTGGGAAGACTATATTGACGAATAGGGACCTTTATAATAAGACGCTGTCAGACAGAGACTGCTTATCTGGCCTCACTCCGCCGCGCCCCCCCCCCCCCACGACCGGTGCCTCCCCCCCCCCCCATCCCTCAGCTTCCTATCCTGACCCGCCCTCCCCACCACTGTTCTTATTTTTCGCCGTGCACAAACAACAAACAATTGGACATATTACGACAGAACCTTCGGCTTCTCCTGAACATAACATTGCATTACGTTGTCCTCTCTCTTTATACACGGCCTACAGGCACCCAAGACGATGAGCAATAATACGAAATAGTAAAATACCAAGGCCATAAAGGCTAATATACACCTAGCTTACTCTATAGGACACACGTCACACTATGGAGGTCGATCTCGGTGAGAGCCGTAACATCCCAAAGAGCCACGCTCAGCACCGACGCGATCCACAGATGTCAAACCCTGTATAGCCACATGCAACACAGACCATATCTCACCATTGTGACTTATTACAGCGAGAAGCGATTTGTCTGCTGCACTGTTTATCTACATTGGAATGTTTTGTTTCATTCTAATGTTTTTCATTGTATTGTACAGTTTTATTTTTACGCTATTGTTTTTCCTGTTCCCCTGATTACAGGGCTAAACCGCCCTTCCCCCCCCCCTTTTTTATATATTTCAAATAATGTGACACGGAGCGGCACAAAACAACATCTACTATGCTAAAACATCATCTGTCTACTGATGCATATCCTGTAAAACTGTTTGTACTCGGCCCCTGCGCGAGCCACTGTATATTGATATGCCGCACTCCGTGCCGACACAAAAATAAAGAAATAAAAATAAAAATAAAACATACAGTTATAAAAAATTAGCAGGTGTAAAAGGCTTTGTCTATGACATCACTTGCTGCTGCAGCCTTGCACAGGTCAGAGTATTTTGGCGGTTGCCATCTTCAAACGGTCGTATTTTAAAAACTATAATTCCTACAGTGAAGAGCTTTATATTGTGAGAATCACAAGACCCAGACCTACATTTTGATGTATAGTATGTCTCTGAGATATTAACAATGAAGGCACAGTCGCAGTTTAGAAATTGCCCTTCAAATGTGAGCTTTGCAGAGTGGAGTTTCAATGAATGTCAATGGAAGGCGTGAGTTGCAAACAAATGGTCATATTGTGAAAACTATCAGGACTATGGCTTAGCCGTGGACATTTCTAGTGGCAGCAGGGATAGCTGAACGTTTTGATATAAGATTTGTGTAGGTGGGCCTGAAAATGAGGGAGTGGTGGCAGTTTAGAAATCATGTCCTGATTTTTCAGCTTTTGCCAGCTCCCACTCTAGCTTTGCCATTCATTCCTATGGGACAAATTTCGCCACAAGAACGACGATATTCCGTGAACCATTCGGCGAAACGTTCCACAAAGTAATAGCAATCCGATCGGGAACAATCTGCACGTTTTGGTATATTTTTGTCTATGTAGTGTAAAAACTGTGGGAGGAGTTAGGGTGGCAAATTTGGCTATAATAAGAATAATAAGAACTAGAAAAGCTACAATTTCTGGGGAAATTGTGGGAAGTGTTCTTGCCTCCACCAGTAGTCTACAACTGGAGTGGGCGGAGTAACTGTTATTATTTATTTATATAGCACATTTAATATCAATGTTGTTGCCCAAAGTGCTTCACAGTTACATTAAAACATACAGTTATAAAAAAATGAGCAGGTGTAAAATGCTTTGTCTATGACATCACTTGCTGCTGCAGCCTGGCAAAGGTCAGAGTATTTTTGCGGTTGCCATCTTCAAACGGTCATATTTCTAAAACTATAAATCCTACAGTGAAGAGCTTTATATTGTGAGAATCACAAGACCCAGACCTACATTTTGATGTATAGTATGTCTTTGAGATATTAACAATGAAGGCACAGTCGCAGTTTAGAAAATGCCCTTCAAATGTGAGCTTTGCAGAGTAGAGTTTCAATGAATGTCAATGGAAGGCGTGAGTTGCAAACAAATGGTCATATTGTGAAAACTATCAGGACTATGGCTTAGCCGTGGACATTTCTAGTGGCAGCAGGGATAGCTGAACGTTTTGATATAAGATTTGTGTAGGTGGGCCTGAAAATGAGGGAGTGGTGGCAGTTTAGAAATCATGTCCTGATTTTTCAGCTTTTGCCAGCTCCCACTCTAGCTTTGCCATTCATTCCTATGGGACAAATTTCGCCACAAGAACGACGATATTCCGTGAACCATTCGGCGAAACGTTCCACAAAGTAATAGCAATCCGATCGGGAACAATCTGCACGTTTTGGTATATTTTTGTCTATGTAGTGTAAAAACTGTGGGAGGAGTTAGGGTGGCAAATTTGGCTATAATAAGAATAATAAGAATAATAATAATAATATATATGTGAGATAACATTAAGTGGTCTTGCTATGCAAGAACACTTAATAATAATAATAATATATATGTGAGATAACATTAAGTGGTCTTGCTATGCAAGAACACTTAACAATATAATAATGATTTAACATATAAATATGGGTCATTTCCCCCATACTCCGCCCTCGCATCCGCATCCTTCTTTTAATATAACGGGCAATGACCCCCAACATATTAACACATATATATATATCTTTAACAATTTGCAATCTTATTCCAACATAACAATTTAAGTGCCAACCATAAATAACCATGGCAGGGGTATACCCGGATAGCCCTACCCCACCAGGTTCTGAGCCACCTCCAGGACTCGAAACCTACCAACCACCAGTGATCACAATTTCCATGTCCGTGACGTTCCTCATGGGAGCCTATTTCCTCCTCCTCGGCTCCCTATCCCGCCGCTGTGACAAAACGGGATACCATTATTCATCTAAAAAAAACCAGGGAGCGTGGGTGGGACAAACTCAGCCAGGTAAGAAATTAAATGTGCTCTATCTAAAATGGCTGCCTACTTAAGTATACCAACCCCCTTTCTCCCACAATCCACCAGTCCTAGCCGGCTCCTCCTAGGCCCGCCTCCTCACTCCTGTCAAGGCCCTCCTCCGCTAAGCTGTGCTTTGGCTCCTTGGGGCTACATATTGTCAAGTATAAGTGTGGATATTTTTTTATTTTTTGTTTTTCTTAGCAAGCGAAAGGTGACATTTAAGATTGTGAAAAAAGGATGTGTCACATTTCCTGCTTGTTTTTACTTGTTGTTTTTTTTTTTTTTTTAAACAAATTTCCCTATTTTTGGTGGGCTATCTCAAGCATCTTCTTCTGAACAGGGGATCTATTTATTTATTTTTTTTGCAGTGCATATTAGTACAAACAGGCCTGAGGTACCCCAACGGCAATCCTCAGGCTTCGCAAAACATTGGATAAGGCATGCACAATTTCTTTCGTCATAAACAGGAGATAAACGGGGTAGTACAATTCCTAGGTACGTCTATCCAGCTGAAAATCATTATACAGGCTATATGCAGGCATATATGGGTGAGTTTGGCTAGGAGACTTGCTAGGTTAGGTAATATACACAAAGATCAGAATATAATACAAGACTGTGTCGGTATTAAACATGCTGGACACACATGAAAGGCATCCGTCCTATATAGATTGCTAAACAAGAGCATGTATAAGTAAGTTGGGTAGTTAGGAGACCTGTCTATTAGGAGTTACAGGAGGTGCTGTATTCATGCCTGAATTAGGCTGGCGGGCATGCTGTAGCAGTAAGATTTGTTTAACATTCAATATTTTTTCAGTGCATAGCGGAAAATACAAGCTCATTTAGATATTTCAGAAATGGCATACACGGTGTTAAGCGATACGAGGGGTTGCCTGAGATGTCGAGAATACTGCACTCGTTTTTGAAAAATGACATAGAAAATACCAATCCACATCAGGCATGTACAATTACCAGACTAGATATTAGCCAAACATTCTCAGGCTAACTATCTAGATCTATGTTGTTTATGGAGTAGAATAGCTGAAAACAGTTAGCACAATACTGCCAGCATCACACTATACTGTATTATCACCTTTTTTTATTTTATTTGCTAGACATTCAAACATAGGGAGCTAAGCTGGATATGCATGCCGACTGCAGGATTATACAATTATGATCAGCGTGATGGGAGTTATCCCATGTTCATCTCCACAAAGCTGTTACAGGCTATACTTAGTAATAATATAAGTAAGTAAAATTATGTAGCTTCAGTCGGTTTACAAGTGAGTAGAGAATCAAATAAAAACAAGAAACAAAGAAAACAGAGTGTGCAGGAGAGAGTTCTCATGGTGTGATCGGGCTGAAACCAAGAGTTGGATAGCTATTCAGTCTGCGCCAGGTAAGCTGATGCCCGTTTTGGAGGCTTTAAATGCAGGGCTGTTAGGTATGTTGCTGAGTCTTCCCAACTGCTCTTCGGTGACCCGTGTGTCTACGGCAGTCACACTGCGTGAACCAGAGGAGGCTCTCCTGCTGCCCTGGGACCTTGCACGGAGCCAGCACCAGTGTCTCGCGGACTCGCCGCCATCTTGGCACCAAGTCCTTCCCCGTGTGGGGTTGCGCAGGTTCGCACTTCGTTGCTGTCGCAAGCTTACTTTCCTCCGCAGGTGTGAGTAGTGTGTAGGGGTCGCGCCCCATGCGGCTCTGTTCCCAGGTGGACCAACAGGCTGTCAATGTGTGGTTCTGGTGTGCGTTTTGCTCGGATGGGGCCTCCCCGGGTGTGCCTCGGCCTTGCGCCTTGCTGTGGGCTGAACTCTGCTCGGCCGTCGTGCTTTGGGTGCTGTGATCTTGTCGCCGGCCAGTGCTGGTGTCAGCGGCTGTCGCTTGTTCTCCAGGCTTTCCCAAAATCACCTGCAGATGGCATCAAATTTTTTCTTGAATGCCGCTGCCCATTCCGTGGGTGTCTGTTGTACCTTATAATTAGCGGGGCCACCAGCCATCGTAGTCAGGCCACGCGGTGCTTTTCTGCTCACTCCATGTTCTGGATCGCTTTGGTGGTGAGTGTTCCCGGGGGATGACCCTCGCCGGTCCAGAGGGGGGAGGGTCGAGGGCCCTTGTGCCGATATGCGGTCTGTTGTGGCGGCAGGAAAGCGTCCGTCTCTCCTGCGCCTGTCATGTTGGTAGGCCTCACGCCCTTGTCGGGTGAGCATTGCACCAAATGTCGCTTGGGTGATGTCATCTCGCTCAGCTCGATGTCACCTCTCGATTGGTGGCCTTTCTGCCTTAATTAGTCACCGTTTAGGCTGTAAAAAAATGCTTTATGTGCTGTATGTAGTGGGAGCTGCTGAGGTTTGCTTCCAGTCAGCTCGGCAGTCAGGCCCAGCCCCCCAACAGGATATCTATTTAAACATAGAAACAGATATGCTTTATCTGGGAGGTAATTAACTAAAGGACCAGCTTGGATGTTCCTATTTTAAACATATATATATTTTTTCTATAACATTAAGATTATGACATTTTAGCTACGTTTATTTAATTTTTTTTAAACTAGTTACCCTGATCAGCCGTGCTAACGAATATTTTGCAGACCTTATGCGTCAGGACTTTCCCATAATAAATGAGAGTTTGTGTAAACATCAGAATTCTTAAATTACAGCTTGTGTCTTGTGCTGCGGCCAGAACAGTTGGCTTGTAGACACTACTCACTAATGGGTTTAATTTGAATAAAATTACATGAAAAAATGCACGGATATAATAAAATAAGAAGTGTATGAATAGAGAACATTTCATAACAGGAAATGTGATACAAGATAACTAAAGGCCTGTTAAGGTTCAGTGAACTTTTCTCACTTCCAGTTAATATTCATTAGAACTGCATAGACACGTGAGGCTCAATCCCCTGTTACATATAGGCATCAGAGCCGGATTAAGGTTGCACAGGGACCTAGGCAGCGTGCCTGATGGGAGCACACACCTAGAGCCCTGGCCTCTGTTTCTGTGAGTGGTGTGTGTGTAGTAGAGCGTGGTAGTGGCTGAGTGTTGTATGTGTGGAGCAGGTTGACAGCTTTATGGGGGGGGGGGTGTACTGAGTGTGTCTGTTTATCTAGCATTATGTGCCTGAGCATCCTTGGGTGTTATTGTGTGTCGATGTGCATGTCTGTGTGTGGGGTAGTTGCTTGCGTTGTGTGGGGATTGCTTGTGGTTTTTCTATGTTGTGTTTATGGTCAGGCTTTGTATCATGTGTGAGATGTGATTGTGTATGGCGATGACTATCCTCAGGGGGTGACTGGCAGGGAGAGGAAAATAAATGTGACAGGGTGTGAGGCGTGAGTGTGGCAGGGTGAGGTGTGAGTGTGGCTGCACTTGGGGACTGAGTGTGACAGGGTTTTCAGGGTTTGGAGTAGGTATGCGAGGGTGAGGGAATGAGTGTGACAGGGTTAGGTGGGGTTAGTTTGACAGGGCTGAGGGTGAGTGTGACCGATTTAGGGGGTGAGTGGGACATGGTGAGGGAGTGAGAATGGCAGGATCAGGGGTGGTGAGTGTGACAGTTTTGATTGGTGAGTGTTACAGGGTTAGTATGTCAGGATCTGATGGGGTTAGGGAGTTACAGTATGTAGGGAGTCTCTTCACACTGTAATCTCCTTCGTACCTCCTGGGTAGGAATGCATTTGCTGGTGGATTCCCTGGTAATCTGGTGGGCTCCCGGTTCAGAAGCAAACCTTCCAGTCCAGCTCTCTGTAAGGAAGTCAGAGCACAGGCTGAGAATCCTGCCTTCTGCGCTGACTTAATAGTGCCGGAACTGCGAGAAACCACAGACCACCAGGGAGTCATTTTTAAATGGCCGAGCAAGGAGATCCTTTGATCTCCTTACAAGTTCGAGGGGACCCAATCAGAGTCGGAGCTCCAGGTTCAGGCAAGGTCTGACCGGACTGCCTTGGTCGCCTAATGGGTCATCCTGATACCTAACGGGTCATCCTGATAATCTGATAAGCATCTGCTGTCAGCTATAGCAAGCTAAAAAGTAATAGTATCTGTTGCAGTCTTTGCCACCCGCATTTTTCCCTGTTTCACAACATTTAATGCAGACAAGAATTCAAAGTAATTCAAAGTGAATTTTAAAATAGCGGAACTGTAGAGAAACATTATTACCTATTCTGGCCTTAAATTGGAAATTCACTTTGAATTCTCACTTTGGTAGATAAACTTGTTAGTTTCAAAATGAAAATTAAGTAAATTTGTAAAGGCAGTAGTTAGCGGCAGCGCAGCCAGAGGGGTTGATACCTGCCTGTAAAAAGGAGGACAGGCAGAGGTGTCGATACCTGAATGGAAGTAAGAAGAACAGCTTGAGGGGTCTATACATGATTAAAAGAAATTGGACAGGCTGTGGGTCCATACCTTGCTGGAAAGAGAAGGCATTGGTAGAAAGGCCACTGTGACTAGCCTAGCTGATGGAAATATAGCCTTGGGCTTGACCCCAGTCATAACGATGATCCCTCTCTGGGATGGCAGACCCACACATCTGGTGGCACGTCCTGGGAATTGGTAGGCCCAGGACAAGATGTGCCATCACAACATGCATGAACTAAAGTATATGGCCACCTGCTTATCTAACCTCTCCAAAATGAGCTACAGCTATTCTGGGAAGATTTTTCATCAGATTATTTGGAAAATTGGGCAGACTAGATGGGCCGAATGGTTCTTATCTGCCGTCACATTCTATGTTTCTATGTTTCACATGTTGGAACATTGTTGCAGGAATTTGCTTCAATTAATCTGTTGGAGCATTAGTGAGATCGGGCGCCATTGTTACACAATTAGACTTGTCTCATTGTTGGCTTCATCCCAAAATGGGTTGAGAGATCAGGACTTTTTTTTTTGTTCCACATCAGATACTATTTTCAATTATACTTTTGGAATAAACATCTGATGCACTAGGTACTGATTTACATTTCCAAATTTTTATAAGAAGGTATAGAAAATGCACTTACTAGTTGTATATATTTTGATAATGTATCACAAGCATTTTAATGTTATCCATACACCCACAATGCAACAGGCAGTGCATTACCAGTGTGCAAGCACATTTACCTAGTAATTACAGAACAGAATGTCCCAAAACATTGATTAGCTATTTAGGAAACCCACTGTATAAAACTAACTGAATACATTAACTAATATCCACTTTACTTTTTAGGATATATGCAATTTAATGCTCATAAAATTAGGACAAACATAGAATATTTGCCATTTTATGGTTTTTACACTTTAAATTATCTCTTTGGGGAAAGTGAAGAAAGCAGTCTTCCGATGTACACTTCCCCACTTAGGAAGTGGTGTACTGTGACATGATCTATTTCTGAATTCACAAGACCAGAGTTGGCATGAAAACACAGCACCTAATTGTTTCTTCTAAACTGATTGGAGATAAATCTCTATGCTTATGCTAATTCTTAGCAACAAACAGAACAAATACATTTCCTCATCAGTTAACCATGTAAAAACCAGTGTGCAATTACCACTGTGTAATGTATTCTATTAGATCTTTGTGTTTCAGAGTAATTTACTAACTTGCTACAAATATCATAGTAAAATTAGCCCAATAAGCTCAATTCATATTAAAGTACATTGTTTGTGATTTTGTGTCTGTGTATTATGTATCCCAGAGAGCTGTTTTATGTATATGACACGTTGCTAGCCATCATGCATGTGTAGTTACTCTGGTACCATTTAGAATGTCTTGTTTTAGCTGTTAGTAACTGAATGAGTAAGGGAGAGAATAAGTTAAATGGAAGGAAATGGCAGAATATATTTTTTTTTAATCTGAATCTTTTGGTTACATTTTGACGTTTATTAAAGGCAAACTCTGTACCCCTTTCTGAAATACTTTATATGTAAATAATTTGTCCTCTTTTTTCATTTTACAAAAAGTGCACATTTTAACCCCTTAAGGACCAAACTTCTGGAATAAAAGGGAATCATGACATGTCACACATGTCGTGTGTCCTTAAGGGGTTAATAGAAATTGGCACTTTTATAAACGAGCATGGTTACACCACCTTGGCTGTCAATTAACAATTCCTGTTACTTCCTGGTTCGGTTAACTCGTTGGAGATAAACTCAAGAGCCAGCAACTGCCCAGAGCAAAGACTTCTCATTGAGCAGCATTGGGAAGTTTGTGATTGGACAGTCACAGAAAGTCTGGGCGGGGTTAGAATGGGAGGGCTTGCAAAAAGTCTGGGTGTAATTAGAAGGTGAGGGTTGGCCAAGGCTTCAGGCAAGAGATCTGAAACTTTTACAAGCTTGTTTTAATACCCCCCCCCCCCCCCAATAAGGAAATGCATAAATAAATGCATGCATGCTTCCATTGGTGGTATATCTACCAAAGAGTGAATTTTACTTTCATTTTTTTATTTGGGCAGTGGGGTGTTCCTTTAATGAGTTTGAAATTGATATTCAGTGAAGTAAATGTGTTTATTTATCTATTAATATGGAAGAATGAATGGATATCCTGCCCATGGGTGCTACCGTTTAACAATAGTGTCTACAACAATCTGAACAAAATGTTACAGTAGAAAGCCCAACAGCTGAGTAAAGAGTTGCCTCATGTTGAGTGGCATCGAACTGCTTGATGTGCATGTGTATACCTGTGTGTGGGAGCTTATGTGTGTGTGGTCATGTCAAAAGCCACAGATCTAGAACAATCCAGAGTACATAACATTATTACACATGTGATTGTACAGTGACATTTGAGCTTTGGAATGGTATAACACCTGTTGGAGAAGAATGTAGGGTAACTACATGAAAGTAATTGTTTCAATATTCAAACCCCACATACACACAGTTCATGCGTAATGAGCTTCAAATTTGGGAATCGGTCAAGTGAGAATGCCCCAGGCTTGACTTATGTGAAAACAGATATCCATACATTCTTGGGGCCTCTGGCTAAATTCATAAGAATATGTATCCTGCTTACGCTGCTTATGTCCAAAATTTAGGAATACACCCTATGGTGCTGCCATGGAAATGTTATCCGTAAGATTGGTAGACATTTACAGCTACGAATCCTATTGTATCTTAAGAGGAAAGCCTGGGTTATTACATTAGGGAGTCACAGCCAAGACACTTGAAGAAAAAAAAAAGGTCTACACTAGTGACACACCAATCTTTTAACCACTTAACAAACTTCTGGAATAAAAGGGAATCATGACATGTCACACATGTCATGTGTCCTTAAGGGGTTAAAGATCTCCAGCATGCTGATGGGTTTATTTATATCCTCATTGGAAGAATAATAGTCAACTTGAAGATTCTGAACTAGTAACTTTGAGAATTGGCACGAGAAGCTCGCTTCTATGTGGTCTAAACATGGGGTGCATCAACCAAACAACCTTTGGCATTTCTGTCATGTTGGTTGCCAGATTGACCACTTTTCATTTGCTGCTCATCAGTTAGAAGATAAATATGTCCGTGAAAATATGAAGATTCTGGCATCTCAAGTGTCACAGGGTTTAAATCTAGAAGTGTTCAGTGGTTGTGGTTCCCAAGTATGCAGATGTTTCAATCTGAGCCTAGTATCAAACACAAATTCACGTTCATTCCCATTTTTGTTTTTACAGACATACACATATGGCCAATGACTATTGTTTAGCAAAGAGTACTCAGAACAAAGAGAAGGATCAGTATATTTTAATAATGTATCAGTGTCAAAGTACATTTTCTTAGCAATCACTTTCCATACAGCGATTATATCATCAATAAGAATCCAGCCACATAGTTTTGTTTATGAAATCGTTTATGCTGAAAAGGCTCGGTTAATATCAGTCCTCGGATATTTTGAATAGCTTAGTAAACTGCTTGAATATAATGCTGGAAAAACTACACAGACAGTAAAACAGGATTCAAGTGTGATTAACCCTTCAAGTGCTTTAGCCACGAGCCCCCCTCCCAATAGCTATGGATACTAAACACAAGCTACTTGGTTAATGCTTTGGATATAAAACAATTCAAAAGCTAAAAATCAAAACAGAACAACGACGTTGGTAAGAAACATTTATGACAAAAAGTTAGAAACGCCAGAGGGGTGCCCAATGCTCATTTGCACGTATGTTGCTCATGCCTGGCAATGAAGGTGTTAATACTAATCATTTTTAAAATTTTTAGTGCATTTGAAATCTTATTAACTTGACAAAACATGAAAAATTAGGGAAAGCTATCAATTTTGGATAAACGGTAGTTAACCACACAGTGACATTCAGGAATATTTACCAAGCTAAGGTGTAGATTGTTGGAACTCCACAGTGAATTGAGAGTAAATTTCAAATTTAAGGCCAAATAGCTGAAATAGAAGAATTCTCCATGTCATCAATGCTTGCAGTGCAGCTAATTTGGCCTAGACTTTTACATTTCCCTTTGATTCCACTTTGTGTGATTGAAAAATCACACTTTTAGTAAATAACCCTGTTAGTGGAACGTTTAATGTAGGGCTCCTGCTAACTCCTATAACATTTCAAAAGATAAAAGTCCAACTTTTGCAGGGGGTTACAAAAGTCAAGAAACTAAAGGATTTTGATTTCTATGAGCTGAAATCTGGAACCCCACTCAAAAACAGACATTAATCTTCTCACATGCTAATAGCGATGATAATGTATTGCTAGACTTTGGACTTTTTTTTGCTTACAATTGCAGAAGTTATTATAAGCACTACAAAAAAAATTATAAAAGAACCATTAAATAGGTAGTCACTCTACCTGCCAAAAATGAAACGTCATTTTTCCTCACGTGAAATTTTGCTTTGCAATTCTGTAAACATGATCACATTTTAAGAGGTCATTCCCTAACTTTGAATGAAATGTACTCCATCCAGTTAATAGACATAACGGTTACTCCAATAGATACACTGTACACTGCAAGGAACACAAAGAGTATATGAAGTCAAATCTGACGTATTAACTGTCCATACCTATGTCCTTGAAAGTTCTCCAAAAAAAACAAGAAAATGTCCTGAATAGCAAAATTGAGGCAATTGACATATACACAGTAGGCATATTCTCGCTTTCTGACCTATTGGTGTGAAAAAAACAGTGCTATACATTGGGTTTATAGGCACTAAACCAGGGCTAGGCAACTTTCGGCACTCCAGATGTTGTGGACTACATCGCCCATAATGCTTTGCCAGCATTATGGCTGTAAGAGTATTATGTAAGAAGTTGTCCGCAATATCTGAAGTGCCAAAGATGGCCAACCCCTGCAGTAAGCCATGGGTTCCTAATGATGGTCTTTGTCTTGAGCCGTGTAGTACTCAAACAATATTTCTAAAATACTTAATGAAGCACTAGCATTGGGGACCATTGTTAATGTTGTTTTTATTTTTTTTTTATGATGGTGATGATGGCATACTGTACAAAAGACATTGGCTGCACGATATGTTTCTTATAATTTCACTCAGTTAGGCTAGATATGAATGTCTGCTTATGTTTGATTGGTGTCTCAATATATCCTATTTTCTGATGTATGGAAACGATATTTAAGGATAATTTTTTTTTCACCAAACTGGGGACTGTGAAAAATTGACAAAGGAACTGCAAATGGTAGATCACAGAAATCTTATTTGAAAACTCTTTAGCTCTCAGTTCAGCTATCTGTGATTACAATTTGCAGGTAAATTCTTCAAAGTTACCAGTTTAGTGAATATCTCTGTACATGTTAAAGAAAAAGGCACCGGAAACTGAAACCAGAAATCAAAGGATGAGGTTATGCAACAAACATGACCATGGAGTTTCATTGCCGGTCAATGAACATACTACATACTGGTACAAAAAATGTTTTCTAAAAGTATCTCTACATGGGCCTAACATAAAGCTTAGAAAACATTGCATGGAATTCTGGGAGACACGGTCTGCAACTATACTACTCTTTAGGGAAACTATCACAGCACTGTCCAACTATTCTAGACATAGCCTTATATTAAATTTTTTATTTATATATATATTTTAAGTGCAAATTTGCTTTTTTTTAGTTTTTTCCTTCTTTTTCTTCGACACTTTTTAACTGAGATTGTCTCCATAAATTTCTTAGAGCATTGTTACTAAAATAGAGGTGATTCTGGTAAAGTTGTATACATATTTACATTAATTTGCTGGTTCATTTTACTGTACCAAATAATCAGGGTTTCCATACACTAAAAAAGATGACAATCGACAATCTAGACTAAACCAGCAGGTGTTTTTTTGTGTTTGTGTTTTATTTTTTAAATAAATCTCCAGTTTGAGCAACTTATAGAAACATAGAATGTGACGGCAGATAAGAACCATTCGGCCCATCCAGTCTGCCCAATTTTCTAAATACTTTCATTAGTCCCTGGCCTTATCTTATAGTTAGGATAGCCTTATGCCTATCCCACGCATGCTTAAACTCCTTTACTGTGTTAACCTCTACCACTTCAGCTGGAAGGCTATTCCATGCATCCACTACCCTCTCAGTAAAGTAATACTTTCTGATATTAGTTTTAACCTTTGCCCCTCTAATGTAAGACTATGTCCTCTTGTTGTGGTAGTTTTTCTTCTTTTAAATATAGTCTCCTCCTTTACTGTGTTGATTCCCTTTATGTATTTAAATGTTTCTATCATATCCCCCCTGTCTCGTCTTTCCTCCAAGCTATACATGTTAAGATCCTGAACTTGGAAATAGTAATAAAATCAAAGTATTTCAGAAGTTGGGGTTTCACTAGTTTTCGGTTCTAGTTGTGGGTACTATTACCTTGAGTCTAGAATGGATTAACTTAAAGGGACACTCCACACTGAACATGGTCAATTTTGTTAACCCATGACATAGATAATGCATTAAAAATGTAGGCAAAAAAATATGAAATGCAAAATAAAATAAATATCTGCATTTGCCGCAAAACCTCAGTCAATGAGCTTTTGTTAGAAAAGGACAATGCTCATTAAACTTTCCATAGCACCGAGTTTATACCATAAGTAATGTTTTACAAGCACAGCAAGAGTTTCGGGGAATTTTAGTCTATCAGATTTCTGCTGTAAAAAGTAAACATGTACAACGTTAAACTGGGTTTATCCCACCCAACATAACGGATTTTAATCTAACCTTCACATGTTACATCACATGCGCGAGTTTCTGGAATGTGCCTTTAAACATATTTTTATATGAATGGAATTCTAACCATTTATCTATCATACCTGCTTAGCATAAATGTGGTTACAACCTAGCCATTATTTCCTCTGATACAAATTCCCCATGTCATTGTGTTTTTAATTCTTAGATATTTGGCTTTTCTTGAGATCATTTCCACTTTTCATTTTTAACTGCATTATGCAACCAAACCTATAAATATATTTTTTTCACTGCATTTAAATAAATTCCCCTAGTAGATTTTGACAACTATGGCCTTCCAGACAAAATAAATACCTATTATCCGAAATCTGCCAAGGATAATGGGAGTTGCAAAAACAGAATGAGGATACAGTTGCAATTGAGCAAGTTATCTCCTCAGTCTGGATCAGCACCAGAGCTGCTCTCACATGCATGGTAGATTTTAAGGAAATAATCTTTTCTAAAATAAATGAGCCTGGTAAGTGTATATGCCATAACACTATACAATAAAAATGTACATTAACCTATTTTAACAGCTATAAAACTCAAAAATATTAGGGTACACTGCATTAGGTATGTTTACCAAATTGCCATGCTTCTGAAGGATGCTTATGAATTTTAAATTCTGTTTGGCAGAACTCCTGATGTGAAATCAATTAACGAACCACATGAGTTCCTTTTGGAGCACAGCCTTGATTAATTAGTTGGTTAATTGATTTCCCACTGGGAGTACAAGAATTGTACACAGTACCTGGTGGATCTTATCTGACAACACCTACGTGAGACTCCTGTGTCTCCCCATTTCTGTACTATTTATCATAAGATTCCTAATATTATCTAATTAGCATAAGGTTTCACCAAGCTATCTCGCAATAGATTTAAAGTCTGCACAGACTGTTTTCAAATGGAAGAGGCTCTTTAACCATAGGTGTGAAGTCCTGGTTTCTTATGCCTACTTTTAAAGGTTTAGTATACTACTTCGTTATCACCCCCTGTACATTAAATTAATATATCTTAAAATGGGAAATAATTGGGATGGCTGATAAGTATTCCCAGTTGTACTTTATCAAGGAGTCCCTTGCAATTTTGATACAGCTTCTATACTTAAACCTTGTGTGAGCTTATGTTAACGATTGCAAGCCTTATGTAACATTTCCAGGGCTTTCTCACCCACAAAGAGCTAATTACCGTCCCCTTAGGTTGGCGTGTTTGCCTAGCATAGATGGCTAGCTAATATGGGATGCGGACAAAATAAAACATACAAGTTTATTAAGACTCAAGGAACCAAGCTATTGCAATGCCCAGCAAAAACCCTGAGAAAAATGATTAAAAAACTTCAATCTCAAGCAACAATAGGTGACCTTCGGCATACCAACCAGTTGAGGATGGTCAAAGAGGGATAATCTTCATGGGAACTGAACTATTAATCAGTACGCAACAACAGGCCCTCAAAATCTGCCCACCTGTAACCATAAGGTAGTGGCAGCATGGCTTCAACACATTGGTTTGGATGAACCCATCTTGATTGGGTCCTTAAAAAAATGTTTTATAACCTACTTAAAGGCCAGGGCACAAAATACAACTGGCCACATTTCACCAAACTTTATATAAAAAAATATTTAATATGCTTTTAATAAAACATTGTAGTCACAATTACAAACTATTTGCACTTGAAGAGTTATCAACATATAAAAGATATAAACATAGACCCTCAATCAAATGCATACAGAAAAAAAAATATCAGTTCCTAAAGTTAATGGTATACGATTCTTTACACTGAATCGGTTACCCATACTGCATTGCAAAAGTAAGAATTGCCCTTATAACTGATTAGAAGTGTTAGTAGTGTCTGTTTTGATAGATTTTAAATGTGTGTAATGTTAAACAGAACAACTATTATCAGTTTTACAAAAATAAGAGATTATGTGAACAAGAATTTATGTTTCTGACATAAAAAAACAAGTACCAATAAAAGATGTATGTAAGGCATATATGGTCAAAAGGCTCAACGTGTTAAATGTTAATACAACAATTTTGAATAATGTAAATGCCAGGGTCATCTCTGTGCAACATTGAATCTTACCCTTAACCCTTTAGCTTAGTTAAAAAATATATATATTTATATAAAGTAGTTTTTATTTTCAGATATAATAAAATCACTGGTATTTAACTCCTCAATTTTTGACAGTAAAATACAAAAATATTCAGCGGAAAGGTTCATAAACTGCTGAATGTATGTAAGATGCTAAATTGGCTACAATTTAATTTTCATTTATTTCAAAACCTTTTTTTTTTATGGGAAAATTGTGTGTATTTATTTTCTCTTTGGACCATTCAAGTGATGAATGAAATTTTAATTCCTTGGTGTCAGATAAGCAGATAATGTATTGTCTTTCTAACACCTTTGGCTTTCAACGACTTAAAATGTAATGCAGGTATGATGACCCTTCAATAACAAAGCGCTTAAAAAAATTCCAACATGACCACATGATAATTTACACATTTGCATTAAGATCTTTAATATATGCAGTGCCCGTATGTACCTTTGAGATCTCATAGCCCCTTTTTAGGAAAGAGATCCTCTGCAAATTACATTTCCTGCTTTTTTAAAGTTTATTGCAACAATTTTTAGATCTGAAAATCCGACATGCTTCTACATCATATTAGAGGCTACCATTAAATCAGGGGTGCTAAAAACACACACAGTTGTCAGGATAAGACACTAATAGGACCTTGCAAGCAGGACAGCATTTAGCTAAGAACTCGTTCCCAAAATCGGGAAAATGACATTTCAATCTCGACACATTTGTTTTATGAGAGATGGGTCTACAAATTTATATTTATGGAAGTCTGATCTGTGTCATTTAAGTCCCTGTATTATTTCAAATGCCTGGGTGGAATTAAAATGGTTTTCCACCACTAATTTGTTTACACTTAAATGATTGAATTTACAGTCTGACTCAAAGATTGGAACATAATAGGCACTGCATTTTAAAATGGGCAACTAGGCATTTGTTTTTTTGTGTCAGTAAAATCACCCATCTTGGGTATAAAACTGCACGATTAACAGAAATACATGCACCATAATTCACCTGTGGCCAATTTAAAATATATATATATATATAAATTACTTTTACAAGGGTAGTAGGGTGTGTAAAATATTTTCTATACTATACACTTTTTTTTTTTTATTAAAATGAAGAAAAAAAATACAGCAGGTAAAAACATATATGCTTTTCTTTTAATATGAAGTCATTCGAAGAAGGCCACTATTTGGTAATGTGAACAAAGTTCAGAAAAGTAAGTGAATCTTGTACAAGTGTTATCAACGATAGAAGCGGTCTACTTGGACAAAAAATGGATTTAGAAGTTGAAGACATTTGAACAGTTGTGAGTCAATAGTTATCTTTGTTGTTCCTCAGGTAGTCTGATCAAGAGCTCTGAGGAGATCACACCCTTGCAGAAGGTTTGAGTTGCCCAGAACTGGGACATTAACCTCACAGTCATATCTTGTCAGTTCAGGCAACAGGTAGGATTCAAAAGACGGGCCTATGAGACGATTTGTCAGACCTACAAACAAACGGGAAAAAAGTAAACTTTAATGACACCCAAATGCACAGCTTAAACAGAGACAACGCTTAAAGAGAAACAAAGTGTGCTTTCTCAGTATATAAATGACGTCTAAGAGAATAATTATATAAAAATAATAATTTAATTTTTTTAACCAGCAGAAAAGTGTTTTTAAAAAAAATAGTGTGCGATGTTTGATCGATCTCAAATCAATATCTATGTTTTTTTATGAGGAAAGCATAATTATCGGATGAGTGGATATTTCAGAAGTTGTCATGCATGATCCTTCAAGTTCAACAACAAAGGACAAGCCTAGTGCTGTTAACGAAGTTCTGGACAATCCAGCCTTGGTATCCACCACTCCTCCAGACTGCAAACGATTATTCAAGACTTCTGTAAACAATCCCTTTAATAGACGTGGACAAGAATGCCCGCGTACTACCTCAGCAGGTCTTTATACATCTTCTTACATGGCTGATTTCAAGGGATTCTGATTTATCAAGGGCATTCCACAAAAAACTCCTCAACTGGGTCCAATGTCTCCTTGGATGAAAGCTCTCCAGTTACTCATTCTACTATTCGAAAAAGGCACACATTAACCTCTACCATTTAGTTATCTCCATTGGTCAAGCTGACAGACAGTGACCCCTTTGGAAAACATACACTTGGCACCTTCTGAAAGTATCCAAATATACATGACATCTGCTTCCTTAATACCTTTCTCTCTGAAATGTTAATTTGGTCTTGAATTAGTTTGATTATTGGTCTTCGTGATTCTTAAAGCTCTTTAAGTTTTTTGGGGATCTTGCCCATGAAGTTCCTGTTCCAGTTTTGGTTTTTGAACATGCTAGTGCTAGTTTGCAGTTCCTTGGTTCCAGGTGCAGACTTTGCAAATAAAGATGATGTTACTGCGGAGACTGGACTATTTACAGACTATAACGTGTTCTGATTGGCTGTTTGGTTTGATGTCATGTTCTTTGTTTTTAAGTTTTTTTCTTTTTCATGTATATAACTGCTGCTGAAGTAAAGCAAAATACAATACTTACCTCTGTGTCTTTAATAAGTGTATGTCTCTATGTCATGAAATGGTAAAATTCTCGAATTTCATAGTGTATGACACAATTGAAAGCACTTAATGATATTGCTATCATTATATAATCTTAACCTGACAGAGTCTACCTCAATTAAGCTTATAACATGTATTTATCACAATGAACTTGCTAGCAGCTATTTAATCGTATCTTAGCAGATTGAAAGAAGGAAAACATTGTGTCCATTAGCTTCTAAGCTGCCATGGTAACTATATAGGAAAATATATAGATGTTTTGTTTTTTTTCTAAACATCTAATACTTCAGTTTTAATGGTAACCATTTTAGATACAGAATTATTCGAGGGCATAGACAAAGTTTCTTTATTTTAGACTTAGGTCAAAACTAAATGTTGCCCCAGAAATCAATAACAAGCTTACCTATCATTTTCTCTTTTTGTGGCATATTATAATCCTGGTAACTACAGCTGAAGAACGGGGCTGGAAAAGCCATTTTATGGCCATCTTGTGCAGAAGACGCGCATTGCAGTTGTGGTGGTGGTAGTGGTGGCTGCGGACGAGTCATCTGTTGGTGTAATCCTCGAAGTCTGTTGCAAATGAATTCATCTAAAACCACAAGACAATAGAGAATGAATACAGATGACTTAGAAAGGAGTTTAGCAGCTGTGATTTATGATTTTTATTAACATGTTGGATGTTAAAGGGTTACCCCAACCACCATGACCACTGCCGCTTTTTAAAGTGGTCACTGTGGTAGGAATGCGGATGTGCAGTGTTTCAGCTTTAATCTCTCTTCTGGGTTGCCTTATGTCAATAATATGCATAAATAGCTGACAGATGTAACAGATACTTCCTTGCGAGCAGTTCTTGTCACCCCTTCCCCTCTCCCACACTTAGGGAAGCCTCTCACTTCCCAATGCCTCCCTTCACATGCCCTCCTCTTTGCGGACTCAGAGTGCGTCCATCTCTCCTAACCCATTAAGCCCGCCAATCAAAGGCTTCTCTATGATTAGCCTTTCATTGTAGCTCTGCGCGGCACTGCTGATGTCAGACGGGTGTGTCGAGAGCTTCACCCTGCGCTGCATTAAGATAAGAAAAACTTGCATTTAAAACACTCTTTGAAAAAGAGCTGCCTAAGTCAGGCATTAGCACACCAGACATATTTAACCTCTGTATGTTTTGCTTTTGTAACTGTGAAAATTTCAAATTACTGTAGATTTCAACTATAAATTAATTTATATTGCAGCCAAAAGATAGGAAACGAGTAAAAGGTAAACCTATACTGTTAGCGACATATTGATATTATTATACCATTCATTAACAGATAGCTAATAGAAACCAGTTACACAAAGATGGTCTCCTGACAATGTGGGGCTCTGACACGGGCAATCTATGGCAATGGGCACTCAATGTGCCTGTCAAGGAAAAATAACTAATTGACAGAATTGGTACATGCCAAAGGGCCCAACACAATTTTAATCAGGCTCGGCAGCATGTCATGACTTGGCACAACAAAGGGAATAATTATGCAAAGGAATTCAGACTCTTGAATTTCTCGCTCAATGAAGTAATGGGCATATTTTTTATCACACGTGGTGAAATACGAGTACTAACCAGTAAGGACACTTGTGCTGAGAGACTTTTTTTCCGCAACCAGCGGGCAGTTTTCCGGCTCCAAAGATTTCATTCTTTTAAACATTGATGGCGGTATTGTGTGATTCGGTATCTCCTCCTATAACAAAATGTTTGCAGAGTTACAATACAATCAGCATTCTCTTCGAGTTAACCATGCAGTTCTAGGCCACGGTGGCCGCGTAATAATATTATAACGACCTCTGATACATCGTTTCCCACTGTAGTTTTCTCATGCTGGTGGGGACATTGATTAAACCATAACATTGTCAGCTGTAAAGTTATTGTCACCAAGATTAAAGACAAGAGAACATTCAAGATGCTCGGTAGGTAGCCAAGTAGGTAAATAGGCAATACATGAGTATACTTATTAGAGTGATGGAGTATTCAAAATGGATAGTAAAATGAAGCTTTGGCAAGTGCTGAAATTCCCCATGTTACCCTGGCATTCTGTGTGTTTAATATATTCTTTATATTGGTGGGATGCTTAAATACTCCTAATGTGACACAATGACCCATTGACAAGATATGATTGGAAATTAACATGCGTGTAAGACGGATACTTGATTATATTTTGTTTCCAACATATTTACGCACTACTGTTATGTAGCTGAACAGAACCCCGCCCCGGGCAATATTGAAGATGAACAGCAAAAAAAAACAAAGTAAATCATTTTGCTGTATAATGGTAACAATGTACATTATCACAACACTAATCCATAACATACAGAGTTATTTACTAAAGAGGGAACTCAAAGGGATTCTAAAATGTAAGGCCAGAGTAGACGACCTGAAAGCACAGCTGACTTAAGACCTTTTTTTTCCCATTGCGTCTGTTCTGACCTTAAATCAGAAAATTAACTTTGAATTCTCCTTTTAGTGAATAACCTTGTTAGAGTTGTGGCAATAAAGTCAGTAAACACAGCCCTTTGCCCCTTCCTTACCATGCTGAGATGTGAAAATTGTTGTCCTCCATATTCATCCTGCCGTTTCCTCTTCATATTGTTACAGAACAGAATGTCTGCCGCTGGATTTACGTCTTTACTGCACTGGACAAAGCTCTCCAGAGACCTGACAACAAGATTTCACATAGTTCAGGATTACTATTACACACTTGGTGTTTCATCTTTCTAAGGGTCTATTTACTGAAATAAACTGTAATAACAGGCCGGCAGAAAATGTGAGCATCTGAAAATCTGCTATAAAACAGACAGGGATTCATGGCTAATTAGAAATAGATCATATTTACTATTCAGTTCTACATGATGCCCATGGACCCAGTGCTACTATTGCGAGAATGTTTTTTTTTTAGGTTTGTTTTTTTTTAAATCCAGGGAAGCAACTTTTGCCATATGCTTAATCTATTTGTTAGAATAAAATAAACATGTAACACACACGCACACGCACGCACGCGATGTATACAGTGTTGCGTGCATTTGTGTACATGAACAAAGATAAGTGTGTTTGTCTATTGACAGATTGGCACAACGTTGAAGATTAGATAATGGGTTTTTAAAAGGCAATCCATAGTCTCTGCATTAAATTTAAGATGATTATTCATAACTGGGAATTAGCTGATTATTATTATTTGCAAAGCCATTCAGCATTTCCACATATAAGAAGATGTGATTGCATCATAATAGAGCCCTTCCCATCCCTCCATGACATGCCCTTAAACTGGGAAAATGTCAGATATCTTAGTGACACGACCAACTCTTTATATCTAGTCCCGATCCAGTGGTAGGACAGCCTTTTCTGTTCTGCTTAGGTGAAGATTTCTGGTCAAACAGAACTAAATAATGCCCAGGTATAGCTATAGAATATACACTTAAAAATGCTTCTCCACACTGTAAAATAAAGTTATTTGTCTATTAAATTTTATGTGACCCCGTTTACTCACCTTTGCTTATACTGTGCCATGCTGTGTAATGGCATTGGTGGCCTTGAAGGCGAGTTTGTTAACGACCCATCATACTGATCCATTAATCGCCATTTGCTCGCCATGTAGCCAACCGGTGGATCAGGAGGCCATTGGGCATTTGGTCTCCCTCCCATTGAGGACAATGGGGTACTAGCATCTGTATGGTAGCTTCCTAATTGTGGAGACTTCTTTTCACCATTAAAAAGCACTCTCGGCAGTGGGTCCTTGTTCGGATTACTGCTTTTAGCTGCCACAGGTTGACCAAAATTCTGAGAGAAAAGTTGGTTTTGTTGAGAAGGTGCACTGGGAAGGTAGAGAGCATTCACGCTACTTAAATTCTGCTGGGAGCTTTGTGCACTGTCACTTAGAGGGCATTCATCTTCACATATTGGATTCAACTGGAAATCTTCACCATCCATGGGAATGTATGGAGCAAGCGTCTCAAGGTCCAAGTCATTAAAGTCATTCTGTTGGGGGGGGGGGGGGAATCAATACAAAAAAACATTAAAAGCTAGCTGGTATAATTCAGAATTTGTTATTTTTTTATAGTGAAAAAATATATGGTGACATTTGAATTTATATATGTATATAAAGTAGCAATGTCATACTTCCTGAGAACCACTTATAATTAGGGACTGTCCCTGTCTGAGCCGTAAATCATTCATCCCCTCCTTCTTTGAAGTGGTCAATGTGGTAGGAGTCTGGATGTTTGCACAGTTTGGCTAGTTGCACCCCCACTAGGACATTATTTTTATCATAAATAAAAAAGGAAAGGAGAATCCTTTTACACAACAGCTATTGAAGTGTACAAGAGGTTATCTAAAAAGGTTAGCAGGACACCAGTCCCAGGTTTTTTTGCAATAGTTAGGTATGTAGTGCTAACTTTTATTAGGTATGTATTTATTTTTAAATACAGTGTTAATCAGGGTGGTTGATACATAATGAATGAAAATCTCATCCGTGAATGAAAATCTCATCCATTCAGTGGATTTCCACTGGTCATATGACATCCTCACAGCCATACCGACCACCTTCACAGCCATAGCCACCACCTTCACAGCCATACCCGCCACCTTCACAGCCATACCCACCACCTTCACAGCCATACCCACCACCTTCACAGCCATACCCACCACCTTCACAGCCATACCCACCACCTTCACAGCCATACCGACCACCTTCACAGCCATACCGACCACCTTCACAGTTCCAGTATCAGTGGATCAGAAGAACATTAGTCTTATACAAGTGAAACATCTTCATTTAACACTACACACGATTAGGGTTATTAACTAAAGTGAGAATTGGAAATATTCTTTCAGTCAGCTATGTTTCCAGTTTTTACTTTAAATTTCAAATTCACTTTGAATTCCTGACGATTCTCTATTTAGTAACCATGTATATATATATTTTTTTTCCCAAAATTGTGGATTATTTTTGAAACATTTAAACACTTAGCAATGTTTGAGAAAGATTGTTGCCAATTCACATTTCCCATATAGTTACAAACCTGTGTAGTGTTACATTGATTTTTGGTATCTGTATCCATTGCAAAAAGCTTCTCAATTAACTCAATCTTGAGATTTTCTTCCAAAGAAGTATAATAGTCCCCAGGGCTACTTGGCTACAATACAGAAAAATCAGGTTATATACATGCCACAATCACAAGTCTGTAGATTGAATAGCTGTAAAAAAAAAAAAAAAAAAAATGGAGGGGGGGTCAATGAATGGATCACAAGTACTGTTGACATCCTCACCAATGACCAATGTTCCCTATTAAACACCACCTCCAACTGGTCTTATGACTGGACACAAAAAGAGTGTAACTAAGAATTTATATTATACAATTTAAAATCAAGAAGTTCATTGACAGGGATTAATATTTACTAACTTTTTATTGTCAAAATGTAAGTAATAAATTAATGTAATGATCACGAATGCTGGCCAAGTTATCTACAAATCTGTGGCTGAACCACGTCCATTTGATTTGGATCAATACATTTAATTTATATCTTCTGGTCTCAGAGCCAAAATCATCAGCTACATTATACAAAAGTTGTGCTCTGAGTAAGAAGACTATCAGTACATTTCAGCATGTGGAGAGTGATATCCCACAATGCTGTGCAGTGCGAGAGAGAGCATATAAAAACTTAAAACCTAATGACCTAGATAAGTCTAAGTAAAATGAACTTTTATCTATATGTTTCTTGGCAATGTGACTGGCACAATTTACAGATGAACTAATATACACATTACATTTTATGAACTGCAAAGTGAGGTGATATTTGGATACGAGTTAAAAATGGATCCTATAACAATACACTGAGATCACGAAGTGCTTCACTGCCCGTTACTAAGACTAAGGAAACAAACTTTTATAACCACAGCTCTGCAAGCCACTTCTATTAACAAAACTCAAGAGTAAAGAAAGAACTGGCACTGGTCACTTTGGCAAATTCATAAGAACCAACACTTCACGTTTTTACTGAGCTTGATTCACTTGGATAACAAAATACTTATAGATTGTGGGGTAATCTCGTTCTTTTAGGTGTTGGTATCGGGCAAGATTCCCAGAATGTGTCAACACTAGATATTGATGGATGCTTCTTAAACATTGTTTCTGGAGACTCAACAACAGCCTCTTGGCACAGTATGAAACAGAGCACGAGAGGTAACGGACTCTACCACTCACAGTAATGGCAACATTAAATAAGACAATATTGATACAAAATAAAAAAAATATTTTTATTTTTTTTTAAACTCTTATGTAGGGGAAAATGACACACCATATCCATTCATACATCTATCTTACGCCTCGACTGAATATTTTTGGAAAAGGTTTTCAAAGAATTTAATATTTTTGGGGAAATTTTCAAAATATTTTTTTTCCAAAAAAAAAAAATAATTAAAAAAATAATAATAATAAATAAATATATATATATATACAGAAGATGATAGGAGTTGCACTCCAGCTCTCCATTTGGATATTGCCCGGTGCTCAGCTGCACAAATGCATACATTTCAAAGGAAAGCCAGCACTCAGGGACTTTTAAATGTTGAAAAAGTAGAAAAAAACTTTTATTCCAGAGATCGACGTGTCCTGATGAAAGTCCACAGTGGTGGACTGAAACGTCGATCTCTGGAATAAAAGTTTTTTTCTACTTTTTCAACATTTAAAAGTCCCTGAGTGCTGGCTTTCCTTTGAACTGTATATATATATATATATATATATATATAAATATCCATTGAAATATGTTTTGAAATATTAAATCATTAAAAGTTCATCCATAAATATTAAATTGAGGCTTTAGTTATAGATATACATACACGAGCACAACACTATGTGCGAATAATTATGCATTTTCCAATGGAAAAATCTTTTAAATTCTTTGGTGTGAAGTATCTTTATATAAATACAACATTTAACCCCTTAAGGACCAAACTTCTGGAATAAAAGGGAATCATGACATGTCACACATGTCACGTGTCCTTAAGGGGTTAAAGAAACCATTTTACGTAAACAGGGTTATTTTAGATTTAGATTATTATAGTTTTAGGTCAGCGTGAAGATTTTGAATATTCAAATAAGTTTAAAATATTAACATACATATTGTTATTAGGTATAATGTCCTCTGTAAATTAAGAAAAACGTACTATTTCCTCAGTAACTTCTAAAATAAATGACTAAAATATGCCTTTTTGTGTGTGCTTTTTTTTTGAGCATATATTTTATTTTTGATTGAAAATCACTGACACTTTAAAATAAATAAACAAATACATACTAATTGATCTCATTACCAAATACAAAGGGGAGGAAATGAGCTTTTGTTTTGTTTTAAGAAGTAAAACCATCCTTACCGTGGAGCAGCTGCTGTTGCTACTATTGCTCGGAGTACTCCTCTCTTGCAATACCTGAGGGGCTGTAAAGGACGGATGGTTTAATTTGTTATCCTGGGGAGTGTGGTTTTTAACTTCCAGAGGCCATGGTTTGCTGGTGCTGGTCTGCACAGCACTGGAATAAGTAGATGCTTCTTCAAAAGTCTGTGCACCTGCAGAAACAATTAACGCCCGGATTGCTGTTTGTAGCAAATCAAGAGTACCATACAGAGGGAAATAACGTGCAAGAAGATTGAGAATTGAATTCACTACTAAATGCACACAAAAAAAACCCAACTTTGTTTCTTTTAACAAGGGAAACTTCATGCCGTCACTATATCTTTAGAATTTGGAAAATATCCAATTAATTGCAAACTATTTTCTAAAAACTTAAAGTGACCCTGGAAAAAAAATCTGAAAATATTTTTTTTCACATTTTAATTATTAACTGGGTTTTTTTCTATGTATTTATTTTTATTTTTTTAAGATGCTTTTGAACAGCATATTCACTGACCGAAGTCCAGAGGGATTATTTCATCTCCAGGAGTGGGGGCGAGTTGCGCCAACTCCTCAGGTTCCTCCTTAAGTTTAGTGAAGAAGCAGTCACTCTTTTCAGGTACAGTATTGGTGAAGATGGAATTCATGGTTATCTGGTGTGGTTTGAACAGAGACTCTGTTTGGTCCAGGGAGAACACAATATCGTTCTTCTCAATTTCACTGTTGACAAAAGGCCAAAGACAAGGTATAGCATCACTATAGAGCACAAGTTAATGCCTTTTTTTCTCTCCAGATTCTGAGTTACGGACTAAAGTCACTTCATTTTTAAAACAAATACACAGATAACAGACAGTACACGTAGAGATGCAAGTATACATTGTCTTTGCTAAGACAGACACAAACAAACTCGTCTGGCAACGTTTTGGTCTGTCCATCTTCGAGTAAATACAAGAGAGCTTGCTTCCCTATATCCCTTTAAATATTGGGTCAATTTATTTATTTATAAAATATTTTACCAGGAAAGATACAATATTTTCTAAATAAATACATTGACCCAATATTTAAAGGGATATAGGGAAGCAAGCTCTCTTGTATTTACTCGAAGATGGACAGACCAAAACAAATACAAGAGAGCTTGCTTCCCTATATCCCTTTAAATATTGGGTCAATATTGGATTTCCAAATTTTATAGACCGAGTTTACATGCAAATGAATTGAATAGTGTAAGTGACGGTAAGAATTTGTTTACAGCAGTTACCTAGTTAACTGTTCCACAATATGTTTTTCCACAACTTTCAAAGAAAACACAGATTTGTTATAATGCTTTATATTATTTAGACAAGCCTTGTGAATATGGACTTACCTCAGTACATAGTTCACACACACGATACACTGTGGTTGAGAGTTCCGAGTGTTGTAGATAACGGTGCCATGAGTTTCCACCCAGACATATCCACCATGCTTTGCGAGCATCCGATACTGGCCGGTCACCACTTGACCTTTTGTGCACACTAATGAAAGTACATAATAATAATTTAATGGTTAAAATACAGACTTAAAAAAGTCCACTAGGTTTGTTAAAGTTGGTATAGATAGTTATGCCATGTGATCTATGTTACTAAGTAGACGTAAGCAGCACCATCATTATGAGATAAAGATGTCCTAGACCTTACAGTGGTGCTTTTGTCCAGTGTATCGGGACCCATTCAGAAAGTGTACAATCAATGTTAACACAATTAGTTTGGTGTGTTTTCTAGAACAAGGCTGTGTAATTGTAAATCATGAGCCACAGGAAGCAAATAGGCATCATCCAATTTGCAATAAGATCCAAGCGGTTTTCAAAATAATTAGGAAGATCATAAGGCAAAGTGCAACATGTTTAAAGTAAAATGTGAAAATATATACAGAATATCAGAGATGCTGAGTATAGTCTTCTGCACTTCATAGTACTACAAACCTACTTCGTTACCTCCTGACAACTTGTGGAAGTGGAACTGTTGCTGGATATCCCATATGGATATCAATTATTTTTTCAGTATTAAATACCATAAAGGCCATATTTGTTTCTGTATTTCAGCAGGTCATATCAACACCAACAGTGTTTCTGACACCATTTTCACTAGTGGGACTTTCTAAGTGAACTTTACACACCTCGTGTTTGACCTGTGCAAGATGTCTTGTTAGCAGACAACACTATGTGCTAGAACTTCTACCAAAACAAGTACCGTACTTAATTTCCAAATCATCTCACCCTCAAAAAGTATTATCAATTATAGAAACCTACACTCGAAAAACTAACTGCTGGAACTTTTCAGGACAATAACCTCACCACAAAACATTTCAACATTGTGCAAATGAAATGAAGTGTGATGACTTCAGTCTCTGCTGTCTAATTACTGTTGCCTAGCTTAACAGCACTCATTACTTTAAAAATAAAAAAAATAAAAAAATGTCCCTGGATAGTACTTAATCCAAAATGCCTAGTACAAGATAAGAGCATTACAGCTGTGAATAATAAACAAAAAGGATTGACATTTCTCAGTATAAATATCCCCCATAAGTTGAGCAGATACAGGTCGACAGCAGAACTGCTACAATACTTACAATTCTGGTGGCCTTTAGTCATACTCTCGGAATCCAAGGCATGATAAAACTCGTACGCCGAACGGCTCAGCAGTTCTTCTGGATGATATCCAATCAATTCAGTAACTCTTCAAAGAAAAGAAAAAAAAAAAAGATGCTTAATTCTCCTCCGAGTGCCTAAGATGTATGCATTGGAGTATCCATCTCAGCTTAAAAAAAAAAGAATCCTACTGAAATTAGCCAGTATACAATAATAATGCAGTAAATGCAAAGTTTATCCAAACTCCAACTCCAATGTATGTACAGGACCTGAAATTTGGAAGAAGACTTGAGGCAAGTCAATGTGATTTAAAATGACAAACTTGTATAGCGAGGATACTGGTATATCAGTTGTTTGACATCAGATAAACTCAATGGCATCCAACTGATTGATCGAGATACACCTTTTTTGAACTTTCAACTAAGCATACAGAGAATAACTTAAATTATCAATAAAGACAACTATAACTAGCCACTTTACTACTTCCCTGAAGCTATATTTGAGTAATTAAGTCATGAGTTTAGATTTACACACTTTCCATGCAAAACACGATCGAAGACTTTTATGAACGTTTCGTCTTATTACAATGCAACATTCCCAGCACAGTATCACTTATTTCAGAATCCTGTCTACCAACACCCACTAGCATTGAATAAACTGCAAGACCAGCTTGGTACATGTAGGTCTCTATGGTTAGATGAGGAGAAGCAAATGGGGAAAAAGTATAGGGTTCTAAGGAAGGCAGTGACATGGTAGAAAAATTTGTTCCAATTAAAACACAAACAACGAGAAAGTCGCTAGATAGACGAAAAGCATGTTTAGAACACCTGCAATAATTGTGTGTCATCAATGTGTCATGAGACAGGTATTTTAAGAAGAATAAATGGGGGGCGGTTGTCTTATATATGCTATATATTTGTTATATGTGCAACACTTGTTTCTGCCTCTCTCTAGTTTTCGTACATATTTAATATTTACTGGGTCAAGGGTTTTTTCCTGGAGATAATATTGCGTTATTCTCTCTACATAATATACAGGCAAGCGACATCATAAAATTATATAGAAGTTTTGTTCCTATATTGCCGACTGGGATCTAGATTAATGTGTCTGCAATTTGCAGACAAAACTGCACACATACACTATGTAGCTATGTCACTGGGACATAATTATACAGTCTTTATTGGCCATCAAAATAAAGGTCCTTGGCAATAAGGAACAGAGAAGATTCTATCACTTTCATTTAAGGATGGGAAAAAAAACAAACACACATTTTGTAGAGCAAGAATAATTCTGGGATGTGTGGCAATGTTTTTGCCCCTAAAATGTACCCCACAAGTGCATGTAGTATATAGCAGGAGTAGGCAACCTTCGGCACTCGAGATGTTGTGGACTACATCTTCCCTGATGCTTTTCCCGCACTATAGTTGGAAGAACATTATGGGAGATGTGGTCCACCATATGTGGAACGCTGAAGGTTGCCTAATCCTGGTATATAGTATAGTTCAGCTCTTGGACAGGCACCCGGATTGTTGATACATTATTTATCTGGCATTTGGAATATTGCATTATCACATTGTTAAATAACCTAAATGAAGAGACATAAATCCCAGGGCTAAAGGTCAATAATAGCAAACTGTGGCACTGCAGATAATTGTTTGGCCTCGGTTCCATATTGTCTGATAATCTTTAAAATTATTTAATATTTTTTGCTAAACTTTTAAATGTTTTTTTAAAATATTAAAAAAAAATATATCATACATAAGCGGATTTGTCACATTCGAGGATCTTTTCATATTTCACAAAGATCCTTGAAAGTGTAAGATTCTATGTGGGTGTAGCGGCCGCAGAGCACCGGGGAAGGTAAGTCTTACTTACCTAAGGCTGTCCGTCGCTGCAATCTTCATCCTGCTTCCCTCTACATTTGCCAGGAGCCGTGTCAGTGGTATACTCTCGCGCAGCACTGAGGTCTTTGGAGGATTACACAAGAGCAGGAGCCTCCACAGAATGAGATGTCAATCCCATAGCCGTCAAATGTGATGGCTGCTGGGATTCAACAAAAGTTTACATTGGAGCTCCACTTTCTGTCAACCACAGAATTACCATGAGATAAAGTGGTCCCTATTTTGTCTTATGGTATCTTTGGATTGTGTTGGTATTTTAATGACATTTCAACGCAGTCTTAATCAGTATTTCACAAACATATTTTTATAAATACTGAAAAGAGACACGGTCGCTTCAAGAGTCACTATGCAGGAAGGCGTGACAACTTGGGGCATTTGCAAAATATGCACAGAACTTACAAGTTACAGTGCTACTACAAGTCATTATTTATATAAACCTAAAGTGCACAGTGTTATGCAGCTACTGTAAGTTGTATTGCATTCGGAAGTTTCAATATAACTTGGTGTCCAATTTTAATCAATTGGACTGATGGATTATGAAAAGAACAAAAATGGAGATTTATACAGTTATATTGTAACACAATTGGGGTTATTCGCTAAAATGGAAAGTGTGGAAAATTATAAGGAAATTGCAACTGATCCTTACTTGAAAGAGCTGAACTTGAAACTACGCTCAGTTATAATATTTTTTTACATTCACATTAGGCATTTATAGGTGGAAACCATAAAATCAACAAACACAGTAAATTCTCACCTGTCATCACAATATGTGAATTTCATGTCCATGCTGTGACGACTCAGGAATGTTTTGCTGTCCAGTGGGATGTCAATGTTGGAGGGGTGCTGAATTGGTTGACACATCATGACAAGACAGTTAAGCAAAGGTTCCTTGTACCCACAGAGCGAGTGCGGAAGGTAAGAGTTATAGACCCGGACATGTCCAGTGCAATGAAGCACCTTTAAGGAATACAAAAACACATTTTGGTGATCAGCATGTTGCCTTCAGAGATGTGCATCTGGATACCATGAATAATGAGGGTTATATACAATATACAAACAGCATAGCTGAGCAATAACCATGGAAACTGTTCCCTGGTTTTAAACTAAACCACTTGTAACTTATTCCAACTTAAATGAACTGTATTGGTTATCATGCTTCGAGTACCCCTTTAAATCCACTCTCAAAATTTCATAAACATATTCTAATAATAAATACTGACCCTGACCATGTAGAAATTTCATAGAATTTCCAATGTATTGCAAAGATGCCATAAGCCAAAGCATTGACTACTTTCTCTGAGGTTGACAAAAGTTGTCAAAAGCTGAACTCTACCGTTAACTTTTGTCCAATCCCAGCAGCCGTGACACGTGAGACGTCATCTATGTAGACACCTGCAGTCTTGCAGGAACCCCCTAGACCTCAGTGTTCTACTCTCACACATGAGCATGGGTACCAGACTGATTTGGCTCCTGACAGATGAAGCAGCAGGAGCCAATGATGATGTCCAGGAAGCAGATGGCAGTGGCCACAAGGAGCAGCATAGGCCCACAGCACCATTGATCATTGATGGCACCCATACAAATCCCATTGACTTAACGGGCTTAGAGTGCTCATTTAAGTTCACATAAATTACTGTCATTTTTCATTTCAGTTTTTTTTTAACAAATTGTCTATAATAGACAAATATAGAGATAATTTAACTTCAAAACATTTAACCCCTTAAGTACCAAACTTTTGGAATAAAAGGGAATCATGACATGTCACACATGTCATGTGTCCTTAAGGGGTTAACATGTATTTGTTATATTGCCTTGTTGCAGTCAATATATTCCTACGCATGATTTCTATAATCTTACCTTCCATGTTGCAGACTTAAGATTCACAGTCCTGCCTCTGTTGGTAACAGTACATTTCATTCTCATAAAGAAATCACGCTCCGTGTTTGCGTCCTTGTGAAGTTTTCCAGCCCCTGCACCTTTAACAAGCAAAAAAAAAAGCAACATTATTTTACATTATAGTTGTCTATCCATATAAAACAAGAGATCAAACCTTCTAATATATTTCTAATTTTAAAATATTGGTTCTTTACATAATGTGACTGCGCAGGAGTAATAGGTTATATGAGGTGAATAGGCTGAAAGTGTGTCTGAGTTACGTAATTCTTTTGTTATTTAGAATAAGAGAAGCAGGTTTTTCAAGGGAATTACTGTGAAGCTTAGTTCCTGATCGCGGGTTGCAGGGGAGACAGTGACAGTGACAGTGCTATGTAGCTCATTGTAAACTCAATAAAGGAATGCACTTTTATTTAATGTGACATTTAACCTACTGAGAAGATTAAATGACGAGATAATGTCACTGGTGGCTGGATCAGTTAATAGCAACTTAGATAAACTAACTACACAAACTCCTCTCACTCAAGTAGTGTTTGATTGACAAGTAAATCACTAGCACTTTCAGGAAATCCCCAGTTGTGTTACTTAACAATAAAGGTTTCTGTTAATTTATTAAAAAAATAATTAATCAGAATAAGGAAATAGTTTGTGAATCAAGAGTGTTTTGATGCAACATTTCCTAATTCAGTGTATGGGATAAATTATAAGCTCATATTAAATATTCTTAGACATATTAACGGCTACAGATGAGTGGTTAATGATGTTAAAGCGATCACAATCCCACAGTTCCAATATATTTCAACAACACTTTTACCATTTTTAAAATTGATGAAAAAAGGGCAATATACCTTTAACCCCTTAAGGACCAAACTTCTGGAATAGAAGGGAATCATGACATGTCACACATGTCATGTGTCCTTAAGGGGTTAAACACTTAAGTTTCTGTGTTAATTTTATGAGAAGGGTGAAGTCCACAACAAAAAAGGACTTGAAAAGTTACCGGAAGCACTTTTTATTTTTTAGCAATTAATCCTTATCCTAATATATATATATAATATAAATATATAAACATGGGTTTGTTCGTGAGCAATATAGACCATTATATTCTCTGATAAGGCATAATTTACAGTACTAAGACAACAGGAACATTCTATTTACACCAGAACCATTACATTAAGCTGTAGTGGTTTTGGTGACTATACGTCCCTGTAAAACGTTAAGATCTGTTAAATGCCGAATATGCTGACACTATAACCACTTTATTGAGATGAAGCAGTTCCAATGCATACAGTGTCCTTGTAATGACAATGTCATATCAGCCTATCGAGCTCATCATACGATTATCTAATAAATCAAGAGCTAGGCTTGACATGACATATTTCATCATGGTTTTGGTTGTTTTATCAGAAATTAAATGGTCTATAAAATCTGGAATGTGGTCGCATTGAGCAATGTTGTGTAAATGTATTGGATAGTCAGAAAATGTAATTAATCCTTTAATGACATTGTATTGTCATATACTGCAATGCGTTTTCTTTACTTTGTGGTTACAATAATAATGGACATGCACTGCAATGTAACTTCACCTAGTAATAAGACTAAGAACTGAACGGCAATTCATACGGTTGCTGAGCCTCAAACGTCTAACGTGAACCGATACTTAAAATTAAAACTATAGAGAATATGTTTAAGTTATCCTTTAATTAAAAGCGACCACGTATAATCTGACCGTTGGATAGAATGTAGACTATATGGTAGGACATATTAAATAAAAACAGATATACATAGATACATCTATAATCACAATCTATATTTTGCGTATCACATAGTAGGATATAGTTATAATGATGTGCTAATACCAGCTGAATAAAATGTATACTTCATACCAGTTTTTAAGCTTAAATTCTCTCTGATTTCATCATGATCACATGGGTGAGTGTAGTCGAAAATGCTGTGTCCTGTTAATTCAACCTAGAAGGAGAAATACATTTTTTTAGGATTTGAACATAATGTGCTGTAGTTACAGTTGCATTTGTACAATGTTAATATAAAAAAAACGATATGCATATATAATACTGAATCACGTATACATACACCAACAACACGTATATTCCTATATTTCAGACCACTTTGTCTCTACAAGCAGTTTCCTAACGCTTAGGGGCCAACACAGGAATTGAATGGACCACTCCTTCTAGACCCCAGAAGTGGGTAGGTCAAGTAGCACAAGTGCTTTACACTTTCAATCTCCAAGTTCATGGGTCTATACTTTTAACAGTTAATTGCGCTGAATTGATAACAAATTTGTAAAATTTAGGTTAAACATAGAAACATAGAATGTGGCGGCAGATAAGAACCGTTTGGCACATCAAGTCTGCTCAATTTTCGAAATACTTTCATTAGTCTCTAGCCTTATCTCAAGTCTAGGATAGCTTCATGCCTATCCCACGCATGCTTAAACTCCTTCACTGTGTTAACCTCTACCACTTTAGCTGGAAGGCTATTCCATGCATTCACTATCCTCTCTGTAAAGTAATAATTCCTGATAATATGTTTAACCCCTTCCCGACCTTGGACGTACCAGGTACATCCGACAAAAAGCGGTCGTAAACAACCTTGGATGTACCTGTTCGGTCCGCGGCAAATCGGACCCATTTACTTACCCACTGCGATCCCGGTCGAGGGCAACTGCCAGAGAACCCAGCAGTCCCCCTGCAGCAGCTCCGGCCCTCCAGGGCCATGTGATCACCATGATCACGGCAATAGGAGTCTATGGAGTTGCCAGCAGGGGGCTGTCCCCCAGACGGCTAAAATGTTGTTAAAAAAAATAAATATATATATATATATATATATAGCATATATGTTTTCATTATAAGTGTATTTTGAGATATATACGCATATATCTCAAAATACACTTAGAATGAAATCATATATATGCATTAGATATATATATATATAACATATTATAAAAGGCTTTATTTTATAACATCCATAGGAGTTATTCCAACTATTATTGTTATTTATTGTTAATGAATAACACTCCGTGTCTTATTAAAGTGACTGCTCTTGCTGTCATCTCACCTGTGTGAGGCCCATGTACTTGCTGATGTTGTCTGATAGGAAGATCATGTCACCATCTTGCGTCACCACTGCCACAAATCCCTCCAGAGCTTTAAGGTACAAATGATCCAACTGGTTCTCTGAGTCGGCTTCAATGTTTCTGTCCGCACATACTGAAAAAAAAATAAAAAAAAGAAAAAAATCACAAATATGATTTTATCTTGCAGGAGGAGAAATGGAATCTGAGAATTGTTTTTATAAATTGATGTAATATGTATATGGAATATTGCATAGATTGTGCTTTGAAAGACTTCGGAGAACTAGCAGCTATAATGATCCTTTAACCTCTAAATAACCAACGACATTCCACAAAAATCATGATGTGATGTGAAAGGGTTTAGAGACTAGAATTTGTTCCTGAGGGGTGAGTTACAGAGTAGCAGTTTGAACATTGCGTTAATTGATGAAGATACAAGCAAGTCGGTGTCGCTGCAGCCTTTCCTTTACTTGCTATGAGATTTGTACAGCAAGTCATGGACATGACCTTTTGTCCATCATGGGATTTTCAGTAATTGCACTTACAAAACTTCAAGGACGTTTACTTTTCCAGCAGAAAATGGCAGCGTTAGTTAGCTGAGGTCACTAATGTGACCCAAAACACAGTCCTCTGCATCCTGCTTCCCATAGCATGCTGAAAACATTTTTCTGGTGCTCTAAAAATAAATTGGAAGTAAAATGCAGAGCATTTGCTTGAGTGCCTTGAGATGGTATCATCGCTGCATGGATTTTGTATTGCTCTCAACAAAGTTTAGAGAGTAGTTGTCTTTATTTCAAACCACCATATAATATCTACCCCCAACTTGAGGTGTCATAATCCTCACACCTTCTAAATTCCGTACTTGGACTCCAGTTAGGTGGAGTTGGAGATTTCTTCCAAACTCCTAACGTTTTTATCAGTAAACCATGATTTCACAACATCTGACTTGTTAATTCAATTCAATAGGATTGGCAGTTACTCCCCCAAACATTAAATGGCATTAGGGACAATATAGATTTCTATTTAAGTACTAACATTTCTTACCATGTCCTGTGTGCCATCTAGGCTTCTTATCGGCAAAATCGGGTTGACAGAGCCGGACTTTACTAAGCTGTCAATTGTTTTTTTTTTAATAGGCCAATAGCCAAGCTGGAAAACATTACCCCAGTATATATTTTAACAGTTATGCTAAATTGGCCTTAAATGTGAACTTTGCTCTGTATTTTCTTGAATATTGAAATCCAGACAATTCTCACCTTGCATAACTCTGAGCTCGGAATACCTTATTACAATGAGTTTGGAATACCTGAATACCTGTATTGGAATACACTGTATGGCCCTTACAATGGGGGGGGGGGGGGGGGGGGGGATGATAAACGTCAGCAAATGAATAGGTCAATAATGGATAAAGGACATTAGTTCTCTCCTTCCTTTTTAAATATGGTTTTATTACAGTTTTCTACAATATTGATATATAATTCACACGTTCGCTTCCTTAAATTACTTAATGCTAAAAAAGCACTAGGCAGTGGATTTAGTAACGTGGCATGTCTTTTCTCCTGATAGTGAGAACCATTTTACAAGGCATTTCTAAGTACTCATAAGCAGCTGTTAATAAACACTGTTCAGCAATTTTCATGATTAACTATGTGTCCCACAGAATTTTATTCCAAGAGCAACTGACGGATTATAAACAAGCAAAGCACTGGCCCTGGAACAAAGCCATCAGGAATTACATATGTAATCATATTGCGCATCAAATCTGGGGTAGACGTCCTGCAATTCTCTAGAGGTTTACGAACAACTACTCTCATGATCCTTCAGAGTTTGTGGACTATGATTCTCATGATGCTTACATATCCATGAGCAGAACGTGATGCCCTGTTTATAGCTATAAAGTAATCTTTGTAGATTACATTTCCCGTAATGCACAGACAGACTAAGCATTGTAAGACGTGCAGTCCACACGTGTCGACGCTCCAAAAGTTGCATATTGTTGAATTTATTGTCGTTTACCCTAGTTATATGACATCTAAGTGTTAAATTAGTTCAATATGGCCTTGTATTTAATATTTTTCAATAAACCTTTAAAATGATTTTTTTTTTTAAATATCAAAAATATATCAAATATAAAAATATTTATATCAATACATAAAAAAATATCAAAATGTTAAATCATTTGAAAAGCTTATGCAAACATATTAAATAAATAGAGGTCTATGTCAGAAACAAATGACCACGTTTGTAGCAACATCCGTGTCAGCTTTGTAAACGTTTAGCCATTAAAATCTCGGGCGTGCAATACCACTATCTGGAGTTAAAAGGGTTAAATATTTTGCTTTAAATTTCCACACTTGGCCTCAGTCCTCAATTGTTTGTCTGAAAAAAACAACAAGTGAATTTTTATAAATAACAAATGGGCAGGTCTCCTTTTAAATGACATTTCTCAGAGTCCCTGTCGGTATAATACTCAGACCTAAACCCCTTTCAAGCTAAAAATAAATCTAGCAAACAGGCTTTCATTAATCTTTAGTGTCAGGATGTGCCCTGCATTCACAACGCACAATACGGTTTCCATAGATGCTTACTAATTTCCTTTAAATCAAGAAGTCTTCACCACAAGTGAAAGCGTACAGGACGAAACCATTTCTAACGCAAAGTGAAGGTTCTAAATCGAATCACCGTATATTGTAATTTATACACCGAGACATTTCCCTTTACAGCCAAAAAGACAATGTAAACCTGTTTTGGAGTAAAAACAAAATGACTTCAATTTGGGCTTTTTTTTTTTTTCTACTTGTTTCCAATAACCACGTAGAAATGTGTGAAAGATTTGCTTTGTGAGTTTTATCAGCTTGTATAACGATGTTACTGTGTAATGATTTTATACACGAATAGATTAAAAAAAAAAAAAAAAAAAAAAAAAGTTGCTCACAAGCACATGGGGTTGATGACCTAGATTTACTGTGCTTAGAGAAGAAGTTCCAACATTTGTGTTGTGCAGAACAATTTAGCATTCTAGATGGGTAATAAACTATATCAGGGTGTATAGAAGGTAAGCTCATTGAGCCCCTCTGTTCCTGTACGTCCAGTTGTCTGGTTACAATTATGTGTCTGTTAGTCCACCTATTGTACAGTGCTACGGAATCTGATGGCGCTATATAAATAATAAAATAATAATATTAATAATATAGATCGAGTAACCAGAATAATATACCTCGTAAAAGATGTAGAGCTGTAACGTCAGAGCAGCCCTGGGGTGTATGTTATAGAAGTAACATAATAAACAGAGAGAGAGAGAAGGTTTTAACACCTAACGTTCTCTCATTTCTGTTCGATTTACTTTAACATTTCAATATTTAGGGAAACATTCCTCTTTGTATGTAACTGGATGATGAATGGTCATGCGCACATTATTATTATTTATAAAGCGTCGACAATTTCCGATGGATGTGCATAATGCATGCCAAGAGAAGTCTAAAGAAATAAAACTGTGACAATGTTGCACAAGTTTGTGTATTATTACTTATTATTGTACAAATTAACCAATTATTTCTAAAACTATTTTTGGTTTTTATTTGAAGGGATGACTTTTTAACAGGGCAAAAAAAAAAATATGTATTTTCTTCTCAGAAACGAGAGTATGTTTACATGTGCGTTTTAGGAAGCAGTTGTGAAATAATACGATAATGTAATCAGAGATCAGAGAGGGGAACTGAATCTACAAAGTTCGCTTTTCACATGTTTGAAATGGGCTGGTCTAAATGTCGTACAAACAGATTTGTGTTCCACCATAGCCTTTAGTTACAACTGGCCACACATACAAGACATGTCTGATTTGAGACAGCTAGAGATTTGTCTATCTCTCCCTATACAGCCACGAAGCCACAGAATGTGTAGATATGATCTCATACTGTTCCTTATCAGAGATGGCTTACCATGGCACAGCAGATATCTGTGGGACTCCTTTCCAAATATCAGTTTTGGTAGGTACGATACTGGGATGTGAATAGTGTGCTATCTCAGTGCAGAGTATGCTGAGCTGACATGCAAACGTGCCAGCCAGGACTGCACACATTTCTACTGACATGGAAAACCTGGTGTATTACTGCCTTTGTAATCTGAATATAACACAAATAGGAATCCTACCCTCAGTAAAATTACCTTTCTAATTTCATAACAGCACGGAGACCCTCGACTCAGTTATTTCATGTTCCTTGACATGAAGACAAATACAAGGTCACTCAACACATTCTGAACCAGTGTGCATACGTGTGTGTATTGTAAGCATCGTCAAACATACCAGCATTCCTAAACATACAAAGTAACACATAGTTGGGTGAAATATCACAGTTTTGTACAAAGTAATTAGCGGGACCTTTTAACTAAGTAACTTAATAATTTACTGGGGTTTTAATGCAGAATGTTGATGCCAAAACTGTAAAGTGTGAAACATAACATAATTGGTGATTTAAAATTTTCTTTTTTACCATTTTACTAATTTTACTAACATTTCCAGTTCTCTGTTCAGCTCTCCACAATTCCTTGGTTAGTGTGTAATTTCAATGTTTTTTTGTTGATTGTCATGTTCTTGACTATTAAGTCCCCACGGTTTCCAGTAGATATTTTTATGACATAGAAGGGAGTGGTCCACATATCCCAAAACCGCAAGAGTACCTTTGCACCAATTTGCTCAATTTGTATGACCTTTTGTTCTAGAACGCATTTCCGTGTGCTCCTACACCAACGCATACTATATTTACAGACTCCAAAAGAACAAAAACTTTTATTGTTTTATAATTATATAGACAACAAAACAAAATGTATTGGAATAGCAACAACTTCCTCATTAACCCTTCCAAAGGTGATGAACTTCTGAAGGCTCAGTACCAATGACACTGTATCCATTTCCTTTTTTTTACCCTTCAGAGGTAACACGCTTCTCTCCATACAGAACTATTGGTACCATAACTATTTCCTTTTAAACCTTGATGTTCTGCTGCACTTCTGTGCACTCAACACAAGAAAACCAGTGTTCAAATTTAAGGGGCCATTTTAAATTTGAAAAGTATTTAAAAAGTAGCCAACAGAATAATTATGTCAGAAGAACCTTTTATTCTTTGTATTATAGGGACACTTTAAGCACCGGGACAACTTGTCCTGATTAAGTGTAGTGAGCCTTGTATTTATTGTGTGTTTTCTCGGCTTTCAATTATCTTTAGTTCTGCTTTAAATTTGGATAAGAGCACGGAAGGAATATAAGGCCAGATCTATCAAGTGCAATTAATAAGGAACGGTCACTTCTCTGAAATTTACACCAATTAAAAAAACAATGAATTTCACTGGTAACTTTTTTCACAAAGTGTTCTTTTTTTTTCCTTTTAAATTTATATTAAAGATTTAGCAAATTAATGAATCCAGTTTAGAGAAGACCAAGAGGAGGAAGAGAAACATGGTTTCATTTATTATCTGTATGCTTTCTCAATTCCAACTGACCTGTATAAAGGAAGGGGGCTCTTAACAATCATTGAAATGGAGCTAAAACGGAGTCACCCAGTTGTATGATAACAAGGGGAGGATTTCTACATTTAATATTATTTTTCAAACCTTACAAATACATGTTTGTTAAAAAAAAAAATAGGTATAAGTAAACAATATTAGAAATCCTGGAGAAAAATCAGTTAAGAATCCTGAAGTGTCACAGGTCCCCTTTAAGTTGTGCAAAATAAGTTTTAACAGATGATCTTCACTGTTTTACTCCGTGTTATACAACATAATGTGGAATTTCTGAAAAAAGTGTAATTTCTGTGTATGCTTTTTTAAATATATCCTCTGCAGCATATTCACATATTTAAGCGTGAATAGATATCATAAATATATATATCATATGATATATATATTCCTGCCATTAGGGCATCCTTTACCTCTTGTGCGAGCAGGGTTAAATCAATGGACACCTGGGACTCTACTCTGTTCTCTCCATGTTGCAATCACACAGTATAGAGCACTTTGTACCATGTAAGCTAGGAAATCCCTCTGCTGATGTCAGTAATTATGTCAACAGAGGGAATCCCTTTGAGTTTGGTTAGGGTTATCGTTATGGCTAGGGTTAATGTAGGGCAGGGCTATGTAACCTTCAGCACTCCAAAGGTTGTAGACTACATCTCCCCTGATGCTTTGCCACCATTATGGCTATAAAAAGCAATATGGGAGATGTTGCCCACAACATCTGAAGTACCAAAGGTTGCCTACCCCTGTTTTAGGGTAAGGGGGAGTGCTGGGTTAGGGGTAGTATAGGGTTATGGTTAGAGTAGGATAGGTGAACGGTTAGTGTAGCCATAGGCTTAAGGGTAGGGTTGGTATGTTCATCTCATGCAAGTTCTGTGAGATTCAGGTGTGATTTCTGGGGGGAGGTGGAGGAGTCATTTTATTAAGGGCAGAGTTATTTTCTTCTTCATCAGATAGTTTATTGCTTTGATACAGTTTATTTGTTAACGTTTCAAATTGCACCTCATTTTGGCAAATGAGAAGGCTAGGTAGTTAGCTATTTGGATCTTTTATCATTTCACGATGAAAAAAAGCTTGTATTTATTTAGCTATTGTTCATCTTAATGTCGGGAATCAGCATAAACACTGGAATAACAAAAATTTCCTTTTTTGCCATTTCTGTGGAATTACAAAAAGGAAGCCTGTTTGCACACCAGGAAGATCATTAAAATACAGTACGATGCAATAGAAAGTTAAGTATGTCTATCTGTTGTATGAAAACCTATAATAAAAGGTGCTTATTAAAGAATCAAGAGAAAGGTGTGACAAGTACCACTTGGGTTATCATGGGGAAATGTTTTGAAATCCTGCTGCTTTTGTAAGGCTAGAGGTGAAGATGTGTCATCCTCCTCAGACAGTATTGCAGCTTGGTAGACATGTTGCAACATAGTGACTTTATTTTTTTCAATCTTTAAACTTGCCCAGGGTAGATATAGTGTCTAATAAAACATGTAATCTTAACACTATAGTGTTCCTCTTCCTATTTAGTTGTACCCGCCTTGCAGGGGTATAAAGGTACGTTTTTCCTACCTTACATCCTGCAGCGATATGCTTTACTCAATGTTGATGATTTCAGCCAATCCAATACTTTCCCATAGGAAAGATCCCATTGGGAGATAGTAAGCATGCACAACAAAACTCCGCATTGCACTGCACCAATCACGTGCTCTCAATGAGAGTCATTTGAGCCATAACAGAGTTTAACTCCATTAAAGCCATGGAAGCCCTTCTAGTGGCTGTCCTCCTGAAAGTCACTAGAGGCACGTTAACCCTGCAAGGAAAACATCCGTTGCAGCAAAATGTCAAGGTTTTCAGTTGCAGGGTAAAAGTGAAATGGACATGGCGCTCAGAACTCTTTCTTGGGATTAAGTGGTCTGGGTGTCTCTAGAGTAACTTTGAAGAGATGCTCATTGAAGTGGAGTGTGTCCCTGTTCCCTTAAATGTTAAGACATCATCAAGTGGCTGTCTGCCACTAGAGGCACTTCCTGCGGTTTCAGAGTTTGCGAAACTACAGTGGACATGCTCAGGCAAAGTCACGGTGTTGAAAAATACCATAGGAAAGCATTGAGCCAGTGCTTTCCTATGGGGAAGGCCTAACGCGCACATAGCCTGCCATGCATGCACATTAGGAAGAGGAAGCGCCTGACCCAGCGCTAAGGGATATCAGCACTGGAATCAGGTTATTGAGAAAGTTTTTTTTATTAGTTTACATTGCCTGGAGGATGGGCCGCGAGAGGAGGGGGAGTGGGTAGAGGATTCCTATACTGTTAGGAATACCGCTTTGTATTGCTAACACTATAGTATTCCATTAATAAACTCTCTTAATTAAATATGGCTTCAGAGTGTATCTCCCATACCACCACAACTGAAGCAAGTTTATCTAAAAATATTGAATCAATTGAAAAACATATCCAAATTACTAAAATCAAGGCCTATGCTGCCACGATAGAAATGATAATGTCTTAATAACATGATGGAATATCCCTCTAACATCAACAATCATAATATGTACCGTATTTCATTAAAGTTAATTCTGTATTGTCATAAAAATATATATATATAAAAAAAAAAAAAAAAAACACGCTCACACAGGTGATTTCAGGGCAGCCAGACATGAAACAATAAAATCTGCCAGTGAGAAAAATACACACAAGAATAGTGTGTTACTATGGTCACAGAAACCCGTCCCAGTACGTACAGTAGAGATGGAGGATACCATAGCTTCACATCGATGCCGTATTAATGCATTAACAGGTTTTTACGCGCACACACAGACGTACATATCACATATAGTAAACAGTGTATCATTTTTAGATACATATACACAGACCCGGCTACTTTTACCATGCAATGATTAGTAATTGTATTCACTCATTAATTAATTGTTAACTAGAATATCTTCATTTGATCTCTGTCTCATTAGTCAGCCTGTTTGTATTCTTGGCAACGCCACAATCTCATTGTTGAATGGATTTAAATCAGAAATGTCCACTCGGCTAATGTCAGCACTGTCCCATGAGAAGTCTCAGCATCCAAATCGTGTAATCTCAAATCTCCACTCTTGATTAAGAAATAGCAAAGAACCCAGATTAACGTAAGAGACTGACCACTGCTCTCTTGCCAAATAGTTGATGGCCTAATGACGGTGTATTGTTCTAGTCACACTCTATCAAGTTAACAGAGATCTCCAAAGGAAAAGAAAAATCTCAATTCAATCTTTTTGTATCATTAGCCTGCAAAAGAGCACCCACCCCCAGTAAATGAAATACTACTTACATCTATCTTTATCGATATAGGAACTGAAAGAGTTAAAGGAACACTACAGAGCCAGGATTACAAATGTGTACTCCTAACGTTACAGTGTCTTAGGCACAGTTTAGGTGACCACCCCTCCTACAAGGCTTGAAATTATATTTTACTTATCTCTTATCCCACACTGCGCTGTTCGCTCTGCAGAGGGCCTTGTCTCATTGGCTGAGATCATCAATTTTGAGGATCTAGGCCAATCCAATGGTTTCCCAGCGTTGTAAGGCAAGTGTGCATATGCAGCAATACACCACGTTGCACCATCAGACTATCTGACTGATTTAGCAGAGTTTTACTCCGCTACTTCAGCAGAAGCCCCTCTAGTGGCAGTCAGTGTAACAGCCACTAGAGGCATTTAAACTCTGCAATATGAACATTGCTGTACCTGTAGAAAAGCAATGTTTAAAATCGCAGGGTTAAAGCGAGAAGGGCATGACACACAGACCATTTTATTGAGTTTAAGTTGTCTGGGTGCCTATATAATGAGTCTCATTAAACATCATCACCTTTCCACCCTATTAATTAGAAAGAAGAACAATATTTACTGATAAGCAGTGTGCAGATTTATTAGCATGCAGAGTTTAACAAGTTGTATGGATTCCAGATTTATCACACAATGTTCATTAATCACAATTATTCAAACTGTCCTTGTACCTTAACAAGCTACCTTAGCAAGAATGTCGAATGTTGTCATATAGTGCAGGTGGATCAGGCGATCAAGCCAGATAAATACTCACCAGTATTTGCAAATTATTGTATGGAGGTAAGAAAAGGGAATTACTTTTCTCCACGTAAACATGCTAAGGATTTACTAAAATGCAGACATTTACGCACCCCATCACCTTAGTATGCCCTTAACTGCATTCTAGCATTGCCTTAAAGGCAAGTTAGCACCTGTGCACAGTGTTACAGCAACATAATTACCAGAAGGCATCCTTCTATGGAAAAAGAATTTAAAGGAAAATAGAGTGCTTTTATTTGTGTTTAAAAGGGCAATGAGGGCCACCTTTGCTATTTGTGGGACCTGGGGCAAGAAATATTTGCTCAGCCCATTTTTTTTGTTTGTGGGGTTCTCCACTATCTCCACACAAAATATGTTATTCTGATCTCAAGTGCAGGAAGCTGGATAGGAGCAGAGAGGGAGCAGGTACTAAGGTTAATCCACAGTAGATGTGCCTCTTTGACTGTACTCGTATAGAACCAAATGCTCTTGAATCAGAGAAGGCTCTATAGCTCTGCTTACTATAGGATTCTAGCCTGCACCATGGTACCTTCTAGCTGTAGACATATCCTGTTCCAAATCTACAGGATGTCTGTTAGAGGAACATCAGCACCAAATATAGGGCCTGAAGCACAGGCCCTGCTGAGCCGTTTCTAAGAGTGGGACTGAGGGCAATAAAGACAACTATATATTTAGATATCAATACTAAAAGTCATAATTTGGCAGCACTTCACGCAAAAAAACTGTCACAGTATGGAAACATTCTGGAAAATGTGCATGAGTACATTAACATCACATGTATTTGCAGGCACACAATTTTCAGGCGACCCTATCATCCCCCCCAAAAATTCCAATTTGGTGTTGGTTGCTGCATTATTTGGATGTCACACATAATATTCCGGAAATACATGTACAATTCTTTAGCAAATCAAGAAAAATATGCATTTGCTAATTTATACCTCCCAACATTGGGAGGTATGAGATTAGGACAGGAGGGGTCGTCACCTGTGGGCGTCAGTGGTGATGTCCATAATAGGTAAGTCCACTTAGAGAAGAGGAGGGTCAGGCCACTTAAAAACTGAAGGGGTCTGTGGCAGGGCCTGAATTACCACATAAGTGTAAAGAGCAAAAGAACGAACCGATCCTAATTACGGATTCAAATACCAATTCAACAAAAAGACTTTCATTATCCCAGGTCAATTTGAATAGGACAAGCATTTCCCTTGCAGCAAAAAGACGTTAATTCACTTAAAGCATGGAACAAGGAAACTGTTGAACAGGTTTGTATTGTGTTGATAAATGAGTAACATAGCCAGGAGTGAAAGGCACCCAAATCTGTTTATTCACAACCCTAAACGATTTAGCAAAATGATGCCACAAACACATTATCTGGCAAGTACGGCAGCTGTGAACATGAATGACAGCCTTTAACTAAACAGAATGCTGTGTTTCAGCCATTTTACAGCGATGTCTTGTTTAAACGGGTTACATAAGTGCAAAACATAGCTTTGTTTTCAGACAGCAACTGACTGAGAATCCTTCTGGCAAGTCACAGGGCCAAAGTTTGTAAAAGGACAAACACCAAACAAACAAAAGTGGAGCCGATGTAAATACCCCATTATTTTATCCACTTAACCCATTGTGTGTCTGGGGTGAGGCAAAATCATTGTTTTGCAAAGCTTTGGACCCAAGTTGGTCAACCAAAAGGATTTTAATGACCGCCATCTATATACCGTGTATAGAGATCATAAATAGGAACACTATACTGTAGGTCAAATGGCTGCAGTTGATCATGTTGGTGTTCCATCTTCTTTGACATCACAATGAAAACACTGCAGTGGACACTAAATTACACAATGGGCAATTAGGTTTAGTAAGGGAGGCGGTATCATTTTGTAAGGAGACCATATTCCTCAATGTAAATTAAGTTGATAGAAATGACATTCAATGCATCATAACCAGTATAGCTCATTGTAAAACAATAAAACAACAACAGAATATGTGATGTCTATGTTAATCATTCCAGGTGTACAAAATAAGAAAACTAAACAACCAAATGTATATTATAACTGAATTGATGCAAAGAGCAGCTAGACATTGGTTTTCTTTATTTTCAAGCAGTAAGACAAAAACTGGACTCAAACTCACCCCCAGTACTCCCACTATGTTATCGCTGTTCATGGGTGGTCAAATAATGCAGGAGGTCACTAACAGATATCTGACCAACAGCAAATTTAGTCTATCAAAAATGAAGAGGACAGCTCGCAAAGACTGCGTGGACCATTACCACTACAATGGGCTATAACTGAGAAAGGGAGAACCTGAACGCTCTTAATAGGCCGGTTCCTTGATTAGTTTGAGGAACAAGACAAGGGAGAGCCAGAAAGAGGAGCTATGCAGTTAGTTTCACCATAAACCGTACATCACATTTTAATGTTTAGTGAATAAACCTGCATAGTTTTGGGAGCCACACTCAGGCTGACTGCACGTCCAGATACTAGCCCTGAAAGGCGAGTCCATGACACTTGCAAGGATAAATGGTCCTGCCCTGGTCCTATAATCCATGGAAGTTACACACACAGATTTTATTTTGTCTCCAGCAATACATTTACTGACTGCATAAAAGATGTATGCCTAATACAGGACTGACTCCAGGAGCTATAGATTGAATTAAGAGAAATCCATAAGGCTTTGGTTTTGCTGTCAAGAATGATGATAGGAGGCTAAAAGGAACATAGAAAATAATTACATTTTTCAGACAAAGTGCACTTTGTGATTCCCTACAACCCACAAGACAAGTACATCTGCACAAAATAACTCGTTTACGGTTGAGAACTTTTGGCACCAAGAACTGTCTATTTGCACTACATTCTAGTCTAAAATGCTTACAATCTAATCCTCACCTCACCCGCTACAAGTCAGAAAGGATAATAATAACAAAAACAGAAAGAGCCTTTACTTTTCTACTTGCAGCTGGGATTGGGCATGGAGTCCACATACACAGCCATTAAAAGCTTTCCTCTTTATCTATGCACTCACACATTTACTAAACAAAGTAGCCATCAAGTTCTAAATTCAAACTACAACCTCTGTTTAGGTGACAGTCTCTTTTAAAGAGTTCTGCTTAGCATTTGATTATCTCAATGGGCTACAAAATGAATCTGCAGTTGCCTGGAAGATAGAATTTCCAAGCTATAGCAAGAATGAGAATTATTCACTGCTTTTCTGTTTGTATAGTTAAGACAACATGGTTTCATTCTGAGCAATTGATGTCAACTATTTTAAGAGGCAGCAATTAACATTGCGTTAGCGCATGCTGGCAATGATAATGTACACAACAGGAAGAATAAATAAAATGATTGATGCAGAGGTGAAAAACAAGCTCACATTTCGATGGGGTTGTAACGTCAACTGACTAATTTGGAACTTTGCCTTCTCAGTGAATCGCCTCTGTTAAGCCATTCAAGAGTCATGGTTTGCAAGTTCCCTGTCCCTTCTGCCCAAACTGAAATGGGGACCATCTCTAATGTCATTTATTTGGAAACACTATAGAATAAAACATTGAAAAACAGCTATAAGTTATTCATATTTTTCATGTTTCTTAAATGTATATTAAAAATTCACCAGCTGACATCACAATCCAGTTTAGACCTGGCACAGCATTGCAGGAGGAAATACTAAAAAACACTGGTCCTCCTCGTTCTCTGCTCACTGCAAGGTGCAATGGTGGGTTTATTTGTATTGTGAAAAAAGTACTGGTAATATTGCTAAAAGACAAAAAATAAATAAAATAAAATAAAATAAAAACACATGGAAAAAGTGAGAGAGAAAATAAAACCTTATACCTACAGTGATTGTTACCAAAGGAGTGCATTCGAGGTAGTGTCTGCATTTTACCCTTTGCAATAATGCTGAATTGTTATTTTATTTAAACCGATCCTTTTAGGACAGAAAATGCCAGACTCTGTTACAGAATGGAGCTAAATACAAAAGGTGTCGATTTCCAAATGTTATTTTTTTCAGACGTTACAAAAAAATTCCAACCCCTATATATAAATTATAACAAAAATAATGTAAAAAATATAAAAAAACTATTTACAGCACTATTGGATGCCTGGTTTAATGAGACTGACTGACTTACGAAGACGCTGTAAGGATCCGTTTTAAATGATCTATCACATTCCTGTTTGGTTTTTACACAAGTCTAATTCTTTAGAGAAACCACACCAGAGCGAAGGTTCCACTCGTTAGTATCTGTTCACAATTAAAACAAGTATAAACTGTTTAGTCTAAATTGACACTAATCTACTTTTGAACATGACCCATGCATTTACTTTTTTTTTTTTTACAGTGTTTTTCAGGAAGCAAATGATCTTTGGCATAGACTTATATCACAGCTGTTCACCGAAATTTGAATATACAAAACTTTACTGCTTAATTACCACACAGGGTTCACTCTCTCATACAACAATACACCTATTAAAAATGCTGATGTAACAACTTAAAGACCTCAGAACATTAGGTGGAGTAGAAATAAAAATACAGAGACACTGTCACGCTAAACGTCCCTTTCTCATATTGTTTCCTCTTCTGTTCCTCTCTCAGAATCTGTTCTTCTTTTCTTCATATCTGATCTAGTTTTCTTTAAAGGGACACTATAGTCACCCAGACCACTTCAGCTCAATGAAGTGGTCTGGGTGCCAGGTCCCTCAGGTTTTAACCCTTCACATGTAAACATAGCAGTTTCAGAGAAACTGCTATGTTTACATTGGCGGGTTAATCCAACCTCAAGTGGCTGTCCTAATGACAGCCGCTAGAGGCGCTTCTGCAACACTGGATGCGAAAATCCCATACAGCGTGCAGAACGTCCATAGGACGTCCAGAGGTAACCAGCGCCGAGGCATTAAGGTAAGTGGCTAAAGGGGTATTCAGGCTTCAGCCCAGCGGGAGGGGGACCCTGAGGGTTAGGCTCCCCCAAGGATGATATAGGGTCAGGAAAACGAGTTTGTTTTCCCGACACTATAGTGATCCTTTAAAATCTAAGATAAAGTATTGATTATGTTGTCTTATGTATTTCTCCTACACCTGACATTCTCTGACCAAAGGAGGAGCTTAAGTCAGCTCCATTTCCCACAATATTCATCAGTGAAACAGGAAATGAAGCTGACTTAAGTTCCTCTTTGTGTCAGAGAAAGTCAGGCGTAGGAAAAATATGCAAGATAAAAGTAGTTCCCGCTTTATCTTATATTTGAAAGAAAACTATACCAGAAATAAAGAAAAAAAGAACAGATTCTGAGAGAGGAAGAGAAGAGAAAACTACGGGAGAAAGGTATGTTTGGTGTGACAGTGCCGCTTTAAGAAATAGTTACAAAAATAAAAAAAATTACAGAAAATATTATGTGCATACCTTCCAAAATTACAAATGGACAAAGAGGGACACTTTCATTTTAGGGGTGTGAGTGAGTTTGTGGCCAGTGGCGGGGCTGTTCTGAGAAATGTTAGGAGATTTACTAATAATTCATGCAACTAAAATGTAATGTAGAACAAGAACAATGTATCTTATTTACACAGACTGATTTCTAAACACGATCATTATAGTTTATAGACACATTACTGGGAGCATTATTACTGTGAACGTCTGTTATACACTCAGACACAACAACAACAATATGGAGCTCCTAGAAAAGAGGGACAGATGGATTTGGGTCCCTCCTAAAAACAGTGTGCGTGATATAAATCTTTACAATCTTTATTTTCACTTTTGTCAGATACATCAAGATGGGACAATGGGTAAGATATGGATGATAAACTAACGAATAGTCTGTAATGTAGGGATGCACCGAAAGTTTCGGCCAAAAATGGGCCTATCCCATCAAAATCATTTGGGGAAAAAAATTTATTTTCGGTTTCGGTTTTCGGCCAAGGACATCCTGTATGTTTGGTTTTGGCCCAGAATTTTCATTTCGGTGCATCCCTATCCAATACTATTAAACTGGCATGTTCATATTTCAATACATTAGAGTATAATACCAAGTCTTTAGAAAAATCAGAAAGAGTCACAAATCATCCCAAAGCATTCATTAACAGAAAACAGAGTTCCCTTTAATAGGAGCAGAGACACTTTATTTTACAGCACTAGCTCTGCTGTGCCACCTGTGATCCAGTCACTGGGTTGGTACAGGACCAAGAAATTTCATAATCTGGACAGCAATCCCATCTCAATTAATTCTTTTGTTCCTTTCCTAATAGTGAATGCATTCAATTCAAGAGATGCCCAGACTCAGAGAATTATTTTTTTTATTTGCCGAACAAGTTTATGAAATATCCTGGCAACAAAGGTTAGCAAGGGGGAAAAATTCAATCATGCTCGGAAATTGCCCTTGAGGTGGAAGTAAGCATTTCTTACCGTCTCTAATGACAGTAGACAAGAAACTCCGATCAAGCTTCAAATAAGCAAAACAGTCCAGATATTCAGTCATTTCACAAAATAGTAGGAAAATTAAATTTAAGGGACAAAATGGATTGTAGGAATCACTTTTACTGAAAGGATGAGAAAAACTAGACCGTTGTGGCTGGACTTGGTACCGGCTGCTGTAAAGACGTAATATGGTACTGTTACCTTATTATACCCCTTTGTCCAAAAATTGACAAAGAACTACATTTCCCAGGCTAATGGAGGAAATTAGAGAAACATCTGACTTTTACTTTGTAAAAATAAATATCCTTTTTTTGCGGAAAATTACACCCCGAACAAATGAAGATAAACAAACATTACACGGTACCATCTCCGGCTCCCATTCACTGTAATACTACATTTCTGTCTGGCTTTGATTTCGACCATACTGGTTCTTATCTGACAGCAAGTCCCTGGGAAGCATCAAAGATAAATAGCTTCTGGCTATCTGTGATCTAAATTGTGTGCATATAATTCGAATCCATTATATTTACTAACCAAACTTAATTAATCACTGCAAAACCACTACTTGGAAAAGTCTGGGACTGAACGGCATAGAACAAATCATTTTAATACTTTGAGAAAACATTAATTTTAAAAGGTTCACATGCAAAGCGACTGATCATTGAAGCGATTCACGTAAGCAGATATCCGGTGTTTCTTTTTTGTTTTAATTAAGATTTCATTTACATCTCATAGAAACGAGGAGGAAAATATGCTGCGGACCTTGGAAACGATGGACAAGATTTTAAATAAATGCGATACATTTTCTGCTGATTTCTTTTTTTTTTTTTTAAACGCCCACAGATCCTAACGCAGCAAATACTTATCATAAAGAGCTTGTAGCTAAAATATTTATCAGTATTCCACCACTGGTGTGGCCACCATGATGCCAGATTTGTGGATGCTCCACTCAAGGCTGGCGCTACCACTGATCAAACTAGGCAGCTGCCTAGAGTGCACCAGCCTGGGAGGCGCAGTGTATGTGTGACCGACAGGAGGAGAGCGCACTGCAAAGTGCTCCCACTCTTTCTCCCCCTCCTGTGGCTTTGTGTAGCATGGCCGAGCAGATTGTGGTAGAGGATCTTCGGTATCGTCTACCCTGTCTGACTGGAAACTGCCCTCTAAATGCACCGAACGGCTTACTGTCAGACCGGGTAGAGGAAACAAAGGTTCCTCTACCATAATCTGTGCGGCCATGCTGTGAAGCCACAAAGAGACACACAGAGGTTTTGGGGAGACAAAAGACACACAGATGGACCGGGAGGACAAAGAGGCACAGAGGAGTCGGGGGGACAAAGACGCACAGGGAGGTGGGGGGCCAAGACGCACAGAGGGTCCGTGGCGGCAAAGACGCACAGAGGGGCTGGGGAGAAGACACACACAGAGGGGCTAAGGAGATATAGAAGTTTCTGGTTTTATGCTTTTGACTTTTTCTACAAATCTATTTTTACAAATTGAAGTTGGTAATTTTGTTTTTGGGAGTGAGGTTGCAAGTAGCTAGTCTTGCCTATGGTGCAAAGCAGTCCAGCACCGGCCCTGGTTACACTAGTATAGACACTCACTGCCTATTCATTCCTCCCTTCTGCCTCAATTTATCTGTCTGACATTCTCCAAAGAAGGGCAGAAACCGCTATGACCATAATATTAGCTTCACTGCCAGTGCCAGCACCCTGGGTTTTGCTCTATTCCTATATTCCTCTGGCAAAGCATGAGACATTTCACCAGGGAATGAACACATCAACTGCAGTACACAAACTATGCTCATGCTTGCCAGTCAATTATTGGCATATGCACTATGACTGTACCATTGTCATAAAGAAAATGAAATGCAGTATTGTTTTTACTTGGTCAATGTGTGTATTTTGAAAGATAGTCGCTTAAGTATCAGTTAAAGCAGGATAAACTCCTTATTAGCTCATCATCCAAGGGTTAGAAGTTCTCCATCTTGTGTGGAATGTAATCTCCAAAATGATTCATTATCGGTTATCAGCAGTGATGTTGCTCCATAAAAATTTTAGAGCTATGTTTTTTTTTGCTACCCTAGTATTCACTGGAGCCGAATAATTGTGTTATAACATTTCTTTTAAATTTCCTTGAAGTGGAACTGACACTACTGTGGAAATTGAATAAAACGAGAAAATTACCTATAATTTCAGTTAACCTTTTTGCGTGATTACATTTGTTTTCCTTTAAAAAGATTTAGCACGTGACATCGCAATCCAGTGCAATCCATTCACAACCAAGGCACATCATTCAAAAAGAAGAACAATAATATTATATGTTCAGTGGCATAAATATTATTGTTCATAAAGATTATTGACAGAGAGCCAAAGAGCCAAGATGGAGGCACCCACGTCAGGAATGGATTTGTGAATGTCTAGATCTAATTTCAATTTTCAGTCCTTCCAAAAACATATCTGCTAAGAACAGGTGAAAAGTGGAAAGAATACTAAAAATAATTTTATACGTGACATCTCTCCTTAATATCGGTCACATAATTAGTGTATGACAAGGTCACCTTCAGTAAGGTATGTAAAATGTTATTCTGTGAAGAAAAAAAATAGCCTGTAAATGTACAAAGGCAATGTATAAATGTGAAAAGGTAAAGACTAAATAGCAGAACTAATCATTTGACAACAACATGTAATTTAGCATTTGTCAAAATTTGCTTAGCGCAATATTAGAATGTAATTGTATTCTTTATACTAGTGGTTTATTGGACAGTACAAAATTGTGAGTTAAACCACAGGGTACATGTTAATAGCCACGTTTGAGAGACCAAGTGGAGAAATAATGATTAATGTTATCACACGTACAGGAAGTCTAAGTGCTTTAACAAACAGAACATACTCCAACTGACTAGCTAAAAGTTTTTTTTTTCATGGAGATGAGCAGAGACTAAAATAGATCATTAGCTCAGGAAACTAAAAGCATTATTTTGCCAAAACATAAAAGTGCATCAAGTGAGAATTAACGGAACACACATTTCCCTGATATGAAAGAAAAGTATTTAACATACAGAAATATACATTCTGTGGCTCCTTCATTAGGTTTACCTTTTAAGTGCTAACTAAAAAGCAACCTTGTTTCACGAATACTAGACTATGGAGCTGCTGGAATTTGTGTTTTTTGGGGTGCTTTGTTTTTTTACTCTCTAGCCTCAAAACGGTTCCTCAAATGTTTTTTTTTTTTTTTTGCTGTACATTTTTTACTGCAAATCTTCTTTCCCATCCTATCTCAAAAATGCTCTAGGGGACTGAGATCTGGGCACCATGCAGCTCATTGTGGGAACTTAGTTCTAGTCATGTTTGTATCTATACACCAAAGGTCACACTTTTAGACTGGTAGAAAGGAGATTTAGTCCAAGGCAAATTAAATGGTTTGTTCCAGTGATAAAAATAAGGATGTGGAATTATGTGCCTGAAGAGGTTGTTTTATCAGAGTCTATACAGATGTCTAAACAGCAATTGCAGAAACACTTGGAAAAACATAATATTAGTGGATATAATTTTTCTAATTAGTAGGGTAATAGCTTCTTGATCCAAAGGGGATATCTGACTGCCATTCTGGGGTCAAGAAGGATTTTTTTCCTTGTTTGTTGCAAACTTGAAAGCAATTCTAACTGGGTTTTGTGCCTTCTTTTGGATCAACAGTAAATACAGATATGAGAAAGGCTTGATGGACACATATCTAAGCATCACCATCTTGAGATAATGTGCCAATGTACATTGTACTGATGAAGGTATCTATATGAAACTATGTGACCTGTGACTATAAAGAGATGCACATTGTCAGCAAAGGGGACATCAGATGATGCTCACTTGATGATCTAAAAAGAAAACTTTAAGAATATTGCTAATATTATCGTCACTGGCACAAAGCTGAATAGATTAAAAGGATTTACACCAAAATCTGACGGTACCATCTTTAAGTTACAGCACATCATGAAGTCACCAAAACATGTGAGGTTTTACATTAGCTGTCTAGTTTTGGTGACTACGTGTGCACTGTAGCTAATCATTACAACCAAAGCTGGCAGGCTTCGAACAGTGTGTGGAATTCTGTTGCTACCATTCCAAAGACTGAGATGTTATGGATTAAAATATGTTGCTTTGTACAATAATTTTACAAAGCATTCATAGTTCTTTCATCAGTTTGAACAAACTTGGTCTCCTTTGATTTATCTCATTATCAAGGATTTTTTTGGGCCTCACAGCTATTGTACAATGAATAGTTTATATCACCCCATTTTACATTACTACTAGTCATTGTAGCATTGTAGACCCAGGAGTTCAGCTGTTTCTGAGAAGTTAGAATGATGTCTGTCACCAACATTCCTAACCATAGCCAAAGTATCTTAATTCATTTGTTCTCAACATACCATTGTTGTACAGAACTATAGCTTGACTCTTGATCATGTCTGCATGCTTGATATACTGTACTGCAACTACAATTCAATAAAGGAGATTCATTAAAGCGTCATGTGGGGCAATCACCTTGGAAACTAGAAGAATCTGTAGGCACATTCCATTGGTGACTCCTCACCTTTCACATCTTTGCAACACTTTCAGAATACAACACTTTGATAAATCTTCCCCTATGTCTTTATTGCAATGATAATCATGTGCACTTGAATAACATCCAGTGTATGCACAAACTCCTGTTCCTCAACGTTGATGGTGGTACCAAAGATGTTTAAAGATGTTGAGATACACATACACCTCTGTAAACCTTTTATCATGTGCAGCAAAGGAATATACACAGAATATATGAATGAAATATAATGGTGGAAAAAGGCTTACCTGATGACAATATTTTGTGTGTACGTAAAAAACTGATTGTCAGACGCATGATGGATGCTTTGTCCAGGTGTGAACTGATGTTTTGAGGCAACGGCAACTGGTGGGCCAACTCGTAGAAGACTTCTGTCTCCTTGCTTCGTCGACATCTTGCAGCATCCCTGGATTTCTCCTTTCTTCTTTCTGAACTGCTTCTGTGTGGACGAATGAAGGGAAATAGAGTTAACAACTATAAAAAAGAACTAGCACAGCTGTGTTTAAAAAAAATAATAATACTAAAAACCAAGGAACTTCAGATTAGGTTAATAATTAGTTGTCATATAAAATAAACAACAAGCATGATCAAAAGGTTCAACATAGTTACACAATATAAAAGTGTATCACAAATCACAAATGGTATGCTACCATTTTTTTTTTAAGCATATACACTTTTATTGGCTATGCGGAATACGGCAGAATATTCTAACTTACAAAACAATTTTTAAAAAGTGTATTTTTATAACTACTGAAATAAAAAGCATGAAATGTAAAATATGTACGTAAAAACTTATATTGTTGCATTTTATTTTTTGGTCACATTTATATTTTTCACTATTCTTTGGTTGTGTAAAGCTGCATTTCCCTTTAATCTATGTAAAAAAAGTATTTCTAAAACCTCAGGAGAAACTGCCATTGAAGTATAGCATTTGCTTTACACGAAAATTATTCAATTCATCTAGACCAGGGGTGGGGAACCTTCGGCCCTCCAGATGTTTTGGACTACATCTCCCATAATCCTCTAACAGGCATAATGCTAGCAAAGCATCAAGGGAGATGTAGTCCAAAACATCTGGAGAGCCGAAGGTTCCCCACCCCTGATCTAGACCATGCAATTCTGCTAGTTCGAGTCCAAATAGTTTGGTTAAGTTCAATTTTAAGACAAGAAGCAACATTTAGTATACAAGGGCTGCTAATAAGGACCAATACTCGGAGATATATAAATATGTCCAATACAGAACATTCCAACAAACACAGTAGAGTTTGAAAATAAGTTCCACTAGTTTGGCACGAAAATTAGTGACGAAAGCATGGAAGGATTATGCAGCGATCAGAATATTATCAATCATGACTGACAGGCGTAATTAGAAACACCTGACAAACCAAACATATAAACCTGTCATTTTCTACGGCTGTTATTACTGAGGGCGTGAATATCAGGCAAGAAAACATAATTGGGGTTAATGCTTTCAGGGGTTTTTGGTGTCAAAGCAACAGAATGCATTTACCTACTGTATCACTTGTTTTTAAAACTAATGTAAACGGTGGGAGGGACAATCCAGTACCACTTTATTTCATCTATGACACTTGTGGAGTCTGTTTAGGACTTTGCAGTAACTCAGTCACTCGGGAGCTATTTAACCCCTTAAGGACCAAACTTCTGGAATAAAAGGGAATCATGACATGTCACACATGTCATGTGTCCTTAAGGGGTTAAACCTTTGATCTGATTCTCATAACGTAGTATGGGCCAGGTTTATCAAGTCACAATTGGAGCCGATACGGTTTAATTTTAAGAGTCATTCTGCTGGTTTCCATGGTGAAAGGATCATAATGGGAGAGAATGCAACATTACAACTATTAATACCTGCCTCGGCCACAGAATAATATATATAATATATAAGCACAATATAAGCACACATTATAGTATTAATGCTGCCAGGAGTCCCCTGCCTCCTTCCCACAATAAGAAGTCCAAACATTTTGAACCATTTTGAACCACACTTACCTGACCCCCTTTGGCTAAAGTAGTTGTTCCCGTTTTGTTCAACTTTAGACATACAGTATTTACTTGAATCTAATGTGCATCTTTATTGGCAAAATATATTTTCCAAACTTTGAATGCGCATCAGAGTCAAATAAATTCGCCAGTGAAATTCGAAATTCGCCAGTGAATTTGAACGGCGCATTTCGCACCGTAAAGAGGGCGGTCCTTGCTTAACGACTGTCGTAGGAATGGAACCCAGTCGTTAAGTGAGGAGCAATTTGAGCTACGAGGGGCTATTATAATAAAATAACAAAACAAAAAAAATTATAATAACGCACATTGCTGTATAGTAGTATGTTCTGGTACTAATGCGTATCATATTCGCCAGCAGTTGAAAAAATGTTCAGCTCCCAGGCTTTAAAATATGAGGTGCGCATTAGATTCAAGTAAATACGGTGATTTATTGGCTGGGAATGCCATTTCTTGGAGATGCAGCTGAGAATTACACTAGAATGCCGAACACATAATACACTAAGAATATATACAATGCATTGCACTGGGGGCTCCTATTGCAGTGGGCAAAATATACCCTGTAGTGTGCTCACTGTGTTCCGAGTAAGAACTCTCTCCCTTTTCCACTGTTTGTGGCTGCCACAATGCACATGTGACTTTTGATGTACAGAAGTTTCTATATACTGAGGGAGAAGGCTGGTATTTGCAATCCCTCTGCTTAAAGTAGAGTAACATCATAATTGGCACTTGGGCAAGGAGGACGATAAGTTGGGCTTTATGGACTTAATTGTATTATGCATTGCATTGCAATACAAAACTAAATGTAACACAAGTAAACGTGTTACTGGGAGGAAAGATGTTAGAGACATCACCAAATCTAAAACGGGATTCATTTGTAAATGTAATAGGCAGACATAATAGAGCAAAAGGTCAAAGTGACATTTTAGATGTTGGCTTGGTCAAATGTAAAACAACTCAGCAGAGATTACACTTGCTTTTCATTTCTGCAAACTCTTAACTCATATTTTCAAATTACAATAATTACAGTAAACACTGCACTAAGCCTCTGTTAAAAAATGCACAAACGGAGGTCAAAATGCGATTTCAATGGATGGCAAGTTAAAAACAAACTGCATAATATTTCTATATGTACAAGGTCTTTAGATTTTGGTAGTTGCTACACTGATTGTCCCTTTATGATGACCTAAAGCACAAAAATGAGTCACCGCTGAGCCTGCGAGAACCATTAATGTCATTTGATGACAGTTTAAAGATTATGCAAAAAGGGGATATGAAACAGTGAAATATCTTACAGTTTCAATTTAATAATTTCTCCAAATTTACAGGTTAACTTTTTATTCATTTTACTTCAACCCACGCTCCATAAACCACACAAAAAGGCATGAAATGGGGAAGGTGCACGTGCACCAACCTTTGACCAGGAAGCTACCTATTTTGATATCCATTTGATGAGCGGATGTGATCTATATGACGAGTCTGCCTATACCTTGAGTAATGAAACTTGACAGTAATCCACTTCTATGGCAGTGAGATGAGGCAAGTTCCTAGTGGCCATAAAGAGATGTTTCTAGGCTCTCTCTTCCTGAATGTTTCTTGTCTACAATACTATTGCTTGTTTACTTTATAGAGGCACAAAGGTTACTCACTAATTTGAAGGGTGTAGATAAACCTCAAAAAACGCCAATGATTTTGTGATTCAAGAGCCAAAAATTGCAATTAGTTACAAGTTTTTGTAAAGCATTTTAATACGATCTGCTTGCCCTTAACAGGTCAAATTCAAAGACATGAACGATTTAAGCAAATTGTTCTGCTAACAGAAGAGGTTTGTGCAAATTATGAGATGTCATCTCTTATCGGTTTCGAGCAGACGGTAAAGTCGTATGGCAAAATAAATGGCTTAATACGGCAAGATTACCATAAGGTTAGGCCAGTACTTGTTAAGGCAAAGGTGAATCAGTACTCACTTGGTGGTAGCAGTTTGTTTGTGCCTTGTTCCTGCTTAAAACGTTGCACAAACAGAGATATTTGTACTCTGTTCCGTGTAAAAATTACATCTATCGTCATCTCGCTTGTGATAGGTGTAATGAGTTTCTCAAGAGACAGCCTCCTGCTTCCTGCATTCAGAGTTATTATTTTAATTTTTAACAAATCCCCTCCTTTCCTCTCTCCACTCTTTATCCTACGAGGCTCAGAGAAGCATTTGACTGGACCACGATCAGAGAGCAGTGACGTCAGAGGCAGGAGTAGAAGACAACTGGGAGGTTCACCCAGCACTGAATTCTAGATACATTTTAACTTTTTAATTATAGGTTTTGTAAGAGGGGACACCTAGTTATTTTATATTAAAAAAATACTTTCATAAAAAGAGTTAGTGTAACCTTTTAAACAGAGGTCATAGAGCCAAGATATTTTCTCCCCTTTTCTCCCCTTTGTGAGCCATGTTATCAATAAAAAGTAATATCAAAAGTGCCACAATCAAATCTATTCAATTATATGTGACTAGAATGAATGCCAATGAGTCAATGAAAATTGTGATTTTGGATTAATACTTAGATCATTTTAACTCACAGCATGAATGGAATGTTAAACAAAAGATAGAAATAATTACATAGCGTTCACGCAATGTCACAGGTCACCCATTCCACAAATATTACATTTCATTATCTACGGATAACATATAATCAAGAACATTGGCATTATACCTTCTGAAAAAACAGACAAACTATTTTGTCTACTCAATGTATTTTATTATTTTACCAAAGTCACTTAATTTTTCCCAATCTTTTTCTTTGGTGTTTGATAAATTATGTAATAGATGCACGTACCCAGTCATCAAACATTTAACAACAACTATATTGCCAACAAGGTGGATTATCTTCATTGAGGTGGCAGTCCGATCCTTGTGTACTCACCAACAGTGTTCATTTTGTCGACTACATTTTTTGAGACTTAGTCAACTAAAACTAGACTAAAACAATTCAAAATGGCCTTTTAGTCAAAAGACTAAGACTAAGACTAAAACTAAATTGAAATTGCTAGCAAAATTAACACTGCACAGAGGGGCTGTGGAAGGGGCAAAATAGACAGATAGAGGCTTTAACTAAACCCATTAGTTGACATTTAGTCGACTAAACTACAGAAGATTTAGTCGACTAAAACTAAAACAAATGGCTTTTTAGTCAAAAGACTATGACTAAAACCAAATTAAAATTAGCTTCCAAAATTAATACTGCTCACCAAGACTCCCTCAACGCTGCAGGCCACTCAATCTCCCACAACGCCATTGAGGAAGTGTCGCTGCCTTCATCGATAAGTTAAATGCAGGAGTATTAGGGACTTGCTGCATATGCATCCAGTGCTTCTCATAGAAGAGCATTGGGGACCTGCTGCAGGCGCATTCAATGCTTCTCATAGGAAATAGTTGAATACAATGCTTTCTTATAAGCTATAACATGACGTGACATCATGTTGTTGCAGCCGAAGAACCTCTTGTAACTGTCAGTATCAGTGTTGTATTTAGCACGAGGCTAACAAGGCATTAGCTTTGGGCGGCACTTACAGGGTGGTGGCAAACTCCTGCCCTCCCCCCAAGAGCTGTCCACCGAGGCGGGCAGCTGTTCAGGTAGAAGCAGGGAGCTCTTCCTACTCAGACCCCTCGCTCGCACCGCAGTGATGTCAGAACTGGAATATGACGTCACTCTGGCCCTTGCATCAGTAAGCGGTGCACGCGGTAGCTGAGCAGGAAATGCAGCTCAGAGGAAAGCGCTCCCTCGCTGCCTGTATTGACCGCCAGCCAAGCAGTCCCACTGGACCCCAGGGAAATAGAGACTCCATGCCAGCACTCCCAAAGGTAGGGAGGCTGGGTGGAGTGAAATTAAAAATATATATATATTGTGAGTGTGTCACTATCAGTGTGTATGTATCTGTCAGTGAGTATCTGTATATGTGTCTTAGTGTATCTGTGTGTGTTTGCCAGTAAGAGTGTGTGTGTGTCTGTCAATGAATGTGTTTGTTGTCCGTCAGTGAGTGTGTATGTATATGTGTCTTAGTGTGTGTGTGTGTGTGTGTGTGTGTCTGTCAGTGTAAGTGTGTCCGTCAGGGAATTTTTATGTGTGTGTCTGTCAGTGAGTGTGTGTGTGTGTGTCTGTCAGTAAGTGTGTCTGTGTGTCAGTGTGTGTCAGTCAGTGAATGTGTATGTGTGTATCCGTCACTGAAGTGAATGTTTGTGTCTGTCAGTGTGTATGTGTCCGTCAGTGAATGTGTGTCTGTCAATGAGTGTGCTTGCGTGTCTGTCAATGAGTGTATGTGTGTGTGTGTCTGACACTAAGTGAGTGTGTGTCTCTGTGATTGAGTGTGTATGCGTTTCTGTCAGTGAATATGTTGAGGGTGCCAGAGTTTCATCATGCCTAGGGCAGCGCAAAACCAAAATACACCACTGGTCAGCATGACCCCTGTACCCAGAACATTTCATTGAGATGAAGTGGTCTGGGTGACTTTAATAATCCTTTATTCATTAAAGTTTAATGTAATACTGTAAGGCAACTTACAGTACATGGAGCCGTCCAATACATTCCTTTAATATTCTTGCTTGTAAAACAGTTCAAGTTGCAAAAATTGCCCAATTTATCAACTCTCTCCATCTCACTGTTAGTGTGAATACTTAACAAAAACATTTTGAACTTAAAGTAAAGGAATGCTGATCTAAAGACAAACATGCAGAGAGAGCATCTTAATTCTAGAAAGTTTTGGTCATGGAAAAAGTATAAAAATTGTTTTTTAAATGTATCCCCTGAGACATCCTTGCTCTTTGATGCCTAGTGCAGAAGATTTATTTGGACTGGAATCTATGAGGCTAAGTGCACGTCCACCCCTACACCGGTTATGTAAGCCTGCCTCTAGATTAATTTTTTTTTGTCTTTCCCTCAGGCGGTCTGACCCCTACTGTTTCAGTGACAATACAGATATTTCTTAATTTACAGATTGGCCGTACTCAACTAATCACTGTCACAAACAAAACCTGCTTAGAATGGAGTAACACGGATTCCTTTTTCACTGATTTTTACACTAACCAGTGCAGTAAATGTGAATGACTTCATTTTCCATGATTTATAAGTTTTGCAGGATTTCCGCAAAGCAATATAAGCACAAAATGTAAAATTACAGAAGATAGACTGCAGCTACGAGCAAAGGAATCCCACCAATAAGAATACCTGGTTTTGTTTTGTTGTTTTTGCACAAACAATGAAAAAAAACAAAAAAAACAACTCACAATAAAAAAACACAAACAGATGCAGACTAACAGACAGAAAACTGACACATAGACAGGCAGTAATAACGGATACCCAGTGCTTCATTTTTCATATGTGAAAAAATAGCATATATTCCCCTGAAATATTTGTTTACAAACTGGTAACTTCTAACATGTATTAATGTGTGTGTCCTAGTAGACAGGATATTAAAGTGGTGTTTACACATTTTACAAAGTGTCTCTCTCACACATTCAGTGGTAATAAAATTAACTGACTACATCCTTTCATTCTTATCTAATGCTGATAATGTTTCCTTAAGGCACCTTAGATCATAGTCAAGCAACTGCTAAGAAGGATTAGACCATAACACAATACAGGGAGGCTGAAAACAGCAGCATATGTAGCTGGCGAATGGGACACAAAGTATGAGGGAAGACTTACACACACCTTGGATCACTGGGAGGCAATTCCATAGACCTCACATGGTAATGATACATTGTATGTTTGGAGAAAATGATCATATTGCAATAGATATGCATACCATTAACATGTTCTAAAGGGATTCTCTCTTTCACGATCCATAACTATGTTACGGATTGATTAGCTGGTATGTTCAAAGTCTTTTGAACTGATAGTTATGCAGTAAATTGACCACCTTAGTTGGTGCATAACTCAGTCAACTGCCTGACTCAATTGGCAACTTGTTTCATAGCAGTAGTTGGTTTAAGCCAAAAACGAAAAGGTAAATGATACAGACAAATCTGTACTGCCCACCACAGAGGCATGACCATGGAAAGCAAAAAGGTCACTTTAAATACTCATCCAGCTTTATCTACACTCTTGCAAAGCTCAACAGATTCAATTATCACTGTGCCACATATCAGTTATGTATACAATGTATGCACGCTTGCCACATCCGATGGGAGTTATGGTGAGTTAGATTGATTTTGCATTTGGCCACATAGCTGGCCTCAGGGACCACTCTCCGACTGCTGTTAGGTCTCGGGCTGATTTGCAGAAGGCACAGTGTCACAATGCAAAAACTGGCAATCCCACGCGGAGGGCTGTCCACAGGGCGGGCCCCAGCTCCTTTCTCTCAGGGATCTCATCTCCTCTCACTATGAAAAGTAAACACTTTTGCAATATTTATTAAAAAGGAAAATTCATAAACAGGTTTTATTTATTTAAACATCTGCTTAAGATATAAACAGTCGCTCAAACACTTACGATGTCAGTGACTGTAACGGTTCGTCATAATTAGCTTTTTTTCAAATAAATAAATGTCGATCAATTTGCCTTTTACTATTGAATACCAATCAATCCTGATGGACAGTTAGGCACTGGGAAAATCCCTCTCAAGTTCTACAAAAGTCACATAAAGGTTGGCCCCTGCAGGCAGCAAGGTCAAGTAATAACAGGCAAAAAGTCTGCATTCAGGCTGCGGCGGACTTTAATTTAGGTACTTAACTATCCCAGAGCATCATGGGAGGTGTACTTCAAAATATCTTAAATATTAAAGGTAGGTAGGATGTGTCTATATAAAATAATAAAACTTCCCACTTTCCCTTTCCTAGCACCGGATTCAGAAACCTTTTGTTTAACAAACTGCAGAATAGTAAAATAAAATGGAATAATTCCAACTACCATTCCTGACCTCTTACACATGGCTTTTCCGATTAATCATTAATTCATAGTGTGGACAGTTCCCAGAATTATTTACATATGAACTTTAAATTTGCAATCTATAAAACCGTCTTTTTTTCGTTTTGGTTTTGGACTGAATTGTGATTGAAATTATAATTCCCTGTTTAAGAAGCATTATAGAAAGTCCAGCACCACAAAATCTCCTGTGAATACCAAAGTCTGAATCATAGGCCTATGTTCTATCTGCATGCTGGCCGTCGGTTGTTAAACAGGTATTGCTCCACGCTTTACCATGAAAAGTGGAGAGAAAAACAAAACTGTGGCACAATTCTGACAGTCCCCCTCCCCCTTCCCTTAGCCCCTGTATTGCTGAAAGCATTAGTTGAAAAGTAGAGATATGAATTCAACTGTACTGCTGCTACCTGGGTCATACACCAACACAGGGCACGAAAAAAAATCAACAGCATGGCACTGACAACTAGTGCTTCGGTGAAAACACACTTCTAAGAACCAAGAGTTTATGGTATGTACAGAGGTTTGTTCAATTTGCACTCTATTTTCTCTGCTAAAAATACCTTATTGGACATTCCACGTAGTGTTTGGCATTCTACAGCTGCATCTTCTTTGCATTCCAAGTAGTGTTTTGAATACAATCTCCACTTTTTACATTCCGCGTATTGTTTTGAGTATAAGTGCCTGTATATGCTAGATGGCTTCTTTTCTAGTTTTTTTTCTCTCCAGATGACATGATTCCTTCTGTTCCCAATTATATTTTTTCATGAAAAACATGAGTGTGTGTGTGTGGTGGGCTGGGGGGGGGGGGGGTAATGGGACAAATAAGTGGGAGTCCCAATTTTAACTTTCTACAAACTTTAAACTATATAGAAGAAATGATTCAAGATTTGTAAACCCCAGGAATCAGACAGTAACAGCTCCTGAACATGTTACTGCTGGTAACCAGTAATGTTTTGCAAAATATTGAATAGAATATTAGAGAGATGTAAGTCACCAACACCTCAAATACAATCAGCAAACATCCTCACACTTTCGTCTCTTCGAACAGATAGATTGTGTGCCTACGTGCTTCTATATAAAATACATAAAATTATATAAAATTGCACATTTGTTACCCACATATTTGTTGTTAGATGCTCTATTCTTTAGATATATACTGGGATCTTTGAAAATCAAATACAGATTCTCCATCATAGTATAATGTATTCCTCATTAAAGTGGACTCGCCATCTTTATATTTATTAAAACACTTATATGGATTGTGTTAACAGAATTATAAAGTATTACAGGTCACAGAATTATTGGGGGGCTTTAGAAAGCAGTTCGAGCAGCTCCGAAATGTGGCGTGCACAACGGTTTGCTTCAAGACATACATAATGTTCTTTTTCAGGACAGATCAACGTTACATGAGTGGATGGTACCACAACTTACAACATTTCTAATGTACATTGAGGAAAACGTTTGGCGGAAGGCATGGCGGACCGAGGGCATGGCTTTTCTGGCATTTATTGGAGTTTAAAGACACATTATTGTGAGTGTTATTGCTGTGGAGCTTGGTCATACACTCAGATACACCAACCAGATGGAGCTCCTAGAAAAGAGGGAATTAGGATAGAAAAGGACAGTGGGATCAAAATAGGGACTGTCCCTCTTTGGGAGGTATGCCGTAGAGATAGTTTAAAAACAGAAAACACGCAATGACTTGCCTCAAACTCTAAGATTCAAGACAACAGTTAGGAAACAAGGTGAGCTTATTTCTGAAGGTTTAAAACGCATTTGTTGCCACAGCCACAAGCTCACTTAATAAGGTATATTGGGCAGACAGCATTCAGTTTTTCTTTTTATAACTAGGTACTGTTTCCATATTTGAATTTTTTTTGGCAAATTTCAGGTATAGAATACATCGACACTTTGTTGTAGTTCTACACACTTTTTAAAATAATACACATTGCCCCAAGAATGACACCTCACCTGTTAGACAAGACAGTGCTATTAGCTGTCTGTAAGAGAGATGCTCACAGATTTGAGATCTTTCCAAAGCTTCATGTCACACACAGCGCATGGATGGAATTAACGTCTACAAACGAAAAAGGTCACAACAGCATGACTACGAACTGATCGCACACCTCTCATCGCACTGTGTTTGTGTAACTGGAATGCAACAGTCTCTTGGCTCAGTGACAGAGACACAGCTACAAAACTGACCTTTGAAATAATAACAAAACAAAAAAAAATCTAATAAAGTATATACTGCTCGTCTTCTTTCTAGACTCAAAGCTTGATGCTTTTATAAATTCTAATTCAAATTAGGAAGTGTACCATGTGTTAGTCACAGGACTAAGAACAACTAGGGAGCTTACGATTATTTTTCAATATTGTTATTCGAGGAGTTTCTCTTGAACAACCTGGAAATAGACTCCACTAGCAAATTTGCTAATTTGGTTCAAATTAATTTTCAACTGAAGAGTGAGGCTGAAAAAAGGACTGCCTTCACTTAGCTGGAACACTTGTCTAGAAATGTAATTGAGATGACACATAGGCATGGATTGATGTTGAACCAACTTATGGAAGGACCAAATCAGGTTCCGTCAGGTGGAATCAGAGGATACTATTGAGGCCGACAATACTAAATGCCACATAAAATAGTAGATCTCTGGCTGACAATACTGACTGTCACATAAAATAGTAGATCTCTGGCTGACAATACTGACTGTCACATACAATAGTAGATCTCTGGCTGGCAATGCTGACTGTCACATACAATAGTAGATCTCTGGCTGACAATAGTGACTGTCACATACAATAGTAGATCTCTGGCTGACAATACTGACTGTCACATACAATAGTAGATCTCTGGCTGGCAATACTGACTGTCACATACAATAGTAGATCTCTGGCTGGCAATACTGACTGTCACATACAATAGTAGAGCTCTGGCTGGCAATACTGACTGTCACATACAATAGTAGATCTCTGGCTGGCAATACTGACTGTCACATACAATAGTAGATCTCTGGCTGGCAATACTGACTGTCACATACAATAGTAGATCTCTGGCTGGCAATACTGACTGTCACATACAATAGTAGCTCTCCCTTTAAGCACGGGTCATCACTCAGTTTTTCGGATTACTTTAACTTGATTATAATAATGGTGACCCCTCACACCATTTGTTTTTAGAGCTGCCTTGTCCTTTTCATTTCATGGTCCTTCGGATTAGTATTAGTAAATACTCAGGCAGCACGCAATCAGCCAAAGAAAATGATAATAAAGTCACACTTTTGTAAGGTCATAGAGACAAACCTTATCTCATACATGTGGAGAACAGAATGGGCTGTGTTCCAGTTTATCAGATAGCAGACAATGGCAACAAACTGTATACACTTACAGTTGTGCGTGTTTACACACCCCATGTGCCTCTTATTAAAGCGACTTTCGGAAAACAAACCAGGTCTATTTTATTTCACACGCGTCGCCCATGTGAGTTTAATCACAAGACCCGAACTTAATTCATTTAAATGCTGCTGTTAAATCTCTTGGGAATTTGTGAATCCGACTAAAAAGTGTCACACAAAACACTTTTGTTTTGAAAAGAAACTGTTCTAAAAACATATTAGGACTTAATATGCCTTATATAACAATATGTATCCATGCTTAATTTTATGATCTAAAATCACTGCTTCTGATGTACTTACGAGTAATTAGACATTTCTGACAATCTATACCAGGTCAGGGTAATCAAGAAAGGAATACAGTCCTGGGGACCAGGGAGCTATTGGGTATTATTAATCGGAGATAGGAACCCTCAGTTAACTAAGCAATTGAACAAGGGATAAACCAGTTTGGGAAATGATCTATGTTTATGGTAGAAGGGAAAGGCGAACCCATTACTGTTGAGGGCCTGTGTGCCCACACGATAATTCTGTTACAAAAATGTATTTTCGCGCATGTTGCGCTTCGATTGATATGTTTGAAAAACTGATAGACCTGCGAGTCTCAATGTATTTTGCTCTCATCAACATAGAACCGAATAAAAACCATATTTACAAAAAAAATTTAAACATAGTTAAAAAAAATAAAAAAATAAAGGAATACAGTTGCTAAGATGTGTTCTACAATGCAAAATATTATATTATATATTATAATAACCTTAGAATTGTTGGCTTATTAAGAAGAACTGGGATTTTAAACATAATTTACTGTGTCTATGATTAACTTTATCCATATCCTGCCCTGACATATATTCTATGAACTGAATTTAAATAGTTTTGTTAAAATTAATTTTTACATTTGTTTTCTATTTTTATTGTTATTTAGACAGATGGACATCTCCATTATCCTTAATCCAGGTTAGTATCTGGCTTTGTTTGTTTTACAATGCAATATATGTCTACCTCCAAAAATACGACATAAACACGCATACACCAGCAACGCATAAATTAAATGAACGTGACATTTATTGCATGAACCTACAGGTAAAACAGACTACGGTAACTCATTTGTAGAGCCTGTACATAAACTTACCCTAAAAGCTTACTATTGAGGAATTCATGTAAGAAACCAATTAAGCTCGATTTCCTATCCTTTGTTTGGTTAAGTATATTGACACTTTTTAAAATAATTTTGTATTATTAACATATTATTATTAACATATTGTCTGCAAAAATAGGCAAGACAGGAGTCACGAATAGTACAAATATATTAAATATATTATTGTAGAGAAAATGGCAAAGATATTATGTCATATCTAAAAAGAAAGCATGCAATTTCTCTATAAATTATAAACAACATACAGATAATATATAAACATGCAGTGTTTTTTTTAAATTTTATTTGTAGTTTGTTTTTTCTTAATACCATTATAATGAACACCAACTTCATCCCAGACTCTCGAAACTCTCCCAAGCCCTTATCAGACGTGGAGTATGAAAGGAGTTAGCATTCCTTCTGCTGTTTACCATAGATGGCAGATAAACACTTCCCCCTCATAAACACACTGCTACTGTACGGCTTCTTACACAGTCAATGATTAGCCACCAATAAAACAGTTACAACCGATGTACTCAATAAAATTATAATGCTTAATTAGCCTTGTTTATGCAATAGGCGATCATGGGACTTCTACTGTTAACTAATAGTTCAAATATTACTCAGTAATTGATAAACAAATAGTTGTTCTTCTATGTGGTTATATTTACACTAGATAAAAAGGCATGTTTTAAAGCACTTAGATATTGGTATTTATTAATGCTATACCTATAAATAGCAGTTTAACAAATACAATGGAATGGGGAAATGGCATACCTCCCAAGTGTCCTGGTTTGGGAAGGACAGTCCCTCCTTTAGAGTGAAATCATTCTGCCCTTCTTTTGTATCGTTATGCACCCCTTTTTCAAAATCTTTAAATGTTTCGATGTATGCAGAGCTTTACATAGGTAAAATAAAGTCACGTGTCTCTAAATTACACTGAATGTATGAATTAGTGAAATGTAAAAAAAAAAAAAAATAATAAATAAATAAATAAAATAAAAAAATAGTACTTTGGTCTAAATTATTTTTAGAGTTGGTCATAACTAATAGAATTCTGCATTTGGCTTTATTGCGGTTTGTCAGAATTTTGGACAATCATCAATTCGTCTGATTGCCGCAAGTCCAGAAGACCATATGGATTTTTTTAGAGAGCGTAGGACCTTACATCTAAATAGTGCTTAATAAACTGGAGTGTTCTTTTAAAGGTTATTTTTTACGATCTCAGGTCCTAAAAGGAGTTAATTAGAAAGATCAGTATTTGAAGTAAAAATGTAATTGGCTAAAAGTGTACTTCTTTATTTCAAATAATAATCATAATAATGCAATGTATTACTATCTAATTAATGCATTTTGGCTTGTCTACATATATCAACTAATAGGTGTGTAAAGCATTTAGAACTATAAATATGTATAGGTGTAAGGATAGTGGAAACCTATGGCCAACCACTTTAAAGGAGCATTCTAAACATCTTAATCACTAGTTTTTGAGTGGTTTGAAACATACTGGAGGTTACTCAATGAGCTCAGCCAATATAAGCCTTTCTAATGTGGGGAAATGTGATACTGCTAATGTGGATGTAGCCTCCACGATAGCAATATGCTAAGCACGGGGCCTGGCGATAGGCATCGAGGGAACTCTCAGTCTGTGTCAAAACGCCTTAAAATGTGTTTGACGTAGAACCAAAGAATGGCGTCAAGGTCAAGCTGGCACCATAATTTCTACAGCAGGCTTTAGTGGTTGAAGAATTTGGAGTGCCCCTTTAAAAATATCTATACACACCTACAAACACACTTAAACATCTACACTTTAAACTTCACCCTTCCTCTATAAACAAAATAGATTTTGTTAGCAAAGCAATTTTTTAATACCATGAACAATAATAAAACAAAGTGACAGTTTCCCTGTCTAATTAGGTTCCCATGACTATCCCTTCTATTATTCCATCTTCCAACAATCCTGAACACAAAATTGCACCCAGTAGTGAGGCAACGTTTATTTTATTTAAATTACATTCTACTCCACTCATTTACCAAGAAATCAGAAGTCACGTCTGTTTAGCTCTTTTCACGCACCTTTATACTGTATATCCCATTGCAGCTTGGTGCACTTTTTCCTTATAACAGCAATAAACCGTGACATTATTACTGTATAACAAATGGGAGCTTATAGCTATATGATGAATGGAACACAGACAGGAGCATTTAAAAAACCCAGGATAAATAGAGATGAGTAATATGTTTGCATAATGTTACCAAACCTGTTAACTAATTATTGTAAAAACATTTTATGATTTACACGGCTGGAGAGTGCAACGATTTATTAGTTTTAAAGCTCATTTAATACCTAATGTACCTACGGAACCTTGATTTACTGTTCCCTGCAGTGAACATTCTATACACCAATAAAAGCCACAAAGATAACATTAAAGCAGAGACTCAGTCAAGCAAAAGACAATAGAGTCAGCTTTAAACCTGCTAATAACTTTATCTACACAGTGTGCTAGCTGAATGACTAACAAGTATGAAGACTCTCAGTTTTAGTCTGTTAAATGACCAGTTTCAGCTCTTATGGCAAGCGGCCTGTACATAAGTAAGGTGTGCATGCCATCTCAGAATCCCTATGTCAAGAATAAAACTTCCAGAAATGTTAAAAAAAAAAAAAAAATCACATATGTTGGTGGGAATTATGATCAATATTTTATACATATCTAGATCCTGTAAACTCCCACAGCAAGCATCAAGAGATGTGAGGCTTGCCTGTCAAAGTGCTCTGATTGGGCGGCTTATAAGTCAATAAATCAGAGAGCTGTAATGAGATTTCAAATTTTTTACAAAAGGCTTTGACCTCTTTGAAGCATAATTTGGGAGCCAACGATGAATTGCAGACCCATAGCCATCTGGGGGGTAGACAATGGCAATTTTTGGAGAATGAACAATGGCACGTCCACACCTCCAATGTATATTTTTATTAAAACTCCCAAACACAAAAACCATATATATGAGTGTGTGTGTGTGTGTGTGGGGGGGGGGGGGTCCCCCTCTTTTATTAGAGCCCCTAACTAATGGGTGGGGACTGGAGTGAGTCCCCCTTCCCTTTTTTGTTTTTTATTATTTAGAGCACCAACCCACTGCCCATGGATGTATTGGTAGAGATGCTATGTGTTCCTCAGTATGAAATTAGTAGCCTCACCTGCTGACCATTTTTTTTTCACAATTTCACCCGCAGTATTTTACAGGATTCATGCCCATGGGATAAAGCCTATCCTTAATTGTTTTTTTTTTTTTTAAGGGTAGGCTAGCAAGTGCACCTAGTTACTTTCACAGAGCAGAGGGTCCAGCCGAGATCCGTACCTACGTCTGGCTCATTTAGGGCCTGAATTGCAAAATAAACAAATTTAACTTGTAAAGGCCAAAATTCTTATCTTCACCATTCCCAAATTGCTATCAGCTTGCCCCTGTCAAACTAAATCCACCTTTAGCTACAGTGGCATCAAGTGCATTATATCCTCCTGGAAATGTAATAATTTAACTTCTGATTTTGGCCTAAATGAAGAATCAAAGGCTAAAAGAAAAACATCCTGCAAAAGGGCAAGAGGATATCCTTCAAACTATGTAAATTAAAACAGCAAAAACAGTCATCTACGTGAACCACGGCTTAAACAATAAAACAAAAACAACACACCACCACTGCATCAAAAAACTAGTTAGGAATGAGACAATGACATGATTTACTTAAAATAACAAGTGTTGCATTGTTACAGAATCACCTTCATCTTTTAAAAGCTTGTATGTTCTGCATATGGGAATTCATAGCGAGGCCTGGGAACCCTACTGACTTAAATGCTATGACAACACTCTCGCGAGCTATGCACTTTTCTCCTGCAAGTAATGGGTTACTGAAAAGATGTGATGACATAATTAAAGGGACACTATATTTTTGGAATGCAGGACTAGGTCCCCAGCCACCCTCTGAACATTTTGAAAAGGCGTTTTAATTTGCAGTTTCATCCCATTGGTCTCGCCACAGCTGGTTCTGCCTCCATTGCTAAGATCATCAATTTTGACGATCTCACCCAATCCAGTACTTACTCATAGGAAAGCATTGGGAGGCTTTAGCTCATGGGCAGCTGCAAAACGCTGCTCTGCACCAATCAGCATTTCCTCATAGAGATGCATTGAATAAATCTCTATGGGGAATGTTCCGCACCTCCATGCAGAGCGTGGAGATGCTGAACGCCATTCAGACACAGAAAAGACCTCTAGTGTCCATTTGAGTGACTGCCACTAGAGGTGTAATTATCCAGTAATGTAGATCTGAAACTTTTCTCTACAAATGCAGTGTTTATATTAAAATGCCTGCAAGGACATGCTATAGACACCAGAACCACCACACAAGCTGTGGTGGTTCTGGTGACTATAGTGTGTCTTTAACAATTTTAAATTATGGCTGGGGAATGCCAGTCCATTTTGAACTTACATATATGAATTAAGCATCTTTTAGTGTAAATGCATGACAAGCCCAAGTCTGGGATGGACTAAAAAGTAAGGCTAGTTGTGAAACATAATAAATCTTCAGAATAATTACGGAAAATACTAGTCCTATAAGTCAATTTTGTGACTTTGTATGCACTATTTACTAAACAATGACTTTTAAGGGAGGGGGTTCCCTAAAAAGAGCTATTTTGGGATTTCTTTTCAGTCTGCAGAGTTTTATTCAACAAACCACTAATTGGGGATATCTGTCAAAGGTGAGTTGCCATAGATACGTGATGCATGGAAGATGTATTATTTCCAGCAAAATACACAAGCTGCAAATAATATAGTTGTATAATTGTCCCAATTCGGCTATATAGGCACCAAATTTGCAATACTCTTATCCGTTCTCCAAAATCTCAGGTTAGACAGTACAGCCCTCTACAACACAGAGAAAACAAGGTACTTAAAGGAACACTACTGTGTCAGGAATACAAACTTGTATTCCTTAAATACTACAATAAAACCAATATAAAATATTCTAGGGCCTTTCTCTGAAAAGGCAGTGTTAACAATGCTCAGCCTGCAGGGACAGACCATATTTACCAGAACCACTCTATTAAGTTGTAGTGCTTCTGGTGACTATATTGTCCCTTTAATTACCTGGTTCCTGAATGTTTGCCCACTCTCACTTCTTACACAGATAATCAGGACATAAGTGAAGAGAAAGGGAAGATTTTTTTTTCCCTTTGTCCCCAAAAGCTCCTGAGAGAGAAAAAAAAAAAAAAAAAAACAGGTTAAACCTGCATTACAGAATGACAAAACAAACTATTGTCACTCTGAGAGCTGTGATATTTGTTTGATTCTTCACTCTCATAGAAACCTGGAATGTGCTAGTGGGTTTAGGAAAAGCACCTACTAATGCTACACCGTTTATGTTTGCAAGAGCTGACAGTGTACATTTCAGGTATATTCCTCTACTAAACATGCACACAAACACCATATACTTCTAGAACATAAACACTAATTCTTATCTTACACTATGCCGTGAAACTCACAAATCAGACTGTAATTAAAAAAATGAGTGAGATTTTGCTAAATTATTAAACGTTCGAAAGCAGTAAAAGAAATCTAAGCAATGTCAACATTTTCAATCTACTCTGGGGCATATATTCACTAAGCAATGCTTTGCTGTGATTTGTAATTCAGATTGCAAAAAAGGGCCAAAATACTTGAAATTTAACAATTCTCTTTTATCTGTGTATTTTTTTCCCCCTTTCTTTCAAATTTGCAAGTTTGACCTTATTTAATTCAACACAATGCACTGCCTAAATATCTAAGAGATTTTGCAAAATTCACACCCAATAAGAGAAATAATAAAATAAGGACAATGGAAGTAAAAATGCGAAGAGATAAAAATGCAGCCAAAATGGGAGAACGCCCAACGTTTGGCACTGATAATATTTTGTTTCTTAACAACTATTATCTTTTTACAGATAATTATTATTTTTATTAGTGTAGCACTGGCCATGAAATATTTCAGGGCCTATCTGCTAAAAAGTGAACTATGGTCCTAGAATATAATCGTTTTTAATAAGAGACGCAAAGAACAAAAGAGAACAAGGGATAGCAACTAAAAACCACAGTATGAGAAAATATATATTGTAGGCAGCCGGAACACTGAGTTAAGCATCATCGGTACCACTGTATATTGGATCCTGGGATGGAATGGTATCGGTCTGTTGTAATGCATATCACTGTTGGCAATATAGATACGGGGAAAAGGGAAGAAAAAGGAAAAGGACAAAGAAAATAAGTAAATAAATAATAATAGGGGTAAGTGACAGTACTGGTCTTCCTCCCATTACCTCTGTCTTGAGTTTCATACTGGTCATTCTCAATTACCCTCCCAGTACCTACCATTCCAGAATACCCTGAAAAATATTTAAAGCAAGGTGTCCTATCATTGTATATTTACCTGGCCCGTCCTATAAACTATCTCAAGAAGGTTAATTTCCCATATGGGTTGTACCTACCACGGTAACGTGGATGTTCATTACAGCCCCCCAAGAAATAAAATAAATAAAAACATAAAATAGCTACAGGTGACTTTCTATCTCCTAAGTGAGGAGGTCTGGTCTGTAATCCAATACGAGAGAAAACAAAACTATATATATATATATATATATATATAAACTGTTTTATTAGATACTTCAGCAGAACCAGCAGTAAAATAACTGTTACAGCTACTGTAATTATAAAACAACTGTGGGGTTTAGTTAGTAAACGGAATTGTTGGGAATTAACAAGGACAATATAACTAAATAAAAATAGCCTAATTGTAAAAATAGATGGGAAAATGAGTGCAATTTAGTTATTAGGATTACATTTGCAATTCCCAAGTCAATACCCCACAATGCCTAAAGTAGTAGCAACCCACATTGTTTTTTATAATTGTACAAAACCATTGCAATTACCTTTCTTACTCATTAGTCATATGAAAAGCATTTTTTTTGACAGTAGTAGGTTTAAATATTATTCATGGATTTTATCTGCAAGTTTAAATCCAGTTGACATTTCTATTATCTGTCTGCGCTATAATTGCTGGAACATTTATTTATATAAAACATGGTAAGAGTTCATTTATGTGTAAGATGTGTTTTCTTGTGAATTAAAGCCCCGGGGGCCTTCAGACATGAGGATCTGCCATCTATTGTGTTTCAAAGGACTCAAAAGAGCAAAAAAAAATGCATCAAAGTTAACTGACATTAATATGATTTCAGTGTCTGGGTTACATGGTAGAAATTCATTTTGCTGAATTAGTGCATCATAAGTGTATGGCAGATTCACATAAAACAGTAGCCAACGTCCGCAGCACACTCAGAGTAGCTCTCAGTGCCTTGTTACAGTAAACATATAACGCACACAGTATCATCATTTACATTGTAAATGGTGGAATCTAACAGATACGTTTAAACACGTAAAATAATGCAAATTATTAAAATTAGATAGCTTCATTAGAGGGAAATTGATAGCTCACATGTGGCTTTTTTTAAAAGATGTTTTGAGATGTTTAAGAATTGCAGGAAATAGATGTGTATTCAATTAGATTTTCTGTAACCAGCAAGAACTAAATTAACTCAACTGCCTTTTAGCCAACAATCTAATTTCTGACATAACATGTATCCCCCAGGATTATTCACTGGTGAAGGGGAAGGCAACCTTCGGCACTCCAAATGTTGTGGACAGTGCTGTATTTGCTACGAGGCAAACAAGGCATTTGCCTTGGGCGGCACTTTCCAGTGGGCAGCAAAAAAGCCCAGGCAAATGTCTTGTTAGCCTGGTGGCAACCGGCTAGCTGAGGCCCAGGCGGGCGGCTAAGCAGGGAGAGCTCAGAGATCAGCTCTTCTTCGCTGGCCGCCTGGAACTCAACTAGCCGTCCGACTGCCTGCCTGCCTTCCTGCTCAGACAGCCAGGCCAGCAGCCCCACTGTACCCCAGATAAAAAAATGTTTCAGAGAATGAATGAGTGAATGAGTGTGTGTGTGTGTCAGTGTGTCTGTCTGTGTGTGTGTGTTTCAGTGAATGAGTGTGTGTGTCTGTCAGTGTGTCTGTCAGTGAGTCTTTTTGCATATCTGTCAGTGTGTCTGTCAGTCAGTGTGCGTTTGTCAGTGTATGTATGCCGTGATTGTGTTTGTCTGTCAGTGTGTGTCAGTGAGTGAGTGTGTGTGTCAGTGAATGTGTGTGTGTGAGTGATTGTGTGTGTCTGGGTGAGTGAGTGTGTGTGTCTGTCAGTAAATGTGTGTGTGTCTGAGTGATTGTGTATGCCTCTCAGTGTGTGTGTGTGTGTGTGTGTCTGTCTGTCAGTGGGTGGGTGTGTCTGTCAGTGGGTGGGTGTGTCAAATCAGTGAGTGTGTGTATCTGAGAGTGTGTCTATCAGTCAAAGTGTCTGTTAGTCTTTAATAGGAAGAGGTGTGGCCTTGAGAGGGAGGGGTGGAGCAAATTCAAATTAGAGGGTTCCCAAGTTCCGTCATACCTAGGACAGCACAGATCCAAAATACACCACTGGGTGTGGACTATTACTCCCCTGATGCTTTGCCACCATTATGGTTGTAAGAGCGTTATGGGAGATGAAGTCCACAATTTCCTGAAATTTTAGCTAAATTGAAGTAGTGGATACTTTGTTTCTTATTTTTTTATTATATAGACCTAAGATTTGAAATTCCCAACAGATGCTTTGGTTTGCAATAATTCCCTAATAATTCCCTATTTCCCCTCTTGTCAATTCTCCATGCTAAGATACTGTCCAAAACCTACAAAGATATTTATTCACTAAATAATTGTTTTTGGTGAACTAATAAACACATTATAAATTTATAGCAAAAATGACAATTTATTTATTTATTTTAAAGTTCATTATTTCAGTTCAATTAACAATTTACCAAAATGCACATTCACAAAATTCATTTAGTGATTACATCTATAATTACATCTTGGAAGTTGAAGGCTTAAATCAGACTGCAAACCTATCATTTGCATTAGTGGAAAAACAAATTGGAGAAAAGCCAAGACAATCCAGCTGTTAAAATAACATTAAACAAATGAGGGATAAAGAACATATTGGCCCAGAGTTCTTTTTGCCAAGTTGACCACAATGAATTAAAAAATCCCTAAACAATTCCAGTGGACAGGCCATTTTCCCACCAACCTTCCAGTCATCAGCTCACGAGTGTCCACAGATAACTTTTCCCTCCTGAAGTAATGTAACATTAGCTGTATTGACTTTGATGGTTAACAAATAGTTATTTCCACATGGAAAAAAATAACTCGCTCATCATATAAACTAAATACCCTAAACATGCAATATTTAACATTACAGTACTTGGAAAAAAAGTTACATTTATACTACACATTTAGCTAAATTGGAAAAAACGGTTTTCCACTAAAATATTTCATCATTTGCCTGATGTGTGCTCAGATATTTAGGGATGACAAATTGACTTAGTTACGGTACACCACGGTGTAAAAGGGGTTAATACCGCTGAGGACGTTCCCTTTCCGAATGAATAAGCAGCTAACAGCAGATCCAATTAGCCGAACAGGAACTATACGAAATCCTTCACGAACCAAACAGCCGAACGAGTAAATCATACGAATCCAATACCCACAAGTACAAGACCAAGCTCCGTATAGAGGGTTAAGTAGAGATCTGGTTTATTGAGGGCTCCCTGCCCAGTATTTATGCAGGTCTCCCACCTGGTGGAGACTCCCCTAGAGGACCAGATGGAAGACTGGGACAATATTTATACAGTAGCCAATCACAGTGGCACAAGCACAATCACTCCCCTTTGGTATAGATAAACCCTCCTCTCCATCCTGGAGATATTTGGGAAGTAATCCAATTATCTCCATGGATAGAGGCTAAACTCCATTTTGTACCTGAACATAAAAATGCAATAATATCAATAACTTTAAATTACACGAGCAGAATCCCCACATTCAACGTATCCCCAGATAGCTGGGATCTGAGCGCACATTATTACCGAATGCCGCTCAGATCCTATGCATACAGTTCAATCGCCATGGAGCCAAAGTCTTTCACATTGTCTATCGGTATACGAACGGGCTCCATGGAATGGCTATCTGGAGTGCGTCTATTCGTGCCGGAAAGTACCGAACGGACCGACATTCGTGTGCTGGATGGCAGAGAAGGAAGGTCAGCGGCTTCGGTGGTGATCGTGCAAAATAGTGTCCGTTTTCAGTTCCATAGTTTGGGCACCGAACACCGCTGGCCGTTCGGGACTTTAAAATGGCCGCTGCCACGTGGAAGTTACACGAACAGCGACCTCCCAACGTTCACCAATTAAGCTGTGGTTAACTGAAGCCTCTGGGAGGTCAATTGATGGCACACTCCAGTTCCCAGGTGGTCGATCATTTGGTAGTTTATTCGGTAGTTTGTGAAATAAGTGAACGGAGGATACGGACAGGCAATTAACCGAAAGATAGACGAAGGCAACGGAATAGAAGCATAGTTCCAAGACAGAGGGGTGTGTCACAGACTTTAACTCAATTTATTCACTAAACTGTGAAGGATGGTTGTGATGGAGTTGCCATACTCTGACTGAGTACCACTGCCAGGTCAGCTTTCTCGATACTACCAGCGGACCCTGGAGCACATCAGATTTAGCCGCCGAAGTTGGACTATGGTTCTCTGAGGACCTCTTCCAGGGGACCAGGTTGCCGTGAATATGGCTCCGGAGACCCTCTCTTGTAGAGCAGTGATTATAGCTTTACTATAGCTGATCACATATCAGGGGGAATGATCTTTATTGTACAGAACAGGAGAGTGATATCAAGACCCAGGTATCCTCCAATGCCTGCTTACCTCCCCAACTTCCCCTCCTATTTAAAAATGGGAGGACCTAGTGAACTCTGCTTAAAAATTTACCGAACCGTGGCAAAGTCCCATACAAGTAACAGTTCCAGAGTGTTTCAGGGTATCTTGTTTGTGCTCAATGTGTAAAGCGTGACCCCAAAGGTCCTCAAATCCACCTGGGAAGCACAGCATCCAGGGGCCACCTACCCCTCTTGAAAGTGACAATAGCCCCTATCCCCTTTCATGGGCTCTTGAGTCCAGGTCCATAGTCTGTAGGCAGAAGGCTGGCCTTCATGCCTCTCCACAAGTCTGTGGCACAGGAGCGTCCGTCATAACAGTAAATCTAAAACCAAATTGAAAAATTCCAGCTAAAATAGCCAATCTGTGAGTGGAGTTGGAGAATTTTCCAAATCAGTTATCTGAGCAATTCAAGTTTCAACTCACTACAATGTTTGCATTCAAGTGTTACACTTCTACATGAATATTTTCATCTATGTTACACAATACCATACACAAAAACCAAAGACCCTCACTAACAGCTATACACAATCATACGCACACTTGTATATTAATTCAGGAACAAAACAAAGGTCAAAACTCAGCAATGAATGTGCCAGACAAAACATATAGTTCACATTGCTTTCACTATGCTCTACTGGCTGACAATACCCAACCCATAGAGTGGCTCCAGGGCAGTAACAGGAGCTAAAGCTGGACCAGCTACTGTATTACTGTGCTGTTGTATCTGCTCCTTTATAAATAGAATTAGGATACCATAAATGTGTAACATATTGCACTTAAGTCAATTCTTTACATTAACACAAATAATCACACCTGAAACTAAGTATCCAGGTGCACTTTCTTTTAAACATGCTTCAAGCTCATTTAAAGAGCATCTGTCAGATATCCCCACAGAAAGTAATTGGGAACTGAAAGGTCCGGCGAACGTGGTGGCCAATTAATCTGGGAATTTCTTGAAATTATCTGCTCGCTGAAGAGTGGTCTCAGGAGTTCCATTGTGGCCCTGGCTGCATGGACAGTAACCCCATCCTGTTGAAACCACAATTATTATATTGAAGTAGTGGCAGTAAGCTCTTTACATCAAAATAACAGCCCTGACATTTTAAAAATAAAATTCCACTATTTCTTACTCGTTCCTTTGTGAAATTACCCATGATGAATCCCCAAAGACTAGGTTTATCAGGGGTGCAAAAACACACAAAGTCCTGCAATCAATCAGGCGCCAACATGGTGCCATCAGGCTCAACGGAAGTGACGCACATGTCCAGTGGTGCTACGTCACTTTCGGGTAGTAAACTAGGCACCAGCACGTAGAGAAAAAGGTAGATTCAGCTTTGGAAGTGACGCTGTATTTTTTAGTAAGTCACTTCTGTTACGGACTAAATGGAAGAACAGGAATCACCTGAGAAGGAGAACACACCCTCATACTACCGGAGCTGACTGGCTACAAACCATAGAGAGCCACCAATGAAGTGATAGACCGCCATATTAAAAATGGACAAACCCAGGAAGCAGACTATGCCGATTGATAAAGCCCTTTGAAAAGGGTGAAACGCGTCTCGGAACAAGGAACCTACGGTGGACACTTAGTATTGTATTTTTTTATTTTAAGCTTGTTTTAAAGTGTTTGATTTGACTTCAATAAATTGATTCAACTTCAGATGTCCGATTTGTGTCCTCCTAAAGCTGCTTCAAAAGAAGGGTAGTGTCCTCTATATAGACATCACAGCTATTTTACCCAGAGCCAGGTCTACAGGCTCTGGAAAAGGTGAGCAAGCATTTGCACTTTATATTATAGCACTCTGTTTACCAGAAGGTGTTTCCTGTTGTGCCATTTTTGTCTCACTCTCTAGCTTAAAGGGTATAGTGCCACCAGACGGCACTCCTGCTGATGAGATTTGAGCCTGTCCCGTTTGAGGCTCTTATACATGTGAGTTGACACCTCATAGTTTCTATACGCTTCATTCCAACATCACAGATTTATGCTATGTGATCTCCCCCATTTCTTTCTTTTTTTATATATGCATTGATATCGACTGGATTGCATTATCATCCAAGCTCTGCAAAAGACTGATATATTCACATTTAGGGTAGGTGGTTAATTTTAACCACTTAATGCTCCACTCTTGAGATTAATAGCTTTTGGGCTTTTTCCCCCACTTTTTCTCGTGCATGTTATTGGTGGGTGAGTGGTAATTCTCACTAGAGTGTTGTAGTGGATGTCAATTGATAATCACAAATATTTGAAGCACCTCTATCACACAGATTATTGTATATCTTTTTAAACCAATATGTTTTTTTTAAATATATTTTAACTGCTTGTACTGCCTGTGGGCATATATTGTGGGTTTCTGTAAGATTAGGCAAATTTCTTTTTTGTGAATTTGTCTTTTACTGGATATGTTTAGAGTGAATCTGGTTAAATTTCAGTGCTGTATACGTATACAACTCCTATATATTCTATAGTATTCCCATGCAAGAATGACTGGTTTTACTGACTGTACATCAGGTGGTACACAATGAAATGTGCTTGTTTTGCTGAAATAACACAATTTCAGCCAGATTTGCTTTTAGTAAATCTACAAATTGCTAAATTTTGTTGAAATTTGGTTATTCTAAACAAATTTTGCTGGTCGGAAACACCCTTGGTGATTAACCCTGAGAGTTCCACCATGTCTAGAATTTTTTATTTTTTTTAAACAGCACTATGCCAAAAAGCAGGCAAATATTGCCTTTAAACCTGGTTTCTAAATCACCGCTTGTTTACAGGCAGATTCCTTTTTTTGTAACAAAGTTTATGTCAAGAACTTTTTCCCACCTGGGGAGGAGGGGGGGGGGGGGGGGTTAGTATTGCAACAACAGACACTGAATGATAACATCAATCCATTCCTGTCCGCTATTGGTGTTTTCTTCAAATTAAACTACGTGCATCCTGTAAAGTGTATGAGACAAACAATGGTCTGGCTTTAACCAGTAAACGGCCAAGCTGTTTCTTACTCCTCCTTCAATTATAAGCGACAAGTGACCAGGCTAAGTACACAACAATTGAAGGCACAAGGAAATATTATTCAAGCCCACAGGAAGTTAGAGGAGACAGGGTTCTGGGCAGACTCTGGCAAAGAGCCTGTGTGAACTGCAGCTAACAAGCACAGCTTGCTTACGGAGGCCAAATCTATCAGAGATCATCATCTGAGCATTACGAAGGATAATGCTGCATAGTTTTCTGTATGTTTGTTTTTCCTCCAGAACTTTGTGTACCTGACCGAGAGCAAATAGATCGGAGCAGTGTCACAATTTATTGGCCTTTCCATTACTTGTAGAGCCTGGTTCGCATAAGTGATCTAACTCCTACATACACTCTGATTGGATAGCAGTGGAGACTAGAATTGTGTGTGTAACACATGACAGGGCTTAAGAAACAACAACAAAAATGCATGAGATTTAATCACTAAAATATGGAGAATGGATTAGGAAATTGCTAATTTTAATTCAGAATAGAGGAGGAGATACGATAGGCAAGTTGGACGTTGCTTCCAATCGGATCATTTCAAATTAAAATTTGCAACACTATCATTATTCAGAATCTGATTTAGTTAATAAAGCTGCAAGTTGGAGACATTTTGCAAATATCCAGAAATTAACCTTTCTACTGCAACAGAATCTTGCAGTACTAATTTAACAAAAACTTTTACACTTTTTGTCTTTTCCGTGCACTTTTCTAGGGTTTAGACATTAGATTGGGGGAGCCATTTATCACTGCACCCAGTGGCTGTGTGAAGGTTGTGGGATATAAATAGGAGAGCTCAGAGTGCTTGGCGTCTAGATCCTGGAGGTTATAGGTAATGTGCAAGGGACAAATGATTCAGGTTCAGGTCCAGATACATCTATTATTGTCCAATGCTATTTATCTCTTTGAAATTACAATATAAAAAAGGCCTGTTTCTTAAAACCCAGAACTACAGAAGTTTGAGATTGATGTAAATCTGCTGAAAAGTGTGACGTTCAAACTACGTTATATAGGTATTCAGAGTACTGTAAATATTTACAGAAATAATATGCAGAACAAAAAAGTAATATGAAGTATTATATAATCAACTTAGAGGATATTGCTTGCTGACAATCCTTGATATGGAAATTTGCATGCAGTTGGCATCATTTCCAAATATTTATTTGGTTATAATGTTTAGGAAGCCTTCCAAACGAAGGCCTTGGTTTAACACTTTTAGATTAGCTTTTCACATAATTTTATTTTTATGGATACACTTTTCAAATATTTTTAAAAAAAATCTTAAACTATGGCAAGTATCATAGAATATATCGAAACATTTAAATGTTTTTTCATAATAATAAATAATTTTAAAAGTGTATCAAAAAATATTAAATTGTTTGAAAAGACTATCTAAAAATATAAAATTGAGGTCCAAATTAGCAATAATACTATAAAATACAGTGGCTTAGCTGAAAGGCTTTTGATTAGAAAATGTTCTATATTGTGTCAAAATTAACACAATACAAGAGAATGACTGGATTCATGAAGCTCTTCCCCAGAGTCAGTCAAGGTAATAAAAATATCTATACATGGACAACTAACAGATACTTTTTTGCCATGTTCTTGGGAAAATTTGCTTGTACTTTTTAAGGTAGATATCAGTACACTCGCATGTCCTTCTAATCAATTTGTAGACATTTACCCATCATTTACCTGTGATAGGTATGAAATGGACTGCTTCCCTCAAGACCGTTCCACTGGTCCCAGAACTTGCACACTTGTATACAGAAATATATACATGATCAGACCCTAGAGGATATGAAAGTAAAGCAAATAATAGTGTGGTACCCTCCAACACCAGATATTCTGTGTACCTGGGTGGTGTTATGGGATAACACACTATTTTTATTTTTACACCCACTAGAATCTGCTGTATCCCTATATATACACATTAAAAAAATTATTATCGGTTGAAACACAAAAAAAAATTGGATGGACGAATATTAGCCATATGTTGGTTCAGCTGAAATGAATTACCAAAGAACGATTCCAGAAAAAGAATCAGACAAACCAAAAGGGCACAAAAACGAGCCAATCAGTGAACTGCAAAATATATATACAGTGCATTGTGGGTGCATTTTCCAACCTTTTGGTTCGCAGATCAAGTGAGAAGAAGTGACCAATCGAGATAAAAAAAAAAAAAAAAGAAGAAATCTATAACCCCCCCCATCAATGATCTTTATTGGTGCCACTGATGCATTTCAGAATCACAAATCAAAACAAACATGCTTGTCCATTGCACGCTTCATTTGGTTCGTGACATTTCTGCACAGAGTTTAGGAATACGAAAGGCTTACAGGTTCTAACTAAACGAATCTCCAAGTCTAGTGATCAGTGTAAAACCACACATTTATAGCCACCGATATTTTTGAACCAATTAAAGCAAAGGGTAAAAATAAAGTCGAAGGTCTTTTTAAAAAGGGACGTCATCGGATGAGCATCATATCTTGATATGTACATAGGATATAGCAATAATGTAGCGGATTCTGATATGTTAGTTGGCTATTGCCACTGCGTCATCCATCCTGGTGTTATAACCTCAAGTGACTGGCACACTATTTTTTTTACAATTGTTTCCAAGTTGGGTGGTAGCTGAACTATTCCCCTTCTGCAAAACAAAATAAAAAAAATCTAAGTATTTCCAAGAAAGGCTGTTTGGTCGATGGGCCAATTAGCTCCATTTCCTACAGAGTGTACTTATGCCCTAAGATCTTCTGTACCACCCATCATAAATATTGTCCTAGTAAAGTAAACAGGTAACGTGCATGGGATAGATAAGATTGGCATCTTTCGTGTGCTATGGTTTTTATGCCTGAATTTGGAAAACCCTAACAGATTTGAAAAGAACCCTTCAAAAAAAAAAAAAAAAATTTAGGAAACGGCCTTCTTCGTTTCATCAATTCATTTCTTGTTTCTTAAGGCTTAACAAAACAAGAGCCAAGAGGAAACTAATCTGTAAACACTAAAAGAAAGAACGGTTGGTATTTTCAAAGGGCAATGTAAGGCAGCGAGCAACGGAGGAACCTAACTTTGTAAGTGTACCAGTATTACCGAGGTTTAGAGGTGCACTCCAAGTACCACAACCACTACAGCAAAGACAAACATTTCCCAAAAGGAATAAAAGAGAATGATTGTCCCTCTGACGTATGGCACATAAAATATAAGCTAGAAAAGGGTGGCACGGCAGTGGACAGGTTTAATAGAATTGATCAGAGCTTAACAAATCTCAGGCGCATGGGACATACGGCACACAAAAAAAACAAAAAAACTGCTACTGCAACACCAAACGAGGGCTGGTCAAAACCTAAATGGTCAACTTTTCATTCAGACCAAAAACATAGCACACATGTATATTATATGCAGTCATTATAGGCTAAACCATTAACAGGAGCATGGACAGATAGAGTTTAATAGGATTCATTGAAAAGTTCAAGGATGAACTGATTTAATATTATAATTAGGGATGCACCGAAATTTTAGATGACGAAATTTTCTGACGAAAATGGGCCTCCCCCATTTTGGCAGAAAACGGGTCAAATTTGCTGAATTTTAAATTTATGTTTTTTTTTAATTATTATTATTTTTGTAGTGCATCGTTTAACAGACATGCTTGCATTGACAATTAAGATGATTATATATCATAATGAAAGATAGTAATGATAACATGAAAAGTCAAGAATACGACACTTGGTACGGGGGAGAACACTATGGGACAGGGGATGGGGAGAAAAGAACACTATGGGACAGGGGATGGGGGAGAAAAGAACACTGTGGGACAGGGGACGGGGAGAAAAGAACACTGTGGGACAGGGGACGGGGATGAAAAGAACACTGTGGGACAGGGGACGGGGATGAAAAGAACACTGTGGGACAGGGGACGGGGAGAAAAGAACACTGTGGGACAGGGGACGGGGATGAAAAGAACACTGTGGGACAGGGGACGGGGATGAAAAGAACACTGTGGGACAGGGGACGGGGATGAAAAGAACACTGTGGGACAGGGGACGGGGATGAAAAGAACACTGTGGGACAGGGGACGGGGATGAAAAGAACACTGTGGGACAGGGGACGGGGAGAAAAGAACACTATGGGACAGGGGAATGGGGAAAGAACACTATGGGACAGGGGATGGGGAGAAAAGAACACTATGGGACAGGGGATGGGGGAGAAAAGAACACTGTGGGACAGGGGACGGGGAGAAAAGAACACTGTGGGACAGGGGACGGGGATGAAAAGAACACTGTGGGACAGGGGACGGGGATGAAAAGAACACTGTGGGACAGGGGACGGGGAGAAAAGAACACTGTGGGACAGGGGACGGGGATGAAAAGAACACTGTGGGACAGGGGACGGGGATGAAAAGAACACTGTGGGACAGGGGACGGGGATGAAAAGAACACTGTGGGACAGGGGACGGGGATGAAAAGAACACTGTGGGACAGGGGACGGGGATGAAAAGAACACTGTGGGACAGGGGACGGGGATGAAAAGAACACTGTGGGACAGGGGACGGGGAGAAAAGAACACTGTGGGACAGGGGACGGGGAGAAAAGAACACTATGGGACAGGGGAATGGGGAAAGAACACTATGGGACAGGGGAATGGGGAAAGAACACTATGGGACAGGGGAGGGAGGGAAACAACACTATTGGACAGGGGAGGATGGGAAACAACACTGTGGGACAGAGAAGGGGGGAGAACACTATGGGACTGGGGAGGAGGGAGGAAAGAACACTGAAAAAGAGGGAGGGGAGAGGAACATTTTAGGGGGTGGACTAAGGTACAGGGAAGGAGAAAGGAACACTGGGGTGGGGGGGGCACTAAAAGAGAAGGGAAAACAGAAGTGTTTCATATTAGATTCATAAAATTCATTAAAAATTCTAATATTAATAAAATTATAGAAAAAAACATTATTTTAAAATAATTTGGGGAAAAGGTCATTTTCGTTTTCGGTCAAGGGCATCCTGAATTTTCGGTTTTGGTTTCAACCCAGAATTTTCATTTCGGTCCATCCCTAATTTATAATAATTATTATTTTTTTCTACAGCTTTAAATAAATAGCAATGCTAAATGTGTTTGTCAGCACAGGTGACAGCCAACCTCCTTATGTCTTTTTCACTACAACTACTATAACAATCACCAGTTTGATGCCAGACCAGAGTGGGACAGCTTTATGCCAGCCGCTGATCTAACTACCAGCTGACTCTTCATGTTATAAGACACCTTTTCACTACAAAGTTACTTTAAAATGTAACTAGAAGTGTCTATAAGTGAATAGCAACTGGCAAATTCTGCTAACATAAAGAATCCTTAGAGGTCAACCTGATGACACACTTACCATTTTCCTTACTGTAAATATAAAATGCATTTATGATTGAATATAGCTTATTGTGAATGTGAAACATCAATTTAGTGTTTCAATAACGTTTAAAATGTTGCATTTTAGGTCACAATAACCAAACTTTAAAAGTATTTGGCCTGAAATCAAACTCCTCCCCCCCCCCCCCCCCCCCCAGACGTCACAAAAGAACAGTGTGGACTGACAATGCAGGTAACAGGCCGTTTCATTTACCTGTCACATATAACAGTAGCTCGTGGGTTTGATACGGAAATGCTGAACACATTTAATCATTTACTAAGAATATATTTACAAGTCATTCCTTCGAACAGTCTACGAATAGATTAGTCTGATTACCACCACAGTCATAAAACTAGCTAATCCAACACATTGTATTGTACATGCATAATATGATTAAGAGAGAAACTAGGCGATTCCTAGATTTGTCTTTGTAGAGGGAAATGATAAGAGCTGGGGGAAGCTGCTATCTGCTGAAAACCCAATAAAGTAGTTCCTTTTTATGGATGATCAATGTCATATTTTACAAGGAGAGGTGATTATAAAAGCATTACAGTTGTACGCTGTGCCTATTGTACTTTTACAGCCCTAAACTAGTGTAAAGATCATACGACAAAAAGGCATTACGGTTAGTTTGTTTTTTTTAACTCTGTTTCAAAGAAATAATCAAAGTCAATATATAATTACTGCTACTGCAGTTACTGAGAGAAGTAACTCAAGTTACTGTGAGAAGCCAGAGCCAAGTGCAGATTGTCTTATTATAATCTTAATATTATAAGTATTATAATCTCCAAGGTGAAGCAAAAATACAATAAATGTAACTAGCTGTACATAAATTATTGTATTTCTTGACCCTGGGTTGAAATACGGTAAGTTCCTAGAGGGAAGAAAGGGGCTCTAAAATGGTTTAGCCCCTATTTCTGCTGACACCCCATACCTCACTTTTCAGAGGTCCAGTGGCCCTGATGGGCTAGCATGGTTGCAAAAGAGGTTTTGTTCTAGGTTAGCGGTAGGCTACCTTCGGCACTCAGATGTTGTTGACTACATCTCTCCTAATGCTTAGCCAGCATTTTGGCTGCAAGAGCATTATGGGAGAAGTAGTCCAAAACATCTGGCGTGCCAAAGGTTGCCTACCCCATTCTAGGTGCTACATGTATCTCCATGATCCCTGACCGGCTGCCCCCCTTGGTGGTGTCCTCCTATAGATATATTACATAGAGTGCAGGGATATGACATCACATATCATCATTCTCATTGTCTGTTAGCATTGGACACAGAGATGGACAACGGATGGGAGAGCTATGTCACCTTGCCAAAATTCTTTGGCAACCTTCAAAATAATGTTGTGGAGGGTCAGAATGCGTGAGCTCCCTGGGGCCAGGTCACAATTGTATCTCCTACAATCCCCGTTGCAAACTGATTCAAGAACCAAACATTTTAAAATTCCCAAGATCAGATAACATATATTGAGGATAAATACACGATCTCAGACACTGTATACGATAATGTTGATGCTTGGTAATTAAGAATGAGCATGAACACATATGGTAAAAAAAAAAAAAAATAATAATTTAATAAAACTGCTATAATTTTAAACTATATTATAAAAAATAATATATTACTGTATATTATATTATTTAAAAAAAAAAAAAGGCACAGTTGCAGATTATTCATTAAAATGATAATTCAACATGAATTCTAAGTGCATTTCAAATTTAAGGTGAAAAGAGCCAAACTTGAGGAATTCTCTAAGACAGCTATGCATTCAGATCAACTACTCTGGCCTTATTTGAATTTCACTTTAGAATATAATCCTGTTAGTGAAACAGGTGATATACCTAGCCTGATACAAATCAGAGCAATTAATGGGTTTTAGACCAGGGGTTGGCTGCAAGGAGAACTGACACCTATTTAATCATATGTAGGATTAGGAAGTCTGAATTGTTGGGAAATCAACTGAATATTTAAATTTGTGCCCAAAATCGGAGAGTTCGTTAACTCAGCTAGGTTGCTTTGGCCGTAATGTTGGAATTCAATTTGAACTGCAGGCATTTTAGTTCACACTTTAGAAAATACTCCTAATGGCATCTGCCCTGCAGCCAGTAACAATCTTCAGCAGGTTTTTCAGGATACAGCTATAATCCCCAAATTCTCCTTTATTCTCTAGTTATCTCCTCGTGCATGAAATTGGCGTGAGCAAAGCAGAATATAAAACTTCCTGAAGTAAGCCAATGAACAACAACAACAGATTAACATGCAATACACCAAAGAGAAGTAAGTAGCACCCCACCGCTTTAATAGGCACATTGCAATTTGAATATATTAATGGTAAATTAGGGTCACTTTTGTCCACTATTCTCCATTCAAAGGCACACTCCAGGAACCATCACCACTACTGCTTATTTAGTGGTTATGGTGCAAGGAACCTGTACCTGAATTTTTAACCTTTGAAAACCCTGCCATTTTCATTATTTTCCTCTCAATCTGAGAAGCACATACTGCACTTGGTAACCAACAGAACTCAAGGAAAGCTGTGAACGGCGACTTCACAAACACTCTCAGCAAGTTACCTCCGAGACTTGCTGCAAACTAAATAAGAATAATAATAAAAAAAAATAAAACCTATCAGTATGTTCCGTTAATCTGTATGATTAACCCCTTAACCCCTTAAGGACACATGACATGTGTGACATGTCATGATTTCCTTTTATTCCAGAAGATAGGTCCTTAAGGGGTTAAGGACACATGACGGAAATATTCCGGCAGGATTCCCTTTTATTCCAGAAGTTGTGTCCTTAAGGGGTTAAGGGATGCTGAAATGGAATTTACTCAACATATTCTTTAGTTACGATTTACAAACCTTTTAAGTGAAAACACTAATGAATAACAAAAGAAATGCTCCGAACGGCATATCCCATTAAGTTTATGCAATACGCACAATGTATAATAGAAAGCTATGTTAGGGCCATCATTGGCCTCTTCCTTGCCAACGCAGAATCTGACAATTTGCAGCAAACAAGGAATATTTTAATATCTATTGTACAAAATCCTCATCTGACGTTCAGCATTATTTCTTTATTAGAAAGCTAAAAAAAAAGCACAATAGTCTGTTGTAAATCTGTCTTGCTACTTATTTTAAGTGGCTGTAAATAATTAGTATGTATGAGTATCATAGTGCCCCACGCAATGTTTATTAAGTTCATTTTTGGGGTTGGAAGAACTGGTAAAGTGTTGTAATTCTATTTATACAATGTGCCCAGCACTGCAGATTTTATTTGTACATGAGTGGAAAATTCTCAGTGTGAACTGCATGCTTTGTGAACTAGAAATAAAATGGATATTAATGAAGGATAAAAACTAGACAAAAAGTCGGAAATCATTTTTTATGCATTTTTACATTTACATGCAAATTCATTTTCAGTGGGTTAGCCAGACACCTTCATCCTTCTAAAACAAATACATTTGAGTCAGTAAACTCTTATCAGGTATGAAGCTAAGATACTATAAGGTTGGTTTTACAACATCAGCCAATCAGAACACAGCTTTCATATAAAAACTACCTTGAGCTTTTTTTCACTGTAATATACAGGATGGACAGGGCACACTCTGTAAACATATACATTTGAACTTCCCAATGTTAATGATCACATGCAACTAATTTGTATCAAGTCATCACTGGCCTTTGAACATATTACATTAAGTGAAGGTTCGGAGGTGAGCTCAGGACAGGTGTGTTATTAATTAAAGGACCACTATAGTGCCAGAAAAACAAACTCGTTTTCCTGGTACTATAGTGCCCTGAGGGTGCCCCCTCCCGCCCGGCTGAAGGGGGAGGAAGGGGTTAAAATCGTACCTTTCTCCAGTGCCGGGCTCCCTCAGCGCTGGGGACTCTCCTCCTCCATATAGCTGTCATCGGCTGAATGCGCATGTGCAGCAAGAGCCGCACGTGCATTCAGCCAGTCCATAGGAAAGCATTCTCAATGCTTTCCTATGGATGCTGGCGTCTTCTCACTGTGATTTTCACAATGAGAAGCATTGAAGCGCCTCTAGTGGCTGTCAATGAGACAGGCACTAGAGGCTGGATTAACCCTAAAGTAAACACAGCAGTTTCTCTGAAATTGCTATGTTTACAGCAGAAAGGGTTAACCCTAGATGGACCTGGCACCCAGACCACTTCATTTTGCTGAAGTGGTCTGGGTGCCTATATTGGTCCTTTAAGGCTTTAATTAAATATTTTTGGATAAACTTTTCAAATGATTTCAAATTTTTTTAAATGATTTAATATATCGAAAAAATGTATTACTATTTAGATTTCTTTACATACTGATTTTTTTAAAAAAAATTGTTTTAATATATTTTTCATATTTTGAAAAAATAAAAAATAATTTGAAAAGCTTATCCAATAATATTAAATCATGGCCAAAAAAGGATGCGACAGACTGCACAGCGGATGTAAAATAGTCAGTTACATTCCGAAATCTAAACTCAAGCAGGATTCAAGAACATCAGAATAGTAAATACAGGCTGGTAATGTCCAACCATGGCATCACACATTTTAAACTACATGTCCCATCATAAAGGGGGTAAAACCAGTCTAATATCACAGTTTCTGTTGGATACAAGGCATTTCCTCATGCAACGGTGAAATGTATTTATAGACGAGTTGCATAAATAGTTCCAGTACTGTATTGAGGGTCATTTCCCAAGAATGTGCAGGACATGAGCATTTTTAAGAGGGTAATGGCTAGCTGACTACAAAGGAAGGAAATACTTTTTTGGAGAACATAATAATAGGTATTTTATTCTAATAAAAGCCTCCTAAAGGTCTTGAAACAATTACAAGAAATATTCTCTCTCCGGTTCGTATCATATTAAAGGGAACACTCTAAGTACTATAACCACTGCAGCTCATCGCATGTAGCACAGAGTCCTCAAGCAATGCTCCCCATTTTTCTCTCCAGCTGTTTTTCAAGAGATCAAAAGTAAAAAAAATTTAAAGAAAAACAAACCACAACAAAAAACGCTCTCTGTTGCAGCCTGGTTACTGGTGAGTAGACTTCCTTATTGGCCTGTACAATTTTGGACAGGAATGATAGGACCAACAAGGGTGAGTAATGTTAGAGCTGTCACCCTATCGTTGACAGCCAAATTAGTGCATTAGCTGAACCTCACTTATTGGGTAGTATGACTATGTAATTACAGTAATAACACAAATACTTTTTAAAACAAAAAAAAAAAACCAACAAAAAAAACATTAAAATGATCTTGGACGCTACACAATAACGCTGACTCTATGCACAGGTGTTGTGTTTTGATTTAACAAATTGCTATGCTTTTTTTTAACATCAGTTGCAACAACATATTGTTTAGCCCCGTGGCATGAATACGGTTAAATAGGTGGTATCTGTAACAAGACCTGTTCTTCCACTGAAACAACCAGCACATTCCTCACATTTACACTTGTATACAGTTGTTTACGAACCCCGGTTAAAAAACCCAGAGCCACCCTCAGCAATATCCTTATTCAGAATGTTGTTGATCATATCTACTAAAGTGCGGTAAGTTACATTTAGAAGGGTAGGAGAGTATTCTGTAGATATTGTGAGAAACAGCACATGAGATCCAATCACATGAGATCCAATCAATACAGTTTAAAGGGCAATCGAAAACAGGGTGCACAGCTTTGAGCTGTAGCTCAGCTAAATGTTTGCAGCAGTATAAAACTCCCTGGAACACCTTGTTATGCAGGAGTTTATGGGATATGCTAGTCACACCCATAGAAAATCTGGACTGGAACATCTACTTCTTACTTCGGCGGTGAATTACTAGAGAGTCCCGAAGTCTGTGTTTTTGCAGGAAATGCAGAAACCGCCAAGTATTATTTTCATGCAATGTTTTTGCATTTGCATTATTCTCATGCATTATCTATATACTGTAATGGTTTTGACCTGCATTCCAACTACCACAACTCATTTCTTAATAAACAGATTGACTTCCAAGAGCTTGATCTCTGACTGCCAATAACTCAAAGCTTCCTTAACTTCCTGGAAACGTTCTTCCTGGGTATTGATGATACAGAGTGTGAAAACTCAAGCTGATGTCACAATAAGAAATTGATTAATTTCTAACCAGACTTAAGAAACTTTGCATAATACCCATCACAAATGGTCCTAAATATGTAAGATACCCACACTATAATATGTACAGTAAAGCTTCTATAATGAACAATTCTACTCATTTACAATAAAGGTTCGAATAGCCTTAACCCCTTAAGGACCAAACTTCTGGAATAAAAGGGAATTGTGACATGTCACACATGTCATGTGTCCTTAAGGGGTTAAAGACACTCTGATGTTCATTATGTAAAAGTTATTGTGGTCTTAAAGCGACCACGCTCTAAAAATCCTACGTGCTTTTTACTTATGTAAGGATATCCCTTCTCATTAAAAGTATGTATATTTTCAAAGATGGCTCCACTGGAAGAGGCATAAGACCAAACATTTGTAAACAATCCAGTTTTATCTAACACCATGGTGAAAACAATGATTCCATCATACAGTGTTAGCTTAGCCAAAACAAGCATGTCCGCTCTTGCTTGTAGGATCCTGGTTTACAGCTTTAAAGTTATGGCTTTTTAAACACTGATAGTTGTTGCGTTACAAGTTTTTTCTTGACTTGAGGATTGCAAACAATGAGGCCAAGCCATTAACCTCCAGGCCTCTTAAAAACACAAGTTTTGCCAATAATAGTGCAGTGTTTGGTGAAATTGAAATGCAAATCTATTAACCTTAAAAAGGGAAATGCCCCCTTCCTCACAAGTCCAAGCAGACGACGCAGCTCATTACAATCCAGTCTCCCTCCTGTGCCTGATCTTGAGCTTTGATGTGGAAGTTGGATTTAAATTTATGCTGACCATGTTTTGTGTCTGTGGTTGACCGGTCTTATTTTTTGTATTTGTCTATTGTTTAAACATTTTCTATTTAACATTTCACTAAAAATTGATACATTGAAAAAAAGAGGGGAAACTCGTATGTACGTTTATATAAAAAAATTATTTTTTTTAAATATTTGCAATAGGTTTGAAAATGTTGAATTTCAAAAATTTAACTTCAAAAAATGATATCCAACTACAAATGTCTCTCTTTTGCAGTGGAATCTTGATTTCTGATCGTCCTGCAGTGTTCTGAGTTAATTCTGGTTCTTCCATTGCTTTCAATGACACAATGATGAAGCATTGTCTTAAGTGCACAGAAGCGTTTGAGAACACACGCAAAAAAAGTCTGTGATTGGACAGCCACAGAAAGTGAGCAGGTAAGAAGGTGATGGCTGGTAAAGGCTTTAGACAAAAAGGTTTTATAAGCTGCTACAAGCTATTTTTAGATATGACCCCATTATAAAAAAAAAATGCATACTTTTTTATATTTTTATTTGGGCAGTGGAGTGTCCCTTTAAAAGAGAATTGTAATAGACAGATGGGCTAGATAGACAGACAATTCTAGATTACAAGTAAAAATTACAACAGATAAACTGTCTACGAGCAGACAAAGCAAAATAAAAAAATAAAAAAAGTCATATTTATTCAGGAAATGAGCCATGCAGGAAATAAAATCTTTAGCTTACTTCTAATCAGCAATGCATTTTACAACATTGTACACATGTGAATAGTATAGGACACCAAAAACAATATAAATATGGATTTTTATGTAATTAAACACAAGAGCTCAATTTCATCTGACAGGATTCATATGCCAACAGAGTAAAAAAATAATTCTTCTCAACCATTAACTGTGTTAATATGCAGGAAAAAAATTTGCAATAATTTAGCAAAGGCAAAATCTGTCCTATTTGCAAACAAACTTATGAAACAAATAAATGCGTGACCTTGTGCCGATCTGAATATATTTCGGACATAGCTATGTAGTCAATATAAGAGGGTTGATATAGCTTCACTTTTGCAAACAGTATCTTGGACAGAAAAATATGTGCATGTATAAAAAACATAAATATATATAAATATATATATTATTTTTTTTGATCCACCAACACAGAACTGGAATATTGCTGGAGTGCCATTTTAGAAATTAAATATGATTTTCATTTATCCCAGATGTTAGAGTTAATTAGAACACACATGCCGAGTGTATCAGTGGGTTAATGATATTGCTGACTTCACACATTCACGTAGCAGGAAGGGTCAAGACCAGGCCACCTCTTTGACTGAAGATCAGACAGAAAAATTCAACTAAAGCAACTTTGCTTCTTGTCAGACAAAACGTCTGATGAGCGGCTATAGAACCGACGAAGCACATTTGCTCTGTCATGTCATGTCATGGTGTGGTGTAATGAAATGAAAACACATGACCCCACGTTCGCTTACAAGAGGTTGAATCTGTATTCCATTCGGAATCATAAACCAGAGCAGCGGAATACTGCGCAGACGGGAAGAAATATGTCTAATAATACATTTTATATTGTGCTTGATTAAACTTTTATATCATTTTAACAGGCTCTATAGTTTATCCAGTTATGTTTAAACCCAAAAACGAAAATATGAAGTCAGCAGCAGATGAACCATTCAGCAACGCAGATATTTTCAGAAATAAGTGATATCAGGAGTTCAGCTAAAGCTCTCAAAATCCATAGGGACAGCCAATCATAGGGTCACGGGGGAGTTTATGGCTAAACAAATAATATTTCATTAAGTCACACTAATCTGTTGATTTGTCTATTCTAAATTCCAAAAAGTATGAAATTATAAACACATTTCTTTGCTCAGTCCTACTTGCAGCTTTTAGTAAATAGTGAGCATTTTCCGTTTCGCTGGCTTTTTGACTTGCATAAGGTTTTGATTTGGTTCTTTTTGTTTTGTTTTTGTACATACTTTACCTGCGATTTACATTATCGAGTAGATTACTCACAATTTGCATCCAATAGCAAACTCCTTGAAAATGAACTATTGCTCGTACTTTACCCATGAGTTATCTATGAGCTGCTCGAAATTAATGTCAGTAGCTATTCGAATAAGTGCATCAGAGATTCAATCCTGCATGAAAAGAACGGAAGCCTAAAGTTGCATTCGTGGGAGCAGCAGGTAAAGTAAGCAAACATTCAATGAAGCTGCACTGGAGGCACTGGTAGATAGAGTCCGCAAGCATATTGAGAGACTTTTTGGCAGGTATGTTGGATGGCTAGAGCTGATGAATTTTGAAGATTGTCTTGGATTAATGAGTGCGCATGGGTGTCGTAGACTGATTGGTGTGGATGGATGACAGGGATTATGGGTGTGGATGTATGTCTGGGGGTAATACGTTTTAATGGTATATTGGGTGCGGATGGAGGAGTCATGTTCATACATATCTGCTCTCTCCTCGTCCTCCTTTGTTAAAGTTATAGCTGGGTAATAGCACTGGAGTCCAACATGTGTGCTGGCGCTAATATTTTCACTTTGGAGACCTCTGCTCAGCTGTCCTGTCCACTCGCCTTCTACTACAGCTCCGTGCTGTAGGAAATTGCATTGGGGATTTACTCAACTTTAGCTCAAATATTTCGTACAATATTCCCAAGACACTGTCGTTGTTTTTTTAAAGTGAAACTCAGCTTTTGCTCATTATGCACCCTAAGTATTTGAGCAAGAAATCATGGTAACATTTTTTTGAGTAAAAAGCGCATCAAGGAAATACCTACATGATGTAAACACCATTTTGTGAGCAAAAATAAATTTACTCGATAGGGCGGACACTTTTTTTTTACAGAGAATAGAACCATAGAGATGCCCCTCACTGTATGCTTATTTCAGACATTAAATGGACATTGAATCAAAGATCGAATAACTGTGATGCAAACAAGGTCACATGTCTGTCCTGCTCCAAAAGGGAACGAAGTCCTGATAGACACTGGGGTAGATATTGGCAGACTGACTGAATTTAATATCTTCAATATTGTCTGACTTATAAACCTTGAACACTACCAAATATATAAAAATAGAAGATATATTCGCAAAATGTGAAAATGGAAATAAACTTAAAACATCAAAAAATGAATCAAAGCTACTTAGTACACAAGTAAATGTTACAACAAAAGAGCCTAGCAATAGACTACACAACCTCGTAAGTATGGGTAAAAGACAAGGCCATATAGTTGAGCTCTGACTAAGCACTTGATGGTTGGTCTGGGTATAAGGGACAAAAGATGATAAGAGGGTGAAAGGTGATACAGATTAGAGCTCAAAGCAGCAATTGAACCTAAAGATATAATAAGATATCCCTAGTAAAACACTGCTAAGCCTAACAAGTAGCTAAAAGCCACAAAGTCTGTAATACAGCTTATACCATAAACCAAAGATTAAAGGGATCCTATATAGCCAGGAAAACAAAGCAGTTTTCCTGGCACTATAGGTTTAATAGATCCCCCCTCACTCATGCCCCCCCCTTCCGTGGGGCTCAAGGGGTTAAAACACTTTCAGCCATTTCCCTGAATCTAGCGCCAATGTCCCTCGGCGCTGGGCCAAGCTCCGCCCCCCTCCCCGACGTCAGCCGGTGGGGGAGACCCAACGTGCATGCGCGGCAGTGGCCGCGTGCATTAGACCTCCCCATAAGAAAGGATTATTAAATGGAGAGCGTAAGGACGTCCAGTGTCAGATAACAGACCAAAAGTCCGTTTGGATTCCGGAAGCCCTCTAGTGGTTGTCTGGTAGACAGCAACTGAGGGCAGACTTAGAGCTGCAATGTAAACATTTTACATTGCAGCACTAGGTGCAAAAGGGACACAGCACCCAGACCACTTCAATGAGCAGTAAAGAGTATACCTACAGAGAAATCAAAATTAAATGGACACTCCAAGCATCTAATTAACCAACACTGATCACCCACAGCATTAAAACCACCTTCCTGATATCCTGTAGGTCCCCCCTGCTCATGCTGCCACAACAGATCTGATGTGTCGAGGCATGGACTCCATGAGACCTCCGAACGGGACATTAGCAGCAGATCCTTTAAATCCTGCAAGTTTTGAGGTGGAGCCTCCATGGATCTGATTTGTTGTTCCAGTACATCCCACATATGCTCAATCGGATTCAGGGGTGGACTGACAGCCTTCTGGGCCCCCGGACAAAATTAGATCCAGGGCCCTTCAAAGACAAAATATTAAAGTAGCACTATAGTGCCAGGAAAACAAACTTGTTTTTCTGGCACTATAGGGTCATTATGTGTCCCCCCCCACCGCTGGGCTGAAGGGGTTAAAACCCCTTCAGCCACTTACCTTTCTCCTGCGCCGAGCTCCCTCGGCTCTGGGGAATTCTCCTTCCTCTGCCAACGTCAGATTCGAATGCGCATTCGCGGCAAGAGACGCGCACGCATTCAAACCGCCCATAGGAAAGCATTACTAAATGCTTTCCTATGAACGTCCAGCTTGTCTTCTCGCTGTGATTTTCACAGTGAGAATCGCGGAAGCGCCTCTAACGAACTGTCAGTGAGACCGCCACTAAAAGCTGGATTAACCCTTAGTGAAACATAGCAGTTTCTCTGAAACTGCTATGTTTTCAGCTGCAGGGTTAAAACTAGAGGGACCTGGCACCCAGACCACTTCATTGAGCTGAAGTGGTCTGGGTGCCTATAATGGTCCTTTAAGGACTAAGTAAATGTTAAAAATAATTTTAAAGTAAGTAGTCAAACTGTTTGAGAACAGTTTGACAACTTACCTGGGGTCTGCTGGGACATGAGGCTGTAGTAGGGCATAGGAGCAGTGGTGTGTGTGAGTGGTGCAGTGTGTGTGAAAGGTTCAGTGTGTGTGTGTGGGGGGGGGGGGTGTAGGGTGTGTGTGTGTGTTTTGGCAGTGTATGTGTGTATGGGGGGCAGTGTGTGAATGTGTATGGTGTGGGGGCAGTGTATGTGTGTGTGGGGCAATGTGTGTATGGGGAGGGCAGTGTGTGGGGGCAATGTATGTATGTATGTATATGGTGTGTGTGTGGGGGCAGTGTATATATAGGTGGGCAGTGTGTGTGTATATATATATATATGGGTGGGCAGTGTGTGTGTGTGTGTATATATATGGGTGGGCAGTGTGTGTGTATATATGGGTGGGCAGTGTGTGTGTATATATGGGTGGGCAGTGTGTGTGTATATATGGGTGGGCAGTGTGTGTGTATATATGGGTGGGCAGTGTATGTGTATATATGGGTGGGCAGTGTATGTGTATATATGGGTGGGCAGTGTATGTGTATATATGGGTGGGCAGTGTGTGTGTATATATGGGTGGGCAGTGTGTGTGCATATATGGGTGGGTAGTGTATGCAGTGTGTGTGCATATATGGGTGGGTAGTGTATGCAGTGTGTGTGCATATATGGGTGGGTAGTGTATGCAGTGTGTGTATATGTGTGGGCAGCGTATGCAGTCTGTGTGTATATAACGGTGGGCAGTGTATGTAGTGTGTGTGTGTATATATATTGGTGGGCAGTGTATGTAGTGTGTGTGTATATATATCAATGGGTGGGCAGTGTCTGCAGTGTGTGTGTGTATATATATGGGTGGGCAGTGTGTGCGTGTATATATATGGGTGGGCAGTGTGTGCGTGTATATATGCGTGGGCAGTGTATGCGTATATATGGGTGGGCAGTGTGTGTGTACACATATATATATATATATATAATATGTGGGCAGTGTATGTATATGGATAGGCAGTGTGTGTATATATATATATATATATATATATATATATGTGGGCAGTGTATATGTATGGTTGGGCAGTGTGTATATATGGTTGGGCAGTGTGTATATATGGTTGGGCAGTGTGTATATATGGGTGGGCAGTGTGTATATAGGGGTGGGCAGTGTATGTATATGGGCGGGCAGTGTATGTATATGGGTGGGCAGTGTATGTATATGGGCGGGCAGTGTATGTATATGGGCGGGCAGTGTATGTATATGGGCGGGCAGTGTATGTATATGGGCGGGCAGTGTATGTATATGGGCGGGCAGTGTATGTATATGGTTAGGCAGTGTATGTATATGGGTGGGCAGTGTGTGTGGGGTGGCAGTGTGCTTGTGTATGGGGGGGCAATGTGTGTATGGGGGGCAATGTGTGTATGGTGGGGTGGCAGTGTGTGTATAATGGGGTGGCAGTGTGTGTATGGGGGGGGCAGTGTGTGTATGGGGGGGCAGTGTGTGTATGGGGGCAGTGTGTGTATGGGGGGCAGTGTGTGTATGGGGGGGCAGTGTGTGTATGGGGGGCAGTGTGTGTATGGGGGGGGGCAGTGTGGGCCTGCTTACCTGTAAAATCTTATGTTTTCTCCCTCCATCTCCTGGAGCAGCACTTGTCAGGCCAGGCTCCTCTTCTCACCCTCCATCCATGCTGTGAGTGCTCCGTGTGAGAGGGAAGCAGCGGGTGATGTCACTTCCTGCCCCCCTCCCATCCTCACACGGAGCACTGAGCAGGCAGAGATAGAGGAGACCTGGCAGAGTGGCAGTGAGAGGTATGCTGCCAGGTCTCTCACTGAATGATGGGGGGGGGGAGGTATTTGCAGAGTGATGGGTTGCAGGGGCCCTTCGACTCATTATGGGCCCCCTGCAACCTTCTTACAGCACTTTCTTTAACTTCCTTCTGCTGTGGAGATCTCTGATCTCCACAGCAGAAGCATGGCTGTGCTGCCGGGCCCCTGACTGATTCGGGCCCTCGGTCAGTGACCGATCTGCCCGACCTGTCAGTCCGCCCCTGATCGGATTGCGATCTGGGGAATTTGGTGGCCAAGGCAACACCTTGAACTCTTTGTCATGTTCCTCAAACAACTATGCTATTCACTTCACCTGTCAGTAGTTTTAATGTTGCTTTTGTAAAAATTCCTGCTCTTACCTCCCTGCATTAAGATGGCAAAATAAGTATGTCTATGACCCATGTAGGGCATGTATAGGGTGCGGCATTGCAGATCTCTACCTAACCTGTTGCACACATGCACTGAAACTTGGCAGTAAATAGGCTGATTGCAACTGCAGTATGCTTGTTATCAGCTTATTCAGCAAGTCCATTCATAATATTTGAGGAGAGCAACTGCTCTGGGCTACACTCCATATGGACATATAATCAGATTCAATTGATGAAAATCAGAGGCGGATGATTGGTGGAGCCTTTTCATGTTCTGGGCATCAGCTGCCTGATAGATCATGTGCAGTAGCACAAAAATGTGAGTTTAATTTGTATCCATATTTGAATGCATTATCAAGGTAATGCATTAAAATGGGGAGGGGTCATTTTCAGCAAGTAATATGCCTTTAACCTCCCTGGCGGTCTGATTATGTCAGTATTTGTTAATGTTAAAGTGGAACATTGTTTTTACAACGTATTGTGTTTATTTTTTTACACCAGGACTCGTAGGGACAAGGTAAGTGACACTACAGTGTAATCCTGAGCATGGCTCGGGGTTACCGCTTTTGGTACTGAAAATTAACCCCGAGTTCGGGATTACCGCCAGGGAGGTTAAGATGTGTGAGTGTATTGAGAAAGTCTTTTTTTTTTTTTTAAGTGATAAAATCTTTGAACAAATACCTCTAATGCCTTAAACCAGCCTTTAAATACCTTGAATAGTTCAGCATTAAAGAAACACTCCACTAGAAAAAAGGTAAACAAAAAAATTTACTATTTAGTAGATATCGCCCAATAAAAACATACATTTGTTTATTATGCTTGTTGTCATTTGGTGTATATCTAAAATCAGCTTGCAAAAGCTGCAGATCTCTTATCTGCAGCCTGTGCAAGCCCTCCCCTTTTTCTCCAGCTTAAACTTTCAGTCTGTTCTGGGGAAATGGCCAATACTCTGAGTCAAAACGATCAGGAATGCGTGAAATCAGGGGAGCAGAACATGCGTGCAATCAGGTGAGCAGTGTAGGACACAAAGGTAAATTGAGCCCTTGGGACATGCGTGCCAGCAGACTCACTATAATTTAGGTGAGGCAGGGGTAAGTGCACTTTACTTTTCTCATTACCCTGAGCAGCACAAAGAGGACGGGCCCCTGGTTTAGTATCGAACCATTCAGAAATGGTTAAACTATGATCAGGAAAATAGTGTCTGGGGACTCCAGACATTAAAACCATTTCAGTGAGATGAAGCTGTTACAGTGCCTAGCGTGACCCTTTCCCATAGTCTACATGGGTAACAGATGGTTTAGGTCTGAACACTAGGCAAAAAGCTGATTTTTTACAGGAATAACTAATGGCTATGATACAACAGACTGTACTTCAGGAGTGGCGTAAATCAGACACCTGCACAATATCCTAATGGACACTCCATTAAAGTATCATTTTAAAATCAAACAGATTTAATCAAATATGTGTCCTGGAAAGTACTTTACCTCTTGTTAGTGTAGATTTAAATTAAACACTTAGCTGTTCTCCACCATGAATCAAATCACTCCAACATCAATTAACTTGACAGATCCATTAACTTGCGCTTCAAAAGTGACGGGAACAGCAGCCTTCAGCTAATGAGATGATCACAGAACAGGCGTATGCACAAGTTTCCGCACTCTCTAGCAAATGTAAGGTTGGAGTTTTGATGCAATAGTTTAAGGATAAAGGTTCAAATGTGTAGTTTTTGTAATTTTTGGATATTAATTGTCTATGGTTTATAAAAAGTCAATATTAGCAGCTTGCGTTCAAGTGGCACTGCATGATAATGGATTGTAGAGACATTATTGTCACCAACATAATTGGTGTCTTTAGCTATGGTTTGATCACAATGCTCAGTAACAGGCCAGTAAAGGCTAAAAATGTTGTAGTCCCAAAATAACTGAGAAAGTTTCCAAACAACTTTGTAAAACAGTTTGGTATTCGATGACGCCCTTTTATTCTGTTATCTAACCTTTAAATCTCAATTATTAGAGGTACTATGTTTTTCAAAGCCACTCGCATCAATCCCAAAAAATGAAATCTGAGCATTAATTTATTTAAAAACGACTATTCGTGAAATTATCAACCTCCCATATTTGCAAAATTGGCCGAGTTTTCAATTCGGAAGTTTTGCGTAAAGCAATGCTTAAAGGAACACTATAGCATTAGAAATACAAAGCTGTACGCCTATAGTGTCCCTTTAACCTAAGGTTATTGTCCAGCACCCAACAACCCTCCACATTGTCTGAGATGATATGGGAAGCAACTAAAATATGTAGATTTGTATTCACAAAGAGAAATTAATATAAATCTGTGAAAAATCCTTTTTATTAACTGGATTAAAATCACATTCTTATAATCTGAATTGAATTGTCCATAAGGAATAAAGTGTGCTGATTGTATCCGAATTCTCATTTGCTCTGATAGACCTGTATTTAGCACAACTGCTGTGCAAAGCAAGTTTGCATAGAGAGAGAATAATGACGGTTTATATATAATAGCACCAATCGCATATTCAGCAGTGTACAACTAATTGACCTTGACACGGCAGACATTTCGGCAACCAGACGTTGCCACAAAACTGATAGGGAAGTACAAAGAGTTAAAATGATCAAATCCAGCCTACAGTGTAGCACTGAACACCAAGGTAAAATCATTGCTTTGTCGCTGCTGTCACAAGTGCTTCTTAGAGGGCATGCGCTTCCCACCATGTCTAGTGTAACTCCTTACCACCTTACATGGTTCTGAAATAAGGGATTTTTTAAATTTGATTTTAATTTCATATATCAGGTGATAGACAATGCGAAGTTGCAATAATAGCACGAGGAGTCACACATTATATAGAAAGAAGAAATCCCTGGTAAAAAAAAAAAACAGTTAGCCTGGTCTTCCCCTGCCTCTGCTAAATTAAAGTTCGTATCACTTTTCACAGCCTTGGTGATGGAGCAGCAATCCAACAGCACATGTATGGCTGCTGGTTTCTCCAACTTGCATTCACACTGTAGTTACTGATGATGATAAGTTAAAGAAAACAAGGGCAGCAGGCACAAATTACCAAAGCGATTTAAAAAAAAAAAAAAATACTTATCTTACTCTCAACACAAGGCTGCTTCTAATTACTTATATAGAATATAAAATGAGCTATTGTAGGGAGGTAGGTTGAAAGTGGTGTGGGTGCAGTGTCCCTGTCCCCTTAACCCTTTGAGATTGTAAACCACTGCAGTTGCAGAGAAACAGCAATGTTTTCATTGCATGGTTAAGACATCTTCTAGTGGTTGTCTACCATGCGCCATGGTTGCTATGGTAACTTCCTAACCAGCACTGATATCGCTGGCTGGTTATTGTAGGAAAGAGAGTGACATGATCCCACTCCGGTCAGACACTGGCATTCTGGCAACAAAGCCAGCATGTCAGCTTGATGGAGGAGGTTTGCCCTGCTTTGGGAAGTGTCCCAATGCTGGGGAAACCAACGAAGACCAGAGAAGGGGCACAGGTGAACCGGAGGTGCATGTTACAAAAGTGTAACACCCGTGACCCACCTCTTTAATGAGATTGCGTCGAGGGAGCAGAGCACCAGGTAACGCACCAGTTTCCCTTTAAAAAAAAAAAAAAGAATTTGAGGTGACAGTTGTCCTTTAATTTATATTGGTCGAAATCTGATCTACACAGAAATCAAGAAAGTGAGAGAATTTCACAGAGAGATAGATAAATCTATATACAAATAGGGTCTATAAGGTAAAAATTATCATTGAAATACGTGGTGGTAAGTGACAAAATATATAGATATGCAAGTTAGAATCTTGGTAAGTGACTTCATACATACAAGGATGGGCACGAGCTGTTCAGAAATGGGCAATTAAAGCTAGCACTATCAGTCTATTTAGATTCACATTTACTTGATGACATGTTTTTCATAAACTTACAGAAATCAAGTGAAAGCCTTATAAAACCACTCAGTGCTGGCAGGTACAGTAAGTAGGTGCTTAGTGTTCTATACAATAACTCAACATACGCCTATTCTTAGTGTACGTTCCAAATAACTTCTGCACCCAAATGGTTTCTGTAAATCACAGAAAGTAGCTCCTACTGACAATGAATATTATTCTCGAAATAGTGGATTGCAGAGAATAAAACAGAAAAATTAGGCCAAAGCAGCCTATTTGGAAAAGTTCCCAATTCAGCAACATTCAAAGAGTGGCGATTTTATCCCAAATTCTGCAAATCAGCAACTCGGTAATATTTTATCCAGAATTTTGCAATTCCGTTTTCAGTTTGGTTCAATTCACAGTTTAGCAAATAAACCACAATGCATCAATTTGCCCACACAGGGCAAGGTTTGCACGACAATATAGTCTGGGGGTCATTCATCCCTCCCCCTCCCCTCCAACCTCACTTTATAGATCTCATTTTTCCAGATCTCCATATTGTAACAGATAGGGATTTAACCAAATAAATACCACTGATTCAAAACATATAGCCCAGGGATGACTGCTTATTTGCTTCAGAGTGGACAGAACAAACAGATAGTACAAAGGCTGTATACACAGTAACTTACTGCATGTTGGTTTATAGCTATATATGGATTCATTGTACATATGGTGCGTGCGATTTATAATCTGGAGCAAAATTCTCAAAAACGCCATTGATTGAACATCAAGCATTAGATTTGTGTAATTTTATAGATTTTTTTTTTCACTGTCCTTGCTATTACAGGTTTCAAAAGTAAAATTATTAATTCTGGGAAAAGATTCTGGGCCAGACAGACTGTGAGAAAGACAATAAAGAATAATCAGTCACAAATACTTTATTTTCCACAATATATCTGGGGGGAGAGGGGTATGTCTGTATCTACATTCTTTGTAATTTTTCTTGCCATAGAACAACAATCTATGCAGGGAATATTGTTTCTCTTTATTTCATGAGCTAGCTATGAATCCATCATGAAATCACTTTTTTTTTGTTTTAGAAAGTGCGAGATAGTGAAGCGGTCGATCCTTTTAAATTACATATTGCATGATACTATGACAAGTTCTCTGACATATACTGTGACTGAAACCACATGACTACTTTTCCCCTAGAGGGTTCTGGGAGAGGACACAGAAAAAGGCCAAATGAAGAAAGTGCCATTTCAATATTTTGCTAATTCTTATCTTGAGATACAAATACTGAATGTGAACATTCAAAAACAATTTGTGAATATTATCAGTTGACGACGTTGACTAGCATTCTAAATATTTATAAAGTTATCATGGCAAATAAGGAATTGCCAGGCCTTTCTACAGTGCAGTAAGAGTTTACAGCTAAACAATACATGATATATTTCTATAAAAAAAAAAAGTTCATCAAGTGTAGATTCTCCCCCCCCCCGCCCCACCCCACCCCCACCACCAATGTTTCCTATTTAAAGTTGGCCATTCCCTTGAAGGGATCAGAAAACAAATGATTACAAAAAAATGATCAGACCACTCTAGTTCAACAAATATATTCTATTAATTTATTGGTAAATGATGCCGGTCAGATTCCATTTAAAATGATCTGTCTGCATCTGGCAAATTCTAAAGAAATGTAAAGTAGTCAATACTATAGATTGCTATAGTATACAAACTTAAATACTACAAACAAGCAGATTTATGGTATCTACGGTAGTAAAATCTGCTATTTTTTTTTAACAATTTGTTTTTCACAAAAAAACAAACACATCTTGCACATCTTATGATGGATCAAGCCGAATATTGAGCTTTTTACATATAAAGACCCTGTTAATGCTCATGTTATACAGGCATACCATTCCAGATCAACATGGTTGATTATCAGTTTGCTTAATACCGTATTTTAATTGGTTTGGAATAATTCAATAGAAGGAAATAAGCGATTGCTCTATTTATTAAAGTCTTCCTGAAACAATGTGGGGACTCAGTGAAATAAATTGCCACAGAGGAAAAACTCCAAAACGCTACTTCCTTTATTATGACTATGGCCGTAGGTGCTGTTGTCCCTACACAACTTATTATATTTTTTTCAGCATTTTTTTCCCCTCCTTCACTTATACTATCAATATCTGTTTAACCCTTCAAATCCAAACCCAAATTTATATTTTTTCTAATTTGGCACACATAACATACACATTTTAATATGGAATAGTGTAAATAATCACGGTTAAGTAGAGGGGAACTAAATGGTTTACGAACTCCCAAGTGTCAAATGGTCATTAAATGGGTGCAATTTAGTGTAGCATTTTAACATTTTAAATGACATGCAGTAGATGTGTTTTTTTTTTTTTTGTTCATAAAATCTTGTTGCAATTTTGTGACACGGACACACACACACAGCAGTACACAGCTCAACTACCCCTATGGTTTAAGTGGAATTCCATTTTTTTTGTGAGAAGGCTTGTCCCAACACACTTGGTAATGTCAGAATGACCAATGGCCTAAGGTCAGTCCACCAAAGCTCTTAGGAAAACAAATTCTGAATTTACTGCCTTGTCCATATTTCCTAACACAATGATTATATACTTCAGTTAACATCACTATATATTAAATATCCAAAGACTCTATCCTATTACAATCTCTCCAATTGAACAGATCTAATTTACTTAGTTTACTAAACAGTGAATAATATCAACCGAGAGAGGCCAAAATAGCAGTATCTGGGAGGTTTTTCCTAATCTGACTAGTGTATATTTTGCAAGTTGGATGTCAATTCACTGTTTAGTAAATAGATTTCAAAACTTCTAATAGTTTAAATATTTGGACAAGAATGCAAGAATGCAATTTGAAGTTCACTGAGTTTGTGTAATGGATTCATATGAAACACAGACACATATGGTAAACAAATACATTACAATACAAATTTCGTATTTTAGCATGACTTCTTTAACTGATGTAAAAACAGGGAAAAGCACCAGTAATAACTCTAATATAGCAAATAAATAAATAACACATTCAAACTATATAATGTCACCCAAGTTTACTCTCACATTCATAAATGTATACTTATCTTATTATTTTTAGAATTTACACTGCTATATATAGGTGATTCACAATGTAATTTAAATCCTATATGATACACTGTCAGGGTTACTCTCTAAAAGTGTGAATTGTCTGAAATTTAAAATCACTCAAAACAAAATTAGTGGTTACATATTGGGCCAAAATAGCAGAAATAAAAAACAGAAAAAAATGACTTTCTATTTGAATATTTTGAGCTAAGATTCTGGATATTTCATTGTTTATTGAATAGCCCTTTCTTGAAGATGGAAGGAAGTGTAAACAGAGAGTACACAGGTAAGCACAAGTCTAAAGCAAACTCCCCTTTGATCCAGACTAAGCGATAAGAGGGGGTAGATTTTGACCAGCACTGATACATTAGTAAACACTCAAACTGTAACATAGTAGATAAGGAGTTTGTCAATAAGGGCTCATCCTCCCATTTACTGCGACACCTACACCAGCCCGCAGTTACATTCTGCACATATAGAAGAAACCAGTCTCCTATATGGACAGCAGGTACATAATACCATTAACATCACTGGGATAAAACCAGGTGAATTACTGCGATTCAAAGTTCACAGATCGACCGTGCTACCAAGCCAGCTGTCTATAAAAAAAAAATACATAGAATACAGCTATGCATCGCACATAATAATATATAATAATAATAAAGATCGCAACAAACATTAACAATTTGATGACTGGAGAGAAAAAAACGACTACTTAATGGGGATTATAAAGAGAATATCTGACACCCACTGATTCCAAGAAATAAATGGTGCTTTTTTATTTCATAAGTCTATATTTAAATATCTATACGTTATGAGATACTTCTCCCAGCACCCTCAGGCAGCCACTAGCCTTGATATATACAGTGAGATAATAGTTCACAGCAAATGGAACGTTGAAGAATACAAAGTAACTTTGGATGTTTCACACACACACACACAAGGTGATATTAGGTCATCTATAGATATTATTATTATTAATAGAGCGATCTTACCTCTTCTTCTCCTTCTCAGCCGTCATGATGTGAATCGCAGGTGGAATAAAACACTTAGAAAAAATAGATGTAAAAAAAGCAATATCCCTGAAATAGGTAGAGATGGGGCAGCTGAATAGCACCCAGCACACAGAGTAGTGAGGTTACCCAGCACTGAGATCACTGCAGGGGTGGCAGTCCTTGGGGTAGCCCAGTGTGATTACACAGCGCTGAGAACAGGTCAGTCCTTGGGTAGCCCAGTGTGATTACACAGCGCTGAGAACAGGTCAGTCCTTGGGTAGCCCAGTGTGATTACACAGCGCTGAGAACAGGTCAGTCCTTGGGTAGCCCAGTGTTGAGCCGGCTATACAGTCTCAGGTCACTGCTGAGGATTGTACAGCCGCTCTGGGGGGGCCCAGGGCAGGGGGGCAAGCTGTGTGATAGCCCAATGCAGCCAGTGGCCAGTCCAGGCGGCGGTGAGGACAGTGAGCTCCCTGCTCTCTGGGTGGGTGGAGGATCGCTGGGCTGTACAGTCTGTCCAACTGCTGGGAGAGAAACTATTGCACAGCTCTCAGCCTGAGCTGGGGCGACACGCCCACTCTGAGCACGGACACGCCCACTTAATCTGCATAACCACGCCCCCACACCCTGGTATCTGCCGGACTGGGTTATCAGGGTCAGCAAGGTGACATGGGGCAGGACTTAAAATTATTATTATTTCATTTCCATTTTCTATTTCTCTCTTTATGTATCAATAGAGGATTAATACCCGTGTTAATATTCCCACGTTTTCTAAAGTAATATCATATCATAATCATAATTAATAATATATATATACACATACACACACACACAGACACACACACTCTCTCTCTCTCTTTCTCTCATAAAAATCCCTTTTTATGTATTGTTTCTAATTGTTGCTGTTCTTCCACTGAAGGATTTTAAGATATATGGATGTATTCCCCTTTGTTTTGTATTTTATATTAAGTATTACATTTAAAATTTCATTTAACTTTTTTTTAGTTTAAAATGGTCAGACCTTTTTTTTTTTTTTTTATCGTACAGCACAAATGGTGATATGATCTGTACAGGCCATCTCCATTCAGTATTCGGTGCACTAAAATCTTGCGCAGAAGCAGGACATAGAGTGGGATTGGTAGGAGTTACTGTCCTGAGCATGCAAGGACTGTAATATCCACTAATCTCATCCCTTACACTACATTAAACATTGACCCCTACACAACACTAACCGGTATACTACCCTAACACTAACCATTAGGCCGCAGTGCGAGTCTCTCACCGTAACGATAACGAAAAAAACAAGGATCGAATTACAGAAAGCATTTTGTGGGGTGTAGGATAACTGGACTCTCTTCTACTTTGAATTGTGTCTTTTGATCTTGCACTTGCCTCTAAGACTTTACACAACTTTCATTTTTTTTCTCTCTCTCTCTCTCTCTCTCTCTCTCTCTCTCTCTTTTTTTTTTTTTTTTTACAAATATCAATATAAGATTATAAGTTTTAAATGAAAACAGTTCATACATTTTATATTTTATATTTTATATTTGTAATAAAGGAATTTTTGGCACCAAAATATCTTGTTTGCCATATTCCTTTAAATATCCTTTTTTTTTTTTTTTTTTACCTTTTCTAACCTGACCTTACTTATAATTTATAACCCACGCAATAGCGCAAAGAATCCATAGGTGGGGATTATACCACCCATACGCTTACACCGAGCAGTTCAGCCTGCTCTATATACTGTGAGTATAATTTTATTTTCTTCTAGCATTTTTATCTGCCATACAGAGAGCACTATATTTTATTTTCTCTTATTATCGGCCGAGCCGGATCATCGCTGGACTTTTCACCTGCACTATTTGCTGACCAGCGTCACCCTATATATCCTTGAGTGGGGATCATTCCACTTCACGCATATAATATCAGAGCTGGATTTTAGCTCTGAAAATTGTGAGTAATTTTCATTATCACTATTTTATCCCCTTTCACCTTGCTGACATACTGTACCATTGGGATTTTTGTTTTCCTGCTTTTATCTTCACATATCATCACCGAACTACAAGTGCATAGGTGTAAAGACTGACATCATCCTCAAGCATCCTCCATACTTTGTGGAACTTACCACTTCGGACTTATTGTAGGACTTTGGACTATTTTTTATTATTATTTTATTTATGCATAATATTATTTTTATGTAAGTTAGGCGCACCCTTTTCATTTCTGTTTTCGTGTTTTATGAAAACAGTTCACCTGCCCTTAAAAAGTCATCCTCACACTACAGTCTAGAACACAAAGACAAACAGATATTAATATCAACTCACGCAATTGCAACAGACAGACGCACAGAAAGGTAGAAAAGTATGAATTTGTCACAATTTCAAAATGAGCTTCACAATTTAGACTAAAATGGGTGAATCTGAAAAATAGATATGTCTTAAGTTTATAGGTACAGCGCTACGGAATCTGATATCGCTATATAAATAATAAAATAATAATAATAATAATAATATGGTCATTGACTTCCCAACAATTCACAATTTTTTGAGTAACACGGACACATTCACAAATCCACTAGCTGCTAGAGATGTGTATGGAAATAATTATTGTTTCTGTACGATCCACTCATTTTAGTTTTTCCTTTAATCTGAAGTTCGATCAAAATTTTCACGTATTTATGGAATTTGGGCGTCCATTAATCCCTAAGGAATCCAAAAGATGTACTCAGAATGACAGCAGCCAGTCAACGAACAAAAGAATCATGTCAAGTGAAATTCGTTCGGCGACCGATAAGTTCATTCGTTAATATATCAACTTATATTGTTGTTTGGATAAAATTAACTAACAACTAATTTTTCTATTAGCATTATGTCACCTCATTGCTATATTTCATATTCTGAAGCATAATTCATTCTAGTGTGGATTTACGTCCCATTTATTCGTACTTTATAGAGGGTATGTATAAAGTAACAAACATTTATTTTAGCAATTAAAATGCCATTCTCATTGGAAGATTCTCTCAGGCTGATGTTTGTCTCTAGTAAAATTCTTCAACCAGGAAATAGCTCTTTGCAAACAAGGCTCCAACTTGCATAAAACTACAAATCAAATGTTTAGCCACCTGCAGGCACGGACATCGCCGCAAAGCTGTAGCTATGCAGTGGCTCGAGAGCTATCTGTTGTCTATTGATGTGCTAGTGTTTATTTGTGGAGGATGAACGTGACCTTAACCTGGTAATGCTCCCTTATCGGATTGTAGGAGATTGAAAGGGATATCTTTGGGATCAGTCTGTCAGCATAGCCCCTAGGCACGCTCATATTTGATATACACCCATATAGCATCATATTAAATGCCAAGATTTAATCAATGATTACAAACTCTCTTTTTTTTTCTTTTGTCTCCTACCAGAAAGTACAGAAAATGTTATACGTTTTTGAGTACACAGGAGGTTTATTCCAAGTGGGAATTCAAAATAATTTACATTTTTTTCGGCCAAAATAGGCAAATTAGAAAACGAATACATTTTAATTAATTCAATTAATTTTAATTTCACTTTAAATTACTGACTGTTCACACTTTATTAACACAGTCAAAAAAAATGCTGAACCCCACGTAATTGTAAACTGCGTTTACCCTAATGCCATGCATGGCATAGATGTCACATATGCAATTTTTTTTTCTGTATTTTCCATCCTTAAAGGAACACTATAGGCACCCAGACCACTGCTATGTTTACACTGCAGGGTTAATCCAGCCTCTAGTCTCTGTCTCACTCACGGAGTCCAGCATCAAAAAAGATCCCCATAGGAAAGCATTGAGTACTGCTTTCCTATGGGTGGGTTTGAATACGCACGCACCTCTGGCCGCGCATGCGCATTCGGCTCCACTCGGGAGCTGACATCGATGGAGGAGGAGAGTTCACCACTGCCAAGGGAGCCCGGCGCTGGATTAAGGTAAGAAAATAAATGGTAATTAACCATTTATTCGCCACGGTAGGGGCCCTAGTCACCTAATCGCTGACTAGGGCTCTATAGCATTAGAAATACAAATATAGTGTTCCTTTAATGGAAAGAAATGCTAACATTTTTTTTTTTATAACAAAAAAAAAACTACTGTTTCATGAATCATGTGGTGTGTTATTCTAATATAGTTACTATACACTATAGGCAATATAACCATTTCATAGCGCCGTCCCTCCATTCGGTATTAAACCATTTTCAAGCAGTTTTTTTTAATACCAAAAAAAGGTTCCTGTCTGATCACAGCCCAGCTCCTAGTGAAGGTATGGCTAAGGCAAAGATTATACTGGCTTCCTTATTAGCCCAAGCAGCACAGTGGGGACAGACTGCTGGGGGCTATCATCTAGAATTATGAAAGCCATTTACCATTTACCACTAAATGTAAGGATGGCGCCCAGGGACTCCAGGCGTAATAACCACCTTAATTGAATGAAGTGATTACAGTGCTTACAACTGTCCCTTTTGAGTTTGTTTTTTTTCTTACGTGGCACTTGTTACGTAGGAGTTATTATAAGCAAAGAAAACGATTTTGTTTTGGTCCTGCAGTTAGACAATTTTCTAAACAGTGGAATTGTGGTGACAATCAGAATTGCTTTTTAGGGCTAGAACATCAGTCTGCTTTATTTTATTTTTTTCTTGTGTAATGTAATTGCAGTTGCCTGCCTGCCAGCCAGCGTGTGTGTCAGGCTCACAGCGTATACTGTGCCCACCCACTCACTGGTGTCACAATAGCTTGCATTTAAACAAAAAAAACGTTTATAATGTAGTATAATAGCAGTCAGTTTCCTTCACTAGTGTGCGTGTTTCAGGGCCTGCCCAGTGCCACCACTCACTCACTGGTGTCACAATAGCTTGCATTTTTTTTTTTTTAAATTCTTTATTTTGGTCGTGCAGTTATGAGAATTACAAACAAGCTTTCTATAAGTCACAGCATCATGGACAAGCTTCAGTACAATATGTTTAAAACTTGAAGTGACATTTGAGGGTCATGGACATTTTTTTTTTATATAGATGCTTGAACAGGCTTTAACCATTTAGTTGCAACTGGGGAGTTCGGCTAGGCATAAAATAAGGATGGGTAACAGAAAATGTCAACATTGAGCTCCGTTAAGTGATAAGTACAATATAGTAGCTTATACTATGTGGTTGTATACAGTAGGCTTGCTAAACATTGCTATGGGCATCAGGAGGGAGATTGCCTGGTAAGACAGATTTTTATCTATAGCCCAGCACGTCTTTAAGCTGCAGTGTGGCAATAAAATAATATGTTAAGTACACATGTCTGCACAATTAGGACATGTGTGGAAGAAAACATGCTGAGTAAACATGAAAACAGTGCTAGTGATTAATAGTCTTTTATGACTCAAGCTTGTGGTCTATAGTACTGTGGTAGAGGAGTGTGTTTCCCGGGAGGCTCCCCAGGTAAATCAGGCTTTAAGTCCCGTTATGGTGATCTGAGGATGAGAGTATGCTGGCGCACTGGGGGGGTATTGCTGGGGTACCTTGGTACCTATATTCAGCCTCGGGGTCATCCAATGCCGTGTGGAGGCTCTGCGTTTCCCAGCCCTGAGAGTCTCTCTATGGAGCCTTGCTGCTTTCCCAAGTGTGGGTCTGCATTCAGGGGTCGCTGTGTAGGCCCGGCTGTGCAGGAGCGTCAGCTTCTTCTGCGTGGCTTCAGAGACCGGCTTGCTTTGTGAGGCAGGCACCTTGCTGCAGCCCTGTCGGCTCGTGGCAGGCTGGTTGTGGCTTTGTTTGACGATTTTCGCATGCTGGGAAGCTTGGATGTTTTCTGGTGCGTGGCCCGCGTGTGCTGGGAGCCAGGTCTTGTGGTCCGCCATTTTCTGCCCCTCCGTATCTTGGATACTGTGGGTTTGCCGCTGGAGCGTAAAGGCAGTTTATGAGGTGTTTGTTCTGTCTCGGTAAGTAGTGCTTGTTGCTGCCTACTCTCCAGCTTCCTCCAGAAGGCTGTGAACAGGCTGTCTAGTCTGGCTTCGAGGTCCCAGTGTGGTTGTTTGCGGTGCGTTAAACGGGGAGTTTGGTCTGTCACTGTGAAGCAGGCGTAACCCTTACACTACCCGATCGATACAACATCATACCTGATGTTTTAAAGCAGGCTATTCCAAACAATTTAGGAATGTTAGGTGATTTATGCCCTTTATGGATTAAAACCAAACTCTGCATCAACTATGTAATTTTCCGTGGGAGTTTTGCCATGTATCCCCCTCTGGCATGCCACAGTCCAGGTGTTAGTCCCCTTGAAACAACTTTTCCATCACTATTGTGGCCAGAAAGAGTCCCTGTGGGTTTTAAAATTCGCCTGCCCATTGAAGTCTATGGCGGTTCGCCCGGTTCGCCCGTTCGCGAACATTTGCGGAAGTTCGCGTTCGCCGTTTGCGAACCGAAAATTTTATGTTTGCGACATCACTATTTGCAAACACTAATGATAATATCTTGAACTAATGTATTGTAATCTGTGAGATAATACAGAAAAATCGAATCCAATAAAATAAAGCCACTGTTTTCAAAAAGATTACTAATCTAGACAATAAACAATAGAAGTGAAATGCTTCTAATTGGAGGAGAATGACGGCTCCTGTAAGTGGGAGCTTCAGGTAAGTAAATCTCAATTCAGCTACTCCCTCCAGCAGCTGCACACTAAAGTGGTCATGCCACATGTTTTGTAAAATATGCAGAGACCTCAGAAAATGTCAATGTCTCTGGTTTGGGCACCATAACAACTTCATAAAATTAGAAAGGGCGGGGGAGTTATCCAGCACTAGTACACAGACTTTGGTGTTAAACCATTTGTGAATGGTCTAACCCAGGGGTAGGCAACCTTTTAGCAGCACTGTGCCGATATAGGATTGTGATGTCCCTTAGCGTGCCGATCCTATTTTTTTTAAATTGAGGTGTGTATGCTGCCGTATTCTGCTTGTGTTATTTTTACTGTAATTGCTCTGTATCATTGTATTTGTGCGGATATGAGCTATTATATTGTATATGTTCAGGAGTACTTTATGGTATCGTGTATGATACCTATGAATTTGGGCTGTGTATGAGGGCTGCTTGTGGAATTGTGTGTGGATGGATATGTCACATTGTGTGTTTGGTAGTGTGTGTATGTGAGGGGCTGTTTGGGGTATTGTGTGTGTGTGTGTGGATGGATATGTCACATTGTGTGTTTGGTAGTGTGTGTATGTGTGGGGGCTGTTTGGGGTATTGTGTGTGTGGATGGATATGTCACATTGTGTGTTTGGTAGTGTTTGTATGTGAGGGGCTGTTTGGGGTATTGTTTGTGTTTGTGTATGGATATGTCACATTGTGTGTTTGGTGTGTGTATGTGTGGGGCTGTTTGGGGTATTGTGTGTGTGGATGGATATGTCACATTGTGTGTTTGGTAGTGGGTGGGGGCTGTTTGAGGTATTGCATGTGAGGCTGCATGTGGGGTTGTGTGCATGTATGTGGATAGTTAGTGGTGTTGCGTTTGTGGGGATTGTGTGTATGTTTGTGTATGGGCTGTTCGTATTATTTGTATGAGGGGAGGGTTATTGTGCATTTCTTTCTAAATCTAGCAGTGTGGGTGGCTTCCTTGGGTTCCAGTGGGGACCAGGCCGGCCAGGTATAGCTCAAGTATAGGAGCTGCAACAGCAGCTGCGTGCTGCTCTATTACAGTGTGGATTCCCATTCACAAGTGCTGGGAGGAAGTGATCTATGGTCACTTCCTCTATGTGCCGCAATGCATAAATTGAGGATTGTCTTTTACCACCTCTTCGTATTAGCAGATATCTGAAGTTTCACTGGGACTCCTGAAAGCCAGAGCCTGTTTGGCTCTAGCAGCCCTGAGTGCCGTGCAAAGTCACCTTGAGTGCCGTGCATGGCACTAGTGCCGTAGGTTGCCTACCCCTGGTCTAACCACTAAAGGTGAGCCAGAACCAGGGACCTCCAGGCACCACAACAACTTTCAATTAAGTTGTTATGGTGTCCAAACTGGTCCTCTAGGAGTGATTGACATCTAGAGATAGCCAATGTACCCAGAAGCCACAAAAATTAACCAGGCAATTAAATGAATTGGTTTATGTGTCATGTGTTTGATGTATACCTGACAACTGTCCAGAATACAGCGAGACGGTCCCAATAGTGAACCTTTCTTTTTTCCAGGTTTTTTGTTTTTTTTATGTGGCTTCCCAATTTTTGGGGCACTAGAGAAAAATATCCAAAAAGCACATTATGAGTGCATTTTTAAACAGGCTTGCCGAATACAAGGCATATCTGCCTGTGTCAACATGCATATGCAGTACTCGGTGCACAGCAGCCCGGATTGGTTAGATTTTAGCATGCCTGCCACTTCAAATTATGTAAAACCTTGAAAACTAAAATCACGTTAGTCACATTTTTATTATATATCATAAAGAACCATCAGTTTATATAGTGCTGTAAACACTTTAAAGAGTAATTCGTACGCATTGATTGAGACCCACAGGTAATTGAAATTCCCGGGATTTGCAAAGATTTGGATAGTATTCATTCACCCCGGGAAACTAACAAAAAATAAAACTTTCAAAATTCTGGCATTTACTAATTTAATTCCAAAGAAGAATAACGAATATTTTCTGTTTCTTTGGTTTTCTTCCATTACAGTGATACTTCCAACTGTGCATGAAATAAGTCTTTTGTTTGGAAACTTAAAATGGGTGTGCCAAACTGTACCATCTTAATTGACACTATATTACAGGTTTCACTTCGGCTAGTCAATATACATTTGAATCTGTCCATAAACCTGTCAAACTTGATAAACCACTTGGCTGAATGAATACTTCTAAACGATAAAAACACTCAGGGATTTATTTACCAAAGAGTTTAAAGTGGTAAATTGGAAACCAATTTAGATAAATGTAAGCCTTAATAACTGGTTAGCAAGAGCTCAGCTTAGTTATATTCCCAACCAAGTTACTTTGACATACATTGTGTTTTGTTTTTTAATTGTTATTTCATTACCGCAGTTCAATGTAAATTAACGAATCAAAGACAACTCCACCAATGGTGTCAAGAAAGAAAACATGATGCAATTTCATTTGATACAATCTCTTGCTATTCAAATATATTGAATATTTTTATCATTAAAACTATTGCGGCCTGTGAATCTATCCCGCTTATCTAATAAGCTACTACTTATTGCCCCGATTACCGAGAAGGAATTTAGCTGGGCTATTTATTTGACTGCTTTGATTAGCCATACGATTGAATACTATTAGATATTAAATCTTCAACTTCTAACCTCTTTAATGCCATTTATATTGTTCACATTCTATTGGTCAAATAATTTCAAGCCCGTAGTATATTGCATCCAAAATTAGGAAGATACTCAGAGTTGGCAGACTCTTAGTGTCCTATTACATTGCTTAACCAAGATCCAAAATGTCTTCCCAAAATCATTGCCCAAAGATTAAAGTTTTTTCTTCCAGATACATTGCATCCATAACAGTTAGACTTTACGAACGGTAAACATTAAATTAATGGTGTCCGATTAACTATATCAGCAAAAATGCCATTTATGTATTCTACTACATCAAATGATAACTTGCTGCTGTCTGCTGAGTCAATATACTATAGGCATAAACCACTATCAATGCATGGAATGCATGAATATGATAACGCAACTCAATCTTCATTGGCAACACTCTAGATTACTCACATCCATTTCTAATCCTCATTTCCATAAGAACCTGTTCGATCAGTTTTTTCCACCCCTGGCATCTGGATTCATTATCATGTACTGGACATGTTTAGACACTCACAGTCAGTTCCCTCACTCCAGATACCTCTTTTTGCATATTTACAAGTTTCTCAATAATGCTACGATCCCTGCATGACAGTAACTGGTTTCACCCACTGGACACTATTGGAAGGAAACCTGTCCTAAGTCAACTACTCCCATCAGATAACTTTACAATTATATACACCGATACTAGACCATTCTCTACCAACTAACCATATTTACATCACTGCTGGTACCACGGAGTCCCAGGTATCTGTCAGCCAGAGTCACAGTTAGTGGCATTAGACTCACAGATACGCTATGTGCAGCACTCAAAGTGAATGCTGCACATAGACCTTTGATTAAGTATTTCTAAATGTGCCCTCAGCCTGCAGCATTAAGAAATCAGGGACCCCCAGAAATCTGTCCATACCAGAGGTTCCCCTCTGTCAGTTGGGGCCACAATTATTTGTTCCAGACTAAATGAATACCTATGTGCAACGCTCTAAGTAAGCATGGCACATAGCCCACTGAGCGTGGGCCAATCCAATGCTAAGGAGCATTGGGGACTAATGCACATGCACCGTGTGCATTCCATATCATGTGACTGAGTTTTAATCTGCTAATGCAGTGGAAGTGCCCTTAGATTGGCAGCCATTAGAGGTAGACTTAAACCTGCAATGTAAACATTGCAGTTTTTATTATTATTATTATTATTATTATTATTATTTATAAAGCGCCAACAAATTTCGTAGCGCTTTACAATGGGTGGACGAACAGACATGTAATTGTAACCAGACAAGTTGGACACACATGAACAGAGGGGTTGAGGGTCCTGCTCAAAGAGCTTACATGCTAGAGGGAGTGGGGTAAAGTGACACAAAAGGTAAGGATAGTATTAAACTAGTGACATTTGCAAGAGTTTTGAAACTTTTTTTTATTACATTGCAGGGTTAAAAGTACAGGGCTACTGCACCCAGACCACTTTATTGAGATGAAGTGGACTGGGTGCCTATAGTGTCCCTTTAAATCACCTCCTCCAACCACTTCCTGGTGTATACCAATTCTGACCTGTTCTTCAGTTTTAAATAATGCTACTTTTATTTTTCTCTTCACGCCCAATATTTGTCCTGCTCTCTGAGAAAATACACGCAGTTCACATTTCCAAAAAACACTTAAAATTCTTCTCTACTGGATATCGACCTGGAAAATCTTGCAGTATTAATTAAAGAATCACTATAGTGTCAGGAAAACAAAGGGGTTAAAACCTTCAGCCACTTACCTTATTCCAGCGCTGGGCTCCCTTGGCCCTGGTGACCCCTCCTCCCTCGCTGACGTCAGCTCCCTCTGCACGGCAATGCTTGCAATGCTTTCCTATGGACGCTCTGCGCAATGCAGGCATAATATGCCTCCAGCGTCGCAGATGCGCCTCTAGTGGCTATCCGGAAGACAGCCACTAGAGGCTGGCTTAACCCCAAATGTAGACATAGCAGTTTCTCTGAAACTGCTATGTTTGGATCTGAAGGGTTAAAACCCGAGAGACTTGGCACCCAGACCACTTCATTGAGCTGAAGTGGTCTGGGTGACTATCGTGTCCCTTTAATATAAACTGCTCCTAAGTGACTCTTCGTGGTCAAAGATTCATGTCACTTAAAAGTAGGACCTCAATGTAATATGTTTGGGTAAGCGTTTAAAATTATTTTTTCAAAATATTAAAATATGAAAAAAATATACCATGTATATAAATATATCAAAAATACCAAAACATTAAATTTTTTTTTAAATACTTTAAAATATTACACAATTTTAAAACTTTATCCAAAACTTTATCCAAAAATATTAAATCAAGGCCTTAATTAGAAGGCAATAATTTTGTTCTTAGGGTTGCTGTGAAACGGCATGAAATGACTGGTACAGATTTATTAAATGATCTGATGTATTTTCACAGAAGAAGACAACAAAGTGTCTGCCTCATTTGAATATTATAATTTACTCATATGCTTTCCTTTATAGGAATACTGTTACCACATTTTATTACTAATTTAAATAAAAGATTATATGTATAGCAGCCTCTGTGCGTATTAATTTATAATCCATATATATAAGTAAATGCCTCCTTTCGTTGTATCTCGAGCTTGCTTTGTTGGGGGTGGCCATTTTTAAAAGGAATCTCTGTCAGAAACAGAGTAACCATTTAGGAAGTCAAGAAATACAGTTTATGTACAAACTCTATGAGATTAAAGTAAAGTAAAGATGGCTGCTCTGAAGAAACAAAGATAGACTAAGGAGACTCGTTGAACGAGGTATTAACTTGAATGCATTCATCATAAAATAAACCAGAATGCTTTAAAACATTTACAGGGTTAGTCACTAAAATCCAGATTTTAACAAATTGAACCCCAATGGCAAAAATAGGCTAAAAGCAGGTTTGGAAAAATCTATAGTCAGAGCTGGACTATTTTAGCCTCCATTTTGCAATTTTGATTTTATTCATTAAAATCTGAAGTTTAGTTAGTAACCCTGTTACTCTTTCATTTTCAATGAAATTAATTTTAAATACAATTTATACCAGTTTTCCTGTAATGGCCCGAGGGGTCGAGGAAGGTGAAATCAGGAAAAGGAAGTAATGTAATGGGTGTAGTCTATTGCAGATTTGCAGTTTCTCCAAGCACCATCTACAAACATGAATACACCAAAGGCAGATCTGTAGTCATTGTGGCACCAAGGGAATGTGCCACATAAACACAATGGCCATGTGACGATCCTCACTTCTGTATTCATATATCATGTGGTGATATTACCACACCGTTCCTGTAGATACTGGACATATTTTATTGAAAAAGCTCTGCCTTTAGAAAATGTGCTACACTGTCCAAATGGCTAGCTAAATAAACTCATTAATAACCCATCATTCCAGATACTTTCCTTTAAAGGGACACTGTAGACCCTGTAACTACCTTATCTTATTGAAGTATCCTTTCATTCAGCATTAAACTATTTTTTTTTTAATGCTAAATGAGAGTCCCCATTAAACCACCCCTCTGTGCTGCTTGGGCTAATGAGGAAGCATTAGCCTGAGCTGCAATGGATGGCCGTGATTGACTGAGAGTCAGCTGACTGCTTTCAGCCTATCATAGCACCCATTTTTGGTATAAATCAGTATGGCTGCCTTAGCTATACCTCCAGTAGGGGCCAGACTTAGGATGGCCAGGAACCCTTATTTAGTGGCAGTGGCATACACCATCCATGGGGCCCCGGTGCGAAACTGATCCGTGGCCCCCCCTCACTGCCTCCCCCCGACAGACACACACACATACATAGAGACACACATACATACATAGAGACACACATACATACATACATACATAGACACACACACACACACACACACACATACAGACAGATACATACACACACACACACATACAGGCACATACATACAGACCGACACACACACAGATACAGACAGGCACACACACAAAGACACATACATACAAACAGACAGGCACACATACATACATACAGACAGACACATACATACAGACACACACACATACAGACAGACACAGACACACACACATACAAAGACACATACAGACAGGCACACATACATACAGACAGACAGGCACACACACATACCGAGACACATACATACAATCAGACAGGCACACATACAGACACACAGACAGACATATACATACAGACACACACACACACATACAGACAGACACACACACACAAAAGACACACATACATACAAACAGACAGGCACACATACATACACACATACAAACAAACACACACACATAATGTTTAAGTCACCCTCCTGTTTCCTACCTTGTAGGTGCAGGAGGGTGACTTTCCCTGGGGTCCAGTGGTGGCTCAGGTTGATGGGAGTCAGAGTTCTCACTCTGACTCCCTCTGCTTCCTCCCGCGCGGGCTCTGTGTGTTAGCTGGGAGGAGTGACGGGGAGTCACTTCCTCCCAGCTTGTGATCTCATCACAGAGGGCCCGGTCGCACTGTAAAAGCGCCCAACGCTGACCGGGCCCCCTGACAATCCATCTCCATCTGGTGGCCCTAACAGCATGGGCCACCCGATGGACCCCTTGGATGGCGGCAAATTAAATTTGAGAAGCCGGATGTTGCCTGGGGGGAATGAAGATCCGCACTGGAGGCAACTCAGGGGCTAAATTATTCAAGAATGGTTTAACCCCTTAAAGCAAGAGTGCATTGGGGGCCTACTGACACTGTAACAACTTAATTTATGTAAAGTTGTTATGGTGCCTTAAGGTGACTAAACTGTCCCTTTAATTAAGCTGCACCTCTAGAATCCCCAGGCAGCAATAGAGAGCAGGCCCGGACTGGCCATCGGGCACACCGGGCAAATGCCCGGTGGGCCGCGGTGGCCAGGGGCCGAGGCCGGCAGGGGAAGTCCCAGGATCTCCCCTGCCGGTCTATGCAGGGCCGGCACTATCCGAGCGCCGGCCCTGCTGTATTCCATGAAGGGCCGGTGAGGGAGATCAAAGATCTCCCTCACCGGCCCACTTAAATAGAGCTGCGACTGGGGAGGGAGGGAGAGGACCCGGCGGAGCTCTATCTTGCAGCTCCGCCGGGTTCCTCTCGCGAGATCCGGACCGTTGCCATGGCAATGACCGGATCTCGCGAGAGTGAACTCTAGCCCCGGGCTAGAGTTCACTCACCCACTGGACCACCAGGGAAGGCGTGCGACTGCGAGTGCCTCTCCCCCCACCTCCCAAGTACCAGCGTGCAGGTCCCCCCCTCCCAGACTAAAGGTAAGATGGGAGGGGGGGATATAATGAATGCTTAGATTTTTTTTTAATTTGTTTATTTACCCCAACACACAATCCCTAACATTTACACACAGCACTCTCACACACATCACCCACAGCACTCTCACACACATCATCCACAGCACTCTCACACACATCATCCACAGCACTCTCACACACATCATCCACAGCACTCTCACACATCATCCACAGCACTATCACACACATCACCCTCAGCACTCTCATACACATCATCCACAGCACTCTCACACACATCACCCTCAGCATTCACACACATCATCCACAGCACTATCACACACATCACCCTCAGCACTCTCACACACATCATCCACAGCACTCTCACACACACATCACCCTCAGCATTCACACACATCATCCACAGCACTATCACACACATCACACTCAGCACTCACACAAAACACATCACCCTCAGCATTCACACACATCATATACAGCACTCTCACACACATCATATACAGCACCCTCACACCCACATCACACACAGCATCCATCATACACACATACTGCACCCCTCACATACACACAGAACCTCCCCAACACACTGCACCACACACATACACAATACTTCCAAACATATGTATATATATATAATATATGTATGTGTGTGTGTGTGTGTATATATATATATATATATATACACACACACACTCACTACATTCCTGACATACACACACTAGATTCCTTGTAAGCAAACACATACTTCACCCCTAAACACACTCTCTATAAACACTACATCATCTATACACACACACACACACACTATAGTCTGTATGCACACACTTGCTACATCCCCTATACACACATTCTCTACAGCCCCTAGCCACATATGCATTACATTACCCCACAAACACAACACGACTAAAACCGACCTTATTACACAATACCACACCACAATCACCTCACTCTATACACACACACACAATCCCACAAGCAGGCTCCAAACACATGTACAATACTCTTTCCTTGCATTTTTGTCTCCTGGTATCCATGTATAGAGACACCAGAGACAAGTTGCAAGGAAACACAGTGCAAGCATGTTATTAAATTTGCTTGCGCTGTGCAGAACAAATACAGGGCTTTTTTTCTCATGCTAGAGCTCTTTAACAGAGCTCTGCGCATGGTCTGCCCTGGCCTGCACTTTTAGAGGGGGCGTGTTTGTCGTGATGACAAAACACACCCTCTCTGCCCCGCCCCCTTCTTAGTGGGCCGCAGTGATAAAAAAATGCCCGGGCCGAATTTTTATCCCAGTCCGGCCCTGATAGAGAGTTCACTAGAAAGAATGAAAATTTCACATTTTGAAAGTGATGAGCATTAATTAAAATGTTTTAACTTTCTCAGAAAACCAGAGCATGTTCTCGCAAAAGCAAAAATGTCCAGAACATGAGATAAATAGCTCTGCTGACTTAACCTTGGTGTGTATGAAGGAATGAGCTGGTAGCTTCCTTTCAGCAAAGTGCAAATTATACTTCAAGCTAATTTGTTCCACGTGCTGTATTTGTGACAAGCATGACATGTTCTTCGATGGGGTATGACAAAACATTTTCCTTAAAAGCTTCAAAGAACTTCTGTCACCAGACTAGCGTAAGGTTCTCTGCTGAACCTTTCCCCCATTCCCTGAAAAACCTGTTTATTAATACATAGCAGGGTTTTCATGATCTATACATTTTCACAATATAAAGTGTTATTCAATAAAGTGAGAATTGTTGATATTCACTTTGAATTGATATTGAACTCCCATTAGAAAATAACCCTGATAGAGAGTTACTGTCACTGGGTAGGGAAGACAGGCTATGTACTAATACCTTTATCCCTGTTTAGTTATTATGTCTCTAGCCATATTCATCTCTCATGGCCCTCTCTGTCTTCGATTCAACTTCCATCAGGTCTTTTCACTAGATGGCAACGGTGGCGGTGACAGGGTGTCCGAAAATGAGGGGAAATATTATTATTGTCTCCCCCAAAATGCTTAGACCCCTGTTATTTTGTTGTTGTTTTTTTGCTGGAAAAGAAAGATTTTAGGGGTCTGACATACAAAAATTAAAGTGGCACTATAGCGTTAGCAATATAAACCTGCATTCCTACTGTTTTAATGCCCCTGTCGCTAGTCATTGATAGGCCCCATTTTTGGGGAAAACCATTAATAAAAAATAAAAAAAAAAGTATTATACGCCAGTTTCGAGAAGCAAGACTCCCTCCTGCTCACCTCTCTACCTCCAATGACATCACAGAGGAGGCGATGGTTCAAGCCAATACTTCTCACAGAGGAACATTGGGGACCTGATGTGCATGCATGGCAAGACAATGTTTGGTGGTGTGGTGCATCCAAGCTTCCCCATACGAAAGCATTGTATTCAATGTATTTCTATGAGTTTCAGCATCATGCAGGGCTGGCATCAGACATTTTGGGCCCCTTACACAGCTCAAGGTCTGAGCCCCAGAGGCCAACTCTGAGTCTGCCCACATGGTTGCAGAGTGGATGCAGTCTGTGTGTAGTGGATGCAGAGTGTGTGTGTGCGTACAGTGGATGCAGAATTTGTGTGTGTAGTGGATGTAGTGTGTATATAGTGGATGCAAAGTGTGTATGTGTGGTGGATGCAATCTGTATATATTGGATGCATAGTGTGTGTGTGTGTGTGTCTAGTGGATGTAGCATGTTTATACTGGATGCAGAGCGTGTGTATAGTGGTTGCAGTGTGTGTAGTGGATGCACACTATGTGTAAAGGCTGCAGTGTGTGTATATTGGATACAGTGTGTGTATGTGTTTGTGTAGTGGATGTAGTGTGTATGTGTGTGTAGAGTGGATGCAGTCTGTGTACAGTGAATGTAGAGTGGGTGTATAGTGGATGCAGAGTGTGTATGTATTGGATGCAGTGTGTGTGTTTGTATAGTAAATGCAGTGTGTGTGTAGTGGATGCAGTGTAGTGGATAAGGTGTGTGTGTATTGGATGCAGTGTGTGTAGTGGATACTGTGTGTGTGTAATGGATGCAATGTAGTGTATGTGTGGTATGTGTGGTAGGTAAGGGACTGTGTTCTGGGGCTTTTTTTTATTTTTTATTCCTTCCTGCCTGCCTCTTACCTGTGTCCAGGGATGGGGGACATTACACTCCCTTATGGTCGAGTGGCTTTGTACAGGCTGCTAAATGCTGTATAGTGAAAAGGAGGGGCCAAGCAAACGCCATCTTCCACTCTGGCAGTTCCTCTCCCCCTCCAACAGTTCCTCTCCTTCTGCCATGTTAACCTGGTAACCCGCAGCAATGCTCTGGCAGTCAGGTTCTCAAGAGTTAGAGAGGACTTGCCAGAGAGGGAGAGGACCTGCCAGATGGGGAAGATGGGATTTTCTGGGCCCCCTCTTCACTAAACATGCAGCCAGTGATATATAAAGTGATATACACACACATTGGGGATACAGGTCTGGATCCCACACAGCCCTATCGGCTGTACCACCTGGATGGCGGCCCTGGTGTCACATGACGAGTTTTACATGATCATTGCTGCGGACAGGTCCTTTTGACAGGAAGACTGCCACTAGAAGTGTGTTTAACCCTGCAATTTAAATATTGTGGTTTAGTGAGTGCAGAATAGCACTACTAGATATGACAGGTATTATTTAAACTAGTGGCTCCCAGACCTGTTCTCAAGACACACAAGTTGTCCAGATTTGCACATATTAACCTGGAGTGTCCCTTTAACCCCTTAAGGACCAAACTTCTGGAATAAAAGGGAATCATGACATGTCACACATGTCATGTGTCCTTAAGGGGTTAAGCAAGCACATACTTAGACCATGTGAAACCTAAAGGGTCACTGATTCTCTATAACTAACTACCGTATATACTCGAGTATAAGCCGAGTTTTTCAGCCCATTTTTTGGGCTGAAAAACCCCAACTCGGCTTATACTCGAGTCAGAGTCTGTATTATGGCAATTTGCATTGCCATAATACAGACTGGGGGGAGAGGGGGGCTGTCAGAGCTGTACTTACCTTTCCTGCAGCTCCTGTCAGCTCTCTCCTCCTCCGCGCCGTCCGTTCAGCACCTCGGTCAGCTCCCAGTGTAAGTCTCGCGAGAGCCGCGGCTCTCGCGAGACTTACACTGTGAGCTGACAGAAGAGCAGAACGGACGGCGCAGAGGAGGAGAGAGCTGACAGGAGCTGCAGGAAAGGTAAGTACAGCTCTGACAGCCCCCCTCTCCCCCCCACTGAACTGCCACTGGACCACCAGGAAAGGAGAGCCCCCCTCCCTGCCATATATCAAGCAGGGAGGGGGGACGAAAAAAAATAAATAAATAAAATAAGAAATAAAATAATAATAAAAAAATTAATAATAAAAAAAAAGGGGTATAAGGACCACTATGGGAAGGGGGGGGGGTATAAGGACCACTATGGGAGGGAGGGGGTGGGTTAAGGACCACTATGGGAGGGAGGGGGGTATAAGGACCGCTATGGGAGGGAGGGGGGGTATAAGGACCACTATGAGAGGGAGGGGGGGGGGGGTAAGGACCACTATGGGAGGGAGGGGGGGGGTAAGGACCACTATGGGAGGGAGGGGGGGATAAGGACCACTATGGGAGGGAGGGGGGGTATAAGGACCACTATGGGAGGGAGGGGGGTATAAGGACCACTATGGGAGGGAGGGGGGGATAAGGACCACTATGGGAGGGAGGGGGGTATAAGGACCACTATGGGAGGGAGGGGGGATAAGGACCACTATGGGAGGGAGGGGGGGGATAAGGACCACTATTGGAGGGAGGGGGGTATAAGGACCACTATGGGAGGGAGGGGGGGTATAAGGACCACTATGGGAGGGGGTGGGATAAGGACCACTATGGGAGGGAGGGGGGGTATAAGGACCATTATGGGAGGGGGGGGGTATATGGACCACTATGGGAGGGATGGGGGGGATAAGGAACACTATGGGAGGGAGAAGGGGGATAAGGACCACTATGAGAGGGAGGGGGTGGGATAAGGACCACTATGGGAGGGGAGGGGGAAGTAAGGACCACTAGGGGAGGGGAGGGTAAGGACCACTAGGGGAGGCGTGAGTCAGGACCACTAGGGGGGGGAGTGAAGGAACACGGGGGTGGGGAGGTAAGGACCACTGAGGGAGGAGGAAGGGAAGTCAGGACATATGGGGGGGGAGGGGGCGGCAAAAATTTTTTTGCCTACGGCGGCAAATATCCTTGCACCGGCCCTGCACACACTGCATTCACACACTGCATTCATGCACACACACACTGCATTCATGCACACACACACTGCATTCATGCACACACACACTGCATTCATGCACACACTGCATTCATACACACACGCTGCACTCATACACACACACATACGCACACACTGCATTCATTATACACACACTGTAAATAAATATTCAATTAATATATTTTTTTTAGGATCTAATTTTATTTAGAAATTTACCAGTAGCTGCTGCATTTCCCACCCCAGTCTTATACTGGAGTCAATAAGTTTTCCCAGTTTTTTGGGATTAAATTAGGGGCCTCGGCTTATATTCGGGTCGGCTTATACTCGAGTATATACGGTAATTCTATAAACCTTTTTTCTGCATAACTATGTATACACATTCCCTGTGTGTTCCATGTAAAAGGTTAAGGTGCACTAATCAGGATTCATTTTAGGCAGCTCTACTTAATCTGAGCCAGCTGAATAGCTATTTAGTCTCATTGATCGTATTGCATGTTGGTACAGAAAAATATATCTGGATATTCAGTTCAGCAAACTCCAGAAACAGAGAATGGTCTTATTTTTCCTTCTCCTTCAGTCCTCTTTCTCTTAACTGTTTCTTGTCCTCTGATCTTACCGGATTCATTTACCCTAACTTTCCTCTAACTGTCCAAATGTGTCTCATGATTGCAGTAAGGGCAGTCCACCCTCTTCCTGCGGCTTCGATGCTCAAAAAATGTGGTCTGGGTGCCAGGTCCCCCTAGTTTTAACTCTGCAGCTAAAAACATAGCAGTTTCTGAGAAACTGCTATGTTGACACTGAGGGTTAATCCAGCCTCTAGTGGCTGTCTCCCTGACAGCCACTAGAGGCGCTTCCGCAGTTTACAATCAGTAAAGATCCTCATAGGAACGCATTGAGTAATGCTTTCCTATGGGTGTGTTTGGATGCACGTGCGCCTCTGGCCGCGCATTCAGCCGCGCATTTGGCTCCACTCGGGAGCTGACGTTGATGGAGGAGGAGAGGTCACCAGTGTTGAGGGAGCCCGGCGCTGGATTAAGGTAAGCAAATAAATGGTTAATTAAGCCTTTATTGGTTGCGGAACGGGGCCCTAGTCACCGATTAAGTGACTAGGGCTCTATAGTGTTAGGAATAGATATTTGTATTCCTAACGCTATAGTGTTCCTTTAACTATTTTTATTTTACCATACCTAAGGATGTAAATCTAGCAGCACGATGTGTCGATTTCTTAAGGTTGAATCATAATGCAGCAGCATTCATACATCTCTCTTTGGGTTTATTCTTCTATCCCTGTATAATTTCCTATTTATTTATTTTTTTGCATGTATGATGTAAATGTATATAGAATGCTTGGTTGCTAAACCTTTTGATAAATAAGAGTGCTACAGTCAGTAGTAAGGTTTTGTGCTATGTTTTCAACAAGTGGAACCGAGAGGAGACTTACCATATGGGACTAAGTTATATATTCAAGAAGGGTGTTTAAGCAATGTCCAATGACTGTTGATTTTAAGTAAGAACCCACCCAATTGGGCGGACTTTAAATATGGATTGGCAGTAGATGAGGAAGTGATCTTAGAAAGCCGACAGGCGAAACGCGTCATAACGCACACGCCATGTCCTCACGTGGACTAGACATTAACCCCGCCTACTGGAAGTGTTTGTGCAAAGTTTTGGAGAGCCCAAAGACATGGAAGGTCTAAGGCAGGCTTCCCCAAACTTCAGATGTTGCTGAACTACAACTCCCACGATTCTATGAATGAAATAGGCTGAGAATCATGGGAGTTGTAGTTCAGCATCATCTGGAGGGCCGGAGTTTGGCGAAGCCTGGTCTAAGGACTCAGTGCACGACAAATTCAGAAGAAGTAGGTGGTGTGGGAACGTCTTTTAAAGGTTTTATTTCAAGAAAGAATTGAGATTGTATCTTTTGCTGGTGTCCTCTCCTGCATTGTTGACCCATAAAAGAGATTTACACACACTGAGAAGTTAGAGAAGGCCCATCAGCTCTCCACTTGTGAGTGTTTCTTCGCATTTTAGTCTAAATACTATTTATATATTGGATCACACTATGTTTTGTTTCTGTGTTTTTGTCGTTATGTTCAACTAGAGGAAACAAAGCTGTCTACATTTCTAAGCAACATAATATTGTAAGTGCTTTATTTTCAATATATGCACTTTGGCAAAGGTTTTGCACAGTATTAAGGATTTATGCACAAAGACACTTTATATACTTATGTGCACTTTATATATTATATAATTAAGATTACACTATTTTAAATTTTTATCGTCTTATATTTATAAATATAAAAAAATGGTGGATGTAGGAGTAATGGCAAGGCTGGGGCCTCCTTTTGCAAAACCGTTATTTAGCATATTGTCGATTTGGCAATATACAGTTGTGCTAAAAAGTTTGCATACCCTTGGAGAATTGGTAATATATTTAAAAATGTATTTATTTATTTTTTTTCAATTGAGCATGTGTGTTTAATCGAAGAAAGGAAATAAAGGAGGGGAAAGAAATGAAAAGAATAAAAAAGTTTACAATCGGTGTTTTAAATATTATAACATCATAACTGATTCCCTGGGATTTATATATTTCATGAGCATGCATTGGTTTTCTAGAATAATTTTTTTTAATTTTTTATTTTATTGGCATTTTTATAAGTCCAATGCACAACGCTACATAACATAGAAGGCAAGTAATACATAATGGCAGAAATTACAGCATAAAAGCGTTTCGAGTTTCTTAATTAATTTCCATATGCACTGCGCATCGGGTCTTTTTATGTAATCAATCATTTGATTGGGGAATAGGGTTGGTAGGGGAGGTTGGAGGGGGGTGGAGAGAACATGCATGTCCTTATTGATATTTTCTGTAATAACATTTACATTGTACATATATATTGGCAAGATTATGGCCACACACATGGCCACAGCTGTCGGAGCAGTTTAGGCAGCCTAGGAACTCAAGGGCATCACAATCTTATTGTTTTTCATGTTGTCTAGTATCTCCCTCGAGGAGGTTTAATGAGCTATATGCGTCATTGCTTTTGTGGGGAGTGATCACCTGACATGCTGGAGAGGTGCGACTCCCATATCGACCATGCTGTGGTTATGAATGGTTTTGAAGGTGAGTTCCATCTTGCCATTATTTCATAGTTCTTGGTCAGTGTTAGTGCTTTGATGCAGTGGGCCTGTTTCGGCACCTCCACGTTACGCCAAAGTCTACTGATTGTTTGAGGGCTGCTACAATAATATGATATATAAGGTATAGGTTAGCTTTGGCGAGACCTTGTGGGAATAGTTGTAATAAATAGATTTCCGGGCTTTGGGATAGGCATATACCCATGCAGTCACGTATGATTTTTGCTATGTCTGACCAGTATTGCGTTAGTTTCGGGCACCAAATGTGCAGCGTCGATCCCTTATCAGCTAGGCAGTGCCAGCATACGTCTGGCAGAGTCGGGTTCCCCCGTTTCAGCTGCACTGGTACCATGTACCATTGATACATTAGTTTACATGTGATCTCCACGTGGGAGGTGCATAGAGATAGATTCTTGTGCGCCCTAAATATTTGGGCCCATTGGGTTTCGGAGATAGAGGTGCCCACATCACGCTCCCATGCCTTAGTGAAGGTGGGGGTCTGAGATATCACTGCTGCATCGTATTTAGCGTATAGGATGGAGATCAATTTTTTGATGGGTCGTAATTTGAGACATATTTGCTCCACCTCCAACAGCTGTAGACCATTTACAATGTTATATGAGGCAATTTGTTGCTTTTTGAACCATGACACGATTTGTGCATATGAGAAGTGTGCGGTGACGGGTACCCTGTATTGTGTCTGTATGTCGGCAAAACTTTTTAACATCGGTCCCTGGAATATGTGGTATAGGTGTGTGATGTTGTGTGTTTGCAAATTGTCTGCCAGTATTTTCTGATAACATGCTGCATTCATCTTGCCATCAATGCTCACAACATTCGCAGTGCCTTTAGAGATCACCCCCCCCCCCCACCAAAACATCAGTAAACCACCACCATTCTTCACAGTGGGAATGGTATTCTTTTCACTATAGGCCTTGTTGACCCTTCTCTAAACAGAGTGATTATGGTTGTGACCAAAAAGCTCTATTTTGGTCTCGTCACTCTAATTTACAGTGTGCCAGAAGCTGTGAGGCGTGTTAAAGTGTTGTGGGAGATATTAAAACCGGGCTTTTTTGTGGATTGGCGCAGTAAAGGCTTCTTTCTTCCAACTTGACCATGCAGCTAATTTTTCTTCAAGTATCGCTGTATTGTGCTGCTTGGAACAACCAAACCGTCTTTTTCCAGAGCAGCCTGTATTTGTCCTGAGGTTACCTGTGGGTTTTTCTTTGTATCCTGAACAATTCTCCCGGCAGTTGTTGCTGAAATCTTTCTTGGTCTACGTGACCTTGGCTTGGTAACAAGAGATCCCTGAATTTTCCACTTCTTAATGATTGATTAAACAGTACTGACTGGCATTTTCAAGGCTTTGTATATCTGTTTATATCCCTTTTCCATATTTATAAAGTTCCAATACCTTGTTACGCAGGTCTTTTGGCAGTTCTTTCCTGCTCCCCATTGATCTAGCCTGCTCAGTGCATCCATGTGAGAGCTAACAAACTCACTCAGACACTAACTGCAATTTAAAAAGCCACAGGCGTGGGATATTAACCTTTAATTGTCATTTTAACCTGTGTGTGCCACCTTATGTGTCTGTAACAAGGCCAAACATTCAAGGGTATGTAAACTTTTGATCAGGGCCATTTGAGTGATTTCTGTTATCATTATGATTTAAAAAAGAGCAAAACAACTATGTGAAAATAAATTATCACTATCCTTCAATAAAATATTTTTTTTTATTTTTTTGCATGATCAGTCATATTTTCAAAATCAATGCCAAAATTTCACAATTTCTGCCAGGGTTTGCAAACTTTTGAACACAACTGTACTACATAACAATTCAATTCTGCAAACAGCAAAAGGAGAACAAACAGTTTATTTTTATAGTGTGGCTGTATGTGTATGTCTGTTGGTGCGCTTTGTGTGTGTGCGTGTATGAAACATAGAATGTGACGGCAGATAAGAACCATTCTGCCCAATTTTGAAATACTTTTAATTAGTCCCTGGCCTTATCTTAAGTCTAGGATATCCTTATGCCTATCCCACACATGCTTAAACTCCCTCACCGTGTTAACATCTACCACTTCAGCTGGAAGGCTATTCCATGCATCCACTACCCTCTCAGTAAAGTAATACTTCCTGATATTATTTTTAAACCTTTGCTCCTCTAATTTAAGACTATGTCCTCTTGTTGTGATAGTTTTTCTTCCTTTAAATATAGTCTCCTCCTTTACTGTGTTGATTCCCTTTATGTATTTAAATGTTTCTATCATATCCCCCTTGTCTCGTCTTTCCTCCAAGCTATACATGTTAAGATCCTTTAACCTTTCCTGGTAAGTTTTATCCTGCAATCCATGAACCAGTTTAGTAGCCCTTCTCTGAACTCTCTCTAAGGTATCAATATCCTTCTGGAGATACAGTCTCCAGTACTGCTTACAATACTCCAAGTGAGGTCTCACCAGTGTTTTGTACAATGGCATGAGCACCTCTCTCTTTCTACTGCTAATGCCTCTCCCCATACAACCAAGCATTCATTACCCAAATGATGGTACTCATTTTATCGACCTCTGAAGGATGTAGGGCTGAGCTGACCCTGCCGGGGTTTGAACCTGTGAGCTTGCATTTTTGAACAGGCTTTGTAGTCAGGGAATTTACAAACTAAGCCTGTGTATGTTCATTATGTGCCTGTTTGTGTATGCCTGTGTCTATGTATGTCTATCTGCCTATCTATTTCTGCCTGTGTGTATGGTTGTATGTTTATATACCTGTGTCTGTGTGTGCTTCTCTGTGTTAGTCTATTCTGTCTCTGGGTGTGTGTCTGTGTCTTTGCGAATGCATGTTTATGCTATTCTCTGCATGCCTGTGTTATCCTGTCTATTTATGCCTGCCTGTGTGTGTTTTTTTTTACAATTATAATTCTATATTAATATTATTAATATTACACACACAAACTGCAAATACAAACACACTCAAGCAACCCCTCACCTTGTCACATTCAGACAGTCCCACACATACACATACACACACTCACACTTAGCCAATCCCTGCACAGTGGCACACAGCATCCAAATACATCTCACTCAGGTCAAGTGAGAACAAGGTCACAAGGGCCTTTCTCTGATTCTTCTTCTACTTGCGCCCAGCATTTCCAAACTATGTCCCTGCTTTTGCAAAAAAAAAAAAAACATTTTATGAAAACACTTTTATCAAGGCAGTTTGTGTCATGAAACACACATACATAAAAAAAAATTAAAGCAAGAACTCACTACTTCTAAACGTGTAGTCCAAAGCCATGCAATTACCAAAACCTTAAAGGGACACTATAGGCACCCTTACCACTTCATCTCAAAGCTTAAGAGAAACTGCAATACTTACACTGCGGGGTTAAGATTGCCTTTAGCGGCTGTCTTGGAAATCCCCGTAGGAACGCATTGATTTGGCAAGTATACGCATTAGGTTCCCACTTGCGCTGATGTCGGTGGAGGCGGAGACAATGCCAGTGCTGAGGGACTTTGGAGCTGGAAGCAGGTGTGTGATTAAAAAGATTTGAACACTTTTATTGCGGTGGGGGTGAAGGGGGTAAATGGGGGTGAGGGCGATGGCGGAGACTGCAGGGGCAATGGGACACTGTCATGTTAGAAATGCACCTTTGTATTCCTAACACTAAAGTGTTCCTTAAAAGGTTGTTCAGGCATTTTATAGTCTGGCTGATAGGCCCTGCATTCCATCTAGGGGGCGGTATTCTTCTTTATCTTATTGATCAATAGGTCTTATATTTCCTTTTGTAAGTATTGTATCTCTAATAATACATACAAATACAAGCTGTGATGACTAGTGTTGTATGATGGCTTGTTGTGCTTTCATCAGGCAAAATTTTAACAAAACATTTTATACAAGAGAGAGTGTGGTGGAAGCTCGGTAGAAATTAAATTTAGTAGGCCGAGATTTCCACGTGGCATATGTGTATGTTGGTGTATCAGTTAGTCAGTTACACATAGCTAAGATACAATCAACAGTGTACTGAGCAAGTGCAGGAATGCAGGAACTGAAAACACTTCCCCTCCTCCATTGTTCTGGGTGAGCCATGTGGTCTAACAGGTAAGGGAAGTTAGGCTTTGTTCAGCTGATTGGGTAAAGAGTATATGTGGGTAGAGTTAACTATAGGAGGAGCTATATGTCTATATCATGCATTTACACAGTCAGTTCTGGGCTCAGACTTTGCTGTTTTTTGGTGACATTAGTCCCTCTGAGCCCCGGTCGGTGAATCGAATAAAGAATCTCTTCCTTCCTGAAGAAACCTGTGTCCACTTCTCTGTGCTTGGCTTCCGTCAGTTTCTCCGGTATCAAGAGGACACCCCTTCATCCACAATGGGATTCTGTGGCCTCTGTGATTAGTAAAAGATCAAGACCTTTGAATATTATCAGTACTTATCAAGCCTTTCATGTTACATGTCCACCAAAACATGGTGGTATTAATGTTCTTTCTTTTAATTTTGGAGATGGCAAGAAAGAGATCCAAAATCATGACTTTCTTGCATGTGATGACTTTTTGGTATGTCGTTGCAGTTCTTGTCTTTATTGCAAAGAACTGTAACCTTTGACATCTCTTTAGTTGTCAAACGTGGAAGATTTGGGAACAGTTGACATGCTTTAAGCACCAAGGAGGCGACATTGAAGGACCTGTTCAGACACGTCTTCCACAACAAAGTAATTACAGTACTGCTCAGTTTAGAATACAAAAAAACTCATAGAAGGAATTTATTTGAATATCTTAAACATGTATTACCAAATCCAGTCTATGTGGTAAAATAAATGCTAATTTATTAGCCATGGCATGTGAGTAGTATAAAGGACTCTGCAAGCTATGTTTTGATAATCTTGTTACCTCCTGCAATTTATCATCTTTCATGGACAGAGTTCTTGATGAGGTTCTGCTGGCCTATAAGTGTTGGTGCAAAATGTGGCTGATGGATGATGTATAGAGGTCTTGAAAATGAAGGACAGGCTAATTGACCCACCAGTGATAACATGTAACATGTAATATTCAAGGATATCATTTTTCAATGTAGGGTAATAACTGCTTGATCCAGGGATAAATCTGACTGCCATTCTGGGGTCAAGAATGAATTTTTTTTTTTGCCTTCTTTTGGATCAACCGCAAAAAACTAATGTGAGGAAGGCTGCACTTGATGGACACAATTCTCTTTTCAGCTATGTAACACTTGATGATAAAGCAGTGCAGAACATACGAGGCCTGAAGTTGATGATGAATTGTCATATTATTGCAGCTCACTACACAAGTACGAGCTAAGGCAGTGCACATGGTGCTTCACCAGGAGAAGAGGATTGACAATGTATACTGTCCTGCCAATTCTAAGTACAGGTGCCCACCCAACTTGCTTGTAAGCAGCAGGGGTGGCTTCACTGAAAAACACTCAGTGCAGGGCCGGTGCTAGGATTTTTAGTTACACAGGCGAAGATACATTTTGGCGCCCCCAACCCTCATTAAAAAAAAAAAATGCATCTTCACCTGTGTGTCTTTCCTCCCAAGCCACAGGCACACAGGCATCATTTTTCAGTCACACAGTCAAAGTCATACAGGTACACTGTCATACAAAGACAGCAATAATCATACAGAGACATACAGACACATACAGTCAGAGACATACAAGCAGAGACATGCATGCATACAGAGGCATACCATCATACAGACACATACATACAGACAGGCATACAGAAACATACATACAAATACATTCAGGCACATACATACAAACATACAGGCATAAAGAAACATACCCAGCTACTGACCAAGAGGTGGCTGCTCTTCTTTGCTCCTCTCACCCCACCACTTGCCCGCTCGATCCTGTCCCATCTCACCTTATTAGATCTCTCTCCACTTGTCTTGTGCCTTCTCTAACACACATCTTCAACTGCTCGCTCTCTTCTGGCATCGTCCCTGCTGACCTTAAACATGCCACTGTAGTACCTATACTAAAAAAAACATCCCTCGACCCATCCACCCCCTCTAACTACCGTCCCATATCCCTGCTCCCTTTTTCCTCAAAGCTTCTGGAAAGACTTGTCTTTACCCGTGTGTCTCATTTCCTCAATTCCAACTCTCTCCTTGACCCCCTTCAATCTGGCTTCCGCCCTCTCCACTCTACAGAGACTGCCCTTATCAAAGTTACTAACGACCTAATCGCAGCTAAATCCAAAGGCCACTACTCTATACTAATTCTTCTTGACCTCTCAGCGGCCTTTGACACCGTTGATCATGCTCTCCTTCTTCAAACTCTTCAATCGCTTGGTCTCTGTGACTCTGTCCTCTCATGGTTTTCCTCTTATCTCTCCCAACGCTCATTCAGTGTCTCCTTTTCCAAGAATACCTCCTCCCCTTGCCCTGTCTCAGTTGGCGTTCCCCAAGGCTCCGTCCTTGGTCCCCTTCTATTTTCTCTTTATACTGCCTCTCTTGGCAAACTTATTACCTCTTTTGGATTTCACTACCACCTGTACGCTGATGACACCCAGCTATATCTCTCCTCCCCGGACCTCTCCCCTGCCGTCCTGCAACGTGTCACTGCTTGCCTTTCTTCCATCTCTGACTGGATGTCCTCCCGCTTTCTGAAACTCAATCTCTCAAAAACTGAGCTCCTTGTCTTTCCTCCTCCTAATACTGATCCTCATCTTTCGCTCTCCCTCCAAGTTTGTGGTACCAACATTAGTCCATCCTTGCAAGCACGCTGTCTTGGCGTCATACTTGACTCTGGTCTCACCTTTGAGCCTCACATCCAGCATGTTGCCAAATCCTGTAGATTCCATCTTAAAAACATAGCCCGCATCCGCCCCTTTCTTGCACCAGATACTACCAAGGAGCTTGTCCATGCTCTAGTAATTTCCCGCATGGATTATTGTAACCCTCTCCTGATTGGTCTTCCCAATAGCCGTACTGCACCCTTACAGTCCATAATGAATGCTGCTGCTAGATTGATTTTCCTCTCTAGTCGTTTCTCTTACACCTCACCCCTCTGCCAGTCCTTACATTGGCTTCCTGTATGCTATAGGAGTCAATTCAAGGTACTAACTCACACCTATAAAGCACTGAACAACTCTAGCCCCTCTTATATCTCCTCACAGATCCATAGGTATGTCCCTTCTCGGTCTCTCCGTTCTGCCCGTGGCCACCTGCTGTCCGTTGTCCGCACTCGTACGGCCAACTCGCGCTTGCAGGACTTCTCACGGGCGGCTCCCTTCCTATGGAATAGCCTGCCTACCACCATCAGACTCTCCCCTAGTCTTGCATCTTTTAAGAAGTGCCTTAAAACCCATCTCTTTAGGAAAGCTTATTATTATTATTATTATTATTATTATTGCCATTTATATAGCGCCAACAGATTCCGTAGCGCTTTACAATATTTTGAGAGGGGGGGATGTAACAATAAATAAGACAATTACAAGAAAACTTACAGGAATAATAGGTTGAAGAGGACCCTGCTCAAATGAGCTTACAGTCTATAGGAGGTGGGGTATTAGAAACATTAGGATAGGAAATATCAAGTAGGAGTGAAGCAGAGCTGGAGGAGAGAGCAAAGCACTATCCCATAGGGACAGGTATGTAAGGGAGAGATTACTCTGGGAGGCCATACGCTTTCCTGAAGAGATGGGATTTAAGGCCCTTCTTAAATGATTGAAGACTAGGGGAGAGTCTGATGGCAGTAGGCAAGTTATTCCATAGGAGAGGAGCCGCCCGTGAGAAGTCCTGCAAGCGTGAGTTGGCCGTACGGGTGCGAGCAGCGGTCAGGAGGTGGTCGCGGGCAGAGCGGAGGGTACGAGGAGGGGCATACCTCTGGATCAGTGAAGAGATATAAGAGGGGCTGGAATTGTTCAGTGCTTTAAATGTATGGGTACGCACTTTGAATTGACTCCTATAGGATACAGGGAGCCAATGTAAGGACTGGCAGAGGGGCGAGGTGTGAGAGGACCGACTGGATAGGAAAATCAGTCTAGCTGCAGCATTCATTACAGACTGTAGCGGGGCAGTACGGCTTTTGGGGAGACCAATCAGGAGAGGGTTACAGTAATCCATGAGGGAAATTACTAGAGCATGGACAAGCTCCTTGGTAGCATCTTGCGTAAGAAAGGGGCGGATGCGGGCTATGTTTTTGAGTTGGAACCTACAGGACTTGGCAACAAACTGGATGTGAGACTCAAAGGTGAGACCAGAGTCAAGTATGACGCCAAGACAGCGTGCTTGTAGGGATGGACTTATGTGGATATCACTGACTTGAAGGGAGAGTGAGAGAGGAGGATCAGTATTAGGAGGAGGAAAGACAAGGAGTTCAGTTTTAGAGAGGTTAAGTTTGAGAAAGCGTGACGACATCCAGTCAGAGATGGAAGAGAGGCAAGCAGTGACACGTTGCAGGACGGCCGGGGAGAGGTCCGGTGAGGAGAGGTATATCTGAGTGTCATCAGCGTACAGGTGGTAGTTGAATCCAAAAGAGGCAACAAGTTTTCCAAGAGAGGCAGTATAAAGAGAAAATAGAAGGGGACCAAGGACAGAGCCTTGGGGAACTCCAACCGAGACAGGGCGAGGGGAGGAGGTATCCTTGGAAAAGGAGACACTAAATGAGCGTTGGGAGAGATAGGAGGAAAACCAAGAGAGGACAGAGTCACAGAGACCGAGTGATTGAAGAGTTTGAAGGAGGAGAGAATGATCAACTGTGTCAAAGGCAGCAGAGAGGTCAAGGAGAATTAATATGGAGTAGTGACCTTTGGATTTAGCGGAGATTAGGTCATTAGTCACTTTGATAAGAGCGGTCTCAGTAGAGTGGAGAGGGCGGAAGCCAGACTGAAGAGGGTCAAGGAGAGAGTTGGAATTAAGGAAGTGAGACACACGGGTAAAGACAAGTCTTTCCAAAAGCTTTGATGAGTAAGGGAGCAGGGATATGGGACGATAGTTAGAGGGGGAGGACGGGTCAAGAGATGGTTTTTTCAGGATAGGTATTACAGTGGCATGTTTAAGGTCAGCAGGAACAGTGCCAGAAGAGAGAGAGCAGTTAAAGATGTGTGTTAGGATAGGCACAAGACAAGGGGAGAGAGATCTGATGAGGTGAGATGGGACAGGATCAAGTGGGCAAGTGGTGGGGCGAGAGGAATGGAGAAGTGCAGCCACCTCTTGTTCAGTAGCTGGGGAGAAAGTCTGAAGGGTAGGGAAAGCATGATTTATGTGTGGTTGAGAAAGAGAACGGCAAGGAGGGGAGAATTGTTTCCTTAGCTGTTCAATCTTGTCAGTAAAGTAATATGCAAAGCTATCAGCTGTAAGGTTAGTTTGGGGGGTGGCCACAGCAGGGCGGAGAAGGGAATTAAAAGTGTCAAAGAGACGTCTGGGATTGCGGGAGCATGAACTAATGAGAGAGGAAAAGTAGGACTGTTTGGCGAGGGCAAGGGCTGCGCTGTACGAAAGCAACATGAATCTATAATGAAGATAGTCATTATGGCCTCCAAGACTAACCCTTACCTCACATACCTGTCTCTTGCCCTCTCCTAAAGGGCAGCCCACCTTATTTGATTGCAAATTCTTGTCCTAATGTGTTTTACACCCCACCTCCTATAGAATGTAAGCTCGTTTGAGCAGGGTCCTCTTCAACCTATTGTTCCTGTAAGTTTATTTGTAATTGTCCTATTCATAGTTAAATCCCCCTCTCATAATATTGTAAAGCGCTACGGAATCTGTTGGCGCTATATAAATGGCAATAATAAATAAAATAAATACATACAGAGACATACAGGCATGCAGACACATACATACATGCATACAGGCATACAAAGACATACACACATACAGATACATGCATGCATACAGAGACATAACGTCATACAGACACATACATATAGACAGGCATACAGACACATACATTCATAGGCATACCGTCATACAGACACATACATACATACAGAGGCATACCGTCATACAGACACATACATACATACAGAAACATGCATACAAAGACATACAGGCATACAGAGACACACAGACACACACATACGTACATACAGAGACATAAAGGCATACAGTTACATACATGCATACAGAGACATACAGAAACATACGTACAAGACATACAGGCATACGGACACATACATACATACAGAGGCATACCGTCATACAGATACATACATACAGACAGGCATACAGAAAAATACATACTCACACACACACACACACAAACTCACAGACACATACTCGAACACACACACACTGACAGACACACATACTCACATGCGCACACACACACTGACATACTCACACACACCGACAGACACACTCACTCACACACAAACTCATAGACACACTTACACACACACACACTGACAGACACACATACTGACAGACACACACACACACACACTGACAGACACACACACTGACAGACACACATACTGACAGACACACACACACTCACGCACACACTGACAGACACACACACTGACAGACACACACACTGACAGACACACACAAACTCACAGACAAACATACACCCTGACATACACACTCACACACACCGACAGACACACTCACTCACACACAAACTCATAGACACACTTACAAACACACTGACAGACACACACACACTCACTCACACACATACACACTGACATACACACTCACACTCACATGCACACACACAGTAATTAATAAAAAATCACATTTAAATGTCCCACCCAGCCTCCCTACCTGGCGTGGGTCTCTCATTGGTGGTCCAGTGAGGCTGCTGGGAGGCGTGCGGCTGAAATTGATTAGGAGGCGGCGAGGGAGCTCTGATCTCTCTGACCGGCTCCCTCGCAGGCTGTTTGCTGATGCCGCGGGAGCCGGAATATGGCTCCCGCGGCATCAGCAAAAGGCGCGCAAGGGAGCCGGTCAGAGAGATCAGAGCTCCCTCGCCGCCTCCTAATCAACTTCAGCCGCACGCCGCGCCGCTCCGGGGATCCAGGAGGTGACCAGGCAGGAGGGAGCACTTCCCTCCTGCCGGTCACTGGAATTTTGCGCCCCCAGAGCCGGTGCGCCCTAAGGCGGCCGCCTGTGCCGCCTTATGGACGCGCCGGCCCTGACTCAGTGTGCATAAAAGCTGTAGCCATGAAGTTCTGGTGAGTGATTAACACCAAATCCCAATTTTTTAAGTGCTCACTCAGCACTTGTGGGATACGTTATATTTTCACAGATACCAACTGTAACATAGACATATTGACACACAGACACACAGACACACAATCACAGTTAACCCCAACCATCCACCCAACCACACATATTATTTTTTATAAAATATTTTACCAGGAAAGATACATTGAGATTTCTCTCAATGTTTTCAAGTACCGTATATCCTGGTATTCACAAATTCTATCACATATTCACCCAGTCCTTACCTCTACATAGCCATCGACCCTTTAACATACCAAAATATTTACCATGAGTAGTTATTTGTGTAAGGAGAACCCCAAGCACTCTGAGTTAAATATTTAATATTTTCTCATTAACAAGGTGAACAGGAGAAGAGTGTCAGAATTATAGTTGATCCAGCACGCAGAATTGTATCACACCTACAGACTAAGGATAATGTCTAACTGGACCTTAGAATGGCCAGACTTAACGTACCAGAGAATAGTAAAAATACTTGCCGAGGTCAGGGACAAAGAATGAGACGCAACGATGAGGAAAGACAGAAGTCAGGGATACCAGAAATCAGGGAAGCCAAAACAAAGCCAAAGTCAAATACCAGAAAAAACACGATCAGGAACATACTCTCGGATAACCAGCTAGTGGAAACCACGTCAAGGCACTGGCAAAAAGGTAATTTGGGTTTAAATAACCCTCTTTAGGCTGTAATTGTCTGTCTCTGACCTCTGACCCCAAAACATGCGTGCACGTCTATGACGTGACGTTGCACGCACGTTGGCGCCATCTATAATGTGGCCGAAGGTAAGTTTATTATAAAATCCTGATCCGCAGCGGTAGGCGTTCCTAAGAACGTCGCACCCACTGGGGACCGGAATGAAGGGAGACCGGGCTGCTGCCTGCTGTGACCAAGGTAAGTTGGAAAGAAACCTTTCTGCCGCTGTGGCTGCCTAGTTTATGTGCAGCCATGCCGACAGAAGAGCAGAGAGCCGTGACACAGAGAAAGAAGAAAGGATGCACTGTGCCAGAATGATCTTTCATGGCGTTGCATATAAAAGTGACAAGGTGTATTTCAGTACATTAGTAGGTTAGGCACAATACCTGGGAAGAATATTCCAAACGGCTGGTTGGGAGGTTACAATATACCTTGACTATAACATAAAGATATTGCCAATGTAACATTACACAGGTCTGGAGGAGTTGTCATTAAGTTACTATCAAATGGATTTTACTAGACTTGGAGATTTGTTTCTTTCCGTGCGGAAATTTGTCTGAATTTGGGCTGATCAAGTGATCATTCAAATTCCCTAACTCTGAGCCAATTTGGAGCTGAATCACGAACCAAACAAAACACGCAATGACTGAACATGTAGTTTTGACTTGTAAATCTGAATACCATGGTTCCCACCCTCCCCCAAAATAAGTTCATCAATGGCTTATGCAAATGTGCTAAATAGTTTAGAGCAGTGTTCCCCAACCCAGTCCTTGTGGACCACCAACAGTCCAGGATTTATGTATTTCCCTGTTTTATTCCAATGGAGATACTGACAAAACCTGAACTGTTGATGGTCCATGAGGACTGAGTTAGGAAACACTGGTTTAGAGCAAGTGAGCGGTAGAGGGGGAAAAGAAAACACATTGAAAATAAAATCTATATTTTTTTTACATACACACACACACACACACATACATACATATAACAAAATACATTATATATATATGCTTCCCAAGCACTACCAAGCCTCAATAAGCAAACCAGTGACCAACCTCATGCTGACGAGTTGCATTAACAACGAAACAGCTGTCCATGAGTGGTTCACTGGTTTTGCATCTTTTCCTAAATTGTGTTTCAAAGCTGTTGTATACAGCAAACACAGATTAAAAGGAATCCATGTTTAAATTGGAATGAGGCAATAATGTGATTCTTTGTTAAACTAATTTGCATATGCCCACCCAGAATCCTTTGCGGTAGTAACATGACTGCAAATTTGTGATTTCTGTGGGAAAAGCAAGTCTTATGGCTTGACTGGTGTGCAGATTTTTTATTAACATTGTATTAACTAACTATATATATGTATATATAATGTAAATATTTTTTTTTTTACTGCTGTTCCTGTTCTTCTATTGGTTACTTTTTATCACTTGATCTGTTAACCAATGGCAGTAAAATGGTCCTATCAGTGTACTGATATATTATATAATATCATGTATATATGTTATGTTTGTTTTAAAAATCAGTGTTTTTCTACCAAAATG